>NW_022589732.1:14955613-15555613 GCF_004348235.1 Phoca vitulina | reverse complement strand
CTCACTGGCCACCCGACCACAGAATGACGGTCTTCCAAGCCCAGTCTCAGGATGAGCAGAGGCCAGGAGGCATGAAGCTGTGAGCACAAGGGATCCACAGGAACTGTTAGGTCGTTGAGAGGTGAAAGAAGCAGGAGACGGAGAAATCCTGGCAGGGCAGAGGAGACTAGAGCGCCCCTAGCCAGTAGGGGTGGCAGGTGCCCCTGCCCACAGGGAGGGGGCTGCTCCCTTCTGCCCTCCTCGCAGGCAGGGAAGCCCTGTGCCCTCACCACCCCTTTCCTGTGCTCCCCCCCCAACTCCCGAGGCCTGTAAATCACGCAGGCTGCTAAGCCTGGGCAGTCACACCTTTCAAAGCTGTGGTTTCCTTTATTTGAGGACAAGAGACGTCTCCACTGTGGGCAGGCCGGCCAGGAGCCCTTTCTCCTTCCCGTCCTTCCTTCCCAAGGAATCAATCTTCTTAAACTTTATCCTCCCAGAGACCATCTGGATGAAAACCATTCAGGAAATTCGGCTGGGTACTAAGCCTAGAGCTCTCATCCATCTTGCCCTGTCAGAGCCCAGCTTTCTGGCCTCAAAGAATCTTTACAGCTGGGGCCACCATCGGCCTCCTGCACTCAGGGAGCCTCACTTTCCAGACAACACAGAACTGCAAACTGCCTTGCAGTCTTCTCCAGCCCTTGCCCTACTGCTAGACCCTTGGTCCCACTCTGCTATGTCACCCAGTTATAATACTGAGAAGTAGTGTGGTAGAGTGGGAAGAATTCACATAGACCCGGGGCTGGAAACTTTCTCTGCTGTGTGACCTTGGCCAAGTGACCTGACTTCTCCCAGCCTCAGTGTCCTCACCAGTAATGGTAAAGATCAAATCAGATAATGTACTTTAAAATTATTCTCCGCCTCATTTATTCTGCGCGAGCCTGCTTGCTATTCCTTGAATTTGCCAACCATCCCCCTACCTCAGGGCCTTTGTACTTGCTGTTCCTTATACTTGAAAGCTCTTTTTCCGGATAGCCCTATGCATAGCCACTGCCTGTAGGTCTCAGCCCAAAATGTTACCTTGCCAGAGAGGCCTTTCTTGAGCAGACCATCTAAAATAAACACTACTCCCACCCCACCACCTCCACCCCTCCCTATCCTTTACCCTGCTTTAATTTTCTTCAAAGCCCTTACTACTACCTAAGGCATTAGAGAGTGATGTGTTTACTGACTGCCTATCCTCCTCACTAGAATGTTAGGTTCAGTGAAGACAAAGACCATGTATGTTTTATTCCCTGCTGTAGCCCCAGTGCTGGGACAGGCACACAGAAAGCACTCAACAAATACTTAACCAACGGAAGAGTAAATGGTGGATTGCATGAACACATTGCACAGTAGGGCGACCATCACAGGGGCTCAGTAAATAGGAGTTATTATTGTTATTACTTCGGAGGTGCTGAGAGTGGCCCACAGGGGGCTGGATTTTTCAGAATGGGTGGGGCCAAAGAGAAGAACTCAGGAAACTCCCTGGCCTGAGGCAGACCTCGAGCTCCACCCACAGCAAGCCCTTTCCCCAGTGTCCTCTTGGAGCTTGGTCCGGGGTAGAGAGGGGAATGGAATGTCCTGAGGCTGGACACCTCCCACCCACACCTGGTGGGTACCCAGCTAGCCCCAGCAATGGGGTTAATATGAGGCTTGTCCCCATAGGAAACCCAAGCAATCAGAAGGGATTGGTCACCAGGACTGAGTTTGTGATTGACCCCCAGGCCAGGTAGGGAATTAGGCCAGGTCAGAGGAACCAGAGAACAAAGTCATGAATCACCCAGAAATGTACCTCCAGAAATCTGGGGCTTCCCACTTCAGAAGAGGCTGAGCCCCAGAGTTATAGAGGAAAGAGCAAATCTGTGCAGAAAGCCCAGTTCCATCACTTTAACTATGTGACCTCAGGTAAATCACTTAACCTCTCTGAGCCTCAGCTTCCCCATCTGTCAGGTAGAACTAATAATATCCATCTCAAGATGCTGACCAGATGATTATTAAGAAAAATATTAGCTAACATTTACTTTGCTATGTGCCTGTGACGTTACATTATCTCCTTTGATTCTTAAAACATCCCTAATGTTAGACATTTCTATTCCTACTTTACCAAGGAAGAAACTGAGGTTCAGAGAGGGTAGTGACCAGCCCAAAACCACACAGCCAGAAAGAATCAGGGCAAAACTGGACCTGAGTCTGCTGGTTGTAAAGCCCTGCATTAACCCCACCACCTACAGCACGCACTTACGCACCTGGCCAGGCACAGAGTCCCGGTCAAGGTGAATTTTCTTCTTCCCTGAGCTTCAGGTCTAAGGGCAGATGAGCCCCGCTACAGGGGCTGAAGGGACAGAGAGCCAGCTGGTCCTTACCCGGCCGGTTTGAGGCTGCAGCCCCAGCCCCCACCGCACCCCTAGCCAAGCACTAGCAGTCTGGGTTGGCTTCAAGCTTCCAGCAGGTTGCAAGAAGCTCCTTCCCCAACACCTCCTCCCCAGCAGGGATCAGGCTGGGCTCACCCCCACAGAGGAAGTTCAGCTAGGTCAGGTCCTGCTCCTTTCCCACAGCCCTGGAGTGACCCTCCATAGCTTTTCCACTCACCTCTGGGCTGAGACTCTCCCAAGGTCCCCCGCCCAGGGCCTGCGGGGTTATGCTGCCATTGGTCTTGCGCCTTCTATAGGGGACAGCCTAATTCATGCATGACCCACACCAATAAATCAGGGAGGGATAAGGGGGTGGGGACATTCATAAATCCATATCAAACAGTCCCCAAATTATGACAGATGACACGGCAGTCATAAAATTGCACAAGCAAAACTCACCAAGTCATTAATTTCATGGCCGTAGAAAATAAACAGACACATTTTTTCGCGGCCCTAATAAATTTTTTAAAACTCAAAGAATGGTCCATCTGCTTCGAATAATTTTTAATTTCCTATTCTGTCTCATTCCCATTAGCTATTCCACTGAGATATTTGCTAAATTCTTTCATTTACCTCCTCCCATCTGTATTCAATTACCCTATTCCCAAATAGAGTGAGTTTTTGTTTCTCCTAAGCGCTGGACAAAATACCCCCGCCCGTACCTTAAAGCAAATGTTATGTGTGTTTTATTATCTGTTAGAGCGTATGAGTCATTCTAACTCGATTGCCTGTGTGGAAAGGTTTGGAGAGCAATCTGATTTTGATGTTTTTTGGCTTGGGTGGAAAACACCTGCCCGATTCTCAAAGCTAATCTATTAACGTGGTAAATGCTGTAGCAGATGTTCCTGAGTGAGCGAGGGGCCGCGCTAGGCTGTGACCAGGCCCGGAGTGTCAGGCACACAGTGGAAATGCTCGGAGATCAGAGGCCAGAAACGTCACTGGGGGCCCGAACTGTCACAAAGTCACATTTTCTGGCTGCCCCCAGGCTCTGGCTGTCCGGAGACTCCTCACTGCCTCCCTGCGCTCTCAGCAGCCACTCAAGATAGGACATTTCAAGGTCACCTGGTCCACTCCACCGGCCCTCCTGTTTTTTACATAAGGGACACCGAGGCCCAGAGAAGTAGTGTGCCTTTCCCCAAACCACACAGCATCCTGAAAAAGGACAACATCCTCTTAGGCTGACCCAAATGTTCAGGATACCCTGCAAGTGAGCGGAGACTCATTTTGTGGAGCTGAGATATGGACAGGAAGGGGATTCCATGAGCAAACCTTTCCCCCCAATGCCTTGCTACCTGGGAAACCAAGATCACTGAGGGTCTTTTCAGTCTAAAACTTTTCCATTCCGGGCGCCTGGGTGGCTCAGTCGGTTGAGCGTCTGCCTTCGGCTTGGGTCATGATCTCAGGGTCCTGGGATCAAGTCCCTCACTGGGCTCCCTGCTGGGTGGGAAGCCTGCTTCTCCCTCTCCCTCTGCTGCTCCCCCTGCTTCTGCTCTCTTGCTCTCTCTCTGTCAAATAAATGGATAAAATCTTTTAGAAAAAATAAAAAATAGAAAAATAAAACTTTTCTATTCCATTTTTCCTCATCCTGCAGGAGTTGGGCCAGGCCTGCAGGAAGCAGGGTGAGGGGCCAAAGCCTTGCTCCAGGATGGTTTGTTTCAGCACTATGTACACACTGGGAACTGCAGAGCCCAGGAACATGGACTTCCAGGCCAAGCTGCAGATCTGGAGAGGAATCAGGGTCTCCAAAGACACACATTGTAGGATCTATGTAGCTGCACTGGGTGGTGCCCACATCCCCTCAGCCCTCATTAAATCCACGCATTGGGGCATCTGGTTGGCTCAGGAGGTTAAGCGTCTGCCTTCGGCTCAAGTCATGATCCCAGGGTCCTAGGATGGAGCCCATGTCAGGCTCTCTGCTCAGCAGGGAGCCTGCTTCTCCCTCTCCCTCTCCTCCCCACTTGTGCTCATTGTCGCTATCTCTGTCTCTCTCTTTCAAATAAATAAATAAAACCTTTTTTAAAAAAAATCCATGCATGCTAGTGACTTCTTACTATGGGCACCTGCAACACTGCCTGAGAGCTTTCTCTGGCCTGGGATCATGCTTAGTAGACCCTCAGGACAGGCCAGAGGTGCCAGGGACTTGATGCCCCCAAGGGCAACCCCAAAACAATGATGAATGAGAGTTGGTGTGCAAATATCCCAGCTCCCTCCCCTCTTAGTTGGGACAATTCTGAGACATGTTCTATACCTGCAGTTCTCAACCAGGTATGCTCTTGCCCCCAGGGGACATTGGCAATGTCTGGAGATATCTTGGTGGAATGGTTGCTACCTGCATCTAGTTGGTAGAGGCCAGGAGGCCACTAAACATCCTACAATGCACAGGACACCCCCCCCAACCAATAATTATCCAGCCCAAAGTATCAGTAGTGTGGACATTGAGAAACCCTATTCTATATCCTCTCCCAGAGGTTCCCAATGGGATTGAGCCTCAGATGCCCACATCAATAACCTGCTCACTTAGGCACACTCTCCTGACTTCTTTCTCTTCCCTGGCCCACTTCCCCACTCTCCTTTCAGCACTTCCTAGGACCACCTCTCACATAACTACTTTTACTCAAATCCTCATCTCAAGGTGTGTTTCTTGGGGACCCAACCTAAGATCGTCCATTACTATGGTCATAGCAACAACCTTGGAAGGTTCTCAAAGACTTGGGCTCCTATTTCAGCCATCTATACTCTTACCATACATATTCAGTCCCAGTGACACCCACACTGATGTGGCCACGTATGGACACACATAGGGGGCACACCAGACCAGACTGGCCAGGAGACCTTTCGGTCCTATTTTGGTGGACCAACTGATTGGAGCTGTGTTTACCCGGAAAAGTGACATAAGACTTGAGTACCAATTCAATATAATCCCTATCAGAATCTCAGCTGACTTCTTTATAGAAATGGATGAGGGACACCTAGGTGGCCTAGTCGGTTAAACATCGGACTCTTGATTTCAGCTCAGGTCATGATCTCAGGGTCGTGAGATCAAGCCCCCCATCAGACTCTGCACTCAGTGGGGAGTCTGCTTGAGATTCTCTCTCTCCCTCTGCAACCCCTCTTTAAAATAAATAAATATTTTTAAAGAAAATGGATGAACTGATTCTAAAATTCATATGGAATTCCAAGTGACCAGGAATTAGCCAAAACAATATTGAAAAAGAACAGAGTAGGAAGACTCATACTTCCTGATTTCAAAACTTGCCACAAAGCAACAGTAGTCAAGATAGTATGGTACTGACACAAAGATCTATAGATCAATAAACCAGAATTGAGAGTACATAAATACCCATATATCTGTGGTCGACTTTTTTTTTTTTTTTTTAATGTAGGCTCCACACCCAGCATGGAGACCTATGCAGGGCTTGAACTCACAACCCTGAGATCAAGACCTGAGCTGAGATCAAGAGTTGGACCCTTAACTGACTGAGCCACCCAAGTGCCCTTTAACTTTCAACAAGGGTGTCAAGACCATTCAATGGATAGTCTTTTCAACAAATGATACCAAGACAACTGGATATCCACATGCAAAAGAACAGAGTTGAATCCTTACCTCACACCATGTACAAAAATTAACTCAAGATGGATCAAAGACTTAAATGTAAGAGCTAAAACTATAAAACTCTTAGAAGAAAACAGGAGTAAACCTTCATGATCTTGCATTTGGGAAAGTATTTTTAGATATGACCCCAAAAGTATGAATAATAAAAGAAAAAATAGTTAAACAGGACTTCATCAATCAAAATTGAAGTATTTGTGCTTCTAAGGACACCATCAATAAAGTGAAAAGACAACCCAGAGCATAGGAGAAAATATTTGCAAACCATGTATCTGACAAAGGACTTGTATTATCAGGTATCTATGAATTTAGAACTACTATTTTCTCCTGGTGAACTTAAATCTTCCATATTGACCTTTTTTTTTTTTTTTGAAACATTTTATTTAGAGAGAGAGAAAGAGAGAGTGCAGGGGGAAGGAGCAGAGGGAGGGTGAGAGAGAAATCCAAGCAGATGCTAGACTGAGCCCAGAGCCCGACATGGGGCTCAAACTCATGACCCGAGATCACTACGTGAGCTGAAACCAAGAGTCTGACACCCAACCGACTGTGCCACCCAGGCGCCCCCATATTGACTTTTTATATCACTGTAACTTCTATAGCCTTTTTGCCTTAAATGTGTTTTGTCTGATAGTAATATAACTATGCCAATTTTCTTTCAGTTGCCTATTTTTCTGATGTCCTTTCACTGTTTAACTTACAATTTTTTAAATATCTGTCCTCATGTTTTAGATGTATCTCATGTAAGCAGCATTTGACTATTCTTTTTAAAATCCAATCTGATAGTCTATGCATAGTAACCAAAGAGTTCAGTTTATTTATATTTATAAAGATTACAAATATATTTGGCTTTATTTCTATGATCTTATTTTGTGTGTGTGGTTGTGGTTTTTATGTTTGTTTGGTTTTTGGTTTGTTTATTTGTTTGTTTTTGTCCTGCTTCCTAAGGATTTTTTTTTTCATCTTCTTTGTTGGATTGTTTTGAATTGATTGAGGTTTTTTTACTCCATTTTTTCCCCATCTACTAATGTGGAAGATAGGCATTCTACTTCTTTTTTTTTCTTTTTTAAGGTTGAATTTTTAAGTAAACTCTCCACCCAGTGTGGGACTTGAACTTACAACCCCAAGATCAAGAGTCACATTCTCCACCAACTAAGCCAGCCAGCTACCCCACTACTTCTTATTTTTTTACTGGTGACTTAGTATTTCGAAATGATTACCTAACTTAACATAGTCTAAAATGAATTGATATCTTACCCTTCTCCTGAACAATGCAAAGTACTTTAAAAGCTTTAATTCCAGTTACTTAAGGCCCAGACTTTTAGCTCTGTCTCTTGTTTAGCTCTACAGAATAGACATTGTTTTGGACAGTAGGTGTGTTTGTTTAGATTTACCCACATTTTTTTTTTTCCTCAATTCACCATTTCCTTGTATCTCTTCCTGAGATTCTTCCTGAGATCATTTTTCTTCTCAAGTTGTCCTTCAGAAATTCCTTTGATGGAGGGGAGGGAGTCTTTTGTTTATAAATTCTCTCAATTTTATAGATGAAAATGTCTTTATTTCTGCCCTTATTCCTATTTTTTGCATTTTTAGTGAGACAATTCAGATACCATAAAATTTGCCTTTTGGAAGTGTATGATTCAGCGGTTTTAGTATACTTAGACAGTTATACTAACCTCCCACAATCTAATTCCAGAACATTTCATCACCCAAAACAGAAACCCCATGCCCATTAGCTGTCACTCCACATTCCCCTCCTTGACCCCAACCTCTGGCAGCCACAAATCTACCTTCTTGCTCTATGGATTTGCTTATTCTGGATGTTTCATGTCAATGAAATCATAGAATTTGTGGTCTTTTGTGTCTGGCTTCTTTTGCTAAGTCCAATGACTCCGAGGTTTATCCTGATTGTCACATGCATCAGAACTTTATTCCTTTTTATGTAGAGTCACACTCTTACTATATACCATATTTGTTTATCCATTCATAAGCTGTTAGACAATGGGGTTGTTTCCACTTTTCCACTATTATGAATAATGTTGCTATGAACATTCATGTACAAGCTTTTGTGTGAACATATATTTTCAATTCTCTTGAGTATATACCTAGGATCTACACTTATTCTTTTTTTGTTGTTGTTCTTGTTCTTTTTTTTTTTGAGAGAGAGAGTATGCAAGCAGGGGGAGGGGCAGAGGGAGAGAAAGGAGAGAAAGAATCTTAAGCAGGCTTCACACCCACTGTGGAGCCCAATGCGGGGCTCAATCTCATGACTCTGAGATCATGACCTGAGCCAAAATCAAGAGTCAGATGCTTAACCGACTGAGCCACCCAGGCGCCCCAACACTTATTCTTAAAAGATAAATTATTATTTAAGAAATTATTTCGGTCTTATTGAGAATTGAAGTATACAGTTTTTGGTTGGTATGACTTTTTTAAATCCCTTTAAATCTACTCCTCTTCTATCTTTCATTGTTACTTTTAATACTATTGTAACTAATCAGATATTAGCCTAATTTCTTCTAATTATAGAAGTTGTGAACAAAAATTTTTCTTTCTAGTACTTTAAAGATCTTCTCCTTGTCCTTGGCATTCCACAATTTGACTATAATGTATCTACATTTATTTATCCTGTTTGGGATTCATTGGAATTCTTGAATTTGAGGATTCATAGAGGTTTTTTTATTTATTTTTTACAAATATTTTGATTATTTTAATGAAGCTGGTACAATGTCCATTTAAAACCCATATCCTAGGCCAAAAAGTACAAATAAAATAAAAAAGAGCAGTGTTCTGTTGAATACACTTCTGCATGAATAAATTTATTAACTGCTAAAGAAAATTAGAACTTCCCAGGATCTACTGACAAGACTTTTCTTTAATCTTAAAATGCTTTTTCTCTTCAGTGAAGCCATCTTTGGAATGAGTCATTACTCTCACCATCTCTGTCATCTCAACTCCAGCCTGATATTTCTCGTATTTTGGTCCAGATCCTCAAATTTTAAAAGTAGCTCCAAGTTAAGGAAAGGTCATTTTTCCACAGTTCAGTTCTCTGAAAAACTTCCATCTCCCACTGAAAGTCCTAGTCCAGGAGTGAAGCAATCATGCACCAGAACTTCAGGGCCAATGGGAAAGTCATTATGGACACTCATGTAGGTCAATCTTATTTATCACAAGCCTGAAAACGCAATCCTGGAAAAGGTGGCCTCTCTGTGCACACATGTAATGTTTTAAAAAGGAGAAGGAAATATGAAGGGGGTTAAGGTTTGACCACCAAAAATCAGCACAATGAAAACAAGTGATAATAAATAATGGGCACGAGAATTCAAATTACCAGATGTTTTAAGGAGATGGGGTTCCAGTTTTCAATTCCGTATTGAATACCACCTTACAAAATAACTATTTTTAAAAATAAAAAAGGATTGAGGGTAAAGAAAAAAAATAAAAAGAATATCTAAATCGTTGCATGACCCCCTTTCTATTCCTGATAAACTTCAATCACATCTTCTTCCTCCATTCCCAGTTCTTTTGCAGTGTGATTATCAGCAATTCTCTGACCTTCAAAGAGAAACCTGAGTGAATTCATTGGAACTCCCTGTCTTTGATGGTACAATTCTTTTTTTTTTTTCTTTAAGATTTCATTTATTTCTTTGTCAGAGAGAGAGAGAAAGAGAGAGCACAAGCAGGGGGAGCAGCAGGCTCCCTGCTGAGCAAGGAGCCCTATGCGGGACTCAATCCCAGGACACTGGGATCATGTCCTGAGCCGAAGGCAGACACTTAACCGACTGAGCCACCCAGGTACCACGACAGTAGGATTCTTTGAGTTTCTTGAGATGTGTTGTCATTTTCACTTGGAAGTGAATCTCACTGCTATCCTGCCCAATGACTTTGAGTTTAATGTATTCTCCTTCCTTCTTATCCCCCAGGTCCTCAGTGGAAGGTTTTGCCTCCTGTTGACGGGGGCTTCACCCAGGGTCTCCACATGGCAACAGGCTTGGGTAGGTAGAACCTCAATCCAGGGTTTACAAATCCACCTCTTTTCTGCATTGTACAACACCATGGCTGGAGGGACTTCCGGGCCGCCTCACTTCCTAAGGATTCATGTGTTTTTTTTTTTAAACAATCATGGAAAATTCTCAGCTACTATCTCTTTGAACATGGCCTCTCTCTTCTTATCCCTATAATTGCTTTCCAAAAAGCTGACTAGACATATTTCAGAGCTTTTCATTCCATCTTCCATGTCTCTTACCTCTCTTTCATTTCTGTTTTTCTTTCTATGCTGACTGACGTGTGGTATTTTCAGATCTGTCTTCCAGTGTACTAATTCCCTCTCCAGCTGTGTCTATTTAACTGATCCACTGAGTTTCTCATTTCAAAGTGATACACTTAAATTTCTAGAACCTGTTTTTTCAAACCTGCCTGGTCAGTTTTTTGAATCCCTTGCTTCTTTCTTGTGCCACAGAAGCTCAGGGTGTGGAAGCTACCAGCTGCCCCAGAAACCACTTTCTTCCTTGGGCTGGCATTTCCAATTTGTTCCTGGCCTCTCAAAACTCCCTTATTTTCTTAAAGGCTCTTTTGTTAACTGAAGGGAATTTCAAAAACATATTTCCCAGCGTCATTAGATGTTTTGTAGCTGACATATTTGTAAGCCTTTAGTCCTCATATAGATTTTAAATCCCTTTGTTCCTTTTCCAACACCCATGTTTTCAGGAAATAACTATTAAGCACCTACTGTGTGCCAAGAACTGTGCTGGGGATTCAGGGGAGAACAAGGCAGAGACTGTCTCTGCTCTCAGGGTTGCTTATGGTCTATGGAGAAGCCAAACACTTAACCAGACATCTGCACCCCATCATTAATCAGCATGCTCTGATAGAAGAGGCATTAGTAAAGAAGACCATGCTGAGATACACAGAGGCCAGAAATACCCTAATAATCAAGTTGATTCTCTTTAAGTAAATATTCAACACTTACTTAAGGGACTAGAAATACCTTATAAAGCAAAACTCAAGCTTTTTTCCTGCATTAGAAGGCATTGGGGAAGCTGTCTACTATTATCAAAGCACATGTTGTTACCGGAACATACATCTCTCAGGGAGAGGATCTAGCCCCACCCCAACCCCAACCTACTTAGAAAATCAATTACTCCAACCACATACCGCTTGGAGGGATAGTCTTGTAAATTCTTCCATCTCCTTACATGTCTCCTGGTGTTTCTGTTGCTTTCCTAGCCATCCCTTAATTCTGGTGTTCTGTAACTACTGCTGTATAATATATCACTCCAAAACAGTGGCTTCAAATAACCAAATGGTATGGGTTGAATTATGTCCCCAACCAAGATATGTTAAAGTCCTAACCTTCAGAATGTGATCTTAGTTGAGAAATAGTCATTGCACATGTAATTAATTAAGACGAGAGCATACTGAGGTAAGGTGGGCCTCTAATCAAATACGACCGGTGTCCTTATAGAAAGAAATTTGGACCAGAGATGCAGGGAGAACCCAATGCAAAGATGGAGGCAGAGATTGGAGTGATGTATCTACAAGCCAAGGAATGCCAAGCATTGCCTACAATCACCAGAGCTAGAAGAAAGGCATGGAACAAATTCTTCCTCAGAGCCCTGGGAAGGAACCAACCCTACCAACACCTTGATTTTGGGCTCTAGCCTCCAGAACCGTGAGAGAATAAATTTCTGGTTTTTTACCTAGTCTGTGGTCATTTGTTACCTAGGCAGCCCTAGGAAACTCATACACGATCATTTATTCTGCTCATGAATCAGGAGGTTGCCTGGACTCCAGGCAGTTCCCACTCTGGGTCTGTCATGTGTTGGTGGCTGGGGTTGTGGTCATCTCAAGGCTCCTTACCCACATGTCTGGCATCTGGGCTGAGAAGACTCAAACAGCTGGGGCTGGATGCCTTGGGGCCCCTCGGACATTTGTCTCACCTGGCAGCCTCGGGGGAGATGGACACAGGCTCAAACACACTCCCTTTTCTCCACCAGGCCTCTGATCTCCAGTGGAGGCTGACCAAAGCTTTGTCCAAGGTCATGTCACCCTCCTCTCCAATCCTGCCTCCACCCTCAGAGCAGCAACCAAGACCATCAGACCAGTGTGTGTAGGGCAGGAGTGCCCATTTGCTGAGTATCTGCTACAGGTCAGTACTGCACCCTCTGTCCTTGCCAACCTCCTTACAAGGGAGGTGTTCTAGTCTACTCGATCACAGGATGAAGAAGCTGAAGCTGGAGGAGAAGGGAACATTCTGGTCTTGCCTGAGCTGAGATTCATCATCATATTTGTCTGAACATTTATCTCCTCTTCTCCCTTCCTCCTACCTCCCTCCTACTCTCCCTCTCTCACCCTCTTCTTCCCCATCTCTATTTTTGTGTCTCTAGTCTCCTTCTCTCTCTCTTTTGCTGTAACCCCCCACGAGGGCCTAGGACTGTTTAAAAGCTAGAATTATCTCCAAAATGAGTTCAACCTTCTCTTCAGTCTTTGGTACCAGAATTTGGCCACACTTGTTAGGGAAACTCCAGGAAGGAATGAACGGTGGCTTCCTGCCTCCTCCTTCTCCACACCCCCGCACAAGGGACCTTTCCCAGGTCTCTAAGCTGAGACCCAGGGTGGGATGGATGGGGGAGGGAATGACCAAAGACCAGAATGGCAAGGGAGGGGGATTATTCCCAGGGGTCAGACTACAATAGGACACATACAGCAGAGGAGACAGGAATTTAACTCTTATGAATAATCAAAATTCCTCCAAACTTGAAAGCTCCAGCCCAAAAGAATGCTGCCACTTGCCCGCTATGTGACCATCGTTATATCACTTAACCTCTCTGAGCTAAAAGTAATCCCTAATTTAGGGGACTGTTATTATGATTTAGTGTCGATTTGTTTGGAATGCTTTGGGCAGCAAATAACAGAAAAGTCAACCAAGACTTCCTTGAGCAATAAAGGTACTTAATTCTTTCACACACTGAGATTCTAGAGGTAGGTGTTTTCAGGTTTTATGCAATAATTGAGAAGGCCATTGAAAACCAGTTTCTTTCTATATTTCTGTTCACCATCCTTATTACCCTGCTGTTTACATTTCATGCTGTTTCCTCATGGTTCAAAGATAGCTGCTGCAGCTCCAGACATCATGTACCACATTTAAAAAGCAGGGTGGGGGGAGGGGGGACTATTAATAATTAACACCCCTTCAGGCACTGGACTCTATTGCAGATGATCTAAGGATCCCACCTTGAGAAATTCTGACCTGCAGCATGATCTCCTAATGTGAACCTCATCCTCACCTCAAGATGCTTTTGCATCTTAAAAGTTCTGAGAAAAGGTGATGCCCCAGTGGTAGGGTTCCATGTACATGTGGGGATAGGTACAGGCAGGAGGAGGCTTCTTGGCATCTTGGGTTATATCACAGACCTTCAGAGCTGGAAGGGACCAGAGAGAGCCTCCTCCAACCCCAAACATACAAATGGGGAAACCGAGGCCCAGGGCACAGAAGTGATTTCCTCATAGTCACACAGCAGAGCCAGGCTCAGGGCCACGGATTCCTGGCTCTGAACCCCTCTTAACACTCTGGGGGGAGTCCTCAGAAAGGAGGGCTTGGACCAGGAAATGCAGGGTATCTTAGGTGGGTTCCCCAGAAGCAGAGCCTGAATCGGGGATCCCTATTCAGGTGGCTTACTGGGAGAGGTTCTGAGAAAGGGAGTGAGGGCAAGCCACCATAGGGAAAGGGTAAAGGCTAAGTCAGAAGGTGGTCTCAGCTGGGGTCTAGCCGCAGCCTTGTCCCCCTGAGGGTTCCAGAGCAGGAACCACATCACAGAGTTAGTCCTACCTGGAGGCATGGGGGAGCCTGTTGTACCGCATCAGCCAGCCGTTGGCCGCAGTCCGCCCGGCCTGTGTGGGCTGGTGTGTGCCCTTCTGGGTAGGGCAGCCCTTGTGTGCTGGGGAGTCGCCTCCGGGGAAGGGGCAGCTGAGAGCCATTAGCAGCAAAGCTCCAGCAGCTGGGGGAAGCAGCCACCAGCAGGCTAGAAGGAAAGCAAGCAGGTCTCCTCCCCAGAGCCCTAAGTCATCCCCGGCATTCCCAGCCACAGGGCACAGTGGGCGAGAGAACGGGCCCACCCCCTCTGCTGCCTCAGTTTCCCTGTTCATAAGAGGGCGTGCGGGACCGAGGGACTGCCGGACTCCTTGCCAGCTCTTCTGTCCCAGCTCCTTGGATTCCACTTCCGGCCCACCCCAAAGTTCCAAGCAGGCGGCCCTGGCCCCCAGACTGGCCACTCGCCCAGGCAGTGGAAGGACCGGTGAGACCAAAGGAGGGTCTCCACTGAATCAGGCTTGAACCCCACGAGGTGGGCAGAGGCAACAGTTTCTTGGCATCTGTACGCCTCCAGCCTGCTGAGCGGGCATGGGGAGTCCGTATTTCTTGAAATGTAAGTACCGAGACCACATTGGGCTGTTAGTAAATTCATTATCCCATTACGCAGGCCTGAATTATTCAGCGCTCTTGAGGCCGCCTTAGGAACGTGCCCGAGCACAGTCGATGTCGGCATTAGTGGGATGGATGGAGTCAGGCCCGGGGCATGGTTGGTGCCAGGATGACGGATCTGGGCCCAGAGAGGGTGCCCGTGCTTGAAGGCACAAGGGAGCGTCTGGCAAGCAGGACCTGGGCCCTGGGTGCTTCTGGGGCCTGGGAAGGGGATAATGCACATATCCACGGTCCTCCTCCCCTCCCCTCCCACCCCCTGCCCCAGGAAATTGGCAGAGTTTGGAGCCCCATCTGCTCCACAGGGCCCAGGGACAGAGGGTCCAAGCTTCACCTTTCTCCTGGCTGTGTGACCTGGTTGTTCGCCTCTCTGAGCCTCAGTTTCTTTATCTGTAAAATGCAGCTAAATGTTCCTAGTATCCATTCTCCCTTTTAAGTTTAATGATAGAACTGATTTTTTTCTGAGAATATAATGCTCTAGAATAAAGACTATTTCTAAACTGAAGTGTGGCCAATGACTAAGTGCTGATCAAATAATACAAGTAGGAGTATCCTGTGAAACCTTCAGGAAGTATCCTTAAAGGAAGGGGGTGAGTCCTGTTTTGTCCCTTTCTTTCTCCTGAAAATTAGGGTGAAGATGTGATGGCTGGAGCTCAAGCAGCCATATTGCTTAATGAGGAGAAGCCACATGATGAGGATGGCAGCACAACAGAGTAGAAGCCTGAGTCCCTGTTGGCCCTGGAGCCTCCTTACTACCTCCACATTGCACCTCTATAAAATAGAAATCAAATTCTCTCTTGGTTAAGTTGCTATTCTTTTGGATTTTTCTGTCACTCAGAGCCAAACCCAACCCTACCTCGTTGGGCAAGTCTCAGGGTGCAGTAAGACATTACAGGAAAAGCAGCCACTTCAATAGGAATTTCCTCTAGGACACATCAGTGATTAAGAACTGTAAGCCCTAAAAAAAAAAAAAAAGAAAAAAGAACTGTAAGCCCTGAAACCTTAAGATCAAAGATGAAGTCCCAACTCTACCACTTATAAGCTGTGCAACTTTGGGCAAGTTGCTTAACCTCTCTGTGCTTCAGCTTTCTCATCCCTAAGATGGGGATAAAAATTATACCTTGCCCCTCACAGGATTAGTGTGCAGACTAAGTGAGTTAATACGAAGTTACAAGAGGTGGCTGACACACAGTAAGTGCTATGTCAGTAGCAGCAGTCAGTATCCCGTCTTTACACATTAGGGGGATCCCCTGTGCAGCTCGGGGACCTGGGTTCCCATAGCATCTCCCAAAGCTTCGTCTCAGCTTAGCTTTACCCCTGAAGGTGACTGAGCTCTCAGGGCGGGGATGCCAGCGATGTTTTGAGCTTCAGCCATGACGGGAACAGCTTTGCCCTAAGGGAGAGGACCAAATCTGAGCCCAGAGAAGCGGGTGGCAGAGACTGGGCTGCTGGTGTGGCCCCTAGAAGAGGGACTGCTCTCCAGGATGCGGATGAAGTTCTTACTCAGGAAGAGAGAGAAAAAAGGCTCCCTTCCTGGCTACGTGCCGTGCACGGATGTCCCTCCTGTCTGGACCTGCAGGGAATGCATTAAATCGGAGGTCACAGTCCATGTGCCAGCAGGACGGAGAGCGGTATGAAACACGGGTGGGATGTGTTGGGTCTGAGGCAGCAGGGAGCGGTGGAGACCAGGGCAAGGGCATCAACACGTGGGGGGCAGGCGTGGCCCGGTACCAGCTAACCTGCCAGGCCGCACAACGGGCCTCCTGGTGTCACACCTTCCGCCTTTTCTAAAGAAATGGAAATCAAATCTGAATTCTTTGTGAAGTTTTCTGATTGTTTAGTGCTGGCTCCATTCAAACAAACAAAACACTGATACACGCAAATGGTGTCCCCGGGCCAGCGTCAGGCCACCAGATGTCAACAAGCGCCAAGCGGTGCCCTGTGAATCCTCGGGCCCCAGGCTGCCCTTGCTGGAGTCTGTGGAGGACGATGGGCTGAGCACGGGGCAGCTTGGAGGAGAGGCAGCTGCGGGACTTCGTCCTTCCCAGGGAGGCAGGCGCCGCGGGCTGTCCGGGTTCAGAGGGGCAGGCGGTCCCCTACTCCCTCAAGAAACACTCTGGCCCCCAGAGCCCCCTGTTCTTCCTCTAAGCAATGGACTGGGGAACCCGGCTTCGGCATGAGGCAGCAGCCTGCCCACCCGCCCTGCTGAGGCCCTACCCGATGCACAGCCTCGGCACCCACGGCTTTGGGGACACCTCAGGGCCACTTGGGACCTGTGCATAGACTGGACTGCTGAGCCTGACTCTTCGGTCTGCCGCCCATAACAGGGTCCCACCCGCACACCCTTTGCCACGGGACCCCACAGAGCCGCTCCACAGAGGGGGTAGACTGCGCCCTCGCCCCGGCCTCGGGCCAGGCCGAGTGGCTTGCTGTGGACCCTGGAACATCAGCAGACCTGACTGAGGCAGAGGCTTTAAAGCCACTCGTGTGGTGGGCCTGCTGCACCTGCGCTGTCCGCTGGGCACGAGCCTCCGCCGGGCAGCCGCTGGCCTCAGAAGGCTCTGAACCCGCAACCCGAAGCAGAAGCATCGCAGCTGAGCTGCTGACCCGGGAGAGAAAAGCGCATGGTTATTCTGGAAGCCACTGACACTTGGGACTGCTACACAGCACTTTTGCAGCAGAAACCTATTACGCCGGGAAGACATGGGCTTCCCCGACCCCAACCCCAGCTCGCCGCACAAAATCTCCCACCCTGTCTGGTCATCATCCACTGTCCCAGAAGCCGCTGTGCCCCTGCCCCTGAGGCAAATATAGAGACTCCCCCTGGAGTGGGGAGTCCCCCAGGTTGTGGGCTGGGAGACCTTGGATGCGTCACTTCCTCTGAGAGTCACCTACAGGGCATGGGTGATCATGCCTACTTCACCAGGGATTGGGAGGTCTCGGTGAGATGTCACAGATCTGCAGGGGGCTGAGGGGAGGTTGGAGAAGGACGGTGGCCAGTGCTGGTACTTGTACTCATCAGGAGGGGGAGGGACTGGGCCTGCCACATGGAGGGATGGGGCATCCCCTGCGAGAAAGCTCACCCCCGTGGAAAATGAGGCCTCACTTTTGGAGGGCATGATTTCCAGTACAGTGGGGAATCTGACAGTCTAGACTGAAGAAAAAGCAAACAGGGTTATCTCAGTACCAACTCTAAACCACTCCTGTGGGTACAGGCCACACTGTTTGGAGGTCTTTATCAGGAATGCTTTTGAGCTTTAAGTAAAAGAATATACAGCTAATCATGGCTTAAATACAAAGGGTTCTATTTTCTCTTGTAACAAGGAGTCTGGAGGGAAACGGTGGTGTTGGTTCAGTGGCTAGATCATGTCTTCAAGGCACAACATCCCATCTTTTCCTCTTGCCATCTTTACTGTTTGTCTGGGTTTTTTAATCCTTAACGTTATTGCCTCACAATCACAAGAGGGCTGCTATGGTTCCAAGCATTTCATCTTTTTTTTTTTTTAAGATTTTTTATGTTTTTTTATTAGAGAGAGAGTAGAAGCAGGGGGAGCGGCAGGGAGAGGGAGAGGGAGAAGCAGGCTCCCCGCTCAGCAGGGAGCCCGACGTGGGACTCTATCCCAGGACCCCAGAATCACGACCTGGCCCGAAGGCAGCTGCTTAACCGACTGAGCCACCCAGGCGCCGCTCCAAGCATTTCATCTTTACACAACCTCATTCGAGGTAAGAAGCAGCTAAACAAGAAAAGGGAGAAAAAAGTCCTGAGAAGCACCCCTTTCTCCCTGGCCAGCAATTCACTGCAGGTGAGGGTGAGTAAGCAGGTATCTTCAAAAAAGGACTGTGTTGGTCATGACAGTCTGAGACTAATCACAGTTCATGCCCCAAAGTTGGGCACATTGCCGAACAACATCAGGCTCCTGTTGGCAAGGCAGAAGGAAGCAGAATAGCTCCAAGGGAGACCAGGTAGCCCGTTAACAGGGTCCGCTGGAGGTGAGAGAATCAGTCCCACAGAAGAGTGGCTACCAGGCAGGACTCTTAACTGTGAACCTTATAAGCTGCTCTGTGACAAACAGCAGATTTCACTTTGTTGCAAAGAACAGAATCCACGTTGTTGCCAACAGCGCACTCCATTCCGTTGCCCACCGCAGACTGGCGGGCATGGCCAGCACCAGCTCCGTAGCTTCTCAGCACAAAGCAGGCAGGAGCAGGCCGTGGCTCTTGGTCCTCTCCAGCCCATCTGAGGAGCCCCAGAAGCCCCTAACTCATGGTCTGTCTCAGCCACCCGCTCGGCCTGAAACACCCCCCAGAGCCCTTGGAGTCAGGGCACTGCCCCTCACCCCGAAGGCTTAGCCTAACAGGTCCCATCCTCTCTGGGGAGCTTGGCAAACCTCCCCCGGGTGTGGTCAGACTTCGGGCTGCAAGTTTCTGTGTGGAGAGGCCTACGGAAGGCAAGACCTGGAGAGGGTCAAAGGTGCCTCCGGAGAGCCCACTGAGGGTGGGAAGGGGATGGAGGGCCCAAAGGTGGGAAGAGGATTCCTGAGGTGGGGGCAGGGCAGAAGCGTCGGCCCCAACAGACTCCACTTCTATGTCTTAACTTCTCCGATCCATGCCCCAATCGGAGGAAACAGTGGTCCCTTGGGCCAGATCAGACACTGAGATCAAAGAGCTATTCAGTTTGGCTGACGCAGTGCTAAAAAAAAGAAAAAAGAAAGAAAAAAAAAAGGCTAATCCGAATGTTTAAAATTGTGAGGTTTCACATTACCGGCCAGATTTCAACCTTTCTTGAAAAATCGGAAACTCTGGCCACACCGCACCATCTTCCCATCTGGCGGCCCAGGCTACAGCCAAGTGGCTGCCATGCGTTCGGATGAGGCGTGAGCTTTGGAGCACCACAGGCCCCACTACCCCCTACTGCCTCCCCTCACCGACCTGGGCAGCCCGTGAACACCTCCCGGTTCTAATCCCTTAGGCCTGATTGACTCCATGACCGTGCTCTTCTGCCCCTGCCCTGCACGGTTCTGGGGGCCTCTGGGGGAGAAGACCTGGACTGCGCAGTGTTAGCAGGGAGGAGAAGCAGAAGTTAGGGGTACCGGGATAGAAATTCAGGGGCCTCTTTCGGCCCGTTTTTGTGGCCAGCGGGTTCCAGTGGCCTAGTTTGGCTAAAAATTTGTCAGGGGTCGCAGCCCTCCCTTCCTGGTGTGGACCTAAAGGCATGAAGGGGCTCCCATTGTCTCTGCCCTCCTGAGCCTGAGGGTTCCTTGGTGCCTCCTGGGGCATTTGACCTACGTTTGACCAAAAAGGCAACTGAGAGAGGTAGACACGGTCTCCCCGTCCCCAGCCCTTCCTGCCCCTGGGGGCACCTGCCCACATCCACAGAGCCCCCCCTCCCCCAACCACAGGGGCACTTCTGAGGAAAAGAAGCGGGACCGACTGTATTTTCAGCCCCCTGGAAAAGGCGCTGTAGGATCTTGGGGCGACACTTGGCTCCGTTCCTTGTGAGCCGAGACACTGGTGCGACAGCACAAGAGACAAGAAATGAGTAGCAAACGGGGGAGGGAGGTGGAAAAATTAAATTTTGCGTGATCAGCAAGGTTTCAAACAATCGCTCGCCAACTGAAGTGGGTGCCACGTCTATAAGTCATTCTGTTTTATAGACCATTAGGATCTCCAGAGAGAACCTGCATGGAGACCACTGCTTTTTGTTGAAATTAAAATGTCAGAGAAAAAGAAATAGAACAAAACAGGGAATCTGCAATTAATTACCAGGCCATAAAAATTCAATAATCAGGAGGCAGAGCGGCCGCGGGCCCAGAGGTATCAGAGCCGGCGTAACAAGAATGGAATACATTAATCTTTTCAAATTAGTTTTTTAATCTGACGGGGATATACGGCGACATGCCTCCCCTCCGTGCCCGCTCCGCCCCCCATCCCCTCTCCAGGCCTCTCGCCTGAAGCCGGTTCTCCGGGAGGGAGGTTCGGGTGTGAGCTGGGGGCTTGCCCCAATCCGGACCCCCAGACAGGGGAGAAAGTGCTGGTCTGCGGCCCAGGCTGAGCCCAGGCCCCCCATGCCCGCCGGCCTGGTGGAGGGAGCCCAGCAGAGCTGCCAGGAAAGCGCTTCCGCGGAGAGGGGGCCTCCGTGGGCTCGGGGTTCCTCCTCTGGAAAATGGGAATCCTCTCCCAGCCTCACAGGCAGGCCGGATGTGGAATGCCGGGTGCTCTGTAGATGGGCCCTAGGGTTACTGTGCTGACCGGACCGGCAGCTCAGGCAGCTAGGAGCCCACGAAGCTCCAACGTACTATTCCGAGAGCAATTATTTAGCATTTGCTGTGTGCTCAGCGCTGGCAGAGACCAGCAGCCTCAGCCCTTACTCTGGGGAATGAGACTCCTAGGTCAGAGAAACAGGTACTGGGCCACCCGGTAAGGGGGAAGGCGCTTCCCCTCGAAGCAGGGCGCCGGCCGGGCCGCGGGGAAGCGGGAGGAACTGGGACGGCGGCCGAGGGCCCACCCGGCAGCACCCCCAGCCCGGCCCCCGCGCAGCAGGCTCCACCCCGCGCCCCGGGTCAGTCCCGCCCCCGTGTCTCACTCGAGGTCCCGTCGTCGGCTCCCGGAGCCTCCACCGGAACTGGGCCTCCTCCTGCGCGGCCTCCCAGCGCTGTGCTCCGAGTTTGTGTCCAGCTCGCTCGGGTCCTCAGCCTCAGCCACGCCGCGGCCGCACGCACCACCCCAAACCTCGACAAACCTGCCTCCGGACCTCCGAGTCTGAGCCTCCCCTGGGCAGCCCCCGGTGCAGCTCTGGTCTGGACACTCAGTGGGCTGTGGGAGCAGCCACGCCCGGGGAGGTGACCTTGAGACGCAGTCGGATGACCGTCTGCCCTTTGGACTTTGACTCCTTTTAAATGTAACAGGTAGGGCCCACTCAGGGCCGGCCCTGTGTTAAGCCCTTCACCGGGATTTTCTCATTTCATCCCCTGCGAGGGCGGGGGGACTCTTGATAACCCCATTTTGCAGAAGAGGAAATGGTGAAAGTGGAGTTGCCCCCCATTTTTGTGTGTGCTGTGCTCCCCGAATGTAGCTTCCCTAAGAATACGCGCCAGCGCAGCTTCTTTCCCCTTCAACCACTTTGAGTCACAGAAGGCGCTCCATCAGTGCTCACTGGATCGTGTCCCTGCAGAACAGCCCTGCGAGCCAACCTCAGCTGCCCTTCCATCACTTTCCTCCCCAAAATATCTCCACTCCAACAGCTGCCATTTACTGAGCACCTACTGTGTGCCAAGTTGTGTGATCTGGTGCCATTTGCGGTAAGACTGTGGTTCCTGTTTTCCACAAAGGAAACTGAGGTTGAGAATGATGGCCCCAAGAGCTCACACCCATGTCTGGCGCCCAAGGGGAGGATTCTAAGAATCTTGTCTCAGAGCCCCATCAACGAGACCCGTCTCAGGACTCCCAAGCCCCGTTTCTGGTTTTGTCCCCAAACCAGGTCCTTCACTCCTTCAACCGGATACCCTTACTCACCTCCCCCAAGAAGCCTCCCCTAATTCTCTCAGTCCCTCTCAGAGCTCCTGTCATTTCTATCACGTTGTACTCATTACTACCCTGTTACACCGAGGGCCCACCCACCCACATATGCCCCAGGGTCCCAGCAAAAACAGGAGCAATAAGAAGCATACACCCAGGAGGGGCATCACATTCTTCCTCCCTGACCCAGGACGGTAGACCTCAGGGGCGGGTAAGAAAAACCCAGACACCGCATGCTGGGCTTGCGCCCCTCTCTGGGCGCAGTTCCCAGTGAAGCCACCAGATGGCGCCCGGCTCGCTCTAGCGGGACTTGCAGTAAAGCTGTGCGGTCGCCAGATGGCGTTCGAGACCGCAGCTCGGCGGGCAGTGCCGGGACAGGGCGGAGCCTGGAGGGCAGGCGGGTCCCAGTGCGGGCCCAGGAGCCCCAGCCAAGTGACCCGTACGTGGCTGCCTCCAGGTCGCACCATGATCCAGCCCGCACCCCGGCTCTCTGTGCCCGCCGCGCTGGCCCTGGGCTCGGCCGCGCTGGGCGCCGCCTTCGCCACCGGCCTCTTCCTGGGTGAGTAGGGCGGGGCCCGCGGAACCCTCCCCCCCCGCAGAGCCCCCGCAGGCGGGGCAGGTGCGGGAGCCGAGCCCGTGACTCCTCGAGGCTGGCTGCGGCTGAAGTTCAGCCCTGGCGCCCCGGAGCCCCAGGCCCTGACCCAGGACCCCTCCCTGGCAGGGAGCCGGGGCCATCCCTGGAGATCCCGGCGAGAGAAGCGCCTGCTGCCCCCTGAAGACAGCCCCCTGTGGCAGTATCTGCTGAGCCGCTCCATGCGGGAGCACCCGGCGCTGCGGAGCCTGCGGCTGGTCAGCAGGGCCAGGGGCGGGAACAGGCGCCCACCTCGGACCCAGCGGGTCCCACGTGGTTGTGTGACCTTGGGCTGGGCCTTGGCGCTCTCGGGCCTTCCGGGACACCGCCGGCTGGGCGCGGTGGGCGTTCCCTGAGGGCCCGTCCCGGGACCACGCCCCACGACCGCGCACCTGGAGGGGGTTGTGGACCCGGGGAGGAGCTGGGTGCCTGGCAGTGCTGGCGCGACCCTCTCCCCTCCACCACCGCGACACAGCTGACCCTGGAGCAGCCGCAGGGAGATTCCATGATGACCTGTGAGCAGGCCCAGCTTCTGGCCAACCTGGCGCGGCTCATCAAGGCCAAGAAGGCTCTGGACCTGGGTAGGGCGCACGGCCGGGATCACTGGGGGCCGAAGTCACCGGGATGTCCCCCTACTCTGGCCTGAGCCTGTCCGTATCCCTTGCCCCCAGGTACTTTCACAGGCTACTCAGCCCTAGCGTTGGCCTTGGCGCTGCCCCCGGCCGGGCGCGTGGTGACCTGTGAGGTGAACCCGGGGCCCCCGGAGCTGGGGCGGCCCCTGTGGAGGCAGGTGAGTGTCCCACACATTTGAGGCCCTCATCAGGCCCTTGGAGCCTGGCCACTCCCAGCTCCAGGAAAAGAGACTTGCTGGCTCTGACCCCACTCCTTCCGCAGGCTGAGGAGGAGCACAAGATCGACCTTCGGTTGAAGCCCGCCCTGGAGACCCTGGGTGAGCAACGGAGTGCAAGGGGCCTTGGCACCATTTTCCAAGTGGGGCCACTGGGCGTGAGCTAGTGACCAGGTCCGCTGGGCGGGCTTGGGGCAGTGACAGCCCCCTGCCTCCTGGCCTCGCCGCTGCCATGCGGCCACATGCTGGGTGGCAGGGCGCCCCTCCAGGCCAAAGTCCCTGAATAGTCACAGCGCCTGGGCAGGCCTGCGCAGGGGCTTCCGACCGCTGGGGCTGCGGACTCAGCCGCATCTGCCCCCCCCCCCCCCCCCCCCCACTTAAGATGAGCTCCTGGCCGCGGGCGAGGCCGGCACCTTCGACATGGCCGTGGTGGACGCGGACAAGGAGAGCTGCACCGCCTACTATGAGCGGTGCCTGCAGCTGCTGCGCCCCGGAGGCATCCTGGCGGTCCTCAGTGTAAGGGAAGAACGAACCCTCCCGGGGCTGGGTTTCCTGTCTTTTCACTTGGCTCCTCCCCGTGCCCCGCCCCCACGCCACAAAGCCCCGCCCAGTGCACGCATGTAAGCCGCTCCCTCGCCCCGCCTCTCCCTTAGGCACCTCCCCCCTCGGCCCCGACCCCCCCCCCCGTGATGCCCCGCCCCCCCCGCAGGTCCTGTGGCGCGGAGAGGTGTTACAGTCTCAACCAGGGAACACGGAGGCCCAGTGCGTGCGAAACCTGAACGAGCGCATCCTGCGGGACGCCAGGGTCCACATCAGCCTCCTGCCTCTGGGCGACGGCCTCACCTTAGCCTTCAAGATCTAGGGCCGGCCCCCAGCGGGTGGCCTCAAGGGAGGGGACCTGGGAACCCCAGACATCAACCCTGAGTTTTAAATTCGACAATAAAGTGGGGCCTGGGACACAATCTTTTGAGCCTCCGTATGTGGCGCAAAAGTGGGGTAGGGAGGGAAGGCCCAGCACTGGCAGGTCCTAAAGCAAATGGGGGCCTTGAGGTCATAGACGTCATCCCCTCCCTGGCACAGTCCTGAGGGCCACCTGGCACAGGTCCATAGCCTGAATAGGAGCTTCCAGCTGACTGGTAGCAGGAAATAAAGTTTTGATTGACCTGGCCACATACAGGACCCCAGCTCCTCAGTTTGCCCACACTCCACAGGATCTGAGCTGGGTAGAACCCCACCCAACCCCTAGGTCTCCCTCCCACTTCACTTCCTAGGAGGGGCAAGTGAATGAAGGTCTTGTTTGGTGCAGCTGGGACTGGCTGGGAAACCGTATCTGGGGTCTGACAACAGGAAACCACCTTAGAGCAGACCAGGTTTGCCACTGGGCGCTTTCATAGGTTATGCCAGTTCTATTTGCCCATGTTTTCACAGAACTGTCAGCTCGACCTCACCTCTGCAGTGGAGGCTCTGCTCAGTGGACATCACCTCTGAGAACCAGGCCACTTGACTTAAACCTGAGGACCTCAAGGTTGGAGTATATATCCTGTCCTCCCCCTGAAGTCCTGGAGGAAGGTGAGGGACTGGGTGGGATCACTGGCCAGAAAGGTGTGAAGTAGGCCTAGAGGTAGGAGACTATCAGTATGGCAGTTTTTAAAAAAAGTTCCCCACAGGAAGATGAATATAGTTAGGCCTTCCCACACCAACATCTATGAGAGGAGGTGGACAGGGAGCCAGGTGCTTCACTTCTCTCCATTTAGACAGCCCTAATCCCAATCCCACAGGAAGATCCTATCTCCACACCAACACAGATGAGTATAAGGTGCAAATATGAAGTGTTCTTCAACAAACTGCTTCAGCCTAGAATACAATTAGGTTTTGCCACCCCTGGGTTAGGCCTGAGTGCTATAAAGCTGGAGACTATTAGAAATAAGGCCACAGGGGCCAATAGCTGGCAAATTCCATAATCCTACACCTCCTGGGACATACCTGGCATTTTACGCAACCCACAGGGCCCCAGGAACCTTCTCTCTCCCCCATGCTAAAAACGTTACAGGATGCACCTGGGTAAATACGTCCACTTTAAACATATCTCTGACCAACTGCTAACTCATTTGTGCCACACCCCAATCCTGAGTACTGGACCAGGTAAAATCCAGCCACAGCTGAGGGAAGGCCACCTGTTAGTTCTGGGGCAGTGGGTCATCCAGGGGGCTTCAGAAGTCACAGGCCTATGACCAGTTCCTCCCCACCAGGTGGACTTTCAGAGATGTCTGCTGATCTACTTCACACCTCTCTTGAGAATCCCAAAAGCAGATGTGCTTTCATACCTAACTTGCAGACATCTTTTCCTGTTTGTTTGACCTAGCAAAAGATCCTGACTCAAGCAGATTGGCTCAAATTCCAACTGTCTGCCATTAAATCACATGTGTCTTACTCACACAGGCCATTCTTGCCAGTCCCTTAGCACAAACATTTATCGCCCAGAATGGAAAGCTTGCTTGAGCTCCTAATCTCTCATCAGATTCTTTCTGACCTGGAAATTTTCAGCATGTATCACTTTTTTGGGTAATGAGTCTCAGAGTACATTTTCTTACCTGTTCCCTCTTAGGCTTCAAATGGTACCTCAGGTCTAACAGTATAAATGTGTTGAACAAAGCTCTCCCTTCTCTAACCTCTGATCACACCCTTCAAACTATTTTCTCCCATCAAAAACACTTGCTGTTTCCTACTTTTCCAACCAGAATCAATTACTTTCTGTCATTCAGCCCCAGTGCAGATGAAGGCCAGTGGCCACAAAGCCTGAAGGCATTGATTCTGGTCTCACACTTAGGCCCAACCGTTTCAGTGTCTGCCTAGAAAGAAACGCTTCATGACCTCTCACAGAGGCCCATATACTCCCTTCTCAAGTCCCTCTGGTTACTGACCCCTCATTCCATTTGCCTACACCTCGCCCCGCCCCACCCAGGGCCTAGTTCACTTCCCACAGCAAGAGCTCACAGGGGTATGGTGTGTGTGTGCAGCCTTCAGCACCATCTCTTCAATGATCCAATGGAATTCTGGACAAACTTACAAACTGAAATATAAAGGCATAGATCCTCATTTTATTGTAGTCCAAAAAGTTTGTGGAGTTACTTTAGGGACACAGAGGACTTTATGGCACAGATTTAGGTAAAAAGCAAAATGCTCACCAAAAAAATAAGGTTACTAGTGAGATACAAGGGAGAGCTGACCCTGGCAAATGTTTAAACTCTGCAAATACTTGGAGTCATTAATTATGTATACTTGTTTTTATTCGTAATCTGTAATGTCTGGGGATACCAAAAGTAATTCTAGTGATGGGCTGAATTTAACAAAAATTTTTTAACCTCATCTTAAAAACTTCCACTGATCCATCTCATTCAATGGCAATTTTCAATGTTAATAGGAACATAAAAACAAACATGCACACAATTGCACAGTTTTCATAAAGGTCTATTTCATTATTGGTGGGTAGCGCATTTAACAGTTAAATACATTTAAATAATGTATAGGTGACTGCACGACTGCAGCATTGGTAACTAGATAGATAACCAATTCAACTAGAAACCAGCTAACAAGTAACTGTCTAAATATTTAAAATACAGCTCTTGTTTAGATCATCCTTTGATTTGATCACCTTCTTAGGGAGGGGGGAGCCTGCTGGTCACACTGGAAATATATTAAGGCCAAATCTTCTGATATCCATTCCCAGAGGTTTCTTTCAGCTGGATTAAGCCTCCAACTCAAGGGCAAGCCCAAGTTTGTGGCCTCCAGCATTGATGCTCTTCCCGTCTACCAGAGCAGACAGTGTAAGCTTGACACCTGTAAAAAAAAAAAGGCAGGCAACCATGATTTGCCTGAAACACCTCAAGAGTCTGCAGTCTTTAATAATCACCCCAGAGCCTGCCTGTCCCTCCCTCAGCCTGCTAGATGACCTACTAGTGCCAACCACCAGAGGGCACTTGGGAGTCCCAGAGATACCAGACAGAATTCAGGTGGTCCCATCCTAGGTTAAGGGATCTGTGAAGTCACAGAGCATTAAAAGTAAGTTCAAAGTGCTCTAGAAAATACAGTAACATTCAAAACACTATCCAGACTATAAGACACTAAAAGACAATCATAATTGGACCAGGACAACTACAATAAAGGGACAAGTGGGGGAAACTGAATATAGACTACGTATTTGTATTGCTCAACTAATGGTAATTTCCTTAGCTGTGACAGTGGTATTGTAGTTATGAAGAAAAATGTCACTCTCGGAATTTGCGTGCTGGGTAATTTGTCTGCATGTCCACAAAACATACATTTAAATAACTGAAAAGAGACTGTGGAAAAAAGGGATTATGTATGCAGACATGGAGAGAAAACAAATGTGGTAGATGTTAATTAGTGAATGTGGGGAAGGGTATACAGGTGTTCTTCGTACTTGTCTTTTCTTTAGGTTTCAAAAAGGCCAAAATACAAAGTCTGGGGGAATATCCCTATTTGAACGGGGTAAAAGTTCCAAGTGCTTTAGAACTTGCTATTCAAATGGTGGCAAGAACCAGTGATGCTGGCATCACCTAAGAGCTTGTTAGAAAGACAGAACCCTTCACTCCAGATCAGAATGTACATTTTAGCAAGAGTCCCCAGGTGACTCACGCACACTGAAGTCTGGTAAGTACTGCTCTAGAAAATACAAGGTTCAAAATACTACATAAAGTAAATGAGACTACAGAGACCAAACAATGAGAGCAATGAGTGAACCTTGATTAGAGAAATAAACAATACTAGAAGGCATTTCAGGTACAAATGAGGAAAGTGACTACAGAATGGAGAGTAAATAATAATACGGACTAACTATTAAATTTCTTAGGTGTGGGGCACCTGGGTGGCTCAGTTGGTTGAGCGACTGCCTTCGGCTCAGGTCATGATCCTGGAGTCCCGGGATCGAGTCCCACATCGGGCTCCCTGCTCAGCAGGGAGTCTGCTTCTCCCCCTGACCCTTCCCCCCTCTCATGCTCTATTTCATTCTCTCTCTCAAATAAATAAATAAAATCTTTAAAAAAAAAAAAAAAATTTCTTAGGTGTGATCATGGTATTATGGTTATGCAGGAGACCAGAACGTTCTCATTTCTGAATAGACGCATGCTGAAGCATTTAGGGAAGTGTCAGGATAGCTGCAACTTCCAAACAGCCCAGCAAAAGAAAATAAATAAAACTGTGGCAAAAGGTAAACGTGTTCATCGTACTCTTTGAAAGGTTTACAAAGAATCTGAGAAATGAAAAATAATTTTTAAAACACCAATCCTACCTAAAAAAAAAAAAAAACACCAATGCTACTTATCAAGAATACTTACCAGGTCTCAGAGTCTGAGTGTAGCCCACTCCAATTAAACTAGAGTTGTTGACTTTTGCCTGAAATAAAATGCAAAAACAGCTGTAAAAAAATTTTTTTGAATTGAGAGACAAAGCCCCTGCAGGTTTCCCTACTATACAATTATGAAGTGTTCCGCTTTTTTATTCACATGTGAAATAATAAAATTTAGACAAACCATGAGAGACTCTTGACTCTGGGAAACAAACTGAGGGTTGCAGAAGGGGAGGTGGGTGGAGGGATGCGGTAACTGGGTGATGGGCATTAAGGAGGGTACGTGCTGTGATTAGTACTGGGTGTTATACACAACTAATAAATCAATGAACACTACATCAAAAACTAATGATGTACTATACATTGGCTAATTGAATTTAAATTAAAAAAAGACTTGTATAAAATAAAGATTTCATAACATTTGAGAAGTAAAATAAATAAAATTTAACACTGTTACTAAGCCAAACAGAAGCTAGGTGCTACTTAATTCTTATCCATTAAACTCCAAGTCAAACTGTCAGTAGGACACAATATTCTTGGTAGTAAAAAGGTGACAGCCTCTGGGATCAAAAGAGATTGGAAATTATTTGATGTCTTCACTCTTTTATAATGTGTAACATCGAAACAGTCCAGAGAGAAATATGTAACTACAGGCAGAAGTCACATAAACAGCACTTGTGTTCACGTGGCAGGATAGCCAAGTCTTCAGAAGCCACCAATAACCAATGAGCTATTAGTCTAAGGAAGAAATGCCCCACTAGTGACCACCTTGTGTCCAACAAATTAAGAGCCTCAGACAACTGGATACAAGTTTCTCCTGTTAGAATAGAAGTAAACTACCAAACTGTGATGGGACATTAAGCAATACTTCGGGGTGATGCTTAATTGGGGGCACAGCAGCATACTTGGGTGGGAAATACTAGATACATTTCCAAACGAGTCCCCAGAAGTCACTCAATGGCACACAGATCCAAAGCTGCCTTCCCATTTTAGACTGTGAGAGCACTACACTGGCTCGTGTTAAATCCGTGTTGCTGCCACAGACATACATTTGAAGAGAAGAGCAACGCAGCTACCAGGGAGTAGTGTACTGTGTGAATCCTAAGGTTTTCACCACTACAGTGCAATGAGAAGCAGAGTAGGGAAAAATAAATGAATCACTGCCTTGCCAATGGGACAAGCATTCTGGATGCTTCCCATGCTCTCTGATGACAGCTGCTAACATAAAATAAGAATGGGGCTAAAGCTTAACTGCCCAAATTTTCAAAAAACATTGCTCTCAGGAATGAATTATCACTTTATGTAACAGAAAGGTTTAACGTTCTTTCATTCCCAGTACGTACACTACCAGGCAGCGCCTGACCTGACACACACAACAGCTGCTGAAACCAGAGCCAGCGCCTCTACAGTCAGACACTGCACTCCCTCCTGCCCCAAACCCATGACGACTGGAGGAGGCAGCAGCAAAAAAGCCCAAGGACAGGAGCAGGGCGGTCATCCACCACAACGAACCCAGGGTAGGCAGGAGGGAGTCCTTGGGGTGCAGGACTTTTAATGCTAAGGCTGGAATAGTCCCAGGCAAAGCAGGATGAGCTAGCTGGTCACCCTAGACAGGAGGGAGATCAAAAGACACGCAAGCCCTTCTTCCCGCTCTCCTTCCCTAGCAGTGATCTAAGTCCTTTTCCTTCGAAGCTTTGGTATCTCCACCTGCAAAATGGCATTTGCACCACTGACCCCTAAGATCAAATCTAAAAAATATTTTGTAAACCCTCAAGACAAAGTCAAAGTAACAGAGTACTATTATTCCACACAGAAAGACAAAGTAACAATTAAAATACTATTACTCCTGGCCTGGGGCCCCAAACAGTGGCTTCCCTGGGCTTAGACCAGCTTGGAGCTCAGGGTTATCATCTACACTAAACTGAGCAGCTTTTGAGTTAAACTCCTGTGACCTGGATATCAAACTTCTAACACTGCCTCCACAAAAAATGCACACAGCATTACAAATTCTAATCCCAATCTGTGAGTCAACTAGGGATTGTGTGAACCACAGTTCAAATTTTCAGCACAATATACCCAAAGATGGAATTCCCACAACCGAAGACCCCATTCTAAGCCCACAGTAGTACTCACAGAAATGGAAGCAGTGGGATCCAACTGATATTTGGCTGCAATGCCAAAGCGAGTGCTGTTGGTACCTGATGTCCAAGCAAGGTTTACTGAAGTGTCAAGATCTTCACATACTTTTTGATAAATTGATCCTCCAAATTCTGTCCCATCATTGCTGTAAGATATTTTAAATTTGTAAATCTAGAATAGACAATGTAATGTCTATGGCACTAGGCTGATATTGTAGCATTATAATTAAATAAAAGGCATTGCTCACACGGGTCTGTAGTATTCCACTGAAAACGTGAAAGTTTTAAAAGGTCTTTATCTCAACCTATGCCCCAAAATAAGAGGTCATATGAATCATGATACACCCATCCAGCAGAATTACCACACAGCCACTAACAATCATGCTGTAGAATACATAATGCTGTAGAATACATAAATTATTAAAATGTATTAAGGTAGGAAGGAATTATAAACCAGGCTGGTATGTATTTTGTATGTGTGTGTACACACACACACACACATATAAAAAAGATGAAACTCTCAAACATTAACAACTAACAAAGATTATATATCTAGGTGGTGGGGCCATGAGAAGTTTTGGTTTTCTTCTTTGTACTTCTGTTATTTACCAATCCTTTATTTTATAAGGGAAAAAATTAAGTCCTTTTCACATATACATCTAATATGGGTTAGGTAAAAAAACCATACATTTTAGGCAATCCCACCAACTCAGTATCTCACATATCACAATTAAGTCAAATGAACACACTGGTCATTTGGTAACATCTTAGCCTTTTCTAAAAATCCAAAGCACATCAAGCCTCATATAAAATAAACAATTACTCTCTCAGCACTGTAAAGTCAGACTAACATTTTTTACTATATACTTTGAGAGATGCCCAGAAATGCCCAAGGATGATGATCTTTTTGTGTCAAGAGAAATCCTTTAGATTGTACCTAGATTCATAAGAGCCGACAGGTGACATCAGTGTCATCCCCAGGTCCTACATCACAATAATCCCAGAAAAGAGATACTCACACATTAGTGTGTAGTTGGAAGTCCCCAGTCCTGTAGCCCACTGCAAAGTTATTTCTTGTCAGCTTTGATTTGGCACTGTCAAAAGTCATCTGGTACCCAGCAAGCCAGCCCTCGTAACCAAAGACAGCTGAACCATGGATTGCAGGTCCAGCAAAATCAAAGTCAACATCACAACCAAGGTTTATACACTCTCTCTTGTAAGAAGACTTGATTTTACCACTTTTCTTTCTGAAAAAAGAACAAACTGACTTAAAACTGATGCCAGTGGGAAAGATTTACATACATAACTTCTGCACAAAGGGCACAAGACAAATTTATGAACTACAGTGTAACTGGGGAGTAAAGTAGTAGCATAATCCTAAGAGGTAAAGAAAATATAGCTCAATGAGCTTAAAAACAAGGGTACATGGGATTACTTCCACCACCATGAGAAGACTGCTTTTGCAGGACTAATAATCAGTCACAAAGCCTATTAGAAACATGTTAATTACCCAAGTTAGTCCACAATGAAAAGAGGCAAATATCTGAAGGGAAGCCAACAATAGCAACCATAATACTCATCATGCTCCAAAGGCAGAAACAGAAATTCACCACCACAAGGCAGTTAAGTAAGCTATCAAACACTAAATGTGCATCTTTCCTAAAGAAACAGGAGAGAAATGTTTTTAAATTTAAAGCAGATAAAGGGGCACCTGGCTGGCTCAAGTTGGTAGAGCATGCGACTCTTGATCTCAGGGCTGTGAGTGCGAGCCCCATATTGGGTGTAGAGATTACTTAAAGATAAAAATGAAATTTAAAGCAAACAAAAATGTCTGTCCATGCTTACCCCGTGTTTGGTGAAAAGGTGGTATCAAATGTCAGTTTCAAACCTTGACAAATCTATTTTGAAAGAAAAAGAATTTGTTTTCAGCTATATTTCCTTTCTGAAATACAAAAATAAACTAATATTAAGACACATGTTGAAAATGTTACCTGATCTTCAATTGCGATTTCTGTTCCCAGAGTGTTATCAGTGTTCCATTTTTCTGTGAAAGTCAGACCATACTCACACCATTTATATTTGGTCTCCAAGGTTCCAGTAACTTTACCAGTGTCTGTATTAGATGAACCAGACGTTGAGAATTCCTAGTAAGACAATAAATGACTTCGTGAACTTTCTTGTAAGCCTGGAAGAATCACTGCCTAACTTACACAAAAAGCCCACTGAAACACAGTAATTTCACTAATCCTTTTTTCTAGTTTCCGAAATACTTCTACACTCTGCTACTGTATGTACAAAAATAACAAATTAGCCTGTCAGTTACTAACTGCCACCTTACTTACACTTACATTTTCAACCAATCAACGACAAGTTAACCTGTATCTAATTCTCAACAAACAAACTGAACACCTTTTAAGGAAACTTCCGCTAAGATGATTTTATTTGGAATTCAAGAATCAGGATGGGAGAGGGGAGGAACGAACATTTTAGTACTGTATCCAATCTGCCTGATATTAAATAAAACACTATAAAGGAAAGTATGGTTAATCACAGACCCCCATCACTAAAATGAGCATTCATAATAACTGACGCACTATTAGGAAATGTTTCCTGAAAATTCTTTTTTTTTTTTTTTAAGATTTTATTTATTTGAGAGCAAGAGATAGACAGAGAGGGCCCTAGTGGAGAGCGGGAAGAGGGAGAAGCAGGATCCCCGCTGAGCAGGGAACCCTAGGCGCTCAACTTGAGAGGATCATGACCTGAGCCAAATGCAGACGCTCAACTGACTGAGCCACCCAGGCAAATCTGTTTCCTGAAAATTCTTAAAAGGAAAGCACCCCACTGTAGGAGTTCATGCCATGAGAAAAGATTTAAAATCTTCGGTGACCCCAATATTCTGTTTTTCTGAGATAAAGAGTCTTCACCAGATTTCACACCTTCCCAACAATCTTGAACATTCTCATTTAAAAAGAAAAAAGTAGGGAAAGGGAATTATAAGAGATTTATACTACAACTGGTTTATATCATGCATAATGTAAACTATATTAAGTACAATAGATAATATCAGTTAAAAACCAATCCACTTAATACAGGTATCAATTTGAAGTGCATTATATAATCTTATGTTTATAGCAAATACAAATAACTAACTGTACACCAAGTGAAAAGGAAGGTATAATATGGAGGGCTTACTGAAATTTAAAATCTGCTACAGAACATCTAGCTCGGTAGATAGGCAAACTTCCAAGACAAAAGAGTGAAATACCATCTGAGCATTCTGATTCACAATTTGTCTGCTAATGATGGCTACATACTTTGGCCACTGACAAGCCAAATCTAAAGAAAACAGCTGATCCAAACTAGTAAAGAAAACTCGACCTGAAATTGTGATGCCTGCAAGAGTGAGAAAATACCAAAAACTGTATCAACAGGAGAAAAAGCCAATCATCCTTCACTTAGAAAACATTTGTATAACTACTGCTCTGCAGTAAGACAGACTCAATCTCCTGAAATAAGACACTTTAACAGGAATTTCAAGTCAAAGCTTGGCATTCAACGCCCATATTAAAAAGCACCGGATTATGTTAGGAAAAAACACTGGATACAAAATTAGAGGAGTCCTGGCATCTAGTTCTGGCTGTCATTTGCTAAATGAATAACACTGAGGAAGACGCTTAAACTTTTCTGGGTCTCAGTTTCCTCAAGTGTAAAAACAAATCTACTGCTGGAGGATTAAGTTGGACTGGCACTATGAAAGCTTTGCACATTTTCCTGTGCTCTATACAAAAGAAAAGCATTATTAAAACAATACATATAGAGCATATTCTTCTAGCAGATACTAGGAATGGAGAATGTGTAGTAGAAATTTTTAATCCTGAACGACAATGATTAATGACTCTTGAGGCCCCACCCTCTGCCTCCAGACAGCCTATAGATTATGAGCCAGCCTATATAAACCCAAGGAATCCTCAAGACACAAAATCAAGATCATACAGTGGGACCTGAATTGGGCCAGATGATACCATGGCCAAGCTTACACCCTTCACTCCATCACCAAATACTCTGGCTTCTACATTCTGGAATGAACTGGACACCTCTGCAGTTTACGTGAGAAAACAGAACCAGCTGTTAATAGGACTTATTTGCAGCCAGGTACATACTACAAGATCAGTACCACATTGAGATACACATTAAACAGAAATCAAAAAAACTATATGGAATCCAGATCATATATATCCTTCAGGATCTCAAACCTAATTCCATAAAACTTTAACCCTGTCCACAAAAATCCTTTTCTCTCCAACAAAGATTATGATTAACCAATCTAGTACTAGACATGCTTCTCTCAGTGTTCCCCAGTTTAAAATTTATTTTATATCTCCAACCAGCAAGTGATAAGCTTTTTAAACACAGGGATTGAGTCTTCCTTTTGGAAGGCCTTTTGTGTCTCAACTAGTGCACAGCAAGTGTTTATAAGGGACCTCAAGAGGTTAAGAGTGGGAACACAAAAAACAAACACTAAGTCACTGCTCTGTACCTTGACCAAGTAAATCACTCAACCACAGTGAATATACTCAGGCTTCCTTCCAGACCAAAGAAGCCAAATGACAGATATGACCCAATACAAAACCCTAGAAATCCAAGTCTGGGCATTAAGAAATTACAACATGAATAATTTTAATAAATATCAGTTATATGCACTAAGGGAGTTAACAATTACAGCAAGAATTTATCAAAATAACCAGCAATATTCAATATTCACACACTATACCCATTCCCAGTCTCAAAATTTTTTTGAAGAAAAAAAAAAATTCCACAAAATTAAATTTTATTTTACTTTCTTTGAGTTAGGCAGAATCAAGATATCCAAACACCAAAATATTACCATCTTTAAAAATAGTCAAATCAGGACTCTCTAAATTCATATGGAAATCTTCCAGAGAAGGCTGCTTGAATATGCCCTTTATATAAATGATTAGTACACTTCAATTAAGAGTTACTGAGTATTTTTATGCCCAGAACTCATAATGCTTACTAGACATAAAAAGTAAGGATTACAAAAAGGTGTAAGAGGTTTCCTGACTTCAAGCTTGTAATCTTACTGAGTAAACAGTCCCAAAGAACCAGTCTTTTCTGAGTTCCTTATGCATGCACAGTAATATGGCAAAGGACCACCTGAAAATCAGAAATCATATCCAAAGCCCAAGTAAATCAAGTTTCATTCAAATCCCTTAAAACAAAATTAACTTCTGCCTCTTCAAGATAAATGGGTAGACATTTTTCAGTGGTGACTATTTTATGGGTTGAAAAATTATATATAGGGTCATCAGAATTTATGAGTTATCTAACACTCACCACACCACTGCATGACTTTGTTTTCACATCCAGTTTCACCAACCCAAAACCTTCAGGTAGAGAGCAAAAGATATCAAAATGATTCTTTTGTATAAAAGGTGCATACCAATAGCTGACAACACATAAAAAAAACAGAAAGACTTCATACGTTCAGAGGGGCATAAAAATGTGGAATGATACAACATATTTAAATGGAAACAATTTTAATTATCCTACATAAACTAATATATACAGCACAGAACATCTTTATGCAGCTTTGCCTAGTGTGCTGGTGTATACTTGGCAAAAGAAAAATTTGCTTTCAAACCATTTTAAAACCTAAATAACAGATCAGAAAATCAACTCAACTTAAATCTCAGAATAGCCAAGAGTTTATTATAATACAGCCATTTAAAACAATTATCCCAAAAAGGTATCTTCCTTTGGGATAAATAATCTAAATAACTAGGGAAATAATGTAGAGGGAGTTTATGTGGAATAAAACCTCCAAGAAGAAAACCCAAATTCATTTTAAAAAACTCATAACCCACTAGGAGTCACCACAAAAGCAAAACAGTAATACATCATAATTCTAGTCAACCAAGGCCTAAACTAGATCTGAAGGAAATGAAAGCACAGTTGTTTTTTTTCTTACAGATAAAATCCTTAAAGTACAGTCTGAAAAAATTGGAGGAAACCGGGCTAGAGGGAGATGTGGATTATTACAGTACTATTTTAACAGAAACTTTATCTAAAATGTATCTAATAAATGAACTAATACAGCAAGATATTTACAATTTGAAAAAATCAGTAATTTCCCCAAGCAATCCAAACACATTTTCACTTCTGATCTGAAAGGGGGAAAAAAAAAAAAAATTCTTACCAAATCCTTTGTTGAAAATATCTCTGGCAGCTTTGCCAAGGTCAGCATATGATGGAGGAATACACATTGCTGGTGGGAAGAAACATTCCAGTGTTAACCTTTCCGTTCTTCCACTTTCTGTCCAGGAACTAGACTTAAATTCAAGCAGTCCAACTTGTTGAAGATGTTTTTGATACTACCAGGAGCTACAGTAAAACTATAATGATCTGTGAGATATCACCAATAAAGTTTTATTTCTAAAATGGATAACCACGGTAGGTGGCTATACAAACTTGGGAGATTCCTTCCAAAACCCAAAAAACAGACGTTCTATTCCTAACTTTACACAGTACCTACAGCCTCTCACCTCTTAGGACCGAACTAGTACAAAGAATCAAACACATACACATAAATATATCTATACACACAGATATATCATTCAAAATTCACTGGAATGGGCTGATTTAAGCAAATGACATAAAACCAAAACCTAAGACAAGCCCTCTCCCCAACGGATCTCTCAGTGCCCTCAGTGAGTTCTTAAACCAATATCCTAGAGTGGGAAGAAAAAGGTAATTAACACTATGGACATTTAAATGTTGGAACTTAGAAAAAAACACGATCATCTAGGTTTCACTAGTGTCTACATCAACTAAATATCAAATGGCACTTCAAGCATATTAATATGGCACTCAAGTCCTCGGCCAATGCTACGCGGCTTAAGGACGAGCGATCTGAGGTGGTTACACCAGCTCATTCATTCTACACAGCACGTCCACGCCCTTAGGAGCACATGTAATGACCTTGCGCTCTTACAAAGGGGGTTACTACTTCCTCTAAAAGAGTGACCCAATCCTCCAAAGGCCGAACCCAACAGTTAGTAACTTTTTGCTTCTGAGTTCGTCAAAGGCACGTCCAAGAACTAAAAGTGAATGCGGCCAAAGACCCAACTCCCCTGGCCTAGACCCTCCAACGAAATCTCGCAGCCCAGCCCCTCCTCCGCAGAGCGAGGGGAGTCAGACGGTAGAGTGGCTACCGAAAGGGGAGAACCTCCAAGTCCCTGGAGAGATGAGGAGAAAGAAGTTGCGGTTTTCTGGCTTCGACTGTCCAGCCAACCCCGCCCCATCCCGCAGAGATCTCGGCTCTACTTACGCCGCGCGCAGCTCTGTCCGGAGGTCGCCATGGCGAGGCCACAGGAAGAGGTGATCTGGCGGGAGGGACAAGAAGTGCGGTCAGCGGGGGTCAGAGGCAGGTCAAGGGGCGAGAAGGGGATCTCAAACAGAGACAGGCGAGGAGCCGCGGGGCAGCGCGGCCATCTTAGGGAGCCAGGGCCGACCCCGAGTCTGGTTCAAGTGTCCTGTTTGGCCGCCCGGGCCTAGGCAGCCAAGTGACGCGGGCGCAGCGTACCTGGTGGTCTCCTGAGAGGGGCCGCTACCGCCGCTCCGCTCGCAGCTGAGGCCGCTGGGCTCGCTCAGGGTCGGGCTGCAGCTTCCCCGACTGGAGGGCGAAGTGAAGGAGACACCGTTCCGCCCGCCGCAACCCTGTCCTCCCCCCGCCAGGACCCCGCCGATGCCCCCGCGGCTGTCCGTCGCGCCGGCCCCCGCAACGCCGCCCGCTGCCCACCCCAACCTGCTCCAGAACGGCCACGAGGACCGAACGCACCCCCGACCCCGGGGTGGGCTGCTTCTCTCCGTTGGTGGGGGCCGGAAAGGCAGAAGCTGCTGGACCTCGGGTCAGGCAGCGACGAGGGCAGCCCCGAAGGCGAGGGGGCGGGGAACGGCGGAGGCAGCGCGGTAGGGACTGCGCGTGCGGAGGATGGGGCGGAGGCCCGGCGCGCGCTCCTCAGGGGCGGGGTGGGGCGTCAGGCGCGTGCCCGCGCGGGGCCGGGCGCCACTGGGCGCGGCTGCGCAGCACGGGGGTCACGTACAACTCTCCAGCTCCCCTTAGCCGTGGTTCCCGTACTCTGCAGAGACAGTCTCCGTACGGGGCGTCTGGAAGGAGTCAGCTGAGCGTTACCGGGTCTACCCTGAGCAAGTGCAGCGTGCACTTCTGAAAGAATCTCTCTCCAGGCCCATGGGGAGCGAATGCGGCCCAGGGGCGCCACCTCCAGCCCCAAGCGCACTCGCTTCCCTCGTCTACCTCCCACTGAGGTGTAATTGCCATGCGGGGCCGGACTCCGCGGGAAAGGCTCTCCTGGGCTGCCCCTCCCTGAACAAATTTGAGCCTGCCTCAGGGTGCCCCGCCCCTTTTCCTCGCTTCACGCCTTTGGGTTCCTCTTCTGCCTCCTCCTCCGGGTTTAGGGGATCGGACTGCTTTGCACACTCGCCCAACCGGAGCTGTCTTGATGAGTCAAGCCTGCTAGAAAATTTAGGAATCTTTCTGACCAGGCATTAGAATGTTGCACTCGAGTTCCCTGAGTGTGCACGAAGAGTGAGGAAGCGAAGGGAACAAGAAAAAATGAGCCGTCTAATGAGAAATAGGGTCAGTTGAAGCTCTGGAATCAATCGCCCATCACAGAATTTTATCCTTACGAACTATAGAAATGATCCCTGAAAATATAGTCTTAGAATTTTATCCTTACGATATCGCAGTTTCCTCATCAATAAAATGACAAGTTTAAATGAGACGAAGTGGTCTTTAATAGCCATTCAGCCACACACAATGAGCAAAACCTCCCCCAACCCCCATCTCCTCTGGCTCTGAAAGCCGCCTCTGCTCAAATGCTTCCGAGATTCCACCTTCCTCCTAAACCAGACGATAACTAGATAGACTTCACAAGGCAAACCCAGATTACAGGTGCATCCTGGTGGACTCCCTCCCGTGTGCAAGCCCAGCCAGCAACCTTGCCTGGTCACGGTTGGAACTGCTCCTGTAACGGGTTAGCAAAGGAAGAGTCTTTGCTCAGGCATCAAAACACTGATTAATTCCTTCATTCAAGCTCAGACAGGTTGAGCGGAAATCAGCCTGGCTGCACTGGAACTTGTTTGCTCTGGCCTTTTGTGAAGCTAATGGCAGAGACCGAGGTCTCATCCCAGATGCAGCGTAACACACTACCTTCCTGGAAAACCTAGTCTGTGCTCAGTTATCTCCATTACCTGCAGTAGGGTTTATTCACGCTGTGAACTATCTGTAGCATTTTTTTTTTAAGATTTTATTTATTTATTTGACAGAGAGAGACACAGCGAGAGAGGGAACACAAGCAGGGGGAGTGGGAGAGGGAGAAGCAGGCTCCCCACGGAGCAGGGAGCCCGATGCGGGGCTCGATCCCAGGACCCTGGGATCATGACCTGAGCCGAAGGCAGACGCTTAACGACTGAGCCACCCAGGCGCCCCTATCTGTAGCATTTTTAACCCTCAGAGAATTTCATTTTGCCACAAAACACAGACCTGAGGCTCTAGCCTCTAGTAACGCAAGGAATGTACACAATACCTAATAACCAGGAGAAGAATGATGGCAATTTATTTCAAAGTTGGATTCAGTAAATACATTCTAATGCTTTCATTCAAAGCCCTTTTGGGGTGCCTAGGTGGCTCAATCAGTTAAGCAGCCCTTTCAGGGCACCTGGGTGTTTCACTCAGTTAAGCGTCAGACTCTTGATTTCGGCTCAGGTCATGATCTGAGGGTGGTGAGATGGAGCCCCTCATTAGATTCTGGACTCTGAGTTGGGCATGGAGGATGCTTAGGATTCTCTCTCTCCCTCTGCCCCTGCCCTGCTTGCATGTGTGCTCGCTCGCTCTCTCTCAAAAACAAAAAACCCAACAACAACAAAACCCCCCAAAATATCAAAGCTCTTTAGACCAAAGCAGCATTAGTAGCAGCCACTACTTAAAGAGCAACTAACTACCTTGTGTCACCCATAGGGGAAGCAGAGTCCACTGAGCTGCACTTCCTGCTCTCAGGGCACTTATGGTCCAGTGTGTGTAGAGGTGTCAAGAACTATGAAGAGTCCAAGATTTTACCATTCTTGCAAGTTAATCTAACAAGTTAGTCTGCCATAGTTTCATAGGTTCATAAATGCTGGCAGAAGACACGAGACTCGAAGGCCAGAGACAAAGAACTTTATTATTTGTAGCATGGCAGGCACCACAAGGTTCATGTTTGAATTAGTTCCCCTGGTCCTCTCTGTCCCCAGGGGTGATTCAGAACACCCTACATAGAAGCTGTGCACACTATGTGTATGTGTATGAGATATACTTCTCAAGAAATAAAATCTGCCCTCCGCCCCAGAGAGAGACACTACCTCTATCTTCCAAGGCTGTTTGCTATGCAGACATCTTGAAAAGATAGTTTGGGATAAAAGCAGTCACAAGACACGGAGAAACTCCATGGAAAGCTGTCCCACGACAAAGGATAGGGAATCCAGGAATTGCAAACACAGTGCTAAATGCAAGCACAGAGATTTGTGGGCATTGTCAAACTGAGAAGACACCTGCCCTAAAGTCTGAAAGGAGAACTGAACAAAATTAAAAAGCCAATAGGTCAAGGACTAGAAAAGCAAAATTCTAGAAAGAGGCATGTGCGAAGCCATACGTGCTTCAAGTAGCAAGAATCATTTGGCAACTACAAGTAATTAAGTAAAGCTGGAAAAACCTGTAGGCAAAGTTGAGAGATGAATCTAAAGATGTTGGGTGGAGTCAAATTCTGAAGGTTCTAAAAGCGGCAAGTGAAGAACAATCTAGTATAGCTGGGAGCAACATTTCTGACCTAAACAACTGGGAGAAAAAAGGTTCCGCTCAACGTTGTAAGGGCTACAGGAAGAGGAACAGGTGTGAGGTTGGACGACGAGGAAGTCAGAGGAAAGAGGATGATTCCATTTCAGATAAGTATGAGGAGCCGGGGCCACATCTAAATGGAGTTATCCAGGGGTGCCTGGGTGGTGCAGTCAGTTAAGTGGCTGCCTTTGGCTTGGGTCGTGATCCCCGGGTCCTGGGATCGAGCCCCACATCAGGCTCCCTGCTCTGTGGAGAGCCTGCTTCTCCCTCTCCCTCTGCCGCTCCCCCTGCTTGTGCTCTCTCTCTCTGTGTGTCAAATAAATAAATAAAATCTTTAAATGGAGTTGTCCAGTGGACGACTGAAGCCTAGGAGAAAGGGTAGGAGACACTGGCATGAAAATTTTAGTTTTAATTATGACTATCCATGGCTGTGATTAAAGTCAATAAGAGATGGGATAGCAATAAAGATAGTAGAAGCCTTTAGGAGTATTGGTATTCCAGGGGCAAGCCGACTAGCCAGGAGACTAAAAGAAAATTCAGGAGGGAGTACCTTCCTGGAAGCCAAAGGGGGAGAGCAGTGAGTGGAATGTTTTAATATCTTAAAACAACAAACATTTTATTATCTGAAAGTTTCTGTGGGTTAGAAATTGGCATAATAGCTCAGGGCCTCCCACCGAGATTGCAGTCAAGATGTTAGCTGGGGCTACAGTCATCTGAAGGGTTGGCTGTGCTATAGGATCTGTTTCCGAGATGGCTCCCTCATGTGGCTCTTAGCAAGAGGCCTCAGTTCTTCACCATGTGCATCTCTCCCTAGGGCTGCTTGAGTGTCCTCATGTCATGGCAGTTGGCTTCTCCCAGAGCAGGTGATCCGAGAGAGAGAGAGAGACCAAAGCCTCAATATCTTATATGATCCAGCCTCAGAAATCATACTGTCATTTCTGCCTTATTCTGTTTGTTAGGGGTTATTATGGCCAGTCCATGCTCAAGAGGAAAGAAATTAGGCTCCGCATTTTGAAAGGAGTGTCAAAGAATTTGTGGATACATTTTAAATCACCACAATCTGGTCACATTATTTACATTTCTCCTGCATGGAAAATATATTAACTCCCTCCCAAGACCTCTCCCAAACCTCCAGCCTTTGTAGCATCAGCAAGAGGCTTCTCAGGTCTATTTCCTTAAGGACAGCAACTCCAGTACAGTTCCTCTTGACCTGAAGACCTATGAACTAAAGAGACAAGCTGTCTGCCCCGCCCCCCACATATATACGTCCAACATACATGGGGTAGGATAGGCACAGGATGACTGCTAAAGACACCCTGGTCAAAAAGGGGTAAACAGGACATACACAGGAGTCCATAGCAGTTCTGAAATCCAGCCAGGCAAATTTTGAAGGTTTCTTATTAGGACTCAGTCCTGTTGCTGCCTGTGCCAGATGAGGTCACATAGGGAGAGACAGCCCGAGATTCACATTCCCTCTTTTCCTGCCCCAGGCTCTGTCCCACAGTGTGAGGGGTACACCCCAACCCACACGTCCACTCTGTCCCCCCTCACATACACACACTCCTTGACCACTCCGTGGGCTTAGGGGTGTGTCACTGGCAGTTCAATCCATGCTCAAGAGAAAAGACTCTGGGAAGGAAATCCATGCAGGCCCCAGAAGCAAGCTCAGGACTGTTTCAGTGGGGAAGACAGATCTTCTGTATCCAGAGTTTGGTCCAGCTATGGATAGGGTGAGCATGTGGGCATGTTTCTTTGGCCCTGCAGACTCCTCACCCCATAGGAATAGGCACAATCTGAGAAGGGTTTGAGTGGGGCCCTCTAAAGTATGAGGCCCAGGGTGGGAGGGCCCTCTTGCCCAGGTCTAAGGACAGTGCTGGAGCTAAGGACTGGGAATCTTCATGTGATTGAAACAAACACATATTGAGATGAGAGAGAGAGGGAGGACTGTAAGCTGTGGTTCTGGTTAGAATGTGGCACACTGAGATGTAAGGTTTAGCAGTTGAGCATTCTGGGTGGTGAGTAGCCATGGAAGGGTAGAGTGGAAGTGAAGTTCACTGGAGTTGAGGAGGTCAAAGATGACAGGTGAGGCTATGTTGTTGGAGCTAACTGCCCTGCACACATTCAATACACAATGGTGGGATAGGCACAAGTTACTGGAAGGGATACTGAAGTCACCAGGATGTTGCTATGATAAGAGGTAGAGCGGAAAACTGGGAGTCAGATGCCAAAGTCCTCAGGGAACACAGGGGAGTAACCAGGAAGCTGGTCATAAAGGATAACAAGTAGAGGATGGGAGAACTGATGATGGAGGTAATTTCATAGGAGGGTGATTTTATAGGAGGAGTAAAAAAAGTGGCCACCCTTCCCATCCCCAGGTCCAGCCCTTCAGTGCAAGAGGGCATGGGAGAATGAACAGCCTTCCCTCTGGCAAGACAGAACATCTGTGGGTAAAGGTCCTTTTTTGTTAAGGTGAGAAGAGTGAAAGAGCATTCAGCGGTGAAGCTGAAGACGTAGAGTAGTTTATTTACATTAGAACAAGGTTCTAGAGGGCATCAAGTGAGAGGGTGGCAAGGAGGGCAGCAGTGAGAGGGCAAAACCGAAAGAAGGAAGCACAGATAGGACTGGGGTGAAAACTAAGGAGGGCGCAAGTGAATAGAGGGACTTAAAATATTTGGGGGAGGGCGCCTGGGTGGCTCAGTTGGTTAAGCGACTGCCTTCTGCTCAGGTCATGATCCTGGAGTCCCTGGATCGAGTCCCACATCGGGCTCCCTGCTCGGCAGGGAGTCTGCTTCTCCCTCTGACCCTCCCGACCCTCCCCCCTCTCATGTGCTCTCTCTCTGTCAAATAAATAAATAAAATCTTAAAAAAAAAAAAAAAATTGGGGGGAATTACGAGCCATGGCTGGAGGTGAGGGGCATGCTAGGATTAACTGGGCTCAAAAGTCAAGCCAGTACCTGTGAAAAATCTCTGAAATTGTGCATAAAGGACAGTGTGCCGGGTTTTGTGCACGTAACTTTGAGCTATCATTTTCAGGTACACCAAAGCATGAAAATCACTGATTTAGACTGCCTATCAAAGCCCAGCAGTGACTAGGGGAAAGAAGAAGCATTCTACAGCTCTCCAGATCACAGGCAATGTGGACTCTATTTCGATTTACTATTTAATATAAGATGTGATGATTAAAGAAGATAGTGGCGTTACAGCTTAATAGTCAGAACACAAAGGAAGTGTAAGTTTCATGTAGTCCCTTCCAGGTGCTATTCTGGTGGAATAACTCTGGTTTGAAGCAGAGACTGATATAAAAGGACTTTGCTATATATCACGCAGTCAGCAACCTGTGCTCATGCTCAGAGCTCCAATTAGAACACTGGCGAAACGTTGTTTTGTTCCTTGGAAAAGCTCACACCTTCCTTATGGAAAAGCTTAGCCCAAAGTGACAGGGAAAATGAAAAGAGACTCCTGCCCAAGAAATTTCAGTGGCTCCCATTTGCCCGTAGCATGAGGTCCCTGGTATAAGGAATAGGACCACGATTCTGCTCTGCCTTCCATCACAGTCATATTTCCTACCTACCACCTGCGCTAATTCAGGTCACAGACAATTCCCAAATCAGTGTTTTCAGTCTCGCTGCCTTTGCTCATGCTGCTCATCCCACCTAGAATGTTTCCCCAACACCCCCCTCCACGTTTTGAGTTAAACCCTCTGAATCCTTTTAAAGCCCGACTCCAGTGTTTTCTGACTTATCGGCTTTTACTTTCTCTGAACTTCTATGGCATTTGTTACCTTATGGCATTTATTACAAAGTTTCCCAGTATTTTATTATGAAAATTTCCAAACATATAGAAAAGTTGAAAGAAATGCATAATGGATGCCATATATCTACTATCTAGATTCTACAATTGCCATTTTATTTTATTTGTTTTTATTCCATATCTATCCATCTATCCATTCATCAATCCATCTTACCCTTCCAAATGCAAATTTCAAAGTTAGTTGCAGACATTAGTACACTTTACCTGTAAATACTTTATTATGCATATCATTAGCTAGAGTTTAATATTTGTTTTTTGTAAAGACTTATTTGTTTATCTGAGAGACAGAGAATCAGTGGGGGAAGGGCTTTGGGGGAGGGAGAGAGAAAATCTCATGCAGACTCCCCGCTGACCATGGAGCCCAACTCAGGGCTTAATCTCATGACCCTGAGATCAAAGTAATCATGGCTTTCAGGCACTTATCAGGCAATCAAGCACATATCAGGCACTTTCTCTGTGCCAGGCACTGTTCTAAACACTTCATATGCTTTTTAAAATTCTTACAACAACGCCATGAAACACCTAGTATAAAGAGATCTGTTGTAGATAAGAAACATGAACCTACAGAGGTTAGGTAACTGGTCCAGGATGCAGAGCTAGTTCTTTCAGTGGGTGCAGACAAAATTTAAACCCAGCTCTGTCTAAGTCCAGGGCATACGCTCTTAACCACCATTCACATTGCCTCCCCACGGTCAAAGCCTTACCCGTTGAGGGAAATTAATCGTGTTTATGGAACATTCAAAGAGTCCACTGCTTTGGACCATCCTTGTCATGGTGCATTAACATGATATCAGTTGGCTTCAAAAATTTTCCCTGGTAAATTTATAGCAGGGGCATGAACCTCCACAATGAAGGGAGAGGAACGCTGGCTTCTCCACGGACTTGTCACTGGGACACTGCTGAGAATGTCTCACGACTCGGATCCCATGGCTGCCTGCATCTACTATGTGGCTGCCCTGCATCTCTTGGACTGGTGTGGGAGGCAGTGGAAGGAGGATGAGGGAGAGTTCTGAGGCCTGGGAAAGTCACAAGGACAACTTGGCTGGCAGCCGCCTGGACACTCAGAACAGAGGGAAGCTGATGAAGAAGCCAGAGGCACAATAGGCCATTATTTCTGGCTGGAGGAGGTTGGTCAGTTTGCTACTGGGTGACCCACCATCCCTCCCACCAGTTGAGTTCTCCTAGACCTTTTGGCTGGAAGGAAAGCAATGATATTTCAAGTGATTCACAGGCTCTGTCTGGAGACTGGGGGAAATCCTGAGGCTCATTATGGCTGTAAGTAATCAGGGATTAACTTTGAGGACCACCCTCTTGCTCCAGTCCTCACTACACACTACCGCCAGATAACACAACTGAGTGCATGACTCCCCTCTTCAGAATCCCTCCATAAAGCCACCAATGCACCAGGTTAAACAGGCTAAAGCCCTCCACAATATGGCCTAACCTAACTTTCTAAGCAAGCACAGAGCTTTCAGAGTTTTCTTGGCCACTATTTACACAGTGCATTAATGGAATTTACATATATAGAAAGAACTCTGTGATCAAATAGATTTGGGAGCTGCTGGATTAGTTAACCCATTCTTTAAGTGGAATTTCTCAGAGCCTTGAATTAATGTGCATGATGACTCTCTGAAAGAAGAATGCAATGTGTTCGCAGTTTAGTTTTTTTTACGAAGTCTCTCAAGAGACTAGTGTTCTATAGAAAGTGTGCTGTCTCAAATGTCATTCTCAACATAGCTATCTCTGAAATTTAGCCAATTCTTCTAAGCCTGTCATGGCAGCCGTGAAAACGCACTGCTCAGCTCTGCTGTGGTACAGAGCACAGCGGACTCACTGCTCTCGCTGCTGTCCTTCTGGATCCAGCGGAGCTACACAGGGTAGCTTGTGACCGAGCGTAATGATGAGCAGGGGTCCTCATACAGATCTATCCCTGTGCAACGCGGGACTCCTCTGATAGCTGACCTTGGCTTAAGGATGTCCCTTTGGCCTGGCTGAAACTTTCTCAGAACGGTGTTGCCATCTGAGACTCTTCCTACCCGATCTTCTTTCCTGTGTTGAAATCTGAAGCTTCTCCTGCTTTTTCTCCTTTGTCTGTCACAGGCATATCCCTCAGTAAATCTCTTGCACATTTAATTCTACCTCAGCATCTGCTGCTCGGGAGATGTAAACAAGCACACCTATCTCAAATGTGTTTCCAAAGCCTGCCCAGGTTCAGCTCCTTCTTGGAACCTCACATCACTTTTATGGCATCTGCCTTTATGATCTGCACGGAGAGGCCTCCTGATACAGTAGTGCAGCTCATGGAAGACGCTCTTGGAGATAGTGACCCAGGTTTGAATCCCAACTCTGCACTTACTAGCAGTATAACCGTAAGGAAATTCCTCAACAGGATGGGGATGGGGGATACCATTATTTTACAAGGTTTGCAAGGATTAAATGAAATGTTATTATTTAAAGCACCAAACATATAGCAGGTGCTCAAAAATAGAATAATGATCATTTACAGTCATTTGTGTTCTTTCTACTTTCTCCTATCAAATTATAAGGACTTGAGGGTGGGCAGTGTGATTTTCATCTTTAACTCGCCCAAAGGGCCTGAGATACAGGTGTTATTCATAGTGGATCAACAAATACCTGTTAAATGAAGTGGGACGAAATGCAGAAGGAAAGGGGCATCTCAGAGAAGAGGAGATGCCAATCAGGAGAGTCACTCAGGAGAGTCAGCCAATGTATTCCTGTATTTACAGGAATGTAAATATTCAAAATATATAATACAAGTATAAAGTAGAAAATGTTTATATATATGCTTATATATACGTATGTTTTATATAGATGTTTTAATATATATTTATATTTAAATATATAAAAGAACCATGATTTCAGAAATCACTGCTTAGGAGAGGGCCAGGAAGACTAAAGTTGTCCTCCCAGACCCCTTTGCAGAGGTTTGCACTCTAAGCCCTGTAAACACAACCTGGAAGGGCAGTTTAGCAGTGAAATCCTCATACCTAAGCTTAGTGCAACTAGGAAAAAATGGCAGAAATGCAAAGGAAGGAAATTGCAAGATGGATGAGACACAAGTGTGTCAATGAAGAGACACAATTTGAACATACAGAACCAGGGGTTTCCATCCAAGTCCAGAGTATTGCCTTCTTGTTCAGTCCAGGATATCAGGCCACCTTGATTTTAGCCTGGCTTGGAGGCGGAAACCACAGCAGTGGTGGCCCCAGAATAATCTGCCGCGGGTCTTTGCAGGAGGAAGCTACTGGAACTCCTAGATCTTATGTCTATATGCCCAGCTATGGCTCCACCCCTGGGGAAGCTCAGGAAAGGACATCATCTGTCTCAGGAGCCCAACATTGCTCTCTGATGGGAGGGGAGGCCTTCATACTCACCTCAGCTTTTCCCAAAGCCTCATCAATTCCTTGAAACCCCAGTTCCAGGAATTTTTTAGCAGAGTAGTACAAAAATCGGAGCTGGAAGAAATGCCTAAGGCCCTGTTTGTGCAGCACAGCCCAGCATTAATGGCCTCTTTGCTTTCCCAATAGATGTGTGATCATGTGTAGAAAGATTCCCTCCCCAGATAATACCCTTCTGTTCTAACAGGATGACCTTCCATGACTGGCCTTATAGTCTCTTCATTTAAATCCCTTATGTCACAGGAAAGCTCTATGGGTATATGTGTATAGAAGTTAGCTTTTTTTTTTTTAAGGACAAGGAGGAGGGGCAAGTTGGGAGGGGCTGCCTATTGAAAGTCAGGGCTCTTGCTACAGCCCCCCTACAGGTAGTAAGTCACCAAGCTCACTACGGTTCATATCTAGAGGCCAAAGTGTATCAGGGACATCTCCTTCATCTCCTTCAACACAGCATCAGTTTTCTCTGTGTTTCCGGCAATTTTATGAGACAAGCTACAAAGACACACCATTTGAATGAATCACTCTGCTCTCAATCTATAATGCCAAGACTTAAATATAGTTAATTCAAATTAACTAAGTCCTGCTGACAAGAGTTGGCTTGACTGAATCATAAAGCACATTAAAAGAAATTGTTTTATTGCCTTCAGGAATCTAGTAGAACTATGCTCATAAATTGCTCCTCAGTATAGATCTTAAGGGAAATCTGTTTTAATGAACAGATGAGAATATTTTCTAATTCAGTCCATCAGTTGTTTATATGGAAAGGGTTAGTTGTCAAGTGTATAATGGTTACCTGAAATGCTTGGTCTTGCTTATATCACAGTATTTAAGTTGAACAAACTCTGTTGATAAATGGTATAAAATAAAAGATCCGATTTGTAATTCCTTCAAAATTAACGAAGTCCCAATTAATGCCGCAACGGCTCCGTTAGCCATGAAATCAAGCTAGTGTAGTCATCACTCAGAAGCAACACTCAGCTTTTGCATGGGCTGTTCTTCCAGCCCTGGGGACATCCCTATCCTTTCAGATTATGTGACACACATTCCTTCCTCTCACACTGCCTTCTGTGTGTATTAAGCAACTAGTGTGTGTCAGACACTGCAGTGGAGACTAATCTCACAGTCTAGAAAGGGAGACAAACATGAACAAGTATTGTAAAGTGCTGTAAGCACAAGGATTGCTATATCAACAGAGGACCATGGATTATGAAGGAGTCACCCCAAGAGCATCAGGAAGGCCTCAGATTTAAACAGATTCTTAAAAATGCAGGCCATGTTTATGTGGCCAGCTAGGAGGGAAAGGGCAGCACATAAGGAAAGATGCCTAGGCATGATAGAGCATGGCATGTTCAGCAAACTGCAAATAATATGGCAAGAAAGGTACAACAGATGGGATGTCAGGGGAGGAAATAGTAGGAAGAGGGGTTACTTAACAAGGGCAGGCTGGAGAGGTCAGTGGAGGCCAGACCAAGGGGAGTAGGGGCTGGCTGTCCTCAGTACTGGGCCCACACCACATCTGGAGTATATTTAGGATGATGGTGACAAACTAGGGGGCAACAACGAAGTGAGAGGGTAAATCTGGTCCCTATACTCCATCTTGGCCACAGGCAAAAGTCTAAATTTGTGATTTCTTAATAGAAAAATTTTGAAAGCATATGTGTTGGTCCATTGAATTCCAGGCAAAGCCAAATGAGAATGCATCAGTGACTCACCAATGAGATTGCATTTAAGATATACAGCCTCAGAGCCAAGACCAGCCTTGTGAAACAGCTTTCAGGACAATATGGAACTGGATATTGGCCAAGAAGGCTGGAAAAACAAACTCTGACCTCTTAAAGAAAGCCAGGCCTTTCAAAATATAGAAGACCAGTGGGAAGGGGGATTAGAAATAAAATGCTAGGTATACCAGTTATCTATTGCAACCTAAAAAATACACTAAAACTTAGTGGTTTAAAATAATAATAATTTATGTCTATGATTCTGAACACCAACTGGACAGTTCTCCTGATCTCCTGACGGCTTACTCAGGCAGCTGTCTCAGCTGATGGGTCAGCTAGAGGCTGGGCTCAGCTGGGATAGTTTGATCTGCTGGGCCTCTCTCTCCTGATAAGATTTTTCATTCCAGTTTCCTTTATGGCACAGCAATTTCAGGCCAGCATCCCAAGAGGGTGAAAATGGTAGCCTAATGAGTCACAGGTCAGCACTTCATCACATTTTATTAGTCACAAAGACACTCCTGTAAAGGGGTGGGGAAACAGACTTTGTCTCTTGATGGAGGGAGCGGTAAAATCATATTACAAGAGTGTGAGTCTACCCCAGAGGGCTTGATCCCTACTGCTAAAACACCTGTATGATGTGGGGGAGTGCCGAAGGGCTGAAAAAGAAAAGAGAGCCTTCCCCCCACTCCCTGACCATGCAGGGACAGAACACTGGCAAAGCTGAGTGGCAGAGTGGCCAAACTTCAACCAAAGCCTTCGGTGAGTACAACTTAAAGGGCCATCTAGCAGAAAAGGTTAATCAGGGCAAACATAAAGGCTAGCAAGAGAGCCCTATATGAAAAGAGGGCGTACTGCTCACCCTCACACCCTGACTCTCTGACAGAACTCAACTTTTAGGGAGGTTTGGTTCAGGTATGGTAATTGAACTAGTATGACCTTATACTCCAAAAACACCTTTTCTCTTTTATATCTGGGACTATTACCTCATTGTCTTCTTTCAAGCACCTTGTGAAGTGAGAACAGGACTCCTCTTCTTCTTTTAGAAATAAGGAAACTAGGACCTGGAGGGACTACTTCCAGTCCTCCAGAAGGTTGGCACAAGAGTCAGGCTTCTCATAATTCCCTCTCAGTTCTCTGTCCTATGCCAGGGCACTGTCCTTGTCTCTGATGCCTATTGAGGTCTCCCTCTGCAACACCCTCCCTCTCTATAATGAGGACCTAGGTCCTCCATGCCAGTTTGTGGGCGGAGGAATCGCCTGGACAAGGGCAGCTTACTGGGGCTTTGGGAAGGTGACATTCAAAACCAGCCCTTTTCTCCACTACTGGGTATTTATGCAAAGAAAATGAAAACACTAATTCAAAAAGATATATGCACTTCCATATTTACTGCAGCATTATTTACAATAGCCAAGATATGGAAGCAACTCAAGGGTCCTTTGATAGAGGAACAAAGAAGATGTGGTATATATATATATATATACACAATGGAATATCCATCAGCCATAAGAAAGGATGAGACCTTGCCATTTGTGACAATGTGATTGATCCTACAGGGTATTATGCTAAGTGAAATAAGACAAAGAAAAACAAACAGCATATGATTTCACTTATATGTGAAATCTAAAAAGACAAAACAAATGAATAAACAAAAAACAGTAACAGACCCATAAATACAGAAAACAAACTGATGGGGACACCTGGGTGGCTCAGTTGGTTAAGCGTCTGCCTTCTGCTCAGGTCATGAGCCCAGAGGTCCTGGGATTGGGCCCCATGTTGGGCTCCCCACTCAGCGCGGAGTCTGCTTCTCCCTCTCCCTCTGCCGCTCCCCCCCTGCTCGTGCTCTCTCTCTCTCTTTCTTTCTCTCTGTTAAATAAATAAAATCTTTAAAAAAGAAAAAAAACAAACTGATGGTTGCCAGAGGGGAGGTGTGTAGGGGGATGGGAAAAATGGGTGAAGGGGAGTGGGAGGTACAGGCTTCCAGTTATGAAATGAATAAGTCACAGGGATGAAAGGTACAGAATAGGGAATATAGTCAGTGGTATTGTAATAGAGATGTGTGGTGACAGATGGTAGCTACACTGGTGGTGAGTACAGCATAACATATAGACTTGTGGAATCACTATGTTATACACCTGAAGCATTAGGTAACATTATGTGTCAACTATACTTCAATAAAACAAACAGCCCCCTCCTCCTTCCAAACCGCCCCGCTCCTTCCAACAGCCCTCCTCAACCTGCAGGCTAATCACAACTAATTCCACTATTAAATGGCTTTGGTAAGGTTATAGTCAAAGGGTGGATATCACTTTTCGGTTTCAAAGTACTTTCACACTATGAACTCAACAGATCCTTATAATGTGATGATGATGGTATCTTATACTTATGATATTCCAGGTACTATTTTATATCCTTTCCATGTATTAACTCATTAATCCTCATAATAACTCTATGAACTTAAGTACTATTAGCAACTCAAAACTGAGACACAAAAAGGCTATGTAACTTCCCAAGGTTACACAGCTAGTAAGTAGAGGGGTCAAGATTTAAGTCTAGGCACCTGGCTTCACAGTTTATGCCCTTAAACCACTATACTATACTGCTTTCCAAATATTATCATCCCATCACACCAAATAAGGAAACTGAGGCAGTGATTTGGTGACTTGCACAAACTGAGGCACAGTACCATGCCATCACGTATAGGAGACAGAAGCCAGGCTTTCCCCCTGTAAATCAAGCCCTATTACAGTGTAACAGTTGATGTTATCAGCCATTTCTATTTGAAATGGTTTTCCTAACAGGAAGGATTATATGGGGTGGGGGTGGGGGTTAAGCCCAGAGTGGGAGGCCAAAGGCAGTACCAATTCTGAATCTCTTCCAAAACATGCTACACTACAGCTAGGGAAATGAAAACATAATGCATTTTAGACACGCTATTTTTCTTGAGAAGACAATGGCCATCTTTAAGTTTTGAAGCAAAGGAAGGATGAAGCTGTGAAAATGGGAGCTGCTTAGTGAACGGACCCTAGAAGCTAGTCCCCAGGAAAAGAAGCTTGACAAAGGGAGGGCCGAGGAAGGTCATGCTCCCAGTGCCAATGTATGAAGGCATCAGGCAGTGTGCAGGGAGAACACAAATGAATTACATTGATCCCGGATGTCATTTATCTCCACTCTACTACTCAAGAAAGGACAAATTTCTCTAGCCTGCTGCCTAGATAAGAAGCCCAATCTATTGCTTTCCTTTTGGAGCCCTCCATGAGAATGCAGTTACCAATTCCCATGACCTATCAAATGGGCTGAGGTCTACTTTCACCTCTGCCAAGCCCTGGTCCACCCCAAGGCTTAATCCAAGAGTCTCCTTGGATGCTACAACTCAGGTACCTGACCCACACAGGAACTCCTGGCTCAGAGTGGCAGGATTATGCTAAAGGCTAGACTCTTCCCACTCCTGGCTAGAGCCTAACCTCCCCACTGTAGGAAGGTAGGATTCTACTCTCTAGCTCTGGCCAATGAAAACTATTTCAAGGCTAGGTCTCTCTCATCTCAGGGCCAACACCCTCATCATTATTTCAGATGTCTTTCCCTTAAGCGTCCTCAGTGGTCACTTAGAATTCAGAATACTGTCAATTGCTTTGTGACTTGGTGTGTTGACTGCTCCTGAATATCATGACAGAATGGGGTCAGCAGATCTAGTTCTGGCCACCAGAGAAACAAGAATTCAAGTTGGAATGGGGGAAGGATTAAATGGTCACTATTCATTGATGGACACGATTGTCTATGACTATATGCAAAATCCTAAGAAATCTACAAAAGAACGTCTACAACTAATACAGTACAGGAGCTTGGCAGTGTCACAGGATAAAAGGCCAACACCCAGAAGTCAATTGTATTTCTGTACACTTGTACAATTGGAAACCAAAATTAAAAGATGGAATGAGAGAACAAAAAAGCTAAGCGTGATGCTTACGGTAACTATTTGTATAGAGCTTCAGTGGACAGAGTACTTTTACAACTGTCTAAGAGGAGGGAAGAAGGAACTAATGCAGGAACACCTGTATTCTCACTCCACCCCATTCTGAAATGCCCTTAGGGGAGGGGGCGTCAGACTGTTGAAAGGTCTTCAGGGGATTCCTATCACCTCCAGAAAGAGAAACAAACTGACTGGGAGCATCAGCATCTAACATCTGCATCTAACCTGGGAACCTGTTAGAAACAGAGGAAGGGGGGAGGGAAAGCCAGGTGATTCTGATGCACCCACTATGTTCAAAACGGCAACTTCCATACTTAATTCTGTGCCTGAGACCCAAGGCATCCAGGCTGCTGAGGTTTATAGCACCCTCTGCTGGTGCCCATCTGCAAAGGCCAACCTCTGAACCAAAAACAAGGCTCGCATAACTAATTTGCTAGCCTGTGAATTTTTTATTCAAGTGAAGGAATGTTAAGAAAAATCCTGTTTCCTATTCCATCCACTGACGCCTCATTCTACCATAGAATTTCTGACATCATGGTGCATTTTCCTTTGGTTCTGCTGTGGCTTTCATTTCCTTGTGCATCCTTCATTCTTCTAGACTTCTAATAAAGGACCCAGAAGAGTTTGATGAAATTTTCACAGACAACCGTCTCCAAGGCCAGGCAAGTCACCCACATAGGAGGTCTTCTCTGCCTTAGCCTAAGGGCAGTGTCACTCTGGCTACAATGGAGATGTGAGTCACTCCAAACCCAAAGTCTCTCAATGGCTTCCTGTAACTTGAAGCAAAATCTATCTAGTCTTCACCAGGACCTTTGAGGCTTGCATGATTAGAGCACTGGCCACTTCCTTCTAAGTTCACTTCCAATCATTCTTTCCCTTGCTCACTCTTAAGCTAAGTCAGCCTCTTAATTGTTTGGAGAACATGCCAAGCCTATTCTAGAGGTCAATGCACTCCCTTTTCCCTCAACCCCTAGATATCCACGTGGTTCCTCCCTCATTTCATTCAGGGCTCTACTCAAATGTCTCCTCTGCAGAAAGCCTTTCAGTGCTGTCAGATAGCAAATGCTTCCTATCACTCTCTATCCTCTTATCTGTTTTCTACTGTGTGTGTGTGTGTGTGTGTGTGTGTGTGTGTGTGTGTATCCACTTTTGGCTACCAAGAGTCAGTTCCCACCAAGCAAAGATCATGGTGTGGGGGGGGCACAAATTAGTCAAAGTTTTTTAAAATTCACGTAGCAAGAGAGACAAAACACTATTGAAAAGAATAGGAAAACTCAGTAAGAGGGTGTTAGGAGGGGCTTGCACAAGATTTGGGCTTGAGTTAGGAGATGCTGTGGAGGGTTTAAGGAAACAAGGAGGTGGGATGCTATTCTGGATTGAGTGTTTTTAGAAAACTGGGACAATTCAGTATCTTAGTTACTCATATCAATAGGGAGAGGGGTATCTGGTTATTTTTGTGTTGCATATGTTTATCCAGGCCCATTTATGAGTGAAGATGGTCCATCACAATCATGCAGAGCCCTCATCTGATGTGATATTCTAGAACATTATCCATGTTCAGTAAGGGAACACCACTGTCAGTTACTAGTTGACACCTGTCAGGGATGCTTCTTTCTCATATGTTATTGTCTAGAAAGTAAGCTTCCTGAGGGCAAGGACTTTCATTTACCACTGAAGCACCAGTGCTTAAATAGTGCCTGGCATATGGTAGGTGCTCAATAAATGCTTGATAAATATTCTTTCAAAACATTTTCCATACTTCAGGTCCTACATATCTAAAATGGAGCCCTATAATGGAGCCCTATAATGGACAGGATAAATTCAGATCCTTGGAATGTCTCATAGGTCAAGGCAGAGTAAATATTAGCTGCTGGTGGGCAGGTAGGTATTAACATTTACCCTTTATAGAACTTTAAAATGGAAAGCAACTGAGTCCTCCAGACTCTCCCTTAGACTAGACAGGACTTAGCTTCCTTCGGGTGCTTGGGAAAACAATTATCAACCCCCTGCCCCCTGCAATGGCAAGAGATGGACAAGGTAAAGACTATGCTATAAATAAAATGGGAGAAACCCTTCTCAATCTGTTAAATCATCTTCCTTTTCCCATTCAATATTTTATAGTCATATGAGCTTTTAACAAAATATATGACAGTGTGCAATGCAGTTAGTCCTCCAGAAAGATATGCATCCCAATAAAGCTGTCACGTTCCCTTACTATATTACTATTTAAAAATACTTCTGCAGCTTACTTATGTAGAAAGGGAATTAAGGATATCATTTTTAAACCTTTCAGATTGGCAAAAATGATAAAGTTCAGTAATACAATATTTTGGCAATGGTGTGGATTTACTGGCAAACTCATACATTGCTAGTGGAAGAATAAATTGGTACAACTTCTATTAAGGTCAATCTGACAATATCTAACAAAATTTAAAATGCACAAACGCTTGGACACAACAACTTCACTTTTAGCAATTTATTCTACAGATGAACTTGCACACATGCAAAGTAATATTTATTGTAGCAGTGTTTGAATAGTAAACAATCTAAAAGTCACTTCAGGGAATGAGTAATAAATTATGAATGACATCTATACAATGGAGTATCATGTTGCCATTAACAAGAATGAAGCAAATGGCATTCTTTATGTACTTATATGGAAAGAACACTAATGTATCAGGTGGGAAAGAGAAAAGCAGTTCTTGACATTGGGGAGCTGGCCTGGTATCATCAGCTAGAACTTGGATGTTGCTAGAAGCTGGCCTGGCACCCACAGCTAGGACTACTGTTTTCTTGTTGAACATAAAAAATTTCGTAGAATACCAACATATGACGAGGAGACCTGTGACCATGATAGATCAAGATAAAAACAAGGCTATCAATAATCATGTCTGAACACAGATAAAAACATGAACATTATTGAAATCACAAAAATGACCAAATATGCCTCTACCCTAATATGAGTGATTTTTGTTTCTTTACCAATTATAACAACAGCCTCGATTCATGCCTCCTGCTTTAAGATTAAGATACCCAATCAGAATTGCCCCAGCATCTTGATAGCATTCAACCCAAAGCAAATCCATGCTTCCTTAAATCTTTTCTCCCAAACCACCTAATCCAAACCCAAATCCTGAAAGTCCCTTCCCAACACCCTCCAGCAGAGATGTCCTATAATTTACCATGGTGTGCATTCTCCCTCATTTCAATGAACAATAAATCTAACTTATTCAACTAAGCTATGTCCTTGGGGGGAAGGCATTAGCATATGTTAAGTGAAATAAATAAGGTGCAAAACCATGTATATATGTGCATATATGTATATATGCTACAATTTGTTTAAATAATATAAGCACAAATAGAAAAATATATATTTGTTTGAATATGCATGGAATGCCTCTAGGAAAACATCTAGTTAAAAATGATTGCCTCTTGGAAGGAGAACTAAAGGTTGGGGCACAGGGGTAGGAAGAAAAGTTTTTAGTTCATATAGTTTGTTACTATGTTCATTAATTACTATTAATAACTTTTTAAAAAGATACTAAGAATCATGGGTGCCTGGGTGGCTCAGTTGGTTGAGCATTCAACTCTTGGTTTCGGCTCAGGTCATGATCTCAGGGTCCTGAGATTGAGCCCCACATCGGGCTCTTGGCTCAGCGTGGAGTCTGCTTCCATCCCTTAGCCCCTCCCTCCCACTGCTTGCACACGTGCTCTCTCTCTAAATCTTAAAAAAGAAAAAAAAAGATAGTAAGAATCACAGATACCCCTGTGATCAATAGTGAAAATTCAGAATCTTGCCTGGACAGTTAGGCTTATCAAATTTCTACAGGTGTGATTTCCACCATGTTGGAGTCCCTCAAATCACATCACTACTGCCAACTGCTCTCCAGCCTACAAAATCAGTCTTTGTGGAAAAACAGGATCAAACTTCAGGTACATTGACATCTTATTGATGAAGGCTGCTGATTAATCTGTACTGAAAAACCATTAGGGGGCACCTGGGTGGCTCTGTTGGGTGGGCATCTGCCTTCGGCTCGGGTCATGATCCTGGGATCCTGGGATGGAGCCCCGAGTCTGGCTCCCTGCTCGGCGAGGAGCCTGCTTCTCCCTCTCCCTCTGCTGCTCCCCCTGCTTGTGTTCTCTCTCTCTCTCTCAAATAAATAAAATCTTAAAAAAAAAGAAAAAGAAAAACCATTAGGTACACGTGTTTTCTTTAGAGTGGGATCCAAGACTCTTAAGGCTGGAATATGAACAGCTCGTGGTGGTTTTATTCTATTTTATTTTTTTTTAAGCTTTTATTTATTTATTTATTTGTCAGAGAGACAGAGAGCAAGAGCACAAGAGAGCACAAGCAGGAGGAGGGGCATATGGAGAGGGAGAAGCAGACTGTAGGAACCTGGTTCCTGGACCTACTATCTTAGGGTCTGTAGCCTTTCCTTCATCTCCAGTTTGATCTTTTATGTACTTTCATCATCTTACCTTTCTCTTTTTGACTTACACTTGTGCCCTTTACTAACTCCTCTGTCTTATTAAAAACACATACCCTGTCAGGGTGCCTGGATGGCCTAGTCAGTTAAGCATCTGACTCTTGATTTTGGCTCAGGTCATGATTTCAGGGTTGTGAGATCGAGCTCCGCATTCAGCAGGGAGTCTGCTTGAGATTCTTTCTCTCCCTCTCCCTCTGCTCCTCCTCCACCCCTGCTTGCTCTTTCTCTCTCTCAAATAATAAATAAGTAAATCTTTATTTATTTTTTAAGAACACATAAGTTTCTTTTTTTAAAAAAAAGATTTTGTTTATTTATTTGACAGAGAGAGAGTGAACATAAGCAGGAGGAGCTGCAGAGAGAGAGGGAGAAGCAGGCTCCCCACTAGGCAGGGAACCCGATGTGGGGCTCGATCCTGCCCTGGGATCATGACCTGAGCCAAAGGCAGACGCCCAACCAATTGAGCCACCCAGGCACCCCAATAAGTAAATCTTAAAAAAATAAATAAAAACATATACCCTGTCAACAATTCTCTAATACATACACAAATCCAATTTTTTGCATGACAGTAAGTCTTCTAAACCTTTCATCATGTTCTTATCAATTTCTCCTTCAGGGAAGGCTCAGTTCAAGTTTTACATGCTTAGTAAATTCTGCTTGGACCCTCAGTCCCTACTAAGCCCTTCCTCTCCCAAGCTAACATTAAACGAAGACAGTAAAATTATCTATTGACTCAGCTGTTTCCAAACATTTCCTTCCCCTACCCTCAACTCTTTTTTTAAAGATTTGAATTTATTTATTTATTTATTTATTTATTTATTTATTTATTTATTTGAGAGAGAGAAACAGCATGAGAGGGGAGAGGGCCAGAGGGAGAAGCAGGCTCCCCGCTGAGCCGGGAGCCCGATGTGGGGCTCGATGTGGGACTCGATCCCAGGATTCCGGGATCATGACCTGAGCCGAAGGCAGTTGCTTAACCAACTGAGCCACCCAGGCACCCTATCCTCAACTCTTTTTTCAAAGAGAAAGCCTACAAGGAAAATCAAATATGTAAAACACCAACTCTGCATGGAAATGGTACAAACTCCCCACCTCCCTTTCCCCTAACCCTGAAGATGTTCAACCAGGCAGTTTTAAAACTGTGGGTTTATTCCACCAATGAATGTTGTTGGCTACCTTTTCATGTCAACTTCCCAGCTAGATTATTAATTTCCTGGGGGCATAGGCCCTGTTTTATTGTCCTAAATTCAACTAATATTTCAGCATTATGTACCAGCTACTAAGCCAGCAAGGGTAGAGTACTTTCATATCTGGCCTTTAATACAACCTATGAGAAAGGCATTTTTTTCTCCCCTCCTTATACATAAAGTTAAGTGGAGCTGGAAGAAAAGACCTAATTTAATCAGCAGCAGAGATGCAACTCACGCTCAGGCCTTCAGAGTCTTCAATCAGTGCATTTTCTATTCCACCAAGTAGCCTCTAGGTCTGTCCTGGACTATTCTTTCCCAGAGTTCCCGAGAGAGACTATCTGGGGCCAGAGAGGCTGCAATTAGTAGTGGTCACGAAAATAAGTTCAGTCATGGATTAAGTCCATATGGTCCTATGACAATGCTTAGTGTTTCTTAGTGTTTACTCCATGGTTCTGGGCTACTGAGCTACTCTGAACAGCTCTTTTCCCTTCTTTCCCTGTTCATCATTATTTCCAAAGCTGACCTGCCAGGATGAAGGCATCTTCCCATATAATCTACAATTAAATCAAAACCAACCAACCAAACAAAAGCTTTAATGTGTCCAGGAATAATTAGCTATTTGCTTCTTTTCCCTCCCTCTCATCTTAATCCGCAGTTATTCTAATACCCTCAGGAAGATTACTTTTCTTTCCTAGTTCACACAAAGAAAGGAGAAAGGGCAAATGGCTTATCTAATAGACAACTAAGAATTAGTAAATGCCAGGAACTAGATACTATATTAAAATTTAAAGTTGCTGGGCCCAATCATTTGCAAAGATAAAAATTTACTGTATAAAAAATAGACGAGCTGCATTAGTAATGCAAAGACATTCAAATAAGAGACTGCAATTCAACTTTCAAATGTTTTATTTTTAGTATTTTTGAACATTTTAATACAACAAAGATATAAAATAATATATTAGTTAAATCTGGATTTAATTTAGAATCAAGATATTTACTTATATACAACACTGTGCTTCAAGGTATGGCTACCATAGAAACGTTCACATCTTCAAGTAATACTAGTTTCTCTGTGGACAGAGTTACATTTAGGTAGAGTTCTTAAAACAAAACATGCCCACTTTAGTCCAAGCTAATTTTGCTTCCCCCACTAAGTATCAGTTTCCACTTCCTTTGTTCCATATCAGAAATACTTCAATTGTCCTAACAATCCATAGATTTCTGAATAAAAAATTATTAAAATTAAGCATTTGTAAGATGACATTAATAACATGGCCTGGCTACCATTCAGACAACCCAGTAGTTCATATTGAAACAGACCTGAAATAATAATGAAATTATCATAGTATTCCCTCTCCCTTCCTATCAGGCACAAACCTTCCTTATGCTTAAACATGGAATACACTGAATAAAATGTCTTTTGGCTAATTTAGGGTAGAACATATTCTAAAACCAACTTTACTGGTAGCTAAATTATGGTTTACAGATTTCATAGATATTTTTATTGAACTTGATGTATAGTAATAGGCCACATTTTAGTTATTGGAAATTGGTGGCCTTCACTGGGCGTGAGGGGTAGATGAGAGGGGAGACCAAAACCTACTTTCATAGTAATTTCAGTCATTCAGAGCCACTCAAACACAAAGAGGGAAAAACCCTCAACCTCTTTCCTTTCTCACTGGTCACCTGAAGCAGTCTGACTTTTGATGTTACTAACAAGTCTCTATAGAGGTATAGGGGTAATTCAGGCTACACTTTTTACAATTGCAAACCATCGTTAACTGCCAAGTGAAGAAGGCATTAAAACTGACATGCTTTGCTGGCTTTGAAACTATCTAAAAGAAACTGATACTGTTTAAGAAAGCTATCGGACTATTCTAAAGGAGAACTTTCTTGTCTCAAATGCCTGAATACCTTAAAGAACTGACACATGACTCTTACTGTAATTACTCTTAGTAAGGGATAACTTAAGTCTACAAAAAGACTATCAAAGAATTAAATTTATTAGATCACAGAGTTTAAAACAAGAATATGGTTAACGTTCTCAAGCATTTTGGAACAAGAATCTTTAGAAAATGTTTACTATAAAACTCATGATGAAATTGCCTTTTGCTGAATACACTCAAAGCAGGTTAGTGTTATGAATATGACTTTGAATATATAAATAACACTTTCCAAACAGATGTCTCTAAAACAGACTGTTTCATATCAGCTATAAGAGGATTTGGCTTCTCTGTTCTCTGTTTACAAATTATAAGATTTTTGGAATTCTAAGTAACAACACTTGGGCAGGTACAGGGTAAGAAAGAACACCACCTGCAGTGTCAGAGTTACAGAACCAGGAGGTCTTCAGTCAATGGATTCTTTCTAGTGAACAGTCCACATTTCTTTAGCTGACTGGTTCTAAGGCTACTCTCATTGCTTTCTGATTTAAAAAAAACAAAAAAAAACAAAAAAACTAATAAACAGACCCAGCATGTGGAAGTTGTTTTTACTCTAACAATTCTGGCCACTCTAGCAATTCTGGCCACTGAGAACTAAGGAGGATAGCCCTTTGAGAATTCTGCAGCATAGCCAAAAAAGGTTTCTCCCAAATTATTCAGCGTTAACAGCACACTTGCCTTCTTCAAAACCTCCTCCCTATGAACTTCAATTACGCTTCAGTAACAATGCCCTGCATAGACTTAAAAAAAAAGAAAGCAAAGAAAATAAAAAAAGAAAAAAGGCTACACTGCCCCCAGGAATATAGAGAAATGCCTCAAGGACTTTCAATATAACCTCCAGTTTGTATCCCCAAACCAAAAACCTTCTTGGTTCCTTCTATACTAAGGTCTCAGTATTTAAGAATATAAGCCTCTCATAAGTCTGCAACTGTAGATAGGATCAAAAAACATGTATGTAGCTTCTCCACCTAGGCACATTCACACCCAAAATGTGAATTTAAATACCACCCTTCCAATGGTTTACACTTTAACAAGAAAAAAAAAAATACAAAGACAAAATCTGGAAATTTCTGGACAAAACAAAAAACAACTAAAATATAGGTTTCATATTAAAAAAAGAAGAGGAAAATAATTTTGTGTCAAAGTTTTCCAAGAAAGAGACTTGGAGATGATGAATTTATGTAAACACTGCCTTGTATTAGTTACAACAATAAATTATAAATCTAGCTTACCTTTTCCCCAAATCAGATATGATAAATGCAAGCTGAAAACTTATTTTACAATCCTCATTGCTGTCTGCTGTTAGGCACTCTCAATGTCAACAGCTCTGCAAAGTTACTTGCAATTTTTTTTTCTATTTTGTTCTAGAATAGAATCCACATGAAGGAAAGAAGACTGATGTTAGGAAGTTTACCATTAAGTAGCTATCTAACATTCTTGAATTAATGTTGCTACAGATTTTTTTCAAACATTTTTCCAAAAGCCAACATTTGTCCCTCCCTAGCTAAATATACGGTCTTGCTCTGTCACTTGGAAAGAATGGCAGTTACATGGCTTTGACCTTGGAGGTCAAAGTACTCTAAGTGGTACAGGCAACATCCTTCACCCTTCATGATTATGCAGTTTCCTTAGATGAAATGTTGACATTTTTGTCCCTAGCATGTATTAGAATCAACAATTTAAGATATTATAAGATTCTCAAGTATGAGATTTAAAAGCATAATAAAACTTGAATTGCGCCTTGTGCCATTTTTCAGGTGAGAAATAAAAAATAATATTCAGAGTAGACTCAAATTGGGGTCATTCAGCACTGGCTGAAATTTGTTTGCATAAATTTCTTCTCCTGCCCAATCCATTCAGGCTCCTCTGTAGCTTATACAGGGGTGGGAATATGACTCAAAGTGCAAAAATAAAATATTTCACCCACATTAGGAGCAGGTTTCTGCTAAGTGGCCTAATTTTAGACCTCAATATGCCAGCACTTTTTCTAACTCCTTGCTTTAAAATGGAATGTAAAAACTATACAATTAATATTCCAAGTAGCTAAGCTCAATCAGTTGGGGCTCAAAATCCAATTCCATAAGCATTCTACTGTCATAACTATTAACCAAAATCATTAAAAGTAAAGTGACAAATGTTACCACAAAGGTCAAATTACTTAAGGTACTAAATTTCTAGTGTTGTAAACAGCAACTAAGTTATATCACTTCCTGACTGTCAAATTAAGACTAAATAGAAAGAATGTATGTACACAATTGTATTTAAAAATGAAAAACAACAAAATCTTTTTTTCATATCCAAATATGTCTGAGACTATTCACTTCTGATGGCCAAGAATGACAAATTTCAAAAACCAGAAGTTGTATTATGCCTGCAACTGTTATAAATTTTTTAAAAATAGAAAAAATATTCTTTGCATGCATACCTCCCTACTTACGGACACAAGAACTTTATCTAACATTTGGTAAAACACTCCACTATTTTGCTCATTAAGTAACATCATTTAAAGGCATAAAATTGGGCTGTCATATGTCTAACTAACAATTATAGCACAAAGTTGTTCCAGGTACCTACCTCACTAAAATTAAGCCAATTTTATTTTTATGGATGCAGCCATTTTTCCCTCATAAACACTTAACTGACAGTCATCCTGAACCCTCAGAACAAAATAGGAACTGCATCTTTTGTTGCATTTTGGTGAAAAATGCCAATACTATACTTGTGCTTTGTCACCTCATGTATGGCCCCTTCCATTCTCTTCCTGTTTCAGACATCCTGGTATGTTCAGTATACTTTTCTTAAAGATGGTTCAGAAGGCAGAAATCATTTGTTAGTAACACAGATCACTTTCTAGAGTTGCATTTTTTAAAAAGACAGAGATTAGTTCAAAGAACAAATACTGCTCATTTGGTAGGGGTTTTTCCTTTGAAGATAATAAGGACCTTAAAAAAAATTATTTCTCGACTACAGTCCTAATGAAGTTAAAAAAAAAAACAAAAACACTTTCAATCAGCAAATTGCTTAAGTTCAATAAGCAAGTACTCAACGGGTGAGGGTAACAGCCTGACTTCAATTACAACATTAAGTCTGCCAAAAGAGAAGGGTCAGAAACATCTACTTAAGCTTCCTATTCAAACGGAGATGTAAGGACTCTTGATTGCTCTTTCTTGATTTCTACAATCACAGCCTTGCTCAGAACATGGAACTTCACTTTGTCAACATATAAGCCAAAAAGGAAGGCATCCAGGAACAGCTTAGGGGGAGAAAGCAAAGTTACTCACTTTCAACAACTACTGTATATTTAATCACGAACCCATTACAAAGACAGACTTTATCCAATTAATCTTTTCATTATTGCTGGTTTTGAAAATGGCCAACAATATTCATTAGGTACTGTACCATTCACATTACATTCAAAAAAAGAAAACATGGGAAACCAAATTCTTGCTCTCCTACTTTGCTGATATGCTCTAGTATTGGCTAGAGTATGGTAGTACAAAAAGAGTCTTGTCGTGATATAAAAAGCAATAAACACATCAATGGAATAATGTTCATGAGCAGCCAAAATGAAGAAGATTCCAAAGAGGTTGAGAACCCAAGATAAAGTGTGCAAGAAATTCCAGCTTCTTGGTGTATCTGGGAAAAGGACAGAAAGATCGTTTTAAAATCACATTCTTTCCAATGCTTCTAAGTCACATGTTTCTTAGGTCAGTCTGTTACTCTCATTCTTCATAGAACTTGACACCCTTCCCACAGCCACCTCTGCTGCCAGTCATCTAAGTCAAGTAAAGAGATACTTACATTCAGTGACAAAGAAATTCAGCATAGTTAGGACGACTGTGTGGCCACTGAACATGTAATCTCCACAAGTGTGAACACCAGTTAGGGTCATACCAAAGCCACTCCAAATGGCAAAGGCCCGGTGCAGTTTCTCCCACACACTGCCATATATCTATAAAGAAAGCTACAAATTAGTGCTTCAAGTGCTTAGGGAGGTAGGCGCTTCCAAACATCCATTCACATTGAAATTCAAATGCTAAATGACCTAGAAATAAGATCTAAACAAAAGCAACCAGACTCCCAGTCTAATTAATTCCAGACATCAAGAAAGGGTGGTCAGAAATATTCTGGTAATTACATGAAATCAATGTAATTCAAATTTCTTTTACTAAGAGCTCCTTTACAATGAAAAGGTCACTATTACACAAAATATTTTCAAGTTTTTAATCCAATAATACAGTAGTATTTGCTGATTGTTCTGCCAATAAGAAATAGGCTATGACACAGACAATGGCTACCATTCAATATCTATTCTCCCCTTTTTCACTGGTAACAGAATGAACTCAACCGAAACATTGCATTTCCTAGCCTCCCTTGCAGCTTGGTGTGGTTTTGTGACTAAGTTCTATACAGTAAGATGTAAGTGGAAGTGTAAAAGAGTTCTGGGAAGGCTACTTATAAAGGAAAGAGACAACAAGTAGGAGGAAGTCTTCTTCACCTTTCCTTCTTCCAGCCTACAACTCAGACATGACAGATGAAGCTGCAGCATCCATCTTGGACCACTAAGTGGCCTTGAGGACTCAAGCCAAGTGTTAGGACAGGAGAGTAAAAGGAGAATCATGGGTTTTTGGTAAGTCCATATAGTTACACATGACCTAATTTCAGATTTCTCTTATGAGAGAGAATAAACCATTGTTTGTTTATTAAACCATGCCATCTTGAATTTCCTGTTATTAATAGCCAAACCCAATCCCAACTCCCATATATAAGCTTAAAAAAGCAATCCATTTTGAGGAAGAGTTTGAGAGTTTGAGTAATGGTCTTTCTTTTAAAAAAAGGCATTTACCACATAATAACAGTACAAAGAATTCCTAAAATTTTACATGCCCTTACTATGTGTAAGACATGCTAAGTGCTTTATGTGTTACTGTATTTAATATCCACAACAATCCTATAAAGTGATTCAATTATGCAGCTGAGGAAACTGGCTTAGAGAGGTCACACAGCTGGTAAGTAACACAACCAGGATGTGAATCCAGAAGTCCAATTCCAAAGTTCTGTGTTTTAAAGGGCCTCTCTACTTGCCAGATGGGGTGCTGCCGAATTCACGAAATGTTTAATAAAGTCAATTAGAGCTTAAAAAAAAAATAACCTCACAAAACAAAACAAAATAAAAAAACAACCAAACAAACAAAAAAAACCAAAGTCCTATGTTTTTAAAAATTCTACTATGGCTAATTAACAACAGAAACAACCTCATTAGATAATACAATTTCATTAGAAATCTCACCTGCTGATTATATACTACCTAGCTTTCCCTTTCTGCCTCAGTGAAAGGCAGAACAGGAAAAGGGATTTATTATTAGAGAAAAAGAAAGAGAAGTTACTAAAATCCACATAGTTTGGTTCTTCTAAGACCTCTAATGAGAATAGAGTTGGAGATGGTACTCTCGTGAAAGTAAAAAATCAGGCAGTGAAGAACTGAGACTGCTAGAAAAATCTCTCTCAGACAAGGGCAGAAATCAAGTGATGCCAGTCAAAAGAAAGCAATCATTGCTCAGTTACTTAAGTCTCCTTATCCCTTCCAATTTTAAATGTCCCAAATATTCTGTATGTTCTTTCCTTAAGGTGGGTCCATTGTTACATTTCAAAAACAGGTAGGTTCTTGGTTCTGTCCCTAAACCTCCTACTTCTGGGAATGAGATTTCAAGCAATTACTTTATTTCAATGAAAATGCCCCATGGAGTTTACTGTAAGGGACTTGATTGCTAGTTACTATCACCTTAACTTTCTATTTTTAACAACTGCTACAAATAATACAGGTCAATAAGTAGGTTATATTATAATGTAAAGCAATTAACAGTATTTAGGGCAGATTTGAATAGAAATGTCCATATATAACTAACTGATAATGAAAAACAGTCATTAGAGACAGAAAAAGGGCTATCCATACTATAGAGGAATGGTATCTAATTTATTTTTGTAGCACACATTACAGCCCTATGCACATATAACATTCTCTTTAGTGGATGACCCACAATTAAATCCCTCAGCTACAGGAAATTCTCTTTTCAGTGTAATAAGCTTTTATTTTTATTCTTTAAAATCTCTTCTAATCAACTACCACGCTATTCGGGGGGAAATTGTTCTATCCCTATTTCATACCATGTGCAGAAATAAATTCAAAAGAGTGAAGATTTAAATATAAGACTGTAGGGGCACCTGGGTGGCTCAGTGGCTTAAGGGTCTACCTTCGGCTAAGCTCATGATGTCAGGGTCCTGGGATCAAGCCCAGAGTTGGGCTCCCTACCCAGCGGGGAGTCTGCTTCTCTCTCCCCGCCTCTGTCTCTCTCCCTCAGCCCCTCCCCCTGCTCATGCTCTCTAATAAATAAATATTTTTAAAACATAAAACTGTAAAAGTCTCATATCATCATCTTTCATTAATCAGAATGACAATGACTCCAATAATTGATACTAAGTAGTGCTGGCATGGGAGTGGGAAAACTGACATGCATACAGTTTTGATAGTAGTGAAAAATTTGTTTTTTCTACTGGACAGTTGTGCAATATGTAGTTAATGTGCATATTCTTTGATTTCATAATTCTACTTCCAGGAATTTATCTTAAGTAGATGATTAAATAACAGAAAATGCATAAATGCACAAGAACATTTATGATGGCACGGTTTATAATAGTAAGATTTGGAAACAACACAAATGTACAGGATTTGGAACCTGGTAAATCGTACAATGGAACACTGCAGCTATTAAAAAGATGAGATATAGCCATATGTATTTCTTCAGAAAAAAAGTAAACAACATACTATTAAATAAAACATAAACTAAAGAACAATGTCTGCAATATAATCTTATCTTTTATTTAAAAAGTATCTACTATATAAACTTATATAAAAACAGTCTTTGTGGGGGCGCCTGGGTGGCTCAAGTCATGATCTGTCAGGGTCCTGGGATCAAGCCCTGCACGGGGTTCCCTGCTCAGCCGGGAGTTTGCTTCTCCCTCTCCCTCTGACCCCCCTCCCTGCTTGTGCTCTCTCTCTCTCAAATAAAATATATATTTTTAAAGATGTTATTTCTTTGTCAGAGAGAGTGAGAGCGAGAGAGAGCACAAGCAGAGTGGCATGCAGAGGGAGAAGCAGGCTCCCCGCCGAGCAAGGAGCCCAATGCAGGACTCGAACCCAGGACCCTGGGATCATGACTTGAGCCAAAGGCAGATGCTTAACCAACTGAGCCACCCAGGCGTCCCTCGAATAAAATCTTTAAAAAAAAAAGTCTATGTGGCTATATACCCAACTGTTAACAGGACTGTTTATAGGATGGGTGAAAGAAGAGGGAATGATGTGAACTTTTACTTTTTAATTTATATCTTTTCAGAAAAATAAAACATTGCCTTCACAATAAATCCTAAGTGTCATATTAACCGTTCTCCCTTACTGGTCAGTCTCCTAATACCTAGAGAGAGTTTTGTCACCCTTCAGCTCAGGGCTGTCTTTTTAGTTATTGATCTTTGGCTGCTTAATCTTCCCTTGTTGGCATTTCAGCTATTTATATAGCAACAGAAGAACTGATATGTAATTTTGTTGTACACTTATACAAACAATATTAAAATAACAACAAATGTGCTAACACATATATTTGAATATTTGGCAATACATAACTAAAGCACGGAGGCTTAGAAAAGTAGGATAATAAATTCTTTTGTCCAAATTTAATGAATCACAAAGGCCAATTCTGTATATAAAGTACAGGTGATTTTCAGGTTTTTAAATTTTTTTTTTTCCCATCTGCATAGTCTCTCCTCTCTCAATTTAGTCAGAAGAGAAGATATTGTCTATAATATACCAAAACAAGCTACAAAATTTAGAACAAAAACAGTAAGTCAGCCATTATTTAGTATATCCCAGCAAAGAGTCAAGTTTTGAATAGTGGGTACTTTATTTTAAATGGGATATGGTCAAACTGAAAACGTTTTAAGAAGGAGTGATAAGGACATTGAAGGGACCACAGTCATGTTATATTGATGTGGAGAACAAAGGCAAAGGAAAAAAAGATTTCCTTACAACTTACAGCCCATTGACAAGTCCTTGAGACAGGCAGAGTGACCTTTCTCTAGGAACTCAGGGGCCTCAATGTTAATACTTTGCTAAGGGCAAAAGGCAATTTTAGCTTAACATTATCCTGACCTCCAAGATCCTATTAAGTCTCCTTTAACATATAAAAATTCCTTTGGAAACTTCCTTTATCTCTAACCCCCAAGATATATGTTAGTAGCCATCCTCCAAGATAATGGACCCCTGATATATATCTGAACGGTCTCATGACTAAGGTTTTACTAGACAGTAATAAGTGACCTTTTCCTAACAATAGCTAGCCCCCTCAAGGCCCTGGAAACCTTGCTTCCAAAATTCCCTAGAGACGACGCTAGTCCCTAACCCTCTCTCAACGTGAAAGAATATAATCAATCCGTCACCCACGGCAACCCCAGTGCCGCTCTTTCTGCCCAGGGTCCTGTTCCTGTGCTTTAATAAAACCACCTTTCTGCACCAAAGATGTCTCAAGAATTCTTTCTTAATCATTTGCTCCGAACCAGAACATTTCCACATCAATATGAGGAACTAAAGATGCTCAGGATGGTGGGAAAGGGAAAATGATAATTGAAAGAAACTTGTTTTCTACAGCTCCACAGCAAAGAACCAGTATCAGTGGACAGATGTAACAGGGAGGTAGATTCTGGCTTAAGATTTCTGCCAAATTATTTCTAGAGGTTTACTACAGATATTGAAAATACTAAAAAGCACATTTTAAACTTTATTTATTTATATATTCTTTAGAAAGAAGAGAGAGTGGCAGAGGGAGAGAGACAACCTTTTTTTTTTTTTTTTTTTTTTAATTTATTTTTTTGAAAGAGAGAGACAAAGCGAGGGAGGGGACACAAGAGGGGGGAGTGGGAGAGGGAGAAGCAGGCTTCCCGCTAAGCAGGGAGACCGATGCGGGGCTCGATCCCAGGACCCTGAGAGATCATGACCTGAGCCGAAGGCAGACGCTTAACGACTGAGCCACCCAGGCGCCCCAGGGAGAGACAATCTTAAGCTGGCTCCATGGCCAGCGTATGAGCCTGATGCAGGGGGCTCAATCTCACAGCCCCGAGATCATGACCTGAGCTGAAGCCAAGAGTTGGACACTTAACCAACTGATCCACCCAGGCGCCCCTAAAAAGCATTTTAATATTAAAAGCAAAGTCTTAGCCCTATTACATATATGGTGCCATCAACCCACCAAGAATAAGAAAGAATGATAAAGAAGGTAGCAGGCTACCTTTCCAGTACACTGCAGGTGCTGTCCTGGCACGGACAGGGAGGTCACAAACATGGTAAAGCAGCGAAGCAAGAATACAGTGCCCATCAGACTACAGAGCCTTCGGAGAAGTATTGACCTGTGAACAGAGCGACCAAAAAGAGAGGAAGATCAGAAGAAAGCAAACCAAAAAACTCCAGGTATCAGCGTTTACTTAAAGGGAGAGCAGACAGAAAAACCCCTAGAACTAGACTCTTTGAAGAAGACAGAAATCTTAGAGAAATCTTAGATCTGAAGCATCATTGTCCAATAGAACTTTTTGTAATGATGGAAATGTTCTATAACTGCACCATCTAATAAGGTATTTACATGTGGCTCTTGAGCACTTGAAATGTGACTGATACACCCAAGGAACTGCATTTTAATTTTATTTCATTTTCATTAATTTAAATAGCCACATGTGGCTAGTATCTGCCATGTTAGACAGTGCTGACCTAAGAGCACCATTTCATTGATAAGAAGATAAGACTAAGACAAAGTAAAGGAAATATGCAAGAAAGAAGACTAGTACCTAGCCTGACTCTTAGCTTAATGTTAGTGCTGTTATTCATATATTGCTCATAAATTATTTACTTTATGAGAGGTAAAATTAAACATGATTCTAGGGAATTTTTGCTCATTAATAACATTGGAAATTGGTTACTGATAGTAGCTATCTTAAACATTCTCTAACTTCTCCTAAAGTATAAAAATACTAAGTTTTTTTAAATACTAAGTTTTATATTAAGTACACCTAGCAAAAATTTTGAACTGCATTGTGATATCACTTGTGCTGTCATAGTATTTTTTTAAATGTCCAAACGAAAACAGACTATAATAGTCTTAAGCACAGGGACTATGCTTTACACATTTTCAAAATGCTCTTCCCACCCTCAAAAAAGCATTGAACACAAGAGATCTCAAATTTTAGTGTGTACACCTGGGATGGAGCCTAGGAATCTACATCTTAACAAGAAGCCAGGTGACTCTAATGAAAGCAGTACAAAGCCCACATTAGAGAGAAACACTTTCTTTGACCAATTAAACACCAAAACTTGCATATAATTGGCCACTGCTATACTTTGCTAAACCTACCAAACTTTCCCATACGGTAAATTCTTGGTCTGAAGAGTGGATAAATTCAAATTCACGGGGTCTTATGAGCCTAAGTTAAACCAGAAAGTAGCAGTGATATTACATGTTTTTAAACCACCTCTGGTTTTAAGCAATCCAGAGTTAAAAATATTGCTGGAAAATGGGAAAGAATGAAGCACAATACAGCCTAAAAGTGTGACAACAATAGCAACGATCAACTTTTCTTTTCACCTTCAAAGCAATGAAATAACTGCTGCTTAGGACCTAAAGCCCATCATTGGTTTACCTCAAATACTGCCTGGTGAGGAGAAAGGATAATAAATTCAAGAAAGTGTCCCTATTTCTCATTAGTGTCCATAGACAATGGATAGCAAATCTACAAACTTCATAGTTCTTCAAACTTTTTCTTCATTATGCCTTGTATTTTTACTTAAATCAAGTAATTTCCCCTCATTAAAGTAGGAAAGAAGCCTCCCTTTACATTTCAATAAAAAAATTCTTTCCTTTATATTTCTTAGTGAAAGTGCCAAAGAAGCACTTTCCCTATTCAGCAATTTCCTGTATCATCTTAAGCAAACCACACTGACTAGATGTACATGGTAAGCAAAATAATCCCTTTGCTAATGGGCGTCCTCCAAGCAGAGAATTTCTTTCATCCAAACACTGTCCTTGACCAAAGACTGTCCTTGGAGGAGTTTCTATCCTTCTACAGAAAATGACATTTCCGATTAGACTATCAGCAGTTGGCTCATGGCTGAACATCACCATCTCTCATCTTTGCAGAATATATTCAGAATACTACTAAATATGTAGGTCTTAACCTCGCAGTGACTTTCTTGTTGATCAAACCCAAAACATTTTTCATAATGACTAAAGAAGGAAATTAACAAGGAGAGAAACAAGGTTTGATGAACTTTATCCAAGACAGTCAAAATATTTTGTCTTTTAATGGCATAACTGAGGTACCTGTGTTTGTGAAGAAGAAGAACCAGGAGCCAAATATAGCACAAAATCATGCCACATACTTCTGTCATGGCAAAGGCCCATGGGATTCTAGGAACACTGGAACAGAAAAAAATTACATTTTGGACTGACAAGAAGTGTATGTACATAAATGACACCCTTTGCAATAAGATACTCTTCTAAATTGCTTCCTATAACTTTTATCTCTTTTAGGAGATGGTATTTAAAGAAACTGGGGGAAAAAACTGTTTCATAAAGATTCCATTTACCAAAACTTCTCTCTGTGAAGAGGTTACAACCCTTTTCTTCCTCCCTGCAGCAAGGTAGACCTGGATACAGAACTGTCCACAAACATCAATGGGAAAAGTTTCAATTCTTGCATGATGTGCTAACTGAAGAATCAGGGCTTGAACTTGACTCTTTTTTTTTTCCTTGTAATAAACTTGGTTTTGTTTTAGAGGCAGTAAATAGAGTTTTTGTTTTGCTTTACTCCTTTATTTCTCTCTGCCCTCTTTTGTTTTATATCCCTGTTTTCTTCTCTGTTCCACTGATTCCTCTTTCTTCACCAAATTCACAGCTCTTGTGGTTATTAGTAATGTATTAGTAATGTATTAGTAAAATACATGCCACATTTCTTAATTCAAAAAGAAAGAGAGAGGGCGCCTGGCAGGCTCAGTCCGTGGAGCATGCAACTCAATCTCAGGGTTGTAAGTCTGAGCCCCACACTGGGTGTAGAGATTACTTAAAAATAAAATCTTAATAAATAAATATATAAAAAGAGAAGGAGGAGGAGAAAAAGAAGACAGAGGAGGGAACGGGGTAAAGGTGAAAATGAGTGCAAACAGGACATCTGGTAGGATTATAGTCCTATTTTTATTCTTTGTACATTTCCACTAAAAATTCTTGTACAATGTGTTAATTTTATAACTAAGGAAATAAAGGTATTTATTAAAAAGAAAACATGAAATCTGAAAGAAAGATATTAACAGTCTACTCCAAACCTTATTCAGAGTAAGTAAAGATAGTCAATCATCTTTAGTCAGGGACTTATCTTTTATTTATTACCTCAGAAATAAGACTCCTCTTCTGTATTTTTAATCTACTGCTGCCTTATTGCATTACTGAGGAAAGGGTTATTTCACGTATCAGAAATTTTCAGATAAAAGAAAGATTCCTGAGGTGCTTGGATGGCTCAGTCGGTTGAGCATCTGACTCCTGGTTTCAGCTCAGGACATGGTCATGGTCATGGTCATGGTCATGGTCATGGTCTCGGGCTCTGTGCTCAGCATGAGTCTGCTTGAGAGTCCCTCTCTCCTTCTCCCTCTGCCCCTCCCCCCTCAAATAAATACATCTTTATAAGAGATTCCTTTAAGTGACTTTTAACTATACAAACTTTTTAAATGAACATTTTAAAAAATTGTATTTGTATGTATACATATATATGCATGTCCAAAAATATATGTAGGGGTGTGTGTGTGTGTGTGTGTGTGTGTGTGTGTGTGTGTGTATAACAGTTTTACAATGTTTAGGATGAGAATAAGTTTTCTGCCCCACCCCCTACCTAATTCTTGCTCCCCAGAGGCAATCACTTCCACTCTTGTGTTTTATTTGTGCCCCCCACTCCCATTTTCTCTCCCCTAGTCTCAATATTGTTTCACAGTATTTTTAAAAATAATTTTTGGCTTTTACTTAAGTTTGTAATTATCATTTGCAGCTGAGTCAGTAGAGAACAATGATTAAATCCCTTTCTTGTAGTAGAAATTCTTATAATTCTCTAGAGCTAAAATATAACTTTTTTTTTTTTTTTTTAGTTTGCTCTGTTTCTTGTGTGCCTATCACCATTCATCTTCAAACTATTCTATCAATTTCAATTTTTCCTTTTGGGGCAATTTCTCCTAGAGCTCTTCTCCTTTTTTCCCCAATTTAGCATGGTTGCATTTTCTAGTCCTCCTGTATGGCTCTTTTTTGAAATAAAACTTGACCTTCATCTTGGAAATTCCTCTTTTCTGTATTAGATTCTTTGTTTCCTGAATCCATGTTCTCCTCTTTTTCAGTTTACTCCTTAGTTTTTATGGTGTGTATCCTCCAGTCGTTTTCTGAGAAACACAGGTGAAGGATAAACTTGGTTGTTGCTGTTTGTTTTTTTAAGGGGGAGAAAGGGCAGAGAGAGAATCTTAAGCAGGCTCCGTGCCCAGCTTGGAGACCCCACGCGGTGTTCCATCTCACAATCCTGAGATCATGACCTGAGCAGAAACCAACAGTCGGGACGCTCAACTGACTGAGCCACCCAGGCACCCCCTAAACTTGTTTTTAATGTTAGTTTTATTGAGGTTTAATTATCAACCAGAAAAAATCACCCCTGTTGGGTGTACAATTCAATGAGTTTTGACAAACATATTCAGTCATATAACCACCACCACCACAATAAAGATATAGAATATTTTCATCACTTCAAAAAGCTCCCCTGTGTCCCTTTATAATCAATCCCCTCTCTCATTTCTAGCCCTGGGGCAACCACTCAACTGATTTCTGTCCTATATAGGTTTGCCTTTCCCAAAATGGCATATAAATGGAATCACACAGTACTTATCTACATACCTTTTGTATCTGGCTATTTTCACTTGGCATAATATATTTCAGATTTACCCATGTTATTCCATGTATAAGTCTATCCATTCTTTATCTATAATTTCTTTATCCATTCACTGGTTGATGGGGATTTTGGATATTTGATGGATATTTGGATATATCCAGTTTTGGCTGGTTTTGAATAAAGACCACTACAAGTCTTTGCTTGAACATATTTAGGTAAACACTTAGCAGAGAAACTGTTGTGTCCTATGTTAAGGGTATGTTTAACTTTTTAAGAAACTGTCAAACTTTTAAAGGCAGTTCTGTCATTTTGCATCTCTACCAGCAATATATGAAGAGTATCAGGTGCTCTGGACACTCATCAGATGTTGTTACCAATTTTTTTCATTTTAGCAATTCTAGTAGCTGTGGGGTTGGAAAGTAAGTATTTTAAGACTTGCAAACTTAAAAATTTCCTTGGGTCTAGCCTTATAACTAACTGGTAGTTTGCCTGGACAGAGAATTCTAGGTTAGACCTTATTTTCTCTCAGAAAGTTAAAGAAAATTGCTCTTGTCTTCTAGCTTTCACTGTAGTGAAGAAGTTGCATGCTATTTGGATTTCTAATCTTTGTATGTTACTTTTTCTGTCTCTTAAGAAGCTTTTAGGATCTTCAGTCTAAACCCAGTGTTCTGAAATTCTCCATTTCTTGTACTGGGTGCTCAGTGGGCCCTTTCAATCTGGAAAGTCACATCCTTTGAATCTGGGAAATTTCCTTGTATTATATCCTAAATAATATCTTCCCTTTTTCTAACTACGCTTTCTTTCTAGAACCCGTATCTATTTACTGCCGGGCCAACTGGACTGATCTTATTTTTTCTCCTCTACTTTTTTTTTTAAAGTAATCTCTACACCCAATGAAGGGCCTCAAGCCCACAACTCCGAGATAAAGAGTCGCATGGTCCACTGATTGAGCTAGCCAAGAGCCCCTCTCCACTACTTTTCATCTGTTCTGCACACTGGGCAATTTCATCAAATCTATGTTCCAGCTATTCTGCTGGATTTTAAATTTCTACTTTCATTTTTTATTTTCCAAAAGCTTTTTTTTCCTCTGAATTTTCCTTTTTTATAGCCTACTGTTACTGTCTCATAAAATGCAACATCTCTTATCTGTGAGAATATGCGTATTTTTTTGAAGTGTTCTTCTGCTCCCTATTTTGTGTTTCCTACTTTGCTTTTTTCTGTTTGCATTGGTCTGTTTTCCTTAAATGTCTGGTCATTCTTGACTGACCATTCATATTTGACAGTGAAGTACTAAAAAAATAGTAAGAATAATTTGACGCTCTGTGTGCACAGACTGAGCTTATGTTGTGGGTTTCACTGTAGAGTGATTGAGCAGAGGTCTGGTTGATGAGATGGAGATATCTCCCCTACCACAGTATCTATAGTCCTTTTCTCTTGTGCAGGTTTTCCAAGGAGAGGAATCTGTTCTGCTTAGAGAACTGGCACTGGGTGGGAGTGGGAACGGGAAGTCTGGCTACTTAAGGAAGAGAGCTAGAAGTCTCAGTGATCAGTATGTAAATTTATAGTAATCACCTTGAAAACATACTGAAAACAGGCACCTTTGTTCTCATCTGGGCATGGTATCCCAGAGTCCCTCACATTTAACTAGTCTGGAGAATATACCACCTACCTTCTGTTGGAATAGAGGTCTAAAAGCTTCTTAAATTGCTTTTTGGCCAATTCTCCCATACTTATCTGTACCTGGTTGTGAGAGATGCTTGGTGCCACCTGTTTGGGGAGTTTTTCTGGAGCTCTGAAATACAAATAAACTCACCTCTTGGACACTCCTAGTTCCCATTCCCAATCTTACAACAGGCACTCAGCGTTCTACTTTCCAAATTTTCATCATTATCACCGTTTTTGCCTTCATGGGATTATAGGGTTCCCCCTCATCTCCTTTTACTGTCATTTTAGTGAAGTGTTGTGAGGAAATGTTTATTCAATATCTCATATTTATTTTGATGCAAAGTTTTCTGAAACGCATTATTACATGGATATGTCTCTTTTTTTCTGGATAAAAATTTAATTTTCTTTGGTAATTTAGTCATGATTGTGAACACTGATTATTGCATTGAACACAGTAATGACCTCAGGGACTACTAAGAAATGAAGGTTAAGCTCCAGACTAGAGTAGTTTTTCCTTTATTTATGTTTGCTTTTTATAGTGCTTCTGGTTCTTCCCTTGCTTTTATGGCTATCAGCTATCCCTTCTCACTGTTGTAAGTGGGCCTGCCTACAGAGGCATCCATCCCTTTCTCCTTCTAATTTTCTATTTATGATGTGCTGAAGGTCTTGGAATTGTGTGACATAAGCTTTAGAAGCAGACTCTGAAATAAAGACCAGTGTGAAAGTGAGTAGGAGCGTTTCCAAGAGAAACCTTAGTGTAGTGAGGAAATGAGATCAGGAAGGCAAGTAAGCAAGGCAAGGGTGAGACATTAAACAAAGCCTTGTGGAGTAACTATGGCAAGGGTTAACTATGGCTCAATCCTGTGGAGAATTTGTGAGACAGTGTAGGTCTGACGTAAAAGTTGTCCCAAATAGAGTAAAGAGAAAATATTTATGCCCCATCTCATCAGTCATTGATTAAGGGCTGTTGCTGGTGGGATGTAAAGTCCTAAGCATGTTTGCCTCTCTTTCCAAGCAGGTAAAATGTGTTCAACAGCTCAGATGCAGCTTTTCAACAGAGACACATTTGCTGGATGTTGGGAGTATCCGTGTGCAAGAAAACGAAAAAGAGATCTGAGAAAATGAAAAAGAACACTGACAGCACCAACTATAATTCTCCTATGAATAAAGCTTCCATGCTTAAGAGCATGAAGATTTGTAGTGGGAGGCACTATAGAGAGTTAGGCAAAACTTTCAAATCCCATTGCAAACTAAGAATCACATATAGGTCTACACAAAACTTTGTACATAAATGTTCATAAGCAGCATTATTAACAGTAGCCAAAAAGTGAACAACCATTCATCAACTGATGAACAAATAAACAAAATGTAGTATATCCATATAATGGAATATTATTCTGTAATAAAGAGGAATAAGTACTGATACATACTACTATATGGATGAATCTTGAAGACATTACGCTAAATCAAAGAAGCCAATCACAAACAAAGGCCACATATTGTATGATTCCATTTACATGAAATGTCCAGAATAGACGAATCCACAGATACAAAAAGTAGATTAGTGATTGCCAGGGAATGGAGGGAGGAGGGAATGAAATGGGACTGATAATGGATAGGAGTTTCTTTCTGGGGTGATGAAAATGTCCTGGAATTAGCGGTGATAGTTGCACAACTGCAAATATACTAAAAAACCACTGAATTGTATACTTTAAAAATAAGATCCTCATTTTTCTTCCAGGCCAGTTTTCCTCCTTTCTCCCACTATGCCTTGGTTATAGTCTATATAAAACCTCAGCCTCAGAACTGTTCCATGTTCTGGATTTGTCTGATAATTTCCTCATGATTAGATTTAGGTTATATTTTTGGGGGGCAAGATTATTATATAGGTGATGTTGTGAACATCACCTCCAATGCACATGTCACTTTGTCCAATAGCAATGCTACATTTGATCATGTGGTTAAAACGATGCATGTCAGACCATGCCATTGTAAAGGTACCTTTTTCTCCTTGTAATTAAGTAATATGTGTGATATTTTCAGATTATGTGAACATCTTTGACCTTTCACCTAATGAGTTCAGCATCTACTGACGACTTGCCTGAATCAATTACTACGTTGGATGTTGCAAAATAGGCCATCTATGTTTATTCGTATTATTTTGAAGAATATCCCCTCTCAATCCACCACTTTTTGTTTATCACTATGGATTCACAGATTCTCTTACTCAATATATTAGAATCCACTACCATCATTATGCTTTTTGATGTTCCAACTGTCCCAGTTTGATCAGTGCAAGTCCCTTCAAACCAACTCATATGCTCTTTTGACATGCTTTCATTGGTTTTGTGCACTCCCTTGCTTTATGGAACAAGAGCTGTTTCACTCATTTTATACTTTCCTTGCCCCACACTGAAAACCAGTTCAAAACAGTTCTTAGAAATCTTCCTCATTCTTCTTTGATTAAATAGTACTCTGCTATATAGATGTACTATAGTATATCCAACCAATTTTCCATGGATAAGCATTTAGATTATTTCCAATATTTACAATTACTACAAATAACATCACAATGAATAACTTTGTATATATGTTGTTTCACATTTGTGGATATATATCTTTAGGTAAATTCCAGAAAGTCTCCTATTCTCTTTTGAACCCATAACAATTAGCTTTTGTTCTTATTAACTCTTGTGAAGGTCACAGATAACCAACACGTTGCTAAATCCAGTGGCCAATTATCCATTTTATTTGATCCCTCAGCAGAACTTGACACAGTTAATTATTAATTATTCCTGCCCTCTTACAATACTTTTTTTAAGTTGGCTTCCAGGATACTACTTTCTCTTTCTGCCCTGACATTTTCAGTTGTCTTTGCTGGTTTTGCCTAACTTCTCAGACTTCTGTTATAATGTTCTTGGGCTCCATCTTCAATCTTCTTTCCTCTTCCAAACTCATTCCCTAGAAGACCTTATCTTACATCATGGCTTTACCTATTTTGGCAACTTCCAAATTTCAGCCTGTATCTCTCTGAAATCCAGAGAAAGAAATCATCTTTCCATCTCTTATGTGACATCTGCTTTTGTGTAAAAGATATCTCAAATTTGACATGTCCAAAACCAAATCCTTACTTTTCTCTCCAACTCAGCTCCTTCCACAATCCTCCCATCTCTGTAAAGGGCAACTCCATCCTTCCAGATACTCAGGTCAAAAATCTTAAGAGTAATCCTTGACTTTTCTTTTTCTTACACCTTACGTGCAAATCTATCAGCAAATCTTGTTGGCTGCACTTTCTAAATATATGAATAGAACTTGACTCTTTCACACCATCTCTCCCACTACTATCCTCATCCAGTTCACCTCATTTCTGTCTAGATGAATTCAGTAATTTAATCCCTGCTTTCCCACACCCACATCCATACCCAGGCAATTCTCAGTACAACTACAGTTACCTTTTAAAATGGAAGTTAGATCACTGTACTCTTCTCTTAAATACTTTCCAACGGCTTCCCTTTTCATTCAGAATGAAAACTAAAGTCCATAATATGGTCTACAAGTCACTATACAATCTGGATTCCTGTCTCCTCTCAGACTTCATCTCCAACTGTTCTCCCCATCCCTCACTTGCTGTTTCCTGAACATGCTAAGTATACTACCAATTCAGGATTTTTGCACCTTGCCATTTCCTCTGCCTAGAATACTCTTTCCCCAGATATCCACATGCTTTCTTCCTTACTTCCTTAAGTTGTTCTGTTTATAGTTGGGAAAACTGTATAGAATAGGGATCTAACAGCTTCTTAAACAGTTTTCACTCAATTCTTCTTATTTTAGCACCACCCTTTCACCTGCAGTATCCAGAACTTTGAGAAATCTGTAACATAGACTGGGTTGGTTTTGTTTTCCTAACTGCTGTTTTAGAATTAGGTTATTTTAGGTCTGTTAGTTACCACTCATCCATCTACTTTCAAACTTCCAAAAATGTATGACTGCTTTCTCCTCTCTTATCTGCCCCATCCTTGTAGGCTTACAACTTAAACAAAAAAAACCCTCTTTACTATACTTTTAGTCAGGGTTTGAAAGGAACAAAATATGATATGTACGTCATTCTGACATCTTAATATGGATACTTTGATTCATTTCATTTTAAAAAACATGTACTAGGGGTGCCTGGGTGGTTCAGTCAGTAAGCGTCTGCCTTTGGCTCAGGTCATGATCCTGGGGTCCTGGGATCGAGCCCCGCATCGGGCTCCCTGCTCAGCGGAAAGCCTGCTTCTCCCTCTCCCACTCCCCCTGCTTGTGTGCCCTCTCTCGCTGTGTCTCTCTCTGTCAAATAAATAAATAAAATCTTAAAAACAAAAACATATACTATAAGGCACTTTCAGAAGGATAAAACATTTTATAAAAACAAACAAGAAAGCTCTACAAACTTTAAAAGCTTTAAAAAATCACAAATATAAAAACTAATAGTTTTGAATTTTGTTCTATTCTTATTTTTCATATGCATATACTATATTCTTTTTTATATACTCAGCATTTCATAAAAACAAGATACTATCAATGAATCAGTTTGTACTATTTATGATAATCTCAATTTATGTGGTGATAGAGGAGCCCTCCCCCTACTTTTGGAAAGGCTGAACCCCGTTCATCATAAAAAAAATGTAACCAAATTTCATTTATTAGAGAAAACATTCCACGAAACCCTTTTACAATCTGAACTGCCCAAGGAGCTATAATATAGCTATTAAAAAAAATAAATAAACTAAGCAGTAGCCTTTCCCACTCACATAGGCCTAAGGTCTAATTTACTCTAGGACAAAAAGGCAATTTCAAAGCACATCTTCATGTATTACCAGATAAAGTAAACAGAAAGTGTATATCAACCAAAATAATAATAAACAACATAATTATCATAAATACATTATTATCAATTGCTGTTATAGCAATTTTCTACAAACTTGGCAACTAGAAACAAAACTTACCTGTCTAAGAAGATATCTGGGAGTGGTGGGTAGGTCTGCATATCAGGCACTCGCTCATGGACTATAACCATAATGAAAGATGTAAACCCAAATACTATAAAAACATATATACAACTCAATATGGTCTTCCAGTACTCTGGGTCCAATCTTCGAATAGAATGTTTGTTTTTACCATTCATGTACTGGTACTGATCAGAATTCAAATCAGTGATGGGTCCATCACAGTCATGTGAAGGCTCCCCATTACAGAGCCACTCTGTGCTCTGAAGAACACTGATGAAAGGTGTCATGGAACCCATGGGACTGTCACTGTTGTATCTCATCTCTTCTAAAACATCAATATGTATTTTCTGCAATTTTCGGACTGAAAGCATTAACCTTTTAATGTCCCCTAAAATTTTGATTTCCAGAGGAGGAGACCGGAGATCATATTCAGTCAATGTTAATAATGTGATTCCATCAAGTCGATGCTTATTACATAAAATGTCCACATATTCAAAAAAGCCTTCATCCTTTAGCCAAACAGCTACATGCTTGGTAGTCCAGCGACGAATACAGAGGTGATTAGGAATAGCCATTTCCTCCTCCACTGCCTGTCCAGGGAAAACAGGAAAACAAAACAGAAACTTCAGTGTGTCCTAAAAACTCCTTTAAGACCAAATACATGTAAACATACCAGAAACAATAATTTATTTACATTGATCTACTGGCTTCTAGAAGAGAGTAAAAGGAACAAAAATTACTCAATGATTGGTTTTCAGTAGATTAACATTCTAATAATTTTATGCATATAAACCCAACAGCAGGCTAATGACTAAACATTTTTACAAAAAATTACTCTACAAATGGCCTTTCCATACCATAGCAACCATAATTTAATTAGAAAAAGCCTACTGTTGGAATAATTGAGAAAAATCATATATTAATGCTTTTCATAAAATGAGATATAGAAAGATATGCAATGCATAAAAATAAAACAAATTTCAGAAATCTTCATGTTTGATCGAATAAGTATCTCCTACTTCTCCAAAATGAGAAAACAAAAACAAAAACAAAAAACAACACAAAGGCAGACAGATAACTAGTTTTAGGAAACTCCTTAAACATATTTCTATCCACTATACAAATAATGATTTCTACAATAGATATAAAGCCTGTAAACCAAATATGAATATCTGTATCTTAATAGCTCAGTTCATCCTATACCTTGAATATACCATTATAGAACCGAATAAGCAATTTCCTTCTTAAACTATCACTGAGATTTCAGTGACAAAATTTTTAAAAGACAACTGTCATTTTGATGTACTCACAAATTTGAGGACCCAAACTTTATATTGGCTTGTAAAAGGCCAATAATGTACTGTTTCAAGAAGTACTAATAATTTTTACTACTTTGATCCACACAGTTCTGTTTATGTTCTTTTTCCATTTTAAAACTTTCAGTAACTTGGGCCTCTATCAGGTTTATAAGATACACAGGAGACAAAGGCCTACATCAAAAAAAACCCTATTTCCCTAAAGTACGTTTTCTCAATTACTAAAGCATGTGGGTTTTATGACATTTTCCAGATTTCTGAAGATCCTATTTCCTTCTGAGATGATTTTTTAAAAAACACAGTAGGCAAACTTTTTTAAAGCATAACAACAACAACAACAAAGAATGATACAAGAAATACCCATGTGCCCACTACCCAGCTTGAAAAAAAATATAAAATAATTCCAATACAGATGTTCTGTTTCTTAATCTGGGTATTAGTTATACAGGTCTGTTCACTTCATAAAAATTCAAGAAGCTGTATACTAATGATCTACACTTTTCTCTACATATGTTAAACTATATTTTAAAAGTTTGCTTTAAAAAGCCAAAAACAAAACATCAATACAAGTGACTGTCCCTCTCTGATATCATCCTCTTCCTCCCCCTTTCCAGATAAAGTAATTCTTGATTTTGGTGTTTATCATTTCTTTATAACATGTATATCTGGCTATGAAAAACCTTCTATGCTTACTTATGCTGAAAAAAGTGAAAAACTGCTACTGTCCTCCTTTCTTCCCCTATCCACACAAACTTTTGCCATGAAGACTCATAATCACTTGAAAAAGGCAGATACTTAACTACATGAGCACCACTTACACCATCAGAAATACTCAGCCAGCAAGAAACACTCACTAAATATTTCTAAATTGCTAAAAAAGCAATCCTAGTTTTTGGAAGCCTTAAATCATATTTTGTTTCCAGAGTTTTTCATATTATCAATCCACAACAGCTTTTCAGTCTGAGGAAATTAACAGCACATCCACCTATAAGGATCTGTATGTTTTAAAAGGCTGTATAATTCTTACATACTATAGAGCTACAAGAAGTCTCTCTTACTCAGCTCTTTCTAGCTACACTGCCTTTCCTAAGGCCAAGGAATTACACGTTTTATGAATTTTATACATACTAATGTATATCATTTTATATAAGTTATTACATATATAAAATTCCATTAAAATATCATTTTGCGGGGCGCCTGGGTGGCTCAGTCATTAAGCGTCTGCCTTCGGCTCAGGTCATAATCCCAGGGTCCTGGGATCGAGCCCCACATCGGGCTCCCTGCTCAGCAGGGAGCCTGCTTCTCCTTCTCTGTCTGTCTACCACTCTGCCTACTTGTGCTCTCTCTTTGTCAAATAAATAAATAAAATCTTTTAAAAATAAAATAAAATAAAATATCATTTTGCTGTTTTAGTTCATATATATACCCAGATGGTTTCATCCCACCCACTACATACATCTTTTTCCTGATATGCTCTGAATAAATTATTTCATCTTTGAATATCCAACAAGCACATGCTACAAACTCTGTAGCAGTAACAATGTAGCAAATTTGGTAAGCTCATCTCACACACAAAAAGGCCAGATTTCTTCTGTCATTTTATTTTCTATTCTGCTGCCTTTCTCCTTTCTCAAACAGCTTACCACCAATGGGTTCCAAGTCACTCCCATCCTTGTAGCATTATCCTTCAGTACGGTTTTGTCTCATACACTGCTCAAAATGATCTTCTCTCTCATAGGTTTTTTCCCCCGTCTTATATCACCAGTTCTCTACACCCTCAATCAGGCTAACAAACAGGCTTTGAAACTGGTGCTTTAGCTGCTAGAAAATATGAGTTACACAAGGAAGCCTTCCGGAAGTCTTTGAGCCTGCTGTGGCAATGCCCTAAAAACATGACACACTCCACTAATGTGCTTCATCAGGTCAGGACATGTCCTTTAATTGTATGCTACCACATATAGTTAGAGACCCATATTTAGCTAACACTGTGAAAACCTGCTCTAAAGAGGTATATTAAAAAGATGATAAAAGGCTTTAGGGCCAATTTAATATTTCTATTGTGCCATAGAAACTACATGAAACAGGAGAGTTTGAAGTTTCATACAAATCCAAAAAATGAAGAAATTAGGTTAGTAAGTTTTTAAAAACATTTTCAGCTTTTTTTTTTTTTTTTGAGGGGGAGGGGCAAAGGGAGAGGGAAAGAATCCCAAGCAAGTTCCACGTGAGCGTAGAGCCTGATGCAGGACTCTTATCTCATGACCCTGAGATCATGACCTGAGCCCAAATCAAGAGCCAGATGCTTAACTGACTGAGCCACCCAGGCGCCCCAGAACACTTTCAACTTTAATCAATAATTAATATGAATAAATTATCAGTTAAAGGGACTGTTTCTGACCAAGATATAATAAGAGGGACCAAATTTACCCACCCACCTCAAACAACCAAATGATAGACAAAATATATGGGGGGGAGAAAAACTAGCTTCAAGACATTGGGCATCGGACAAAAAAGATCCTTGAAAGACGGGAAACAAAGTGAGCCCTACTGCCCCAGCTTACTGCCTTGAGAGTTTTTTTTTTATATATATATCTATATAGATATATAAGAGATTTTTATTTATTTGACAGAGAGAAACACAGAGAGAAGAAACACAAGCAGGGGGAGTGGGAGAGGGAGAAGCAGGCTTCCTGACCAGAGCCAAAGGCAGGCGCCTAACAACTGAGCCACCCAGGTGCCCCTGCCTTGAGAGCTTCCAAGTGATGTGTGGCACAGGACACAAAATGGGTGAGGCCTGGCAGACTTGCTGAGTTGAGGAGATGGAGCTGAGAGTTTGGGGAGATGCAGGTGGCTAGTGTTCATGAAATAGAATACTGGAGAGCAGAAAGATGAACAGAGAGAACTTGTTATGGACTGAATGCTTGTGTCTCCCCAAAATTCGTATGTTGATATCCTAGCCCACAATTAGGAGGTGATTAGGTCATGAGGCAGAACCCCCATAAATGGGATTAGTTCCCTTATATGAGATATCCCAGAGAGTTTTATCACCCCTTCCACCATTTAAAGACAGAGCTAGAAGATGACTGACTATGAAGCAGGAGGCAGGCCCTCACCAGACACCAAATCTGCTGGGCTTTGATCTTGGACTCCTCAGGCTCCAGAACTGTGAGAAATAAGTGTGTTTTGTTTAAGCCACTCAGTCTACAGTAATTTTAGTAATTTTGTTATAGTAACTCAAAAAGACTAAAACAGAACCCCAGAGATCTGCAGACTCTCCCTTGAATATGCAGCTGAATACTGATTATCACATATACATGAGGAAACAAAATAGGACAGAAAAAAGAACCACCCAGAAAGATTAGGGGGGAACAACATCCAATATACACAGAAGACCGATTAAAGTGCCTACCCCAAACAGCCAGACTAGAAAAAAAAAAAAATCTCACAATCCATGGGGCATTGGGCAAAGCACACAGGAAGATCTTGTCATAGTAGTGAGACAAAATGAATCCTAAAGCAGTAGTTATTCAATTGGGGGCAATTTGCCACCCCTCCCCACATTTAGCAATTTCTAGAGACATTATTCGTTGTCACAACTGGGGGGGTCACCTAAAGGTTGCTGTTAAACATTTTACAAAGCACAGCATAGCCCTTCACAACAAAGAATTAACTGATCCAAATGTTATAGTGCTGATATTGAGAAACCCTGCCCTAGAATGAACATGTCTCTGGTCCAGCCAAACAAATCTTAAAAGCAAGATCCAAAAGGATCAAATTGTTTTCCAGTAATTTAACTACCTCCCACAACAAAGCTCAAGAATATTACTAGGAATACAAAAGTATTCAGCACCAGATAAAATCCATAATATCTGGCATCCAATCAAAGATTACCAGACATGTAAAGTAGGAAAATTCACCTATAATGAATAGAAAACCAATCAGCCAAAATTGACCCAAAACTGATACAAATAATAGAATTAGCAGACAAGGAAATTAAGTTATAAGAACTCTATTATGTATGTTCAAAAAATTAGACATGGACACAAAGAACATTCAATTCTAACTTCTAAAGATGAACTTACAATATATGCAATGAAAAATATGCTGGATGGGATTAACAGCTGATTCTTATCTGTAAAAGATAAGAATAATAAACTTGGAGACATAACAATAGGAATTATTCAAAATGAAATACAAGAAATATCATTTTTTCCTATCTTCCAGAAAAGGAGAGAACCAATCTTTCCCTCTTTCTTTTCTTTTTCCTTTCTTTTCTTCCTTCCTTCCTTTCTTTCTTTGAGGGAGGGGAAGGGAGCAGAGGGAGAGGGAGAGAGAGAATCCTAACATGGGAAATGATCTTACCATCCTGAGATCATGACCTGAGACGAAATCAAGAGTCAGATTTTTAACTGACTGAGTCACCCAGGTGCCCCAAGGAGATAATATTTCTGAATTCATTCCATAAGGCCAGTATTACCCTAATACCAAAACCAGGCAAAGACAGCACAAGAAGAAAATAAACTATAGCCTGATAGCCCTTTAAGAACATAGATGCAAAAATTTTAAAATCTTAGGCAATCAAATCCAACAATATTTAAGAAAGAATTAATACATCATAACCAAGTGGTATTTATGCCAGGAATGCAAAGTTAGTTTAACACTTGAAAATTGAAATAATTCACCATATTAATAAGCTAAAACAGGGAAACCACATGATTATCTCAAAAGACACTAAAAAAGTTGGGGTGCCTGGCTGGCTCAGTTGGAAGAGCATGTGACTCTTGATCTCAGGGTCCTGGGATCAAGGGCTCCCTGCTCAGTGGGGAGCCTGCTTCTCCCTCTGCCTGCTGTTCCCCCTGCTTGTGCTCTTTCTCTTTCTCTCTCTAACAAATAAATAAATAAATAAATCTTAAAAGCCTTTGACTCCTTTGCCTATGCTCCAAGGAATTGATATATACAATGGTTTTCAACCTGGCTACACATTTGAATAATCTGAAGTTTATTTTTTATTTTTATTTTTATTTTTTTTAAAGATTTTATTTATTTATTTGACAGAGAGAGAGACACAGCGAGAGAGGGAACACAAGCAGGGGAGTGGGAGAGGGAGAAGCAGGCTTCCCGCGGAGCAGGGAGTCCGATGCGGGGCTCGATCCCAGGACCTGGAATCATGACCTGAGCCGAAGGCAGACGCTTAACGACTGAGCCACCCAGGCGCCCCTAATCTGAAGTTTAAAAACATGCCTGTTCTACTGCCCATGCCCCACCCCAGAACAATTGGATCAGAATCCCTGAGGGGACAGAAGCTTGACATCTGCATTTTTTAAAAGCTCCCCAAGTGATTCTGAAGCACTATATTAGACCATCCAATCTAATTCTGCTTGTTCTTCTATTTCTGGCTTAGCTAACATTTAACCTTTCAAGTCCCTTCACACACATCTTATTTTATCCATTACATGTTGATTTGGTGTTGAGTAGCTGTCTCTCCTATATTATAATCTAAATGATACAACTGAATAAAACAGTTAAACATATACATAGAACTGCTGGTAAAGAAGTATCACACTCTAGGGTTGACTGCTGATATGTATTAAGAAAAACTGCATTTATTTTACACTAAAAATAATTCTTTAGAATCTGTTTATAATACCAAAACCTAATACCCAGAAAACAGAGAATTTTTATTATTTTATTTTTTAAGATTTATTTATTTGAGGGAGAGTACGCGAAAGAGCGAGCAGGGGAGCGGCAGAGGGAGAGAATCTTTAAGCAGACTCCTCGCTGAGCAGGGAGCCCCCAGGGCTTGATCTCATGACCCATGAGATCATGACCTGCGCCAAAACCGAGAGTCAGATGCTTAACCACTGAGCCATCCAGGTGCCCTGAAAATTTTTATTATTTTTAAATAACTGATCAAATTTATCCACAATTTATATATTTCTGATAATTATAAGGAAATAAGTCTTCAAAATATAGTAAGAATGCAAAAAAAAAAAACTGTAATATTTTTAAATCTGTAAGTCCCTGGTAGGATTTAATAGCTTTATTTTCAACCTGTCCTTTAGCTTTAAGGAAAAGCAGCATGATATGGTGAAGAGCAGCAAACTGGTTGTCAAAATTCTTGGAGCTTAATTTCATTAATATTAACACTTTAGGTGACTAAACTTTGTGGCATCTAAATACCTAATCTGTAAAATGAGGGGGGAAAGAGCGAGCTAATAGAAGGAAACTAACACTTACGAATATCTATTACAAGTCAGACACCGTCCACAGTTATTTCACATGTGATTTCATTTAATAATAACAATAATAATAATAGCAATAATAATTCCTGCTTGATCTTTGCCTAGTTGCTTTGGGGACTCTGCCTGACTGGACCTGTTTTATCTTTTATTTATTTTTTTAAGACTTTATTTTTAAGTAGTCTCTATATCTATATCCTAAATCACACACTCTAAATTCTGACCTGTGTTCAGTGCATTTTCAGGAAGTAACAAGAGGCAATAATTAGATTAGCTAACATTTTAAGACTTTTACAAAGTGCCAGGAAGTGTTCAGTGTTTTACGTGTATGCTCAAATAATTCTCACAACCATATAAAGTAGGTATTATTATCTTCCTCACTTTACAGATGAGATAACTGAAGCAGATGGATTAAATAACTTGCCAAGATAAATGTGTACTAGTAACTACTACAGACAAGTTTTCCACCCAGGCAATCTCATTTCAAAGTCCATGTTCTTACTCACTACACCACACCATCTCACATAAGCTGAAGGTTCTTGTACTTCTGTAGGGATTGAATCTCATAAATATTAAATATTTTCTAGTTATCAGCAGAGGAATTTATCAAAGGTTTTCAGTTACAGTACATAAAGATTACATAAATGAGACTGCCTAATGATGAAAGCTTTTTTTTTTTGATGGAAGCTTTTTGAATCACAAATTTTACACTGTTCAGTCTCAAACATTTACTGTCTGCTATATGCAGATGTCAAGTAATAAGGCATTGGGGATAAAGACAGTATTAAAATGCCCTCATGTTATGTTTGTTCACCTATTAAATATTTATTGTGCACATACCATGTGAAGGGTATTGCACTAGGCAAGTGGCACTTACCTAGATGAATCTGAAACAGAGCCTGCCCCCAATGATTTTAATCTAGAAAGGGATATTAAAGAAAGTCATTTTTTAAAAAAAGGTAAAATCAATTACAGCTGCTAGTTCTTTATATACATTAGCTTGCTTAATCCATAAAACATAACAAAGCAGTTTACTTAATGAAACGTTTAAAAAATTGGAAAGTTAAGGGAGTTGTAAAAGAGAAGTTATTTCCAGTTGGTAAGATCAGAAGAGTTCTTGGAAGTGACATCTGAGCTGAGCCTTTAAGGAAAGATGAAACTGTGGATAGAGATGGAGAAATAAAAGTACACCAGTAGAGGAAAACTGCATGAACAAGGGTATGAAGACAAAAAACAATGAAGAACCATTAGTGTCCACAGGGCATAAGGGAGTACTGGAATATTAAGTTGAAAATAGAAATTGGGGGCGCCTGGGTGGCTCAGTTGGTTAACTGACTGCCTTAGGCTCAGGTCATGCATGATCTCAGAGTCCTGGGATTGAGTCCCACATCGGGCTTCCCCTGCTCTGTGGGGAGCCTGCTTCTCCCTCTGCCTTTGCCTGCCACTCCCCTGTTTGTAAGCACACTTGCTCTCTCTCTCTGTCAAATAAATAAATAAAATGTTAAAAAATATATATATATATAAATTGGGGCTAGATCATGGAAACCTTTAATTGTCAAGTTCAGAATATTCTATAGACACGAGAGATTCTTTTTTTTTTTTTTTTTTTTAAGATTTTATTTATTTGACAGAGACACAGCAAGAGAGGGAACACAAGCAGGGGGTAGTGGGAGAGGGAGAAGCAGGCTTCCTGGCTGAGCAGGGAGCCCGATGCCGGGCTCGATCCCAGGATCCTGGGATCATGACCTGAGCCGAAGGTAGACGCCCAACGACTGAGTCACCCAGGCACCCCTGGACACTAGAGATTCTTGAACAAGAGGATCACATAATGCGTGTGCTTTACAGAGAATAATTGTCAGAAAAGTGTAAAACAGATTGTGAGGACTGAAGCTAGCATAAAAGTATTTAACAGACTGAATGAAGGAAACAGCTTCTAAAAAATGATGATGAAAAAATGATGAAAAATGATGATGCAAGAGATGAAGGAACTACTACACGAGATGAAAAAATGGCAGCGATTACACTCTTTCTGACAAATACATTTTTAAAAACAGCATATGTAGGGGCGCCTGGGTGACTCAGTTGTTAAGCAGGGAGCCTGCTTCTCCCTCTCCCATTCCCCCTGCTTGTGTTCCCTCTCTCACTGTGTCCCTGTCAAATAAGTAAATAAAATCTTTAAAAAAAAAAACAACAAAACAGCATATGTAGACTTCTGCTTGTGGGAAGATGGAGTAGACATACTTTTCCCTATTACTCCTGGACAAACCACAGACCTGAGAAAGGACCCATATCTAGAACATATAAAGAATTCCCAAAATTCAACAGTAAAAAAACCAAAAATCCAATGAAAAAATGGGCAAAAGACATATAAATAGGCTTGTCATCCAAGAAGATATATGAGGTACACCTGGGTGGCTCAGTCGGTTAAGAGTCTGCCTGCGGCTCAGGTCATGATCACAGGGTCCTGGGATCGACTCCTGCGTCAGGCTCCCTGCTCATCGGGGAGCCTGCTTCTCCCTCTCCCTCTGTCTGTCACTCCCCCTGCTTGTGTGCACTCGCGCACCTGTGTATCTGACAAATAAATAAAATCTTTTAAAAAAATAAATAGGATATATGAATGGCAGAGAAGTACATGAAAAGATGTTCAGCATCATTAGCTGCTAGGGAAATGCAAATTAAGACCATGGTGAGGTATCACTACACACCTGTTGAACTGCTAAAATAAACTGGGCCAATATGGAATGCTATCAAGGACGCAGAGAAACTGGACCTCTTACACACTGCTGGGGGAAAGTAAAATTGTACAGCCATGCTGGATGATAGTTTGGCAATTTCTTTAAAAACTGAGCATACACTTACCATACAGCCTAGCAACTGTACTCCTACTCCTGGGCATTTATCCCAGAGAAATGAAAACTAAGGTTCACACAAAACCTGTATACAAATGTCCCTAGCTTCATTACTTGTCATAGCTGAAATGTGTATAAAAACAAAATATCTCACAATATGTAAACAGTTAAACTGTGGAACTGTGGCACATCCATACCATGGAATACTACTCAGCAATAAAAATTAATAAACCATGGATACACACAATCGATGGGACTCAAGGGCATTGTGCTAAGTGAAAAAAGTCAATCTCAAATTGTCACATACAGTATGATTCCCTTTATAATATCCTCAAATGATAAAATTATATAGGTAGAAAACAGATTAGAGGTTGCCAGAAGTTAGGAAGAGTATGTATCAGGGGTGTGGAGGTTAACCCAAGGGAGATCTTTATAGTGATGGAATAATTCTATATGTTTTTAAAAAAATTTTTAGGCTTTTTAAGTTTTAAAATTTATTTATTTAAGTAATCTCTACACCTGACGTGGGACTCGAACTCACAACCTGGAGATCAAGAGGTACATGCTCTTCCAACGAGCCAGCCAGGCGCCCCTCTATATCTTGATTGGTACAATGGTTAAACAAATCTACTCATGATAAAATGACACACAACTATACACACATTTTGAATGGTCTTGATACTGTACTATAACTATGTAAGATATAACTAGTGAGGTAACTTGAGTGAAGGGTAAGTGGGATCTCTCTGTACTATCTACACAACTTCCTGTGAATCTAATTATTTCAAAATTAAAGTTGAAAAAACTTTTAAAGGAGCAAAATGTCCTAAAAAATAGTACATGTAGCCTATGCATATATCTTTAAATAAGTAAAATGTCCAACTATTAATAGTTACTCCTCCAGTGAACTCTTTCACTCTCTACCTTAAATATTTCTAAAATTCCTGAATTTTATACAATGAGCATGTAATACTTGATATCCAAAGGGAAAAGACTCAAGAAAATGACAACAAGGGGTGCTTGGGTGGCTCAGGCAGGTGGGCGTCTGCCTTAGGCTTGGGTCATGATTCCGGAGTTCCAGGATTGAGCCCCGCATTGGGCTCCCTGTTCAGCTGGGAGTCTGCTTCTCCCTCTCCCTCTGCTCCTCTCCCTGCTAGTGCACTCTCTCTCTTTCTCTCTCACTCACTCTCTCAAATAGGTAAATAAAATCTTAAAAAAAAAAAAGAAAATGAAAACAATATTACTTCTCAACTGTTTGAAGCACATCACACAAATAGATATGAATAGAAAATTTAAAAAATCAATTAAATTCAACTATTAACCCATGTATACATATACACACTAAATAAAAGGTAAGAAATACTGAGGCAACTAACAAGACCAAGAATTCCAAAAGAACATCTGATTATATATCCAGCTCCATTACCCATTAACAGTATGACTTTAGAAAATGACTTAACCTTTATACTTTGAGACCAAGAGATTACAAACAGAAACTAATTAGAAACATTAAACATATAATGTTTTGTAAATCAGGATGACAGAATTCTTAAAATGGTAGAATTAGGAATGATCTGAAAGATCTAGTATAATTCTTCAGAAACAATAAAGGCTTGAAAGTTAAATAAATTTCAGACAGCTATTCTGCAACAGAATTTGATATAAAACCCAGAAAGCATAGTAGTTAAGAATGCTGGCTCTGGAAGAGAATGAAGAGAATATTAGTTCTTGCTCCACAGCCTTGTTAAGATTACCTGGAATAATACATGTAATGCACTTATAATAATGCTTGGCAAATACAAACTGCTCAGTAAATGTAAGCTAGTATTGTCATCCTCATCAACTCCTCTTTCTGCTAGTGTTGCCCTAGGCCTGAAATTAAATCATTAGGATAGTCATCTATAATTAATAGTCAAACCCACTCTTAACTTTTGAAATCTTTGGGTTAATATGAAATAATTTTGAGTATTTGAAAACAATTGTAAAGTCTTATAAAGGTTTTGCTCAAGGTGGAATTACCTTTTAGGGAATCAACAGTGTAATAAAATAACATAAACAAAAAACCAAAATAACAACAGTGATTCCAGTTAATCAGAGTAGAATTCAACTCAACAGGAGTTCCTCATATAAAGACTTATTTAATACCAAGTTTAACTTAATAAAAATATTTCAACAAGAGCACAACAACCTCTAAAAAAATGTTATCGGTTGATGCAACTGATTATTGTTGGTATCTAAAAGTACTTCTAGGGGTGCCTGGCTGGTTCTGTCAGTGGAGCATGTGACTCTTGATCTCCGGGCTGTAGGTTTGAGCCCCACATTGGGTGTAGAGATTACTTAAAAATAAAATCTGAGGAGGGGCGCCTGGGTGGCTCAGTTGGTTGAGCGACTGCCTTTGGCTCAGGTCATGATCCTGGAGTCCCTGGATTGAGTCCCGCATCGGGCTCCCTGCTCTGCAGGGAGTCTGCTTCTCCCTCTGACCCTCCCCCCTCTCATGTGCTCTCTCTCATTCTCTCTCTCTCAAATAAATAAATAAAATCTTTAAAAAAAAATAAAAATAAAAAAAAAAATAAAATCTGAGGGACGCTTGGGTGGCTCAGCCGGTTAAGCATCTGCCTTTGACTTAGGTCATGATCCCGGGGTCCTGGGATCGAGCCCATATCAGGCTTCTTGCTCAGCGGGGAACCTGGTTCTCCCTCTGCCTGCAGCTCCCCCTGCTTGTGCTCTAACAAATAAATAAAATCTTAAAAAAAAATAAGTATTCTATACTTTAACAATTTGGGAAGAAATTGGGAAAATTTCCTCAAGTGACAGGTACTAATAACTGGAAAGACACAAACTATCCTGCTGGTTTTAATTATGCAAACACATAATTTGGTTATGTGTTTCTAATTTATCATTATGCAATCTTTAGAATACAAAGGATGTATCAACAGGAGCACGCAGGTGGCTCAGTTGGTTAAGTGTTCAACTCTTAATTTCGGCTCTGGTCGCGATCTCAGGGCTGTGGGATTGAGTCCCTCCTGCGCTCTGTGCTCAGTTAAGGAGTCTGCTTGAGATTCTCTCCCTCTCCCTCTGCCCCTCCCTCTGTGTGCTCTAAAATAAATAAATAAATAAATCTAAAAAACAAAACAAAACAGGGGCGCCTGGGTGGCTCAGTCGTTAAGCGTCTGCCTTCGGCTCAGGTCATGATCCCAGGGTCCTGGGATCGAGCCCCACATCGGGCTCCCTGCTTAGCAGGGAGCCTGCTTCTCCCTCTCCCACTCCCCCCGCTTGTGTTCCCTCTCTCGCTGTGTCTCTCTCTGTCAAATAAATAAATAAAATCTTTAAAAAAAACAAAAAAACAAAAAAACCCACAAAGGATATATCAGTAAAATGAAAACTTTACTTTCTGTGTGTCTTATAGAAACAATGCCTAGGTTCATATAGTGACAGTGGTTTTAAATATGCTGGATTTTCCTTGTGGTTTCACTTATCATGTGTACTCTAAAATACTAGAGTACAGGGGCGCCTGGGTGGCTCAGTCGGCTAAGCGACTGCCTTCGGCTCAGGTCATGATCCCAGGGTCCTGGGATCGAGCCCCGCATCGGGCTCCCTGCTCGGTGGGAAGCCTGCTCCTCCCTTTCCCACTCTCCCTGCTTGTGTTCCCTCTCTCGCTTTCTCTCTCTCTGTCAAATAAATAAATAAAATCTTTAAAAATAAAATAAAATAAAATACTAGAGTACAGCCTGAAGCAATTATCTTCTTTAAAAAACATACACCGTCTTAAAAATCATACATTAAAATGCCCCTAAAGGAATTTAGAACAACTGATGAAACTTGATTTATAAATATAAAATGTCTTATTTTTGAAAGTTATTACTGATTTGGTATACAGTAAAATTTTTATTTATTTTTTATTTTTTTAAAGATTTTATTTATTTGGGGGGGTGGGAGAGAGCACAAGCCTGGGGAGGGGCAGAGGGACAAGCAGACTCCTTGCTATGAGCATGGAGCCCAAAGTGGGGCCCAATCCATGATGAGAGCTGAAGTCAGATGCTTAACCAACTGAGTGACCCAGGCACCCCTACAGTAAAATTTTATTTTTAAGTGTCCAACTCTTTTTATTTATTTATTTGAGAGAGAGAGTGAACGAGAGGGAGAACACGAGCAGGGGGAGTGGGAGAAGCAGACTCCCCTGCTGAGGAGGGAGCCCAATGCGGGGCTCGATCTCAGTACCCTGGGATCATGACCCAAGCTGAAGGCAGTCATCCAACCAACTGAGCCACCCAGGTGCCCCCCCTTCAGTAAAAATTTTAAAAATTATAATTTTCAAATGATGTATAAAACCTAAAAAATAATATCCACATCTCAAGAGAAAAAAAGGGGGAAGAGATTTTTAAAAAATATATTCCCCTTCAGGCAATTATACATTATAATTGAACTCACACTAAAATAAGCTTAAGTCTAATTTTACCTAATAAAGCTTAATTATAATGCACACAACAGAGACAAATCATACCAGTCTGCAGATCCATAAACCAGAGCATAAAATTAATTTCTATGAAAGTAAAAAGCCTAAACTACAATGTTTACTTTGGGCATTTAACTCTGCAGTTTGTAGTATTTAGGACTATGAAGCTTTTTTTTCTAATCTCATCTTTATTTAATTCTAAATTAAAATTTTTTCATTGAGCAAACATAAAACTATTATTGTCTCTTTATATTTATCTAAAAATAGTTTACTTTTTCTTAATAAGCACAGAGCATTGTTTCCAAAACATCTATGAAATCTTCTATAATTACAAGACAGTTACAAAGACCCTGAACCAATTTCTACCATCAATTTTTGAAACTCTAGCAGTGATTCTCTACTGTTTTGTTATGTTCCACTTTTAAGCAGTAGAGTTTGGGGCAGCACATTTGAAGAAAGGCTGTACTTCAGTTCTCAGATATTTTTTGCTGCCTGGACCATGCACTCTTACTATGCTATTAAAAAAAAAAAAAGTTGTCATGTATACCAAAGAACACAAACTTTTTCTGGCTCCAACTTGCCTTTAGACTAAGACTCCCACTAGCAGGTTGCACCTAATTCTATTATCACATCCAAAACCGTCTCAGCTCAACGAGTAAGAATCTAATAGATAACACTGCCCAGTTTAAATCCTCAGTTACAGTAAAAGTCTTTACACAATGATGAAAATTTAGTAGTAAATTTGATGAAGGGTTCTTGATCTGGCTGTATGCCAGTACAAAGAAATACACCAGCAAAGAAGCATATAAAATTCTAGTTCTTATTCTAATCACTAAAATGATATTTAGAAAGGCTAGTGGTTTGACATATTGATTAGTAAAATCTTTATTTTTAAATATGCTACACCTCCAAATCAAATCAACATAATGGAAAAGGAGAAACTGGCTCAAGATTTCAAAATCTATTACAATATTGCGAAAATATACCAGACTTGGGCCCCAAATTTAAAGTATGGTTCTGGCAATCTTTGACTTTTATGACAATATTATATTGATGAAACTGACATCGATTTAATTTAGTCTCAAACTACCACTAATTTGCAGGCATTTCCAATAACTCAGTGATACAGTTTCACTTATAAGAAGACCCGAAATTAGTAGAATTCATGGTTCTCATCTCCTACTAGAATGTCTTAGCTGTCAAGAATTTTAAGAGAACAAAGGGTCAAGAGAATAGATACGTTAGTACCTCTCTTGACCACTGCCACAATTCAAATGCTTAATTAAACCTACTATAAAAATTTGAGACAAATATAAATATAGGTCACTGCCTTCACAACACCCCTTTGAGGTACATAGGATAAAAAACTGTTCTGTGAAACACTGTGATTAAACTATTGTTAACAATTAAACTATTGTAAACAAGTTTTCCCAGTTTCTACTGTCCTAAGCAAGAGCAAAGATAAACTCATGTTACATTCTGTACTGAAGTGATTTTATTACTGGGAGGACCCAGTGTGTAGTGAAGTAACAGAACATTTCAATACGGAGGCATGAAGTCTAGAGTCAGCTAGAAGGGGTCAGGCTTAAGATCCAGTGATGATGGTGCTGTATATATGGGGGGAGGAATATTGATACCACAAGTCTGTCACAAATCCATATCCCATACTCATATAACAAATTACGAACCAGTGACAGAAGCATCACGTAAACACTGAATTGATCTCCAAGCGAGTCTGGTTCATGCTCTCCAATTTTTGTTAACTTCTGGACTTCTCAAAGCTAAGAGGACAGTAAGACCTAAAGTAAGAATCACTGTCATGATTAATGGCCATGTTAGATTCACACTACTATTAACTTCATATCCATCAGGCCTGGAGGTAAGAATTTTCAAAGAATATCTAATTAATATGGTCATTCTTATAAGACAAAATAACAGTAATATTCATTAGAACATCTGTGATACAACAACTTCTCAAAAACAATGTTCAAACTTCAATTCTCAAAAAAGCCACGAAAATGTCTCTAAATCAGCTATGGCAAAGTTTTGAAAAAGCAGTGAAGATTTAGTGGTTAACAAAATAAGAATGTTTACAAGTAGTTGTGCAATGTGAATTAGAGTCTTTACAGAATGGAGAGTACTACTGAAATCAAAACTGATTTATCTAAATATATCTGCACATTCTGCCATTGTGGTCATGATGGCTTCTTCTTGTCTTAGGGAAACTGCTCAAGCACAAAACTGATTTTCTTTACAACTAAGTGTGAGAACTGTCAAAGGGAAACAAAAATAACTATTAGGCATGCTAATATATTAATTGTACAACTCCATTTAATGGTTTACTTAATTTCATAGTAATATTAAGATGTAACCTTAATAGAGAGTTCTATTTCAGTTCAATTCCATAAATTTTTAAATGCTGAGACTTTTATTTAGAGCTAAGTATGAAGACATGGTCTTTAGAGAATCTCAGTCTGGTGTCGGTTAAGCAGAAACATAAACAACAGTAATACTATGTAACTTCCAACTAAAGATCATTTGTATTAAATTAGAGAAAAGGGAGTTAATCTTTTGACAACAGTTAAAGGAAAGAGAATTTATCTCTCCTTTGAAGAAATAATTACTAGTCCACTGAAGATATGACACAGTCTATACACATAAACTAATATTTAAAAGATTTTGCAATCAGTACATTTTCACTGCATGAAGATTAAACAGTAGATACCCGTTTAGAGAAGAAACACTTGATTAAAAGTTTGTTTTGAAATGGCCAACGAATTTGCAAAATGTATAACCAAATAAAAAGTTGTAAAAGTAATCTTATGAAACATAGCTAAAGACTTCCTGAAGCCATGTTATAATTTAACAATTACAAAAGGAAACTAACTTATTTCTACTAAAGTGAATGTAAGTATTGCAATCATTTTTTTGGCACAATTATTGTTTTGGTACTATGTCTTCTATAAAAGGTATCTATGGTACCCACCTACCCCAGTTCTGTTTACTGCCTACTACAAGCACCCTCTATTCTTATTTTTCTAGATCACTCTATTAAAAATATTATTCAGGGGCGCCTGGGTGGCTCAGTCGTTAAGCGTCTGCCTTCAGCTCAGGCCATGATCCCAGGGTCCTGGGATCGAGCCCCGCATTGGGCTCCCTGCTCAGCGGGAAGCCTGCTTCTCCCTCTCGCACTCCCCCTGCTTGTGTTCCCTCTCTCACTGTGTCTCTCTCTGTCAAATAAATAAATAAAATCTTAAAAAAAAAAAAATTATTCATACAATATATGCAAAATTGCATTAATATTGGTCCTGCAAACTTGTCAAAAGTACCCCTTCAATTTTCAAGAGACCCCAATCCTGGAGTTATGAGTGAGAGAAAGAGCTGGTATACCTGGACTGTGGTGATTTCACATATACAGCTGACCTTTGAACAACAGGGTTTGAATTTTACGGGTTCACGTATATGCAGATTTTTTAAAAATAAATACAGTACAGTCCTGTAAATTTATTTTCTCTCCCATATGATTTTCTTAACATTTTCTTTGCTCTAGGTTACTTTATTATAAGAATATAATACATAATACACATAACTTATAAAATGCGTTAACTGTTTATGTTATCAGTAAGGCTCCTGGTCAACAGGCTATTAGCTAAGTTTTTTTTAGATACCAGAAAAAAACTTGCATGCTTCTAAACCCCTGTTATTCAAGGTTCAACTGTAGTTTTATAAACTCTTTTAACCAGACACCTGCACTGACCATATTTTTACCCTGTAGTAAATGTATGTGTCAACTCAAGTTGTCAAAGTGTAACCAGTCAATACGGAGTATCTGTAAAACCTAAGTGTCCAAATTCTTGTTCTGCTTTTTTAAATTTAAAGGTAACGTATTAAATCTTTTTTCTTAAAGATCTAAACTTGTCTGGTATCTAAAATAAACTTTAAGAAAAAAAAATACAAAGAAAAAACCCACACTATTACTGTTAGAAGAAACCCAAATGATATCTTTATTGTCAGAATCACTCCTTTCACTATCTTTTCCAAACATCACTTCCTTTTTACTACTTTCCCCAAGCCGTTGCGGCAAATCAGTGTTCAACACCGTCCCAGATTCTTAAAAGGATCCACTGTCCACAAACGAGAAAGCCCCACAATCCAAGCATATTACCCTAGTGATCTTCGGCGCTTTCAAAGACACCTGTGAAAATGCCAAAGCCTTGAATTAGATCCCCAAGGGCTCCTTTTCTTTCTTGACCCCATTTCTCTTTTTCTGGCCCTCCAGGTCAGATGACTTCCTAACAGACAGCCCCTCCCTCTTCCAATCAAACCTAAATCCTTCTCCTAATTAGCAAACCTCCCCCCGCCCCCCACCTTCGGTCAGCTACCTCGTCCGTCACAACCCGGTCCCGTCTCTCTCGCCAGGCCATAGTACCGACCGTGGTCCTGGCTGCTCCGATCCCTCGCCCCCACCTCCAAATCCCAGAGCATCCCTTCCTCCGGCCCCTCATTCCCGCGGAACCCCTTGCATGTGCTTCCCTCACTACTCGGCTTCCAATACCCTCCAAACCCTTGCCTCTTCAAAGCCTCCTCTCCCTCAGGTCTCCCACTACCCTCGCCCCTCAGCCTCCAGCCATCGTCACCCCCCTCAGGCCCTCGGCTCAACAGCCTCCATTTCCCAGATTCCATTCTAGAGCAGACTCTCCCGGCTCCCTCAACCGTCTCCTGCGGCCCCTCCGGATCCCAGTCCTAGGCAGCCCGGCTCCGCCCCTGACTCCCAACTCATCCCCGGCTGCGGGCGCTCCCCAAACTCCCCTCTCGTCAGGCACTGATCCCGCTCACCTCCGCGGTCCGAGTCGGGCTTCCCCGACCCACCTCCGAGTCGGCGTCCGAACCGCCGTCGCAATCACCGGCCCTTCGGGCCTGGCCAGCGCGAAGCGCCTCGAGCGGCGGAGGCGGAGGCCGGGGAGGCGAGCCGGAGTGGAGGCGGGGGCGGTGGCGGCTGCGCGCAGGCATCGCTTCGGCTAGTCTCTGCGGCTCCCGCAGCCACTGGAATCCGAACCGGAACTGCTTCGGGAGGAGGGGCCCCATGGGCGTGAGGCGGAGCCATACCGGCGGGGGCGGGGCCCAAACCGGAAGGGTCGCGGGATTCAAGATGGGCGAGAGAAGGAAAACCGCAGCGAGGAAACCCGAGAGCGCATGCGTCAGCCCCAGAGCCAAAGTGGGAGAAAAAAAGGGGCTGGTGAAGATGGCCGGGGGCCTGAGATTAGTAGATGAGGTATGGGAGCAAGAAGAGGTTACCAAATTCCTTTGGAGGGAGCCAGCTCCTCCGCAAGAGCCAGCATCCAATGATCATTATTACCATTTATTGCCCCTTTACTCTCTGACAGTCCTTATTCCAAATGCTATATAAATATCTCACTTAATCTTTGTGCCAACTTTGCAGGGTATTACAACACAGAAAGGCCAGGTAACCTGCTTGAGGTACCGCAGTTAATATGTCCTAAAGCCAGTATTCCTACTTAAATCTGTCTAACTTCAGAATCTGCTCCTCTCTATTATCGGAAAGTCCCCAACCCAGGCCTAGAATTGGCATAAGCCAAATCCCAAACCACCTGCAACCTGGGCTCCAAATCCTCCTTGACTGTCTTCCTCGTCAAGTGCAGGGCAGACTTCAATGGCTCTGATGGGGTGGAGACAGGTTCTAGAGTGGACATGAGTGCATACTTTTCCCACTGGATCCCCTGGTGTAGCCCTTACCCTCAAGCTGGACTCAAGACCAGGGGCAGCTGGGAGCCTTCCCACTGCAGCTCATACTCCTTCCATCCCATCAGGGCCTTCATGAAGTCACCTGAGAGTGGGCAAGTCATCTTACCTCTTCTGCAGGTAACTGGCTCTGACAGAAGGACAGATATAGACCTTTCTCAGTTTCTGTTGTGGGGGCAAAAGCCCTTGTAAGCAGGGGAATCTCCACCCCAAAAATCTTTCTGATGACAGTCCCTTTGGCTCTTCAGAAGGTCTAGGGCAACATTCACTTCCCTTCTCCCCACTTTGATATACATGGCCCATTTCAGCCTTCTCTTTTGAGAAATCAGCTATTTTAATTATAGAACCATTGTTCAAACCTTCCCCCACAAACCCCGTGAGCATCCTTTAGATGAAATCCTCCATGCCTCCTCTCCATATTTCTCTGACTCTACAATGCAGGAAACTTCCCCCCTGAGCTGCATAATCCGCAGGCTCACTCAGCAGCCATATGGTTCCCACCCAGTTTGTGGCCCACCCAGACCTGCAGAGCTTTTTTTTTTTAATCATTCATTGTTGAAACCAACCACCCCCCGCTCCACCCTGGATCTCCACTTTAACTCAGTCCTCAGAACTAAATAGCCTTATTCAGGGCCCTAAGCCTATTAGTTCAACAAATGTTTCTTAGGCATCTACTATGTGTTAAACACAGAATATCCTTTGTTTCATTTAATCCTCATAATTCTTTCAGGTAGGTGTAATTATCCTTACTTTACAGTTGAAGAAACTGAGGTAGAAATGTAAAGTGACTTGCAGAGATATGACTGATTCCATGTTGTCACGGAGTTTGGGGTTAGGGGGGTGACTTGGGGAAAAAATGTCCTGTTCTTTCTGGAGGCCTCTGTGACTTGCTGAGTCACTTGCCTCTGTCCCACCTGTTCCTGCCAATCTCCGGGAAGGAGAAATGACACTGGAGAGACAGAGAGGAGTGACTGCAGAGACAGAGCGGTGGGTGGGCTGGCCCATGGCTGAAGCCTCGGTCCCAGAGCTGAGGGGAGATGCCGAAGCCAAGCCTTGCCCCAGTGTTCTGGAACTGGAGGAGCTCCTGAGGGCAGGGAAGATTTCTTGCAGCCACGTGGATGAAGTTTGGCCCAACCTTTACATAGGAGATGCGTGAGTGGTAGCTGGTCGAAGGGGTGTGGGGAAGGGGACAAGGAGAGACAGTTCTTGAGCTCTTTACCAGAGGTGGGAGCCGGGTGGAACAAGGAGGAATAGTTCTGCTCTGCACATCCCAGGCCAGGGACTTGCTCCAGGACCCCAGTGTGCTGGGGACAGAGCAGTGATCAGGTGTGACCACCAGGGGGAGCAGGGCTTTTGCCTGCCTGGATGATTGGAACTCCCAGAAGATCCTGAAGTCATTCTGATATATCCAGGACAATTGGCGAGTCTTGGGGACAGAGGCCTGGGGAATGGTGCTTTCAGGTATGACATGGGATGGACAGAGAGCTCCCCTTCCTGGTCCCAGCCTCCCTCCTCTGGACACAGAATGGGTGAGAGAGGTGAATCAGGGAAGGTGTCACCCATTACACATTAGGAAATTAGAAACAGGTATGAGGTAGTGGCCAGGAGAGGCCAGATGTGGGTGGGAAGGCATGGGGCAGGAAAGGAGGGGCAGCTGGATTCCAGGACTGAAGCAATTCTTTCCTTCCTGTCTTGGCCAAGGCAGGAGCAGATGGCCTCAGGAAGCGAAGAGGCTCTAAAGATAACTCCCTATACCACCAACTCTTCTACCAGAAAGCTCTGAGGGTGGGGCTCAAGCTTACTGGGTTCCTTGTGGCTCCCTTTGGACCTTTATGGCTCTGTCCCTCTGAAGCAGGGGGCCAGGCAAAACCTCCTTCCTGGACCCCATGGCTCAGCCAGCACCCAGCTCTATTCTTCCCCTTCCTAGGGCCACGGCAAATAACCGCTTTGAGCTATGGAAGCTGGGCATCACCCACGTGCTGAACGCAGCCCACGGGGGACTCTACTGTCAGGGTGGCCCTGATTTCTACGGCAGCAGTGTGAGCTACCTGGGGGTACCAGCCCACGACCTCCCCAGTTTCGACATCAGTGCCTACTTCTCCTCCGCAGCCGACTTCATCCACCGTGCCCTCAGCACACCTGGGGGTAGGACTTGGGTCTGAACCCATATCCCATCCTGCTCACTCATGGGGGGTGATGTCCAGTTTCCCCTCAAATATCAGTGCCCTCCCATCTTTAGTTTTTAAAAAGACTTCAGGTTTGTAAAAATCCTCTGCTCAGTGCTCCAGCAATTTATCCAACCTTGTTGCTTCAACAGACAGGGAAACTGAGGCCTAGAATCCAAAGTCATGTCATGAGTTAGGAGCAGTCCCGGGACTGGAAGCCAAGTCTCCCAAACAGCAAAAGTTCTTTCTCTCCATCATTCAGCCTTGAGAAATTGCCATTTAGTACCTAGATGTCTGGTTTCCACCCCAAAGTATTTTCAAATGGAAAAATAAGACAAAACAACAACAACAAAAAACCCTTCTACTCCCCAGGGTAGAACAGAGGAGCCTGGGGAAGCTGGAGCCCCTGCTCTGTGTGCATCCTGGGTGAGGGTCATGCCCCTTGCTCCCTGCCCCTGGGTTAGCCAGTGTCTCTCTCTGGACTTCAGTTTCTTGTCTACCTGACAGGAAAGACAAGACTATGGCTCACGGCACTTTTTAATATCCAGAGCGCTTTGACATTCATTTGTTCGTCATCTATTCATTTACCCGCTGTTTATTATCTTTTCTGTGCCAGGCGCTGAGCTAGATACTGAATCCACACTTAGACAAGGCAGAGTCCCTGCTCTTATGGCTCTTGTTGTCATGTGTTTCATGGAAAGACAATCATAATTATGAGTACTATTCAAATGAATGGGTAAATGTGAAGAGCTCTAGGAGAACAAGAACAGGGCAACGGTGCTTGATCCAGGGGACCAGGGAAGTGAGGGGCCCACCCTCTACAACAGTATTCACTGGGCCACAGGCAAAAAGGATGAGCTGCTCTGTGATTCAAGTGATACCATGAGTGATCAGGAAAGACTATACAAGGAAACCATGTCTTAGCTGAAACCGGACAGATGAGTAATAGACATTAGACGAAGAGCAGAAGAAGTTTTACAGGTGGTTGGAATAGCATGTGCTAAGGCTGGAGGCCAGAGCCCCGAACAGCTTCAAGGAACTGAAAGTGAGTTCCTCAGGGTGAAGGTCAGGGTTAGGCAGGCTGAGATGAAGCTGTAGGGTCCGCAGGGGCCAGCTCACGGAAGGTCTTGTAAGCCACGTTAAGGAGTTTGGACCCTATCCCAAGGGTAGGCTAACTAGGTGTTGGTATACCCATCTGACAGATCAGGAAACAGAACCATAAAGGCTGAACAGTTTGCCCGGGGTTACCGAGTACACCCATGGCAGAGCAGGGAAAGGCACGTGGGTCCCTACCCCTGCCCCGGGCGGGCCAGCAGGTGGGAAAGGGTCTTTCACCAGGATGTTTTCCTCAGCCAAGGTCCTGGTGCACTGTGTGGTAGGGGTGAGCCGCTCCGCCACGCTGGTCCTGGCCTATCTCATGCTGCACCATCAGCTGTCCCTGCGCCAGGCCGTGATTACCGTGAGGCAACACCGGTGGGTCTTCCCCAACCGAGGCTTCCTCCACCAGCTCTGTCAGCTCGACCAGCGGCTGCGGGGCGCAGGCCGGAACTGAGGGGCCAGGTGAGGGCTGGGCAGGGCACGAGGGGTGAGGGGCAAGGCTGGGTGCCGTGAGAAGTCAGGTAAGGGCTGCACAGGGAATGAGGCAGGGAAGACCAATGAGGGCTGGCAGGGGACATGGAATGGGACCAGCTCAGAGGTGGGGTGTCAGGGTTGTGTGTGGCCAGAAGTGAGGGTTGAAAGGGGCCTGGCCCACTCCTCAAGCTGCTGGGCTCCCTCACCAGCCCAGGGCCTCAATAGGGCCTGGCAGAGGCAAACTTTCAGAAGGACCCGCCCTCCCCAGCCCATCCATATTCTTCAGACCACAGAGAGGATGGAAAGGCCAGGGAGGAAAGAGGTGGAAAGCATAAAATGGAAGAGGTGAGGCCTTCTTACCAGGTCCTGAGGCCCTGTCCCCCTTCCTTGGCTAAAAGCCTGTGTGGGCTCACCTGAACCCCACCACGGTAGCAGCACAGCTAGCCCTGACACCGGGGGGCTGTCTGGGCCTTCCCACAGCTCTGCGTCCCTTCCCCTCGGGTCCGGACCCCAGCTACAGCTGCAGCTGTCACTCCAGCCTTAGTTATTTTCAGGTCAGCCCTGCGTCTCCTTCTCACAATGGGGAAGGAGAACAGGGGCTCCTGCCACCAGCCATGGCCCCCTCACATGAGCCGTGCTTGATACCCAGTTCTCCTGTCACCATGCCATTCCATTCCCTGCCTTGGACCCAGCACCCTGCTCCCTATCTGCACCCCCCGCCCCCCCGGACAGTCTGATCTCAGAGATCCACAGAAGGAGCCTCCCTGACTTTGCTCCCTCTCTGGTTCCGGGGAATCCCTGTGGGACATAGAGGTCTTCTGGAAGTCTATCCAGCTCCTTTCTGCTTCCATTTACCCCCTGCCCTGCTGCTCTGTGTGCAGGGCATTTGGAGCATTAGCAGACGTTCCTTAAGTTGCATACGAGGAACAGATCCTCAATACCTCCTCCCCTAGGTCTCCCCATTGCTGCTGGAGGCCCCAGTGTGCTGCTTCAATTTCCTTGGCATCTGGAACTGCCACCTTTGAAAAGTTTTCCTCCAGCTCAGCTGGGAGGAGGCAGGGGTATCCCTTCCTGTGGTGGATGGCTGTGCAGGCTCCATCGTTGTGAGAAGCGCAGTGACCACGGCCCTTCCTCTCCCACCACTCCCCGGCCGGATCTGTTCCTGTCTGTCTCCAACAGCCCACCTTCCTCACATTCACATCCCCCCGGAGGGCCGTCGGCTAGGGAGTTAAGCCCCAGGGCTGCTTTCCACTGGCCCTAGCCCACCTCTAACTCCTACCCATGCTGCTCCTTCCCTCATCTCTCCTCAGCCCTGACTTGGGCTGTGTGCCCCAGCACCCCCTGGCTCAGAGGGTCTGCCGGCTAGGGGTGGGTGACTGGCCTAGGCTCTCTTAGGAGTTGGAAAAGTGGCAGCTTTCTCCTGCCAAGAGCTTCCCGGGGTGTGGATTGAATTTCCCCTTGCCCAGCCCTCCACCAAAAGCTGTTTTTGTCTCTGAATGCATAACCAGAGCCACCAAGGGGGGGCACTTTAGTACCCTGCCCCCTTCCTGATGCTGGCAGGAGGGTGAGCATCTTGGGGGTGGGGATTAGGGCAGGACAGAGAGCTAGATTTAGAGTTTGGGGGTGAGTATAATGGAAGAAAATCACGGTTATAGCTGGTTTGGGGATCAGGCCCAGGGCTGAGCTGGGTGGGAAACTGTTGTGGGGAGCTCTGCGGGTATGGGGAGCCAAGAGGGAGACAGGAATGGCATGTTCCCATCCTGCTCTCTCCTCTAAACACGTTTTAGGAAACTGGTAGAACAGCAAATCTCTGATTATGCCCAATTGCCCCACTTCCTTGGCCTGGAGCCCTTGAATACCCTGACCTCTGGCCTCAGCATCTTTCCCATCAGGCAGCTGGCTTTGGGGAAATCAGTCGGGCCGCGGCATTGCATCCACCAATGCAACTGGAGCCCCCAGGAGTTACGAAGTGTGCAACCTATGTGGCCGTACACAGGGACTCTGAAAGATGATGGGGAGAGGTCATTTCTCTCCATGAGCCCTGGGCCCCAAACCTGCCTTCTCTCTCTGAGCACCCATACCCACCTGACCTTACACAGAGGGCTCAAGGCAGAGGCAGGTTTAGGCGGCAGTTCCTGCCCCTACCCTGACAAGTCCCAGCCAGTCTGGGCCTTGGGTTGCCAGCCTATAACATGGAGCTCATCTCTCCCCCAGAGCTGGTCCTTCCTCCCTGCCACGGGGCTGTGCCACTTTGTGTTCCTGGCACTGGCCCTGTTGGTGCTGCTGGAGGCTCTGGCCCAGGTGGATACCAAGAAGATGGTAAGAAGCCAGTGTGTGGTCCGCCCTAGAGCCTGCTACCCCATCTCCTTCCTCCTGCTGCCTGCACTCCGGGTCGGCTACTGTCTTCAGTCCCCACAGGTGGGAACAGGCTGCCTTCTCAGCCAATCCCTGAGGCTCCTCAGCCAGGACTCCAAGTTCCCTGGGGTGCGAGGATGGGAGGAGAGCAGGAGGGGATTCTAAGTGTTGGTGATAGCCCTTGGCCGCAGCTGCGTCCATCAGCTCTCCCCAGGGCTCAGGGAAGCCCAGCAGGGGCTGAGCCCTAGCTCCTGGAGTTCAGACTTCAGAGACCCCGTGTAGCTGTGGCTGCGGGAATGCAGAGGTCTCTGTGTCGGTCATCTGGGAGTGTGAGTGGGGAAGAGTATACTGAAGTATATGAGTATATGGGGAGGGTCTCCGGGAAGAGGTTCTTGACAGGAAGCAGGGAGGGTTCTTAACAGGCCCAAATCCAAGGTCCTTAACTGACTCCAGTGGCCTTGGGAGGGACCTAAAAGACCATCTGGTTGGCCTCAAAGGACAGTGAGGTCTGGGTTAGGAAGGCCTTCTGGGGGAGGGAGGAGCCTGGCAGAGGGCACAGTGGCTTCTAGACACACAGCTTCTGACTGCAGACCAGGGCCGTTCTAAAGGCCTGCTCTGAACCTCACCTACACCTTTGTAAGTGTATCCCCACTTTCCTCAGCCTGAGTCTTCTAGAGCTGAATCCTGGGCTAGTCCTATAATTCTCAGCTCCCAGCCAAGCACCCGGGGACCTGGGTTCTGTTGTTGGCCTTGCTGACAGTTTGCGTGTGGTTTGGGCTAGTCTCTTTTCTGCCCTCCTCCATGGAAGATTCTTCCAGCTCTAACCTGCCCGTGCTTCGCACCACCCTTGAAGGTCAAGGGAGCTTTGAAAATGGCTTCTCAGATCTTCCTTCTCTCTGCCCCACAATCAACATTCGCATACACCCAGACCACAAGCAGACCCCTGCGGGCTGCCTCCACCCCCGGCAAGGCCAGGTGCCTGGCTGGGCTTGGCACTGACCATGCCAGGGACCAGTGGGTGAGTTGGGAGTGTCAGGGGGAGGCCAGAAGAGGGGAGCAGCACATCATGCTTTATAATTAAACTCAAATCAAAAAATAGAAACAGCATCAAGTGTGCGGAGACAGGGAGCTGGAAGCAGACAGCACAAAGTGCCCGTCAGAGAAGACCACAGCCTGGGCCAGATACCCCCACAGGTGGGTGAGGGCCCCTATTTCAGGGGGGTCACGGAGCATGCTGGGTCATGAGGGCCAGGGCACCTGGGCCTGTGTGTGTTGTGGAGGGACTGGGTTAGATTGGAGGACAGACTGGGTTAGAGACAGAGCACAGACAAAGCAGAGTCAGAAAGACATGGTCTTGAATCCTGGATCCCATGTTAATTGGCTGTGTGACCTTGAACATATTGCTTAATCTCTCTGAGCCTCAGTTTCCTCATCTGTAAAATGGGGATGGTAATATTATCTGCTTCATAAGGGTACTGTGAGGATCCAATGAGAAAATGTAAGCATTTAGCTCTGTCTGATACATAGTACATCCTTAGTAAGTGGCGAATATAATTACAATTATTGCTGGACAGAGAAAGAAACCTCAAGAAACACAAAGAGATGGAGACTAAGCCTCACTGCCCTGCGGGGAGGTTACCCTCCAGCCAGGATATGGCTGAGGCTTGAAAGGATAAGAGTAATAATAGTAATGATAATATTAAGATGCACCCTTTGCATCTATCATAAGACAGGCCCTAGGGAAGGGGCCTTATATTTAGTACCTCATGAAATTCTCACAGCAGCCCCATGAAGGAACTGGCTCAGCGAAGACCACACAAATACCAGACCTGAGAGCTCTGCCCAGATCTGTCCTCCTCCCGGGCCTGCAAGCTGAGTGCTAAGCCCCACTGGCAGCTCACCGTCGGCTGCCCACCTGCTACCTGCCCCAAGGCGTCCTTCACCAGACTCCTCCTGCGTCCTGCCCTGAGATCCCCTGGCCTCCACTGTCCTGTGGCCACAGTCCCATCTGCTTGGGGGGGGGGGTGGAGGAGGGGGAAGCAGAGAGACTGGGTAGGAGGGAAGGACCAGCGGGAACATCTGGAGCTGAGGAGGTGGATGGCCACAGCTGCCCCCTTGCCCTGAAGAGGCCTGTGCCTGAGGCCACAGCAATGCCGGGCGGTGTGACAAGCACGGTGGAAGAGCATGAGCTCCTATGAGAGGCTGCGGAGAGCCACATGGAGAGGAGGAGGGACGCACACAAAGACAGAAAACAAGCGCCTCAGCTTGTAAACAGCACAAGAGCAGAGAAGCAACTGCTTACAGAGGCAGCCGTTGGGCTTAGGGAGAAGACACAGGAAGGAGGCAGAATGCAGGCTGGAGGGAATGAGGAGAGCCAGGCCTGGCCCGTCCCTACGAAATGTTGGGCCCATGCTTCGCCCACCAACTTCCCTTCCTTGGGTGTGTCTGGAGCTTGAAGGATGAGCCCTTGGGCAGGGGGCTGGACCCCAGGGGGATAAAGCAGACAGGTGTGGGGGTACATCCATGAGCATCAGGTGTGAGGCTCTAGGTGGGACCAGACAAGGAGTAGCCCCTAAGGCCAAGGAAAAGGCCCCATTCTCCAGACTTGGATCTAAGGCCCCTCAGAGGTTGAAACATGAACTGTGGCCTAGCAGCCCCCAATTCCTGACCCCTATGCTGTTTCCTTCTCTTCCTGGGAGCCCCCTGGGACCAGCTCTGTCTCAGCCAGAGCCGGGCTGCCTGCTCCCCAGCACAGCTGGGCTGCAACTCACCCACTGGCCACAGGGTGGCGGCCATACCCCACGCCAAGCTCAGAGGCCGGGGTGGGCCTGCCCGCCTTCCCGGAGCTCCATTTCAAGCCCACCTGCAGCTCACTCAGCCCCAGCTTTTGGGTTCACACCAGTGTGGCTCTTGGGTAAGCCTGGGGCCTGGGGCCTGGGGCCTTCCCCACCCCCAACACATTATGCTGCTCCCTACCCTGTGGTTACCACAAACCCAGCCGCTGCTCTCGTTCTCATGTCAGACCCCCCAGGGAATCCTAAATTCAGGCAAGGGCAGGATATCGCACACGAGACAGACAGGCCATGGCCCAGACAGGAGCAAAGACTTGCTGGAGGCCACAGAATGAGCTATGGCCACGCTCTCCTCCCTCCCTCTGAAGTTCTCTTTCCACCACTTCAGGTAGCCTCCCATGTCCATGGGGAGTTCCCAGGCCAAGAGCCTTTCGTCCCAAAGAGATGCCAAGCAGGGCGGGGCCTGGGGGTTTGGAAGGACTGCATTTCAGTCCACAGCGGCCTAGGTCTGCTCTTAGACCCCACCCCCACCGGCTCCAAGGGAAGGACCTGGAATTCTAGCCACTTCACAGCATTTGTGTTCCGGGCGGAACCCGCCCTGGCCAGGTTCCGCTTGGGTGCTGAGTCCCGTCCCTGTACCCACTCCCCCATTCCTGGCCCCAGGCCATGCCCTAGGTAGGTGGCAGGCCACTCAGCCTGCCCTGAGAGGTCACAGTGGGGGATGAAGGGGAAAGCTGGGTCTTCACTTCCACCCTGCCCACCGGCTGCCCACTGGGTGAGCTTGGCCAAGCCAGTGGCCTCCTGGGTGCCCATTTCTCTTCCTGGTCCTGTCACTGGCTACCCAAGAGAAAGGATGTTCTTCCCAGTTTGTACCCTCCCTAGTTACTGGTTGAGGGGGCCAGGGACGATTAGCCAAGATAGGCACTCCTTCCCAGCAGCGCACCAGCCGAAGGTTCTGGTGCCACTGACTTCCCAGCTCTGCAGGGGCCCGGACACCCCCAGACAGCCGACTCCTGACACAAGCCACCCCACCTGGGTGAGGCCTGACCTGCAGCCCTGGCCTGAGTCATGGGGGTAAGGAGGCAAATCCCAGGTCTGGAGGGAGATGTGTGACAGCGGCGCCAGGATCCCCTGTGGAGACAGATGGCTCAGTGACCACTCTCTGGAGTCTCCAAAGGTGGCAACTGGAAGGCCTGGAGACAGAACTGAAGGGGCTTAACTGGATTGAAACCCCAGCCTTGCTCCCTATCAGCCACACAGCTTTGGGCGTCGCTTAAAACATTCTGTCTGACCTTCAGCTTCCTCCTCTGTAAAATAGGGACCTACCCCAAGTGAGGCCTCAGGCCCTTAAGAGGCATCAGCTTACTCTGTATGGAGATGCTCTCAAATGCCATTTCATGGCCCAGGACCCCTCATTCTTGAGATGGGCTCCGCCCTTCAATCACCCGAAACTGTGAGGGACCAGGGACCTGGGGACCAGCCCTGGAAGTAGCAGAGGAGGGGGCTTGAGATGAACTGCCAGGTTGTGGGGCCTTCCTAGGTGCACTCTGTGGTCCCCATCCCTACAAAGTCCCAAGTACCAGTGACTTAAGGAAGGTGGGGTGTCTGTACTGACTAGTTGCTACAGACAGGGAACTCCAAGGGCCCCTTGGCCAAAGCTTCTAACATCTGGGACCTCTGGAAAGGGCAGGAGAGACCTTCCCAGCTCCACAGCAGTGACAAGGAATTGATTCCCTTGTTCCCTGGGAAAAGGATCTCAGCCCCAGCTCAGCCCCAGCTGAGCTGGTTAATAATCTCATCCAAAATAGTTGAGGCCCTTCCTGCTGCATCCTGGTGGTCCCTGGGCACTGCACCATGCCTGCCCCGCCCCCCCATCAGCTGGACCCACTGGTGGGGATCCTGCCCCCAACCGCCATAGTGTCCATTCTGTTTCAGGATGGACTCGCTGCAGAAGCAGGATCTCCGGAGGCCCAAGATCCACGGGGCAGTCCGGGGGTCCCCCTACCAGCCGCCCACACTGGCCTACCTCCAACGCTTGCTGTGGGTCCGTCGGGCCACCATGCTGAGCCATGTCAATGAGGTCTGGCCTAACCTCTTCCTAGGAGATGCGTAAGTACAAGGGGACAGAAGGCGAGCCTCTCCCAGAGTCCTGCAGGGGCAGAGGTGGCACCCTCTTGGCCTCCCACCATCTCTCCACACGATCCTATCCTCTTATGTTACTAATTTTAACCGCGGAAACAGAACACACATAAGAAAAATGCACACAGCACATATGAACGGTTTCCCCATCCACGTCAAGAAACAGGACGTTCCTTACGCCCCAGAAGTAACTGACCCTTCTCAACATAACCCCTTCCCCTGTAGATAATTCCTAAGTGTTGGAATAATTATCTCCTTGCTTTTCTTTATAGTTTTAACATCTATATACCTAACAATATAGTTAGTTTTGCTTGTCTTTTAAAGTTATATGAATGGAATCATATTGTGTGCATTTTGTGCCTGGCATTATTTGCTCAATATTGTCAGATTCACCCATGTTCTAAGCAGCTGCCACTCACTCACTTTTCATTGCTGTATACTATTCATTTGTGTGAATATACTGCAGTTTATCCGTTTGATTGTATATGGACATCTGAGTTGTTTTGACTTTTTAGCTATTGTGAACAGTGATCCTAGAAACAGTCTGGTACATGGGTCCTGGGAACACATACACACACAAGCTTCTCTTGGGTGTACAGTTATAAAGAAAGTAGAGTGGTGAGTCATTTTCCCAAAAGTTTTCCTAAAGTTTGAAACATATGGATCAATATATGTGGATTTTAGAAATTTTCCATAATATTTAGAAAATATGATTCAATGTCTTGCTAATAATACGGCAAATATGCTATCCCCCCACCAGATAACCAGCAATAAAATCCTCGTTGACTTTTTAAAAAATGCATATACACATACGTACATAAAGGCCTCTTCACATCTTTTTTTACAAAAATGATACCTCGTTCTAGTCCCATTTTGCAACCTACTTTATGTAGAAAGCTTTTTAAATGGAACCACATAACATCTTTTGAAAACATTTTTAAACAAGGTTCTATATTGTATCCTGCATTTTTCACAGGTTCTCAATATAGCACAGACACCTTTCCTCCTTTACCTGCAGCTACAACATTTTGGGGGTTGCACAGTATTTCATTTAGCTATACCATACTCAGTCTCCTGTTATAGGATATTTAGTGATTTTTTCCAATTTTTCACTATCTTGAATGTCATCAGATCCACTTTATATACATCTGTGGGCACATTTTGGATTTTTTTAAGTTCCTAGAAGGGAACTTGCTGAAGCAAAACATGTATATATTTTGTATATTTTTAAGGCTTTTGATGCATGTGGCCAGACTGCCCTTGGCCAGAGTGAAAGGGAATCTTGAACTCCAACTAGAGGAGCCCCTTCACTCAGGCCTATTCACTCTTTCCAATCTCACACTTGGAGGGGGACGGCAGAGGAGGGAAGGGGATAAGTTCCAGCCCAGCCAGAGGGGCCCCAACGAGACCTGCTCCACCTCTCAACTCCCCCATGCCTTCCCTCCAGGTATGCAGCCCGGGACAAGAGCAAGCTGACCCAGCTGGGCATCACCCATGTTGTGAACGTTGCTGCGGGCAAGTTTCAAGTGGACACAGGTGCCAGGTTTTACCGTGGAATGCCCTTGGAGTACTATGGCATTGAGGCTGATGACAACCCCTTCTTTGACCTCAGTGTCTACTTTCTACCTGTTGCTCGATACATCCGAACTGCCCTCAGTGTTCCCCAAGGTGAGCTGCTGGGGAAGGCACTAGGGTCGTGGGTGGGGGTTTGGGGGGGTGAGATCTGGGGCACTTTTTGCAATAGCACAGGTGGGTTGGGTGTCCGGAGTCACAGACCTCTTCAGCAACCTTCCCACCCCATGGAGCAATGAGCTACTACCATTTAGTGAGTGTCCCCTTCGGGGGACCAACAATCAGACATAGTTAAGGTCTGATGTGGTTGTCAGTGTAACCATATCCCCCAGGAAGTGTGTTGGACAGAAGGTACAGGACCTAGCAAAGGCTGAGAAGGCCCTTCTAAGATGAGGCCTTGGCATGGGCTGCAGGGACGGGGAAGGGGCAGAACTGGGGGGAAAGGGAGGTAGGTGGACACCCCCTGTCATCTGCCACAAATCCAGGGGACTCCAGAAATCCTATACCCCCTCTCACCCTGCCAGAGTTGCAAAGGATGCCAGAGGAAGCACCTTGGACCTGGAAAAGGGAATCCCAGCTGTTAAGCTTAGCTGGGCCACTAACTTGCTGTGTGACCTTGAGCCAGTCCCTTTCCCTCTCTGGGCCTCAGCTGCCCCATCTGAGTGTGAGAACATTGTCAGTACGCCAGGGTGCTGTGACAGGTGGGCTGAAGGATGGCCAGAAGGATCTCCAATTCCCAGTGGGGTGGTCAGTGCGAGGGCAGGTAGCTGACCCCAGGTTGGTTCTTCCCACAGGCCGTGTGCTGGTACACTGTGCTATGGGGGTGAGCCGCTCTGCTACGGTTGTCCTGGCCTTCCTCATGATCTGCGAGAACATGACCCTGGTGGAGGCCATCCAGACGGTGCAGGCCCACCGTGATATCTGCCCCAACTCGGGCTTCCTCCGGCAGCTCCAGGTTCTGGACAACCGACTGGGGCGGGAGACGGGGCGGCTCTGACTTGGTGAGCAGCCGGGAACCCTGACCCTCTGGCCAGCATGGCCCAGCCCAGCCAGCCTGGCCCTGGGGACAGCAGCCTCTGCTGTTTCCAATGACCTTGAGGCATCAATAGCAAGTGGGGGCTTAGCTGAGGCAGAAGCAGGGAGAATTGAGTGGTGATCTTTAGCAGGTGGATTTCCCTGACCCAATCCAGAGATTCTTTATACAAGAGAGTTCAGTCTGTCTCTATAATAAAAGGTTCATCATAATAAAGACAGGAGATCTTCTGGTGGTTTGTGGGGTGGTGTCTTACTCCCAGGTTGGTCACGAGGGTCCAGAAGGCTTGCCAGCTCTGAGTCAGCATGATGGCAGCCTACAGAAAGAATCTGAGTCCATGTCAAGTCTCCATGAAGACAGAGGGCAGGTGAGGATTAATCAGTGGTATCTGCCTCGGGTGCAGAAGGGAGGAGTGAGGGTACAGGTCCTGAACCTAGCTGGCCCTTTCCTCATCTTGTCCTCCCTCATACCTTCACCCAAGAGCTAGGTTGTCGGAATCAAGACCAATGTTCAATGCGTCAGCATCCCTTCCATGCCCACCCTAGCAAAAAGCGATCGTCAAAAACTTGCTGTGCAAGTAGCATCTCTTGAATCTTTTCATCTACGCTGTACTTTCAAAAGGACTGACTCAAACGAGAGGCATCTGGAAAACACAAGCATTAACCGAGAGGATAGGGTCTGGGGAGGAGACAGCCCAGAAATCCCAGGCGAAGGATGGTTATATGATGGAGCAAAAGATTTCGTTCTGAGTTTCTTCGTATTTGTGCCTTAATAAAACAATGTAAAAAGCCCCCAGGTTCCTCAGGGTTCTGGCCGCTGCCTCTTCTCTCCTGCAGAGTTCCCACCCTGCTGGGGGGGTCCCATCACCCCCACAGCCTCAGTTCACATCTCCAGGCTGATGACTCCTAGACGCCCCACGGCAGCCCAGTTCTCTCCCCTGAGCTTCAAACCTCTGTATCCCATTGCCCACCTCTATTTGAATATTGCACTTGAATTTCATACTCAGCTGTGCTTTTCCTCAGCCCCTCCCCACCGGCTGAATTCTTCCTACTTCATTTGAGTGAAGAGTTCTGACAGTCATTATTGCTCAAGTCAGTGATGGGTGTTATCTTGGACTCCTGCCTCTCAGACAATTAGCCTGTGATTCTACCTCCTCGGTACCACTCAGATCTGCTCACTTAGCCTCATCTTTGTTGTGAGTACCCAAGTTCGAGGCACCCTCACCTCTCCCCTGGACCCTGGATCACCAGTAGCAGCCCACTATTAGTCTCTCTGCCTCCAGCCTTGCCCATCCAAGTCTCCACGCAGACATCTTACTAAAATGGAGATCTGATCACGTCACTACTCTGCTTACAACCCCCTAAGTACAAACAACTCGATAAAGTATAAAGATGCTTCATTATCTGAGAACCTTCCTGTATCTCTAGCCTTATCTCCTGAGAACCTTCCTGTATCTCTAGCCTTATCTCTGTTCCATACACACCATGTAATTAAGAAATGGTAAATTCCCTTGCAGTTTCCAGAATGCACCACGTTCTCTTACCTCTGGTACTTTGCACATACTTCAGATCGTACGACCTGAATGTACCACCCTCAGCCATTCTCACCGGGGTCTCTATGAGTCTCAGTTTAGTTCTTCTGGACCCTCTAAACCTGAGAGAAGGGCTTATCCTTGGGCTGCCAAAATGTCCATCCACCTTTTGTGATGTCACCCATCACTCTGAATCATAATTTACTGGTGCCTCGTCATTCTCTTTCAAGTGGCTGTCTCTGATCAGGCTACCCATGGTCTCAAGGTTCCCGTGGCTCCCACACTCTGGCTATAATCCCGCCCTCAGGTGGAGCTCTGTGGTCATGTAGACCACAACTACATGTTGTCCCCACAGCCACCAGGCCTTCTCTATAGAGGTCGCCAGGGGGAGTGGATCATCGCTGGCCCCAGGAGTGGGCCTGCCTCCAGAGGGCCCCACCTCTTCCCCGAGCTCCACCTGCATACTCACCCCTTGGGCACCCCGACACCTTCTTCCCAGCACATCTCATTCTTCTTTGGCCACCTTTGACACTTCCTCCTCACTCCCCACCAGCGCTGTCTGGGGCCAGCTCTGCCTTCTGCGCAGAGGGGTCCTTGCCCTTCTCTGCCATCGGGTCTATTTCCAGAGGGCAGGTGCTTTTCCTTTGCACCAACCAAAAAAGGTGCCTCCAGGAGCCTGGGTGGCTCAGTCGGTGAAGCGTCTGCCTTCAGCTCAGGTCATGATCCCAGGGTCCTGGGATTGAGCCCTGCATAGGGCTCCCTGCTGAGTGGGGAGCCTGCTTTGCCCTCTCCCTCTGCCCCACCTCCCACCCCGCTCCTGCTTACTCTCGCTCTCTAGTGCTCTCTCTCTCTCAAATAAATAAATTAAATTTTTTAAAAAAGTGCCTTCTTGGAGCAAATCAGCCTTTCAGGCTTATCACTGCTGGGCTTGGTTGAGGAAAAGGTGTCCCTTTCTCCCAAGCAGACGCAGCTCCAAGTTGGGGTGCCCCTCTGAGTGAGTTGAGCACAAGTTGTGCTTAGCCCCCATTCCTCCTTCTGCAATTCATAAACTGCACAAACCATATGCTGCCTTGTCTGATCCGTAGGGATGAACATCCCCGTTTTATCATTGAACAAACCAAGGCTCAGAGAAGATAAAATGAGGATGGAATGTGCCCCGGGGATGAAGAATCTCTGGGCTCTGGCCTCAAAAGGCCAGTACTGCCCAGCCAGCTTCCTGCTCTCCTCCCTATAGCCCTTGGTCCTAATCCCAGCTGGTTGTCAGCTACCTGAGGTGCTCTCCGAGCCTTTTCCAAAGGGTGAACATACATCCTAGCTGGAGGATTGCAGAAGGCCTGGTGCTGCGGAGCCCAACCAGGCAGGGCCCCTCTCCAATCTGGGGATGGAAAACTGTTCTCAGGTCATCCTCAGCTTGGTGGCGCCTGTTCTCCAGAATAGACAAAGCTAGTCCCTGCTCAACAGACCCATCTGCCCACCCCCAATTCCTGTGGATGCCCCTGTGCCTGACGATTCAGCCCTTGTTGCTATTTCTTGCTCATGCACCGTCAGCGGGACCCAAAATAGTGGTTCCAGCAGTCAGTCTCTAAATCAGCCTCCAGGTCTATGAGCGTGGGCAGCCTGTCCCTGCTGGCTGGGCTGGGAGTGCCCAGAATCTAGGACAGAGCCACACCCTGGGGCTTGAGTTTCAGCAAGTCACCTTGGAGCTTTGAGGTTTGGGCTCAGAATCTGAGGCTGCAGGGAGAAAAGGGAGGGAAGCCATGAGGAGGCACGTGGTAGGAAGGCCAAACATTCCCCAGAGCATCTGAGGAAACAGAGGTTGAGCTCGAGATTGGCATCTCCATCGGGAAGACTTCCTGCCTGCCATGCTTGTCCTGGGAAGTCTGCGATGATGCATCTGCTCCCCCTTCTTCTCTAGAACAGCCTCATGATAGAAGTGGGGGTATTATTAAGAGAATGACCTTGGAGCCAGATTACCTGGGTTCAAATCTTACCTCTGCCCTTTAGCTGAGGTGTGTGACCTCAGTGCATCTCTCCATAACCCAGTTTTCTCATCTGTAACGTGAGAGTCATGATAGCCAACATACAGGATTGTTGTAAGGATTACATGCGGAATATAGGAAGTGCTTTGTGCAACATGTGGAGAGCTCCCCAAAAGGAGAACTGTGATTATGGTCACAGTACATAGTCCATGGGCCCCTGGCTGAAAGTTGGCTGTGTTCTCAGAGTTTTGAACGAATGATTAAAAATGAGCTGACCTAAATGCAACACCGTATTTAGGATTAGATCCTGGAACAGAAGGGTATAAGTAGAAAAACTGGTGAAATCTGAAAAGTTTGTGTTTTAGTTAATAGTGTGACACCAGTTTTGATCTCTTTGATAAATAGGTCATGGTTATGTAAGAGGCTAACGTGAGTGGCAGCTGGGTGGTGGGTATACAAGAAATGTCTCTATTAGCTTTATAACTGTAAATATAAAATTATTTCAAAATAAAAAGTTAGAGAAACTTGCTGACAATTATGGACTGCTTTGCATATGCCAAGCACTATGCTAAGTGCTTTAGATACATCATTTTCCCCCCAGTTTTATTTCTTTAGGAAAAAAAACACAAATCAAATATAGCAAAATATTAAGATTTGACCATATTGACTTGTGGGAATATAGGTGCTTGTTACATCTTTTCTTTTGTATTCTTTTTCTTTCTTTCTTTTTTTAAAGATTTATATATTTAGTTGAGAGAGACAAAGCATGAGAACAGGGCAAAGGGGCAGAGGAGGAGGGAGAGAGAGAGAAAGGATCTCAAGTAGACTCCCCACTGAGCACAGACCCTGATGCAGGGCTCGATCTTATGACCCTGAGATCATGACCTGAGCCGAAACCAAGAGTTGGACACCCAGGTGACTGAGCCACCCAGGTGCCTCTTCTTAAAATATTTCCTAATTTAAAAAGTCAAAAATAAGCTGACTATCTTTTAAAATTAGAAACATCCTATTCTATATATTCAGGTTTTGAAACCCTTATCAAATGGATTTTAGAAAGTATTCTGAATTTAAATGGTACCATTATAATGGCTTCAGGCCTAAAATATTCATGTTATCCTTTTAAAACCTTCAAGAGGCTTTATTATGGATAATTTTGTTTTAAGAAAAAGGTGATTATGACCTGGTTTATAGTACATAGCGTTTAGATGAAATAAGTGTGATCAAAGAGGAGCTAAGTCATTAAGTCAAACTATATATTATTTCATCCCATCCTCACATCCTCACGACCCTATGGGATAAGTTCCTAACATCACCCCCATTTTATAGATGAGAACATAAGTGTAGAGAGGTTAAGCCAGAGAGCCCCTAACTTTAATTGAGAGTTTATTATGTACCAGGGCCCTAGTCAGGGTAGGCTAATGGCTCCGACAAGCAAAGTTTATTTCTCCCTCACAACACAGGTTGGTGGGGGCATGGATGGTAGGGGGAGCAAGGGTGTGGAGAATGTAGAGGCCAGATGTATCATGTCCCCTCCAGTTCTATGAGCAGAACTCAGTCACATGGTCAAACCCAGCTGCAGAGGAGGCTGGGAAATGTAGTCCATCAGAGTGCCCAAGAAGAAGAAACTGCAGGTACTGGTGATCATGAATAGGCTTTTATACAGCAGTTGTTGATGAGACATATGTAATTATTTAATTCTCATTGGCCATAAGAGGTTGATACTATTGCCTTATTCCCATCTTACGGTTGTGAAAACTGAGACTCAAAGAGTTTAAGTAAGCTTTCTCAAGGTCACTTAGCTAGTAGTGGTAGAATCATAATACACTTCCTGAACCTTCTTCATTCTGGGTTGGCCTTAGTTACTTGCTTGCCAATAGAATTTGGAGCAGAAGTGGCATTCTGGGACTTCTGAAGCTAGTCAGAAGATGTCTTATAATTTCTGCCTGGGTCCCTGGGAACACTCTGGGAGCCCTGAACCACCATACACGAAGTCCTACTGCCCTAAGACCACCATGCTAGAGAGGCCATGAGTCAACAAACTGGTCAACAGTCTCAGCTGAGTCTAGCCTTCCAGCCTCCCTTCCAAGGCAACTAGAGATTTAAATGAATCCATCTTGGACTCTCCAGACCAACATGTCTGGCAGCTAAGTACCACTGAGTGACCTCCATCAATGCCACATGAAACAGAATAGTCCATCCAAGCCTGCCTGAATTAAGGACCCATAAAATCATGTGATATAAGGAAATGCTAAATTTTGGGTTAGGTAGTTTATTATGTATGAATCCATAACCAACACAGCAGCAGAGCCAGCTCTGACTGAAAGCCCTGGCTTTCAAACACCCATGTAGCCTCCGGAGGAATGGGTGAATGAGGAAGGGACAGAGCAGCCACATCTGTCCACTCCATTGCTGACAGAGTGCATGAAGATGAGCTCCCACATCTCCAGAGGAATATGGAGGACAATAGGGCCCTGGCTTATATCTGCTCAGAGCCCCACTCCAGATTGGAAGGTAGGGGCTCCAGGGCGGTATTGGTGGCAAAGACCCTGAGGTGGGCAGGGTGGAGAGGCTGCCAGAAAGGGCATATCCCCCTCCTCACCTCTCTCTGTTCTAAGCTCCAACCAGTCGACCTTCCAGGCCAAGACTCCTGCTGAGCAGTCCGAGACTTCCTGGCTACCAGGGGCCCCTGTGGATCTGCTGGCCTCCAGCTCCCTGGTCTTGACAGCTGCCTCCTCCATTGCCTCCCCCATGGGGCGTGGAGGGTGGGGGTGGGGAGGGCAGCCCCAGTATGGGCTCTACAGCCACTGGGGCCTTGGGAAAATACCCACCCCGTCCCTACCCAGGTACTGCCCTCCGGCCAGCTCGCAGGGAGGAGGGACCAGCTCCCAGTACTCTCACTTTCCTCAGCTCACTCTGCTCTTCCCAGCTTATTCCCCCAGACTTCTGCATTAACGTCCTCATCCATGCCTCCTGAGCCATTTGATGGCTGGTCAGCCTGGTCCTCTCTCCTGAGGGGCTGCTCGAATTTCCCCTCCTCTGAGGTTTCCTACACCCCAGCTGCTACTTTAGAGCCTTTCATCAGCCCATCTGTGTGTCCTCCCTCCCTCAAAACCTTTCCCTTTTCACACCCCTGTACAGGTATTCGGGCTTGGCCTCCTATACCCTCTAGGCCTAAAATGGGGCTCCTGGGACCCACAGCTGGGACCCCAGAAGACTAGCTATCAAGCTTCCCAGGACTCTGGCTCAGTGCTGCTGACTGCTAGGGCTGTCCTGACTTTGGGAGTCACTGGGGATGAGGGTTGCTGCTTAGGCTGAGAAAATTCATAAATAATTGAGTCCAGGTTGGTTTTCCCAGGATCATGTGCATGCTTTAAAAGGGGTGCTGGGGAAGGCATTGGTTTTACTGGAATGATGAACTAGCAGACAGGACTACTAAGGGGAAACTTAGGAGAGATGAGGGGATGCTTCTGGTTCCTTTTAGACCACACACCACAGATAAAGATATGCCCTCTGTATCATCCATGCATGGCCCCCATCAGGCCAATACCAGCATGGATTCCTTGCTCAGGTATTCCTGGTATCGCACACTCTCTACCATATGGCTGTGCTGTCCTAGCCATAGATGGTTGCATCAGGATGGGCACCTGGGCACTGACTTCTACTTGCTCCCAATATCCTCATCTTTTGGTAAAGAATCTCAGTTATGAGCTGGCTGGCAATGTACCCAGCTAACATAGAACATCTCCCAACCTCCCTTGCTGGTAAGTGTGGCCACGTGACTACATCCTGGCCAATAAGATATAAGTGGAATTCATGTGCAAAACTCCCGATAAGTCTCCTTAAAGGGGGAATGGGAGTGCCCTTTGATTTCTCCTCTTCACGGTGCTGCCTGAAGTGGGAAGAGCATTGGCTCATCCTGGACTGCCTCTACTTCCACATTTCCTTTACAAAAGAAAGAAATGCTTGTCCTGTTGAAGCCACTATTTTTCAAGTCTCTGTTACTTGTGGCCAAACCTGGCCTTAACTGTTAAATCTCCTGACCCACAGGGAGCCAGAGGTCTGTGGGGTGGTCTAATGTGGAAGGCTGCCCCCAATGGGTGCTCTTTCCTGGACTAGGCTGCCGACCCAATGAGGTCCTCTCCTTTGGAGAGCTTGAGTGTGAGACAGTAGCAGGAGGGGTGGGGAGCAACCCCAAGAGAAGTCAGGAAGCAGAAGCCATAAGGCAGCGGAGTCTCAAAGTAGAGAAGCAGAGGGAGTCAGCTGGTAGCTACAAGAATATCAGAAGCCAAGCGGGGCAAAGCCAAGGCCACTGAAAGCCAGAGCCATGGGATGAGGAGCAGCCTCCACTTGATGAGACCCCATGTTAACCTGGTCACCAGAGTCATGGTATAGCCTGGGGGACATTCCCATTCTTCAGGAGATCCTTGTTTTCAAGTGTGTTCTTTCAATGAATCTCTGAGGTCACTCGATTCTGAATCTATCTTTTGGCCTGAAAGAACCTCATCTATTCATGTCATGAACTTTAATCAGACCACAGGCACGGCCGGACAAGGATGAGTCCTTCTGGCAGGACAATGGGTCAGTGGATTCAGGACTGTCCCAGAAATGACCACCACAGAGGTGCCCGGCCACACCTACCTCACTCTCAATCCAGCTTTGTCCCTCCTGAGAAGTAGCTGTGTGTCTAGCCACAGAGACAGTAACATATATCACTACCACCACCAAGCTGAGCTGCCTGGGGTGGGAAGGGAGTGACAGGAAGAACAGGCACCTTGGATATACGTGGACTTGGGTTTTCACTCAGCCTCCGTCCTTTAACCACCTATGTGAGCCTGAGCAGGTAGCTGACCCCTCTGAACCTCACATTTCTCAAGTGTAAAAATGGGAAGGATAAGAGCATCACACAGGTGTGTGTGAGGATGAAAACCAGCACCTAGAACATAGTAGGTGCTCAACAAAAGCTTGAGTTTCTTTCCTTCCAGGGGGTTGGGAAAGAAGATCTGGATCTCTAACTTTCCTGAACGGGGAGGGTGAGAAGGCTGCTCACACAGACCCCAAGAGACACGTAGTCTTTTCCTGAAGCTTCTCAGAACAGCAATGGGGCGCAATGGGGCACAATATGGTGGTCACACCCAGCCTGTTTCTAAAAGGCTATCATCTGGATTTACTTTCGCATTCTTTAAAATAAATGTGTATGATTTATAAACTTTTGCCAAGCAGTTTTACATACATAACAGGCTCTGCATTCTATTACAGGTTTCTTAAGTATGGTTGTAAACTTACATTAGGATATTAGGCTGTAATGACAAATGCAGCCCTCTTACATAAAACCCCAATTCTCCAAACAGTAGAATATTTGCTTAATGAAGAGAGTTTTACAGGCTCTCCGGACTCCCGGCTCATCTTTATTCTGGTCTTTAATTTAGAGAAAAAGAGAAAAATTAAATGTCACACACACACACACGCACGCACGCACGCACCTCCTCATTTTTTCAACAAAAACTCTGTTGTGGTCTGGCCAAAGTCTATGAGTATTCATGCACACAAACAAACACACACACATATACACACACACGTGTGTGCACACACACACATTTCTGAAGGAGGCTTATGAGAAAAATCTGGAATGTCCTGGAATTTTGCTTCTTTTCAATTACAGCTCAATAAAAATGTCCTCATAAAAATTCTAGGTAAGCAATCACTTAGCCAGCAGGATGGGGCTGCCCACATCCCAGGGAGCCTGCCTGGTGAGATTGGGGGGTGAAGGACAGGAAGCCAAAGGTGGCCCCTTCACCATCCCTTGCCCCCCATTCTCATACACACATACCACACACACAGTGAATTCCTCTAAGGAACCAGAAACAGCCTATGCTAGGGAGGAGGTGGAGTGAAGCTTTCTTTCTGAAAACCCTGTAAGTCTGTCCAGCCAGGAGACCAGCAGGGACTAAGCCTTATTTGAGGCATAATATTTTGAAAATTATATGGCTGTGTTTTTCATTGCTCTCTGCCATAGCCAAGTTTCCTAGAAGTAGAAGTATCAGAGAAAATATAGGACACCAGTTAGATTTGAATTTCAGATAACCAACAATTTTTTAGTATAAATATGTCCTAAATATTGCAGAGAACAAACTTATGCTAAAAATTTACTTATACATCAGTCAACCCTACCTGGAAGTCATTTTGTCAGTATGGCCCCAGAGAAATGGGAAAGGAAGGCCAAATCCCATAACAGGAGGCTCAGAGGATGTTCTGGTAAGAAAGGAAAAGCAAGTGGATGGTTGAAGAAGAAGACCGAGGAAGGGGAGCTGGTGGTGAGGCCTACAGATGGTAACCTCCATTGTGTAACATAGTGTCCCAGGGACAAAGTGAAAAGTGGGGCACTTTACTCTTTACCCACTTAGGCATCTGGAAGGAAATCATTTTGTCCAACATCAGCAGCAGCCAAGCTCAAGGGGCCACACACCATCCAGACCCCCTGCCCACCTTGCCTCTAGCAGTAAACCCTGAGGTACATCCATAATCCCTGTTGGGGAAGAGAGAATTCTTTTTTTTTTTTTAAAGATTTTATTTATTTATTTGACAGAGAGAGACACAGCAAGAGAGGGAACACAAGCAGGGGGAGTGGGAAAGGGAGAAGCAGGCTTCCCATAGAGCAGGGAGCCCGATGCGGGGCTCGATCCCAGGACCCTGGGATCATGACCTGAGCCGAAGGCAGAAGCCTAACGACTGAGCCACCCAGGTGCCCGGGGAAGAGAGAATTCTGAGGGCTTGAGCTTTTAACTGGGAAGAGACTGAGATTTTATTATTTAGCAAATGAAGTGTCCTGAATTCCCAGCAGGCTGGGCAGTAGGGCTTGTGGGGGAGATTAGATGAGCTAATGGAAAATAAAGGTGCCTCCCTTTCTTTGTACATCCCAGCGAAAGGAAGAGCAGCAACATGAGGGCAGTGACATGATATATCTTGTTGTCACTTTTCCCTCAGTTTCTAAACACCACCTAGCACACGGTAGGTGCTATATGGGGACGGGCAGAGCGAGTGAATTTTCAACCCACTGTAACCCAGATTCACTGCAGTGATGAGGGTCTCTCTGGGTCCGGGCTGTCCTCTCTCCCCAAGTCTGGCCTCAGGGACACTCTGAGACCATGTGCACAGATACCAAAGGAGTCAGCTGCTTAGTAAAACATGAACTCCTTTCCTAACTCAATCCATCAGCACTTTGTGCAGGGATAAGTTACATCATCAGGGTCAGAAAGCCTTTATGGAAACAGCAACAATACTAGTTCTATGCTAGGGTCTGTGTTAAACACTTTATATGACTCATTTATTCCTGAACACGAAAACCCCTCAAAGTCAAAGTTATGAGGTGATCCTTTATAATCTGCCATCAAAACACATCTAGAGTGTGACTCCCTTCTCACACGCTGCTCCTACCATCCTTTTTTCTTTTTTTTAAAGATTTTTATTTATTTATTTGACAGAGAGAGACGCAGCAAGAGAGGGGACACAAGCAGGGGGAGTGGGAGAGGGAGAAGCAGGCCTCCCACGGAGCAGGGAGCCCGATGCAGGACTCGATCCCAGGACCCTGGGATCATGACCCGAGCCGAAGGCAGATGCTGAACAACTGACCCACCCAGGTGCCCCTGCTCCTACCGCCCTTGACCAAACCACTGGCATCTCTTGCCTGAACAACCAGAATGGCCCCTCACTGGTTCACCTTTTGTTCCATTCCATTCCCCACATACCAGTCAAAATGTTCTTAAAAATGCAAATTCGATCATGTAAGCATCCTCCCTAGAATAAAATCCAAACTCCTTTAGGTAAACATGGCTGCAGGACCCTGCGGTCAGAGGCGCTCTCAGCTGCTCACACTCTCGCACTCACTCCCCGTAGGGCAACCGCACTGGCCTTCGAATGCGGTAGAGCGGGCCACTGCAACACACACGCCAAACTGCATTGGCAAAAATGGACAGCTGTCTGTCTCTCTCTGACGTCACTGTACAGAGGTAGGTGGGCAGTCCAGACAGACAAGGGGACTTGGCCTCAAGAGGTCACGGAAGGACCCAGGTTCCTGCCGCCTCATTGCTCTGTCATCCTTGAGAGTGTTGTCCTCGTCTGCTGGGTTGAACACCTCCGTATTCTATGGCTTCCTAGGTGCTTCAGCTTATTTGTTCCCTTAACCCTGCTCACACTCCACACGTAATCCCTTCGTTAACATCTTTTCATGGAAACCATCCCCGATGAATTCTGTCCTTTGTTGGACGCCCGACTGATCAGATTACACAAGGCATCAAAGTCAATCCCTTCCTAAAACTGAGCTCACACTAGCCGATAGGATTGGCTCAAGGGACCTGTCATGACTAAACTATTATGGGTTGGCTAATGCCTGTCATTGAACAAAAATGTCCATGACAGTATGAGGTAATATTACTCTCAGGGCAACAAGTATTTACTACTGGGTTCACGGATGACCATCATATGATCACGTGACACTCCCATCCAGCCTTCTTCCCCCAAAGTGCCAAAGTTGGTCTTCTCTGAGCATTTTTACTGGGTCTCCCGGCTCCCCTTGGCCCTTGTGCACCCCATCACAGCCCACACTCCCTGAGCTGCCAGAGTTCGCTGGGAGCTCTGCTTCTCCACTGGATAGTGAATTCACCCCAGGCAGGGCCTGATTTCCAGCCTCCCTGTTCTGCCACCTGCTTCTAGAACAAAGTCTGGACACAGAGTAGGGTGTCACCTCAGTCAATGTCTACTAAATCCACAGGAAGATTTTGGCTCCCAACAGTTTGTTAATTCAATTCTTTTTGAGGACTTCTTCATCCATCCAGTGAGCACTAACACAATTAACCAGAGTTGAAGGAGAAGGAGAAAAGGAATAGCAATGACTAGTATGTATTGGTTGCTTCTTCCAAGCCAAGAGCTTTACTAGCATTATCTTATTTAATCTGCACAATAACCCTATAGGTAAGGTCCTGTTACGATTTCCAATGCACAGGCTCAGAGAAGTTAGGGGACTTGCACCGTCTCAGAGCTAAGTGGCAGGGGCAGGATTTGAACCCAAGTCCTCCTGTTTTGAAAGCACACACCCTTCCCTCTTCTGCTCTCCGGCCTCCACACACAAGTAACCACACTGTCAAATCTCATTAGTGTCACTTTGATGCACTAACAGGCCGTGAAGAGGAAACTGCCATCTATCTGTGAAATAAACAAGCCCTGACATGAAGACAGAGGTGCTAATAGAGACACAATTTACCCATTTGCCGAGGTCACTGACAGACTTGAGCAGGGCTCAAATGGCATTTAGCCTCCTGGGAAAGGGAGGAGTTTGGGGGACCCCTGCCGTGGGTCCTAAGGGCTCCAGAGCCCCCCAGCAGGAGGCTGGCAGTGGACACTCCCAGTGTTTTGACAGCCAGGGAAACAAACAGAGGTATCGATTTCAGAGACACATCCTCGGCCCTTAGACCTTCCCTCCAAATACAATGTCCTCGCATCGCTTGGCTATCAGAGTCAAGAGTGACAGCTTCACAACAGATGTGGCATGGCCAGCCGCCAGCAAACTCTGGGCAAGCCACAGAAACCTCTAGGGCACCCACAGCACAGGCTTTGGGAACTGGGGACAACTCATGCTGGGAGGAGGGAAGGTCTGTGGTCATCCAAGGGGAAGGAGGCAGGCCAGCCCCGGGCAGAAGGACAAATGGAAGTCCCCATTCCATATTCCCATCCCCACACTGACGCGGCTCATCGTCAGTGATCCAGACCTGGGCTGTCTAGTATGCAAGCCATCAGCCCCATGGGGCTATTGAGCACTTGAAATATGGCCAGTCCATATTTCGAGGTGTGCTGTCAGTGTAAAATACAGATTTCAAAGGCTTTGTCTGGAAAAAAGAATGTCAAATAGCTCAATGATTTTTCATATTGATTACATGTTGAAATGATAATATGTGGGGTATAGTCAGTTAAAGAAAATATTTTATTAAAATTAATTTCACCTGTTTCTCTTTACTCTTTAATGTGGCTACTAGAAAATTTTGAATTGCATACATGGCTTGCGTTATATTTCTGTTGGACCACACTGATCTGAAGGATCAAAAATAAAATGCAATCGAATTCAAAGCGAACAAATGTAAATATTTTTATCAAAATGTAAAGTAAGTGAAAACAATAAAAAATTAAAATTGCTTCCATGTATAATTTCAAAAGAGTTCTTTTTCTAAAACATTCAAAGTTTCTATTAAAAACAAAAGGGAATACATAATTATTGAGTATCAAAGTTTTAAATCAAAATTATCTAAATGAACCTGAAAGTCCTCGCTGACTTCTTTGAAAGGTCTTCTAAACTATTTATAAAAATAAAATCATTAAGAAAAGAAAAGAAAATCCTTGATGATTCTAGCAGTCAATGTAAAGAATTGGCATTATGCTTCACACTTATTACATCTGGGCCTACCTATGTATACCTGAAAGAATACTCTGAATTGTTTAATACACCAACATCTTCTTCAGCTGTTGTGTAACAGTTTGAATATCACACTGATTCTGGATCCCCTCCAGAACCCCAAAGCAGAACACAGAGAGACCATGGGCGCTCACCACTACCAGCTTTTTGTGCTGGGTGTATGGCTGGGTAAGCCGACTAAGGCATCTTCTCTCTCACCTGAGCACTTCCACAGCTCAGATCCTCCCCACACTCCAAGGTGAGCAGCAGCACAACCCACCAACCTGCATGGAATTCAGACTCAGTTACCTTTTGTTTTGAGGACCCAGCGCAAGAATGGTTAATCACAAAAGGGGCTAGAGCTTCACGTCACACTCGACCAGTACCGAAAGCCAGATCCCAAGTGAAAGAGGCACCTGTGCATTTTTTTTAAGACTTTATTTATTTAGGGGCGCCTGGGTGGCTCAGTCGTTAAGCGTCTGCCTTCGGCTCAGGTCATGATCCCAGGGTCCTGGGATCGAGCCCCACATCGGGCTCCCTGCTCAGCGGGAAGCCTGCTTCTCCCTCTCCCACTCCCCCTGCTTTGTGTTCCCTCTCTCGCTGTGTCTTTCTCTGTCAAATAAATAAATAAAATCTTAAAAAAAAAAAAAGTTGTAGTCAGGAATCACCTTTTTCATTTTTACTTATTTAAAATGAATTAATTAACAAAGTTTTATTAATTTTAGAGATAGAATGCAGGGACCTCTAAAAAACAAGCTCAGGGCAGGGCCTCCTGTTTCCAGGGTCTACGGATATCATTGTCTAGGGGAGTCAAGAAATTCCCTTTTTGGATTGATGAAATAGCCAGGAAAATGCCTTGGGGAGGCTTTTTGATGAGAGAGGGAAGCCCCAGGCTCAGCCTGCTTGGGAGGTTGAGACTGAGCAGGAGCACCTGCTCTGCACAATCAGAAAGGAAGAGGGATCTGAAGCCCCTTGAAAGACTCAGCTCGAGAGCGGTAGGTGAGAGACCAAGAAAATGGAAAAGAAGGAAAGCTGTGGTAGCACCTTCAGAGAGGAGCCTCGTGGACAGGGCAGGGACAGGGACAGAAGTCTGTGGAGGGAGAAATTCCCTGGGGAAGGGGCCCAGCCAACAATCTCCTAAGAACAGGAGGCTAGACATGGAATTTGGAGTTGTCTCCTGCTTTGTGCCATGGTCCCTTCTGCCACACACAATGGCATTGGGTGGGTTGTTAGCTTTGCTTTGTTTAACATGAAAGAAGAGAGAGACCTCTGGGAGAGCAGAGGACTTAGGGTCTTCAGACTACACGCATCGGCTACAGAGATGCGCCCTCGGCCCTCTCTGGGTGGCTGCCCTCTTCCCTGGGCTCAAGCTGGATTCAGTGTCCACATAAACTCAGGTATCCACAGAGCCCTAGGAGCCTCTGGATCTTTTGGACTCAGGGAAGTCATGTATGAGTCAAATCTCATGTATCGATTTCCTATTGCTGCTGTAACTAATTCCCTTAAACTTAGTGGCTTAAAACAACACATGTATTATCTTTCAGCTCTGTAGGTCAGAAGCGTGAGGTGGGTCTCACTGGGCTAAAGTCAAGGTGTTGGCAGAACAGCCTTCCTTCTGCAGGTCCTGGGCGAGAATCCGTTTCCTTGCCTTTTCCAACTTGGCTGTGGCCCCTCCTTCCATCTTCAAAACCAGCAACGGGGAGTTGAATCCTTCCCACACTGCATCACGCCAGCCTCCACTGCTGCCTCTCTCTTCCACTTCTAAGAACCTTTGTGATTACACTGGACTCACCTGAATGATCCAGGACACCCTCCCTATTTTAAGGTCGGGTGATTAGCAACCTTCATTTCACCTGCAACTTTAATTCCCCTTTGCCCTGTAACACGATATATTCACAGGTCCCAGGGATTAGGACATGGACATCTTTGGCTCGGGGAGTGCATTCTACCTACCACACCTTGCCAGTGGACCCAAGTGGGATTCTGATCCAGAGAAGTTGGGGCAAAGAGCAGTGTCTACCTGTATCTGAAAGTGGGGAAAGTATGGGAGCTTCTGGGGGAAAGAAGTTTGCTAATGAAAAGAACATGGGTCAGAGAAGTGGTGGTAGCAAAAAACCCATGTCAAATGCTGATGTGTAAATTCCCAAGAAGCTACAATGAACATAACAGCTGTTTCTACAGATCATACTTTACTTACCAGCACTAGTGCAACTCGCTGTTGCACGGAATCCTGGCGGACTAACCTGGGCTTTGGAACAGGTGGAGACATCACCAAGTCCAGCTGATGGTTACCTGGCTTGCTCCCATCCCGGCAGAATGGTGCGTTTGCTGAGTCCACATAAGACAACACTTGGGAGAACTACCCAGTGCCTGAGTTCTGCCCTTAGAGTTGTGTAGGAAGGACTATTGTAGGGGCGCCTGGGTGGCTCAGTTGGTTAAGCCTCTGACTCTTGATTTCGGCTCAGGGTTGTGAGATCGAGCCCTCAGTTGGGCTCTGCGCTCACTGTGGAGTCTGCTAGAGATTCTTTCTCCCTCCCCCTCTGCTCCTCCCCCTACGCGTGCTCATACTCTCTCTCTCAAATAAAATAAATAAACAAAATCTTTTTTAAAAAATGGGGGCACCTGGGTGGCTCAATTGGTTAAGCAACTGACTCTTGATTTCAGCTCAGATCATGATCTCAGGGTCATGGGATCGAGCCCTGCATCAGGCTCCCTGCTCAGTAGGGAGTCTGCTTCTCCCTCTCCCTCTGTCCCTCCCCCACCCTGCTCTTTCTCTCTCTCTCTCTCTCAAATAAATAAATAAATCTTAAAAAGAAAAGAAAATGCTATTGTTTCCATCACAGGTCAGCCCTTCAGCTGCTAGAAAACAGACCAGATGTCTTCTGACACCACCACCACTTTTTTCCAATAAAATCTTCCCAGGACTTCCTACAATTCCTCATAATTACTGATGCGGTTTTCCACCCTTCCCTAGTCTTGTCACCCTCTTTTGGGCATACTCAGCTGCTGAGTCTCTGCCTTGTGAATATTCTTTGCACCAAGAAATCAATAAAAGCTAAGTCTTTCAGGAGTTTCATAATGAAAAATGCTGGTAGAAATAATCACCCTAAATGAAACCGGCAGTAGCTAAACATGCAAATTGTGAGAAAGATCTTTGGGATGCTGAATACAAAGTTGCAGTGGACAATTAATGACCCCAACACAAGAAGGCTTTGTTAAGTGAAGCATATGGGGAGACTAGTGACCCCTTCACCCTCTGCCTGATCCTTCACACAGTAAAGTATGCCCAAAAGGGGGTGACAAGGATGGGGAAGTACAGAAGAACACCCTGTTCACACAAGGAACTGTAGGAAGCCCTGGAAAGATTTTAATAGAATATTAATGGAGCCTTGACAGGACTATGGCCCTCAGCACTAAAAAGGGGGATCATAGTAGCAGGGCCTGGGAGGGGGCTCTTGGGGCAAAGAAGCCTAGAGCCCAAGAGGCAAGAGGTTGAGGGAAGGCACCACGAAGAGACCTGGGGGTGACTGTTGAACTGGAAATATTTTGGGGCCTCCTCATATCATTTTTAAATGTTTGCCAAGTGTTTTCCATACTTTATCTCATTTAGCCCTCTTAATCACAAGAGGACAGTATTATGATTATTTTCCCCACTGAAGCCCGGAAGGGTTGGACACTTGCTGGAGGTCTCACATGAAATGACACAATGCAAACGAACCCCAGCTTACAGAGTCTCTGTCTGCTGTGTTTCACGGATTGCCCCCCATACTGCACATGCATTCCATCCGCCCTCCCACCCCCTCACCCAGAGATGGCTGCTTGAGCTCCTAGAAGAGGACTGGGGTGGGGGGTCGTTCTCCAGTCTGGGTGCTCCCAACCCTCCCACAGACTCTGCATCGGCTGGCAAACCTCCCCTGTTTCAGCTGTTCTGGAACAAAGCCCAGGGCAGGGCCCACGGACACCTGGCCTCGTCCATCCCAAGAAGACAAAGCTGGGAAATCCCCCTGCCTGCCCCGCGTTGGGCGGCCACGTGTCCTGCCTCTGGGACAAGCGTGTGGGCTCCAGGTACAGGGCTCCCAAAGTCAAGGGTTTCAGGTCACACTGGCACATCATTTTGCAAGCAGATGCCACGGGTCTCTTCCCAGACTGGGCAGCAGCCAAGGTCAGCGTCAGCAGATCTGACCCTAAAAATAGGCTCTTGGATGTCAGTGGAGGTGGCCGGGTGTGCGGCTGCCACCCGCCACACAGACCAGCGCCTCCTGACCCGACCAGGCCCCAGCGCACCCAGGTAAGGCCCTTTGGCGGGGAGGCTGACACCTCTCGGGTCCAGTCGAGTTCTTTGGGGGCCTGGGTGGGGGTTAGAAGACCCCTTTCCACTCTGTTTCTAGAATGGCAGAGAATAGCCGACATCCTTTTAGTATGACAGGCTTCTTGTGGCCCCATCTTTCTCTAGAGGCTCCATGGAATGTTCTCAACTTCCCTCCCTCTCAATCTGAGCTTCCAGTTCAGTGACCATTTCTAACGGATAATCGGGTGGGTCAAAGCTTAGCGGGCCCTTGTGAGGAATTGGATGTACTGGATCACATGTCATTTTCCAGCTAGGTTCTACATTTGTCCATTTGGCCAGCAGAGGGGAAGGAAATCTCAGCGGGAGGGAGAGAGAAACACTGCAGGGACTCACATCCTGTGTAGGGCAGCACAAATTACAAATACAGGACTCAGAATTCCAGGCGTGAGAACTCTTTCTGTGTTCTGGATAATGCTAAGCATCATTTGGAAAGAGTGACCATTTTTAAAGCTTTTCTCCGTCCTGGTGGGAGGATGAGGATGGGGATGAGTGCCCTGGTAGAGAGGGGGAGACTAGGTCACCAAGGGACAGAACCACTTGACCAAGACAGCAGCATGTGTAGATAAGAAGGTGGGAAGCCATCCTGCCTCTCAGACCAGGGCTCTCCCTGTGGACCCTGGTGCTCTTGTCCTGAGGCCCAGTGGCTCCTCATGGGCCTGGAACCCGAGAGTTGTGCGGAGTCGGGGGCTCTGACTGTTCTGGAAAGCTGAAAACGTTCCAAGGGAAAAGGTGCCCAAGTCAGAAGGGAGGGGGCCTGAGTTGTGTGCGTGGAGAGGCCTCCTCACTTCGGGCCCCAGCACCCGAGTGTCCCTGGTACCTGGTGCTTGTTCAGTTGTCCTGACCTTTCGCTTATGGCCCCCTCTTGTTCTATCGGTGAGAAAATCACTTGGGTCCCACCAACGACATTTATAAATAATACTTGAAGGGCCTCTGAGCTGAGATCTGTATAAGGAAAGAGCCTTGGGCCTGGGTTTAGAGGGTGGGTAGCGGGAGAGGGTCTGAGGAGTTAGGGGGCTCTTCACATCTGTGCTAAGGGTGACGAGGGAGGCCATGGTTCCCCACCATCTGGTAAGCTGGAAGCCCTCCCTGGGAACATTTCAGTCCTGGGGTGTCACTGGGTTGGAAGGGACTCTGAGTCCTGTCTGAGGGTGGGGTTCCTGTGGCTCTTGCCTACCCCACGAGGGATGAGGAGCAGAGCAGGGGCACTGAGGCTGGAGGCCTGGCTGTTCGCATTTCCCGTCACCCTGCTGAGGCCCAGCTGGGGTCACCTGGAGTGGAGGCCATCTGCCCTCCATGCAGTGGGGGTTGGCTCTGTAATGTTTCCTGGTACTGACATGTCCGGCGTGGTTCCAACAGCTTTTCTTGTTAGTATGAACTCATTTACTCCTCAGAACTGCAACAGCCCTATGAGGGAGGCACCTCATCATCTCCATTTTCAGGTGAGGAAGCTGAGACACAAAGGAGTGGAGTGGTTTGTCCACGTCACACAGCCCAGGCAGTAGCAGAGTGTACCTTCGAGTCCTGCAAGTCTGATGGCATAGGCACTGTGCTCTGGTGCCCCTCCGTGGGGTGGGGGCGGGGGTGACATCGCACTCCCCTGCTTCCCCGGATGCCGGAGCGCCCACCTGGGCCCGGCCCCCGGGGAACAGCCCCTCCAGATGGTGGTGCCTGGGGTCACAGCTCCATTTGTCCTCTGCAGCCTGACTCCACGGCAGACGGCGTTTGAATTTTTGCGTCCAGTGACCCTTGATGGTCTGGGCCCCCCACTTCCACAGTAAATAGAGGGGCGAGCCTCATAGCAGCCTGGCGTGGCCACCAGATGTCAGCAGGCTGGAGAGAGTCCTTTCTCCTCCTCCCCAAAGCCTTGCTTATACTTTGCACGTGAGCAAATGAGCCCCATCACCCACGGGAAGATGTTCAGGCTTATTTATGCCCCATCTCATCATACCCTACAGAGACCCTCGGCCCTGGCCAAACGGCTCTGCCTACTGGCTCAGAACTTAGCTCCCAACACAGTTGGGAATTCACCATCCAGCCTCCCCATGGCTTCCTTATCCCCTTTCATGGAACATTTTCTGATCCCCTGTTGATGTGCCAAGGACTTACATCATCTCATTTAGTCCAACAACCAGTGATGTGGATATTATCCCCATTCTACAGATGAGGAAGCCAAAGCCCAGGTTTGTTAGACTCCAAGGCCGGCGAGAGCTCTTTGCATGACTGCACACTACTCTGGGATGCACCGTAGGGATGGAGGCCCCAGAATGAAAGGCCCAGGCTTGCCCTCAGGAGCGTAAACCTTGTGACCAAGAATACAGTGACCTTCTATTGACAGGGGTGGGGATGCTTGGCTGCCTGGGTGGAGTCCCAGTCATACCACTTGGTATCGTGGTACTAACCTCTGACCCTCATTTTGCTCATTTGTGAAGTGGGGGCAGCTATTTGCTGTCTAAGAGGTTTGAGAATAGATTATCACTGGGTACACAATAAAGGTAACAACTGTATGATTATTTCCCGGGGTCCTGCCAGGCCTTGATTACTCAGTGAGCTTTCATGGCAGCTTTAAGAAGTGAGTACTTGGCCCAAAGCTCTCCCAAGGCCCAGAGCCACCTCTGCACAGTACTGAGACAGGCCTAGTGAGTAACAGAAGCCTAGACGGGGAAATGGAGAGGTCACAGGCCCATGGCGAGGGCTGCACCCCCACCGTCTACCCCACCTCGTCTTTTCCCCATACACTGAAGCCTCATGTTCTGGGGTGACGCATAGTGGGAAATAGTTTTTGAAAGCTGTGGACTAAGAGGCCATTTATTCCTGAATTCACGAGCTGTGAAATCTCCTGCAGTATTTCCACACATCCTCAGAGGAGGCAAAAAGCCCAGCTGCTTAGGAGTCAGGAACCACAGCTGGCCTGGTCAGACGTCATGGTCTCTTGTCCACTGCGCCAGAGCTTCTTCTCCCCCACTGGGGTCCAGGCCACAGAGGTAGAGTCCATCCCAGCCCGCTCCCATGTCTGAGGAGGAAGCGGAGTACGGGCCTCCAGCCTCCTCATGGTTTCCGGGAGGCTTAACTCTGCCAAACCAAGATTGGGGAAATCAATTAGGAGTTCATAAATTACCGCCCTGAAGCGCTTTGAAACCATTTGAAGAGTTAATCAAACAAGTTATGACATCAACACCATCACAGAAAGAATATTAAATTACCTCTTTAAATGAAGGCTTTTCTGTTTTTTTAAAAGGATTTTCTATTAATTCACATAATTGCCTCCTGTTAACATGCTTGCCAGAATCGAAAAGAAAAAAAATCCGTTAAACTCGGATTGTGTCAGATATGTTAGGAATTAAATTATAGGCAACAGAAATTCCCGGGTTTTCACGTCTGGGTTTTAATTTTTAAAAAATCCACAACTTTTATTTCCTAGTTGGGATCATTTTTATAGGTTTAAGATGCGTAAAGACAAGCAGTAACTTGCAGTAAATTAAAAATATGTTTATTTATATACGTACACTGCTGCCAAATTCCAGCCCTCCACATACCCCAGCAGAAGGTATTACTCTCCTACTAGAGTGACTTATCCAACCACAGTAACATTTTTATTCTCCCTCTTCTTTCAAGGCGCATTCCAAGCCCAACTTGGGTGGTGTCGCGGAAGAAGTGTGGTGTGCACGCATTTAAATACAGACTAACTTTCCCCCATGATCCCAATGCACTAGGAAGGGAAATACGCAATGTACGCATGCGCCCCGATACAGGATGACTTCAAAGGGAGAGGAGATTGTTTTAAGATTACTGTAGAAACTGCTCTACTAGACCAAAAACTTCTAGAAGGCAGAGATATCTCTGGCCCAACCCATACCTGGTGCTTAACAGAGAGGTGTGTGAGGAAAGCCTGGGGGTGGAGGGCAGGGCCAGGCCTAATCTGAGGTGAAGTCAAAAAGAAAATGAGGCCACTCCTCATGCCCATTTGTGACCCACTGGAGCACCCCTGATGTTGGCTACCCTAGGCTAAAGCAAGACCAAGTAAGGCAGTTCAAGGATCCCGGCTCGGGCACCACGGGGCAGGGGAAGGGGGCTGCTCTCTTCACCTGAGGTCTGTCTCCAGTCAGAGGGAAAGGAAGTTTCCCTCAGAGGTGGATTTACCCCAAAGCTTCAGAACCCCACACTTACATGGGCCTCTTCCAAGGCCCTGTACCTATTTAGTTTTCCTTCCCCTTCTTTTCTTTTCTCTTTTCTTTTATTGTCTATCTACCTATCTATCATCTATCTATCTATCATCTATCTATCTATCTATCATCTATCTATCTATCATCTATCATCAATCATCAGAGAGAGAGCACAAGCAGGGGAAGGGGCAGAGGGAGAGGGAGAAGCAGGCTCCCCGCTGAGCAGGGAGCCCGATGCGGAACTTGATCCCAGGACCCTGGGATCATGACTTGAGCTGAAGGCAGATGCTTAACTGACTGAGCCACCCAGGCATCCCTAGAATGACCTTCTGACATGACCTAGGCCTGGCCCTGCTGCCAGAGGCCTCAAGGAGGGCATGGCTCCGTTCGGGGAGCTCACACTTACTGGGAGGGCACTCAGGGCCATGGGACATGTAAGGAACACTGGCCAGACCTTGTCCTGAAGGTCACCTTCCTGTGCCTTAGCCCACAGGTTTAGGGTGAGCATCTACTTTGTCCAGAACAATTCTAACTTTTATTTTTTTATTTTTTATCATCATTTTTTAAATTTTATTTTACTTTATTATGTTATGTTAATCTCCATACATTACACCATTAGTTTCTGATTGTCCAGAACAATTCTAAAATAGAACTTTCACAGGCTTTTCCCCCCCCTTCATATACTCAAGTGATACATGTTCAACACAGAAAGTTTAGAATAGATTGTTCCTTAAAAAGAAGAAGAATCACATATAATTCCACCATCCTAAAATAAGCATATAGCCAGTGTTGACTATTTTAGTGAGTACTGTACATGCTGCTTTCATAAACCTGTGGTCTCTTCTCTCCACCTGCTCAAGCGTCTTTCCCTTTGATTTCTCAAAACCACCACCGACGTGGCCGTCTGTTTCGTCTACTCATTTCAAGGTGTAGGGTGACAAACAGAGGGCTGCCATAGTTTTAGGGTACTGCCCAGTTCAGCACTGGGAATCTCTGTTCTCAGCAGAATGGTGTCCGCTGGACACTCCACACCTGGCTGTCTATGGCCCACATCCTCCCTCCCTTCCCTCCAGCAGGGCCCTTTGCCCCTTTGGGGAATGTTCTAGGAGGCTCAGAACTCCCCTTGCTTTTTCCTTGTACAGAATAATTTAGCTCTCTTTGTTTCGTGCTACCACCTTCCCGGTCATATTTCAGGACTTACTTTTGTCTCATCCAAAGGGTCCTCAAATGGTATTTTTTGTCGAGCAAGAGGCAGGAGGCCTGTTCTGTGGCTTGCATTCTGTGGTTACCTGGCCAGTCTTTGCAGGCTCAAGGGTCTACTTAGAGATTTAATTTTCCTACTGCAATAAATAATGTATCTCTCCACCCGGCTGCTCCCATCCTCCACCTTAGAAAGAGTTCAGGTTGGGTTTTTGTTTATTTGTTTTTATTTTTTAAATTTTTAAAAAGATTTATTTATTTATTTATTTATTTATTTATTTATTTATTTACTTGAGAGAGAGAGAGAGAGAGAGCATGAGCAGGAGGGGCAGAGGGAGAGGGAGAGAAAATCTCAAGCCGACTCCTTGATGAGCATGGAGCCTGATGCAGGGCTCGATCCCACAACCCTGAGCCGATACCAAGAGTTGGGCACTCAACAAACTATGCCACCCAGGCACCCCTATTTGCTTGTTTTTAAAACTATCTTCACCCTTCTTGTTATGGCTCCATTTTATCAAGAAGAAAGTGCCCCTCAGGGACGATGCGATGTATAGATCTGAGAATCTTCAGCGATTGTTGGGGCTGTGAGAGCAGATGAGGGCCTTGAGCCTGTGAATGTAGGGAGAGAGGGACAGGGAGGCCAAGGGGCCCCAGGAAAGTGCCAGGGCCCGGGAGCAAGGAAGATAGAGTAGAAATCACAAATTAGAAGTCACAGGCAGCTTCCTGCCCAGCTGTTCTGTTTGGTCAGCACAGTTTAAAAATAATAGACATGGTGATTTATTCTAAAATATGATTATTTATTCAAAGAATCCCAAAATAGAAAACAGAAAAAAAAAAAATCTCCTGGAGTCCTGCCACTTGCTCACAGCATTGACATTTTGTTATTTTTCTTCTAGTTAAAAAAAAAAAAACAACAAAAAACAAAACTAATAAGGTGTTTTGTTTTGTTTTTACATAAAGTCCAATTACTGTGTTGAAATGACAGTTTTGAATTCATTCAAAGCCTTCCTTCATTGGGCAGGGGAAACCTTTAACCAAACGTGAGCTGAACCATCTAAAATTGTGAAATGGAGTCAGAAGTAACAAGAGGACCCTGTGTTAATTATTCCTGGAAACAGCCCCTCGAAGTCAAGGCCACTGTTCCACAGAGGGAAATGCCACTCTAGGTCTAGTGGTCAAGTATCACTTGGCCTCCGAATTCTCTGTTATCACTGTATCTTCAAATGTTTTAAAATTTGCAGTGTTGGGGCACGTGGGTGGCTCAGTCGTTAAGCGTCTGCCTCCAGCTCAGGTCATGATCCCTGGGATCAAGCCCTGCGTCGGGTTCCCCGCTCGGCAGGAAGCCTGCTTCTCCCTCTCCCACTCCCCCTGCTTGTGTTCCCTCTCTCGCTGTGTCTCTCTCTGTCAAATAAATACATAAAATCTTTAAAAAAAATAATAAAAATAAAAAAATAAAATACAATCAGCAGTAAGTGTCTTAGTTTAAGTTCCCTCAAGAGCTGGCCCTGAGACCAGGGTTTGGGTTCAAGTTGTTTATTTGTAAGGTGCTCCAGGAGCGCGGAGCCGAGTGAGGTGAGTCTGGGGGGGAAGAGAGCCCACACAGAATGAGCAGCAGCGGGTTAGCAGTCTGGGCAGCGGGGGCTGGAGCACTCTGAGGAGTCTCCAGGAGACTGCGTAGAACAGACTTCCCACCGAGGTCCCACTGAGCGGGGAGGAAGCTGGGGTGCCTATTCACCAACGCCTGCCCCTCATTAGCAATAACTTTTGAGGGTAACTCCTCCTATTTTAGGCCTGACCAGCACAAAGACCAGAAAACACCCTCCAGCAGGGAGATACGGGGGCTTGAGGGAGGAAGCCTCTTGTGTAGTGTAAGTGGGACTGCCCACTTACATGGCAGCCGTCTGAGCCGAGGAATGGACAGGCCAAGGATAGCATCTCTTTCAGCTGCCTACAAGTAAACAGCAGCAGATTTCTCACAGAACTCTGGCTTTCTGACTTCTCATAAAAACATCAGACAATCTGGGCTCAAATTCCCACAGAGAAGGATAAGCTGCTGTGCCCTTCAGGGGAGAAGATGCTCTCTTTGCTGCCACAGGCCCCACCACTCCCTGTTGTCTCCTGCCTGAGGCCAACAGTTAGGGGTTTTGTCTGTTTTATTCTCTAACACGCAACCCACTTCCCTCCTAGATGTTACCTGCCTGGCCCTCCAGGAAGGAGCCCGAGTTTGCTATCCTTTGAGGAGGAGACAGGCCAAGTAGCCTTCAGGTTGGCATTTGGTTTCCTGGGACCAAACCTTTAAATATGAAGCTGTAACAGAAACCTGGAGGCCTCTCTTGACAACCTGCCCAGCTCTCATTATGACATTTAGCCTGTGATTGATATTGTGTGTGTCATCGAGACCTTGGCAGTTAATCTCTGGGTCGAATCTATGGAAACCAAACAGAACAGATTTGTCTTCCCCTTCCATTTTGGCTGTGGTCTGGGAAACAGACGCTCTCGGCCTCTCTGAGATTCAGAAATTTGGGAGCCGTGCAGAGAGGGATGCACACAAGCCGCCTTCAGGATTTGGAAAGATTACAGGTCTGTGGTTTCTGGACTGTTCTGTGCTTTGTTCTCTTCCCCCATCAAATCTGCACACTGGAGGATAATAGATCCCAGAGCTCCTTCTGCGTGCCAAGCTGCTCTGGGTAGACCGCACCACTTCCTCTTCTGTCTGGAAATCCAGCCGAGGCTTTCAGCACGGGGATGGGGATGGGGGTGAGGGTGGGGGTGGGGATGGGGATGGCTCCTTCCACAGTGTAATGAAGGAGGAACAGCCTCCGCAAGGGTGAGGTCAGCTTCAGTGATCAAAGGAGGCAGGCAGAGGTTTCAGAACACAATTTACTCCAGCATAATCACCTCTCTAAAGCCTCCTTTAGGGGCAGACAGGGTTGTTTGGGCTGGTTCCCACAACAGAAGTTTCTGGCCATCCCTGGAAACAACTCCTCCCTTTGTGACTGGAAACACCAGCAGGCAGGCCCCACAGCAGAGTTTGGGCCTGAGAACCACAGGAGACTATCCGTCCTACATGGCGCCCATCGCTCACCCTCGCCCCTCCTCCATTAGCCAAAAGACTCAGACCTGCCTCATCAGCTCTGGCTGAGTCCTTGTTAGCATAGGCCTTATTCCCCTCCCCCTCAGCCATTCACTCACTCATTCCATCCATTTGCTACCTGTCAGACACTGGGGTTCAAGAAATAAAGCCATCGTCAGGGAGTCCCTGGGTGAGGTCATCCAGCTCTTCCCTCCTCCCAGTCCTGCACCTTATTCTGGGCTAGAGATATGGCCTCTCCTTCAATGAGAAGACAGGAAGTATACTGAACACCTTCTATCCTTCTCTACCCTTCTCTTGACTCACCAGCTCCTTGACTCTTTAGCCACACTCTTGGGCAATCATTGTCAATCTTCAGGGAGCATCAGACTCACTTGGGAGCTTGTTAACATACACACTCCTAGGCTCCGAGCCGCAGTCCAGGATGTAACCCAGGAATCTGTATTCTAGCAAGTGCCACATGATTCACACCCATTCTTTAGATCACACTTCAAGAGAATCCAGCAAAGGGTCACCTCTGTTGCCGCCACCCCCAACCCAGGATGTTGCAGGAGGAAGTCACAAATCCTGGCTTCCCATAATCCCCAAAGACACACAGCTAGTTAGTGATCCTTTAATTCATCTGCTGTGAACTTGGGAGAATCCAGTTCCTCAGAGCAGGTTCCTTAACTCCTTTTCTTCTTAAAATTTTTTAATGAAAACTGTAAATGACACACAAAGAAAAACAGTGGCTACCTTGCAACCATCATCCAACCCCAACCACCACCATCCATGGGCAATCCTGCCTCTTACCTACCTTCACCTCTACTCCCCACCCCATACATAAATGTATTGTTATATTTTTCCAAGAATATTTTTTTTTAAAGATTTTATTTATTCATTTGAGACACAGAGATACAGAGAGAGAGAGCATGAGCAGGGGGAGAAGCAGGCTCCCTGCTGAGCCAGGAACCCGATGTGGGACTTGATCCTAGGACCCTGGAATAATCATGACCTGAGCTGAAGGCAGACGCTTAACCATCTGAGCCACCCAGGCGCCCCTCCAAGAATATTATTTTTGAAACAAATCCCAAACATTATATCATTTCATCTGTGAATATTTTGATAGGTATTTCCAAAAGGTAAGGACCTGTGGTATAATTTAGCTGTCCTTGGAATCTCCTGCAAATTGGTTGTTAGGTCTAGACTCTGAGGACTCTGCTAAGATTCAAGTTTTCCTTTGGCGAGATTCTCATGGCAATGGTATGTTCTCCCAACAGAAGGTCCGTAATGTCTGATTCTCTCTTCTTGTGTGGTGAACAGTCAGAGTTGAATGCCTATATCCAATAGTCCATCAGCTGTTGTAAAATGGGGCTTTCTTCCTTCTTTATTATCTGGAATACTTCTATAAAAGAGAAAATTTCCCTCATCTACAGAGTAGTACAATTTGTATCGGAAAGGAACAATAAATGCTAGATTCTTTCCCTCTACTTACCGGTCTTCAAAATAATGAGCGGGTCCCCTACATCTTCCAACAGTGAATAGCGTTTTAAGTATCATTAAGATTTAAATGTTTGATGTGTTTCAGTCCATTGCAGTTATTTTTATTATTCATGTTCAAATTGTTCCCTTTTGACAAGTGGGAACCTCTCTGAGTTGTGTTCTAAGTCTTTTGACATGATCCTAGTGGTCTTTGAAGCTAGCAAACTTTTTTTTTTTAAGATTTATTTATTTGAAAGAGAGAGAGAAAAACAGCGTGCAAGTGTGTGTGGGGAGGGGCAGCGGGAGAGGGAGAGAGAGTCCCAAGCAGACTCCTTGCTGAGTGTGGAGCCTGACGCAGGGCTCAATCTCACAACCCTGAGATCTCGACCTGAGCAGTAAACTAGAGTTGGAGGAGGCTTAACCGACTGAGCCACCCAGGCACCCTACACTAGCAAACTTTTTTTACATTCTTCAAATCCCTGGCATACCCCCTCACACTGTACCCCCACCCCTATCTCCCAGCAACTATTTCTTTCTCAGAAGACCAAGACCATGTGTTACAGACATCCTCAATTTACAATTCTCCTCATCTGTAAAATAGAGATAATAATAATAATGCCTACCTCAGAAGGTTGTTAAGAAGATTAAATGAGTTAATAATTGTAAAGCACTTGGAACAGTGCCTGGCGCAAAGTAAGTGCCAGCTAAGTATTTGTTAAATAAATAACATTCCCTCTCCATCACTCACCTCCACGGTTCTCAGTCTTGCTGCCCTTGTCAGTCTCAGAGCGTAACTTCCCCTCGGGCTGGCTGAGTGTAGATGCATCGCTGCCCAATTCCACAGCGAATTCCTTTCCTTGGGGACAATGGAAACTCTTCTCCCGCATTCCATTTGCAGAGCCTGACACGCTCTCCAAGTATGCATTTCAATCTCCAAACACAGCTTTCCAGCTTGGAACATCTCCTCTGACCCCTGGTAGGTTAGCACAACTGCCAACACCCTCGAGTGAGAGCCGCCAACATTGCCTTCAGCTGCCCTAACGCGCCGAGGGACCCTCACGCAGCCAAGCTTCCTTGCAGCCGAGGGCTCCTGAAGCTCCCAGAACGTGCATGGCTGCTCGGATCAAACAGGCTCTGGATTTACAGGTGTGCCCTTTCCACTGGCCGACAGCTGCCTGCAGGTGTGGAGAATCACAGGCCTGGAATGGCAGGAACCATGGCCAGAGCCCGCAGATTCCAATCAGATAAAGGAAAAACTAGGCACCAAAGGGGGGGCTAAAAGCTAAAAGAAAGGAGGCAAAGGACTGGCAGCCCATAGGGATTTCTGAGGCTTGATGCCTGTCTTAGGTCTGCTGCAAACCCTCCTTGGCCCATGTCAGAGGGCCACCAGCCCTCTCGCACTGAAGGAGGCTGGAACGTTGGTGCAGTGTTGCGTAACCGCCATTGTGGCCCTCCTTGGTTACCCCTGCGGCCCGGGGAGAGGAGGGAGCACAGCAGGCCGGCGAAATGCCTGCTGACTCCGAAGATCAGCTTATTCCCACCTCTTTTTGTAAAGACCATTCCCTACCTCTGTCCCCTGCTAACCCATAATCCTGACCCCCTCATGACCAATTGCAGAAAGGAAAGAAAAACCCGTGGCTCCAAGATGACATCCAGAGAACCAAAGACAAGCCTCCAAAATGCCTACCCGCCTGCCAAGAGGCTGCCGCCGAAGGTGGAGGGAGAGGTAGAAGCGGATGAGTACTGCACTCCCGGAGCCTTCGAGCTGGAGCGTCTCTTCTGGAAGGGCAGTCCTCAGTACACCCATGTCAACGAGGTCTGGCCCCAGCTCTACATCGGTGATGAGTAAGTGTCCAGGCCAAGCCCCACCTCCGGCCTCACCCAGGAGAAGGCAGCCAGCCCCCCTCCCCTCGTCACATCCTTCACCTGCTCTTAGCCAGGAGCTGTTGCTTTTTAGCTTAGTGGTGTTGTGAGCACTCAGTTAGGGCTGGCTTTATCTTCATAGTCTAGGAAACCCAGAGAAGGGGCTTATGCAACATAGAGGTTTATTGCTCTTTCTTATAAAAGAAGTCCAGAGGAAGGTGAGCTGGGGCTAGCATGGCGACCCCAGGGGCATCAGGGTCTCAGGCTCCTGTGCTCCTGCCCCACCATCCTTCCTTGAAGTTGTGGCATGGGCCAAGAGTGCTGATAGGGCTCCAGCTACCATCTGTGGGATGGATCCAGGCCACAGAAGCATAAAGAGAAAGGAAGAGCAAAAGGGCATCTTCCCAGAAGGAAGGGTCACCCAAGACCTCCCCGGCCCCTCGCTGCAAGGGAGGCTGGGAAATGGAGCCTTTTTCTTTAGCTGGGGATAATACCAGCAAGAACGAAGTCAGTTCTCAGATCGGTGGCACGTCAACCTAGGTGTTGGGAAGCATGGTAGGCCTGGCAAGGTTGAGGTCATCATCCGCTCCTCTAGATGTTTATAGCCATTTCTCACTCCTCAAACAACTGGGAAACATCTACTGTAAATAATATTAATAATAATAATAATGCCTAGCATTTATTGACGACTATGTTCCAGGCACTGTGCTAAGCATCTTGCATGAATGATCTCATTTTATTTTCACGATAGCCCAATGAAAGAGGACATCTAATTACTCCCACAAGGCACAGAGCAGTTAAGCAACTGGCCCAAGGTCCACAGCTCAGTAGGTGGTAGAGAGCTGGGATTCAAAAGTGCTTCTGCCCAACCCAGAAGCTTTTACCTTAACCAGCACTCCTACTCCTCCCTCCATTCCCCAGGATTCCTACTCAGGTTCCATCTCTCCCTGGAGCTGATGGTGAAGGACCCCGGCATGTGTGACGTTAATAAAATCTTGCAGCTTAAAACCTAGAGATAACTTGTCTAGGCATGGGAAATCCCAAGGGCAGCATCACTTGTCCTTTTTTTTTTCTTAATATTTTTAAATTGAAAAATTACATGCCCTTTTATACTGAATTAAACTAAATAGAGGGTTGTAAAAACAAACTGCATAATTTCGTCTGTCCTCTCTTAATTCTGCCATTGAGTAACCAGTATTAAGCTCACTTGCGTACTTGCATTATTTTATGTATGCTATTGCAAACGTAAGGTAACCTATACACACATATAAAGGGTCTTCATTTCTTTGAAACAATTTTTAGAGGGGAGAAAAGGAATCGTACTATTCTGTACTTTTACTATTCCATAGTAGTGCCATCCTGCAATTTATCCATTCATTTCCCAGTTGTGAACATTAGGGGAACCTCAGTGATGTGTACATGGGACTCTCTGTACTGTTTTCTTTTTTAAAATAATAGCTTTATTGAGATATAGCTCACATGCCATAAAATTCACCTTTCTAAAGTGCACAACTCAGTGGCTTTATTACATTTACCAAGTTGTGCAACCAGCACCACTCGTTCGAAAGCATTTTCAAAAAAAAAAGAAAGAAAGAAAGAAAGCATTTTCCTCACCTCAAAAGGAAACCACCTCAAAATTCTCCATTCCCCATCTTCTTACCCACGCAACCACCCATCTGCTTTCTGTTCTATAGATTTACTTATTCTGGGCATTTCATATAAATGGAATCAGAATGTATGACTTTTGTGTCTGGCTTCTTTCACTTAGCATAATGTTTTCAAGGTTCATCCAAGTTGTACCATGTACCAGTATTTTATTCTTTTTTATTGCCAAATAATCTCTACTATTTTTACACCTTTTCTGTAACTCTAAAATGAGTTCAAAATTAAAAAAAGGTACACATATACCTTGACCCCAATATCACTTTAAGAAATGTAATTTACCAAAATAAGGGTATCAGTACATAAGGAAACATGCAGAACGATGTGTATTTTATTCCTAAAGTAGCACAAAAAAAAGGGGTTGGGGAATCTGAATCTCTTATCTCTTAGTTATAAAGTATTACATAAATTCAGTAAATATATGGTTTTCCTATTATACAAGTAATTACATGGTTATTGTATAAATATAGAAGTCTTAGGTTCTCTATTTGTAGTAGGTTAACAAGAGGACCTTCCTCACTGGGTTGTATGGATTAAGTGAGATAGTATATGTAAAATATTAGTGCAGTGCCTAGTACATAGTGAGTGCTCATTAAAGGCTAGCTCTAGTAATAGTGATTAATGTAAGGAAGAAAACTTAAATCTCTCAGAGCTGTCACCAAACCCCATTCTCTGAAGCCACTCCTATTAATATTTCCTCCTAGATTTTCTGTGTATTTTATTTATTTATTTATTATTTTGATTTTAAAACTTGCTTTTATATAGTTGTAACCATACTGATTATTCATTTTATCTTTTTTCCCACATAGCATCATTCATAAACTTCTTCCTTACTACATACTTCTCATACATTTAATTATAATATAATGCTATATATCAGATAATAATATATCAGGTAGATATAAGGTCATTTATTTAACCACTTCCCTACTGTTGGACTTACCAGTTATTTCCATGTTCTCACCTTCATAAATACTGCAGTGGCCATCTTTATGCATAAAATCTTTTCATATTTAGGATTTTTTCCTTAGATCTGACCCTAATAATGGTATAACTGGGGGAAGGAGGATTAAGATTTTAAGACTCACACTGTCTCTGTGTCTTTATCTATGCTGTTCCCTTTGCCTAAGATGCCCTGCCCTTCACCTCATCTCTGTGTCCAGATTCCATTAGGCCTCTACAATGACCACTCAAATCACTTCTGCCATGAAGCTAGATTTTCCCAATCCCCATAGTGAGAAGTCGAGTTTTTCTCTGTATGTTATATACTCTATTTACATTTCCTACAGCTAATAATAATAACAGCCACATTTTATCATATACATCTTACCATGTGCCCTGCCCTGTGCTAGTCAACCCAATGAAGGAGGTTCCATTATTACACTCATTTTACAAATGGGCAAACTAGGGCTCAGAGAGTTCATCCATTTGCTCAGTCAGTCAGTATTTACTAGGCACCTTACTAGGTGCTGTGGGGGATACAAAGAGGAAATTGAGGCTCAGAGAAATTAAGTGATCAGCCCGAGGTCATACCACCAGTAAATGGCGGAATTTATACCTAAACTCAGATCTAGAAAATGTGGTCAATCAGGTAAAGAAGCACTGTTATAGCTGAGGAGAAGGGATGTGTAGAAATGTAACAGGGAACAGAAGGAGAATGGGTAGTGGAGTAGAAGGAGTGTGGGCTTCGAGTCTTGGCTCTGCCAATCACCAATTCTGTGATCTTAGACTATTTGTTTTACCTCCCTTCACCTTCTATGGCAGCAGAGATAGGGCTTATTTCATGGGGTGAAGATGAGATGAATTAAAACAAGTAGAGTTTGCTAGGCACATAGTAAGTAATTGCTGCTAAGTGTTTGGCACTATTATGATTCTGAGGAAGCGCCACAGAAGAGGTGAATTCCAAGCATGACTCCGGAAGATGGGTAGGACTTCAATAGAGTTCTGGGCAGAGACCGCAGGATGAAGAAATGAACGGAGGTGAGAATAAGCAGGGTGGTTTGTCTGGAACACAGGGGATAAACGTGGTAGAGCTGCACTCTCAGGAGGTCTAGAACCGAGCCACGTTTGACCACCACGTGGTCAGCTCAGATTTAGCCATGCTGCAGCAACAGGTGACCCCAACATCTTGGTGGCCTACCACAGCAATGGGTCATTTCTCACGCCCGTGACATGTCCAGGGTGGGCTAGCTCTAACTCTGCTCGACCTACGTGTCCCTCCAGGACTCAGGATCCAGGCTGACAGAGCAGCCCTACCTGGGATAGTGCCTGTCTTCTGGTAGAGAGAAGGGGCATGGAAAATCACAAGCGGACTCAGAAGTGACATGTGCCACTTAATGCCCACATATTTCAGTGGCCAAAGCAAGTCCAAGCCAAACCCTCATGTTATTAGGGCAGGAAAGTGTAACCTGTCCCTAGGCAGGGGCAGCAACTATTCCAAAGGGTAACGCATAGTCTACCACGGCCACAGTCTACTCCGGGTGTAGCGGCTTTGGGCAGGTCCTTTCACCTCTCTGCGCCTATGGCCTCATCTCGAAAAATGATTACTAAGAGGATTCAGAGAAATACGGAATATAAGAACATTTTGTATAGGCAAATACGAGTATTACCATTCTTGTTAGTTAGTGAGAAAGAAACGTGGGAAGGTAGGTCAGGGCCAGCTTGTGAAAGGCTGAATGCCGGCCAAGGGACTCTCTTCAGGAAGCCACGGAGGGTCTGAACAGGACAGACAAATTCTAGTTAATAGAGTGCCAGACAACAGGGTGTGATGCAGTAAGATATGCTTGCCTCCTTGACATCTGACCACAATCTTGCTTCCTTCAATCAAGGAAATGTCACTGCCCTTTCAATTCATTCCAGCACCGCCTGGTCGAGCCCCAGAACACACACACACACACACACACACACACACACACACACACACACACACCCGGTCTGGGCAGGCTCCACAGTCAGTGTGTGACCTGCGTACACAGCGGGGGCAGGGGGCTAAAGTCAGCATGGCACGGTGCTTGTCCTCATCCCTGCTCAGGGTCCCTCCCTGACACGCTTACAGGGTAAAGAGACTCACAAATGCTTCTTGAGAGAGCAGTTAATTCTGCTGCCAGTGCAACCACATGGAGGTTAAAACCCTGCTGAGAGCCCGCAGGCTGCCTCTGTTTCTTGGTCTCTTTGTAGGTGTTGCCCAAAGCAGCAACAAGAAGCTCACCGCTGGCTCCTCGTGCACGAAGCCTCGGTTTTAATTTGACAGTTGCATTTAGGTTGAATTTTTCCTTCCCTTAAAAGCACCGAAGATTTTTGAAAGGCGAGTAGCGAGGCTCTGGAAGTTAGGGTGGTCAGGATCTAAGAGTGAGGATGGATATCCTGGGGTAGCCAGAACCTCTGGCCTAAACCAGTGATGCCTGGGACCCGCTGGGGACCAGACTTAGCCTAAAGAAGCAGCTCACTTTTTCTCCTTCCTCTCCCCTCAAGGGCCTCCCTATGCCCCTCCAGGGCTTCTTTATGGAGAGAGGCAGAGTGGCTAAGCCTCTGCCCCAAAGCCACAGTGCGGGGTCAAACACTGGTCTCCACGTGGCCTTGGGCAAGTCACTCGTGCTTTCTGAGATTCTGTTTCTTTACCTATAAGATACGGATCCAGTGAGTTAATACTTCCGTCTACCACTCAGCACAGTGAGTGGCACACCCAGTAAGTGTGAACGACAGATCACGCAGGTTCTCGAAATTCAACTCCCAGTGTGAGAAGTAGGCAAAGAACAGTCATTGTGCTCTGCCATGAAGGGTCCTTCTGTGCTGAGGGCAGCCTTGAGACAGAAAACACCCCTGGTCAAATTTCTCCCATGAGATGTTATCACGAACCCAAGGTGTCAGGTTGGAAGGAAGGTGCCTCCTAATGGGGCTTTCTCTGGCTTGTGCACCAACCGCCCCCACAGATACTATCCTGGCCTTTCACGAACCCACGTGGCCTAAGGAAGCAGTGCCACACCAAAACCCTATGGACCTGTGGATTTCAGAACTTCTAGAGCATTTTCTCAGTCTCAGCTTATTCCAAAGGGATTCGCCAAGTGGAGTGCCAGGTGACTCCAAGTCCCCATTGCTTACCAGCCCAGGGTGGGCAGAGTCGACACCACCACTGTGGCCTGGTGAGAAGAAGCTACAGACAGGAGGGAGATCTGGTTAGTACTGAGTGGCTGGGTCAGTGGAAGGGGCTGGGCCAGGCCAACTGGCCACCTATCAGGTATTCTCACCAGGAAGTCATTCTGGCTGGCTCAAGGCACAGCCACCCTCTCCCCACCCATTTCCCAGAGATTGGTAGGGGGTCTGGAGTAGAGCATAAGGCCTCAAATGGGATTCAGGGCACAGAGTTCAAGCCCCCCCGGGAGGGTGCTCATTATGTGTGGCCTACAGCACAACATTTTCCTGTTCTGGGACTCAGTTTCTTTATTTGTAAAATAAAGGGATGATTTCAAAGGTCCCTTCCAGCTCTAAAATGAAATTCTTTAAGAAATGTGCTATTAAATAAATTAGGCTTTATTAGGTTCAAGCATATACTTGTTTTATTACTTTTAAGTCATTCAAATTAGATTCAAATTAGGTTAACCAAGTGTTGCCCTCCAGAGAGCCAGGGACTGGCGTCAATGATGAGATAAGAATAATTCATCGCCTCTTATCAATCAGCAGTCCCTAAATGGGTGCTTCAAAAGTGCTTGAGTATGCTTGAAACACTAAGTTTCTGTAATTTAAATATTCTCCCTTTAATCTTATTCACATCTTTCATTTGCTTAGCAAAATCTTTTTTCTTTTTTCTTTTTTTTCCCCCTGCAGTCAGCAGGAGGGGAAATATCCTGGCTACTGCCGAAGTGATTGCAAATTCCCAGGCAGGCCAGCCTCCCATAGGCTTGGCTGAAGCAGGAAAATTGAGAAATCGCTCTTCTCCCTCCCCACGTCAGCATCCCTGTGAGCCAACACCACGGTGCTAAGTTGCTCTGCCGCCTGAGCGGCGGGGCTGGTAAGCAGCTCTCCATTTTTATTAGAATACAGTTGCCTCCAAGGTCTGGCTTTTGGGGGAATCAACAGCCAGCTGCCCTTCCCCATAAAGCCGGACTCCTCCCTGTGGCCATCCCTACTCAGCCTGAGCACGCTTTCAAGTTGCTATCTTGCCCTTTCTGCTTTTCTCCTCCCAGCCAGACCAACAGCCTCAAAAGCAGAGGTATCTCCAGGCCCGGCCTGTAGTCGGGGAGGCTGGAAAGTGAGGTGAAAGCAGATCAGCCAGCTGACACGACCCTCGGCCTATGAAGAGGGCCTCTCACCGTGCGCCCGGACAGCCTCACCCTCTCCCCACCAAAAGAAGGAACTAATTCAGCCTTCAGGCACCAAGCAGAGCTAACCCTTGACCGGCTTCTCCAGGGTGGGCCATGGCTGCTTTAGGATGCAGTGAAAGTACAGCCAAGGTTCACAACTTAACGAGCTGAATGTTAACGGAAAGAACTAGAAAACCTGGATTCTGAACCTCCAAGTACCAAAGGTGACTTGGATACAACCGGGGACCAGTCATGGGCAGAGCGAACGGGGGAGGACCGGGCTGGGCCTTTCCAGCTTCTCAGTGAGGGCCTCAAGCAACATCAACCACTTCCTTTCACGCATAGCCAAATGCCTAGTCTAGTTATTAATGCAACATCATTTCTCAGTTCCAGGCCTCCCTCCGAATATTCTTTCTCCTCTCAGCCTCCATCCCTGGGGCAGATGATGAAGAGGTTTCTAACAAGAGTTAAAAACGCTGGGGCCACCTTATATCTTTGAGTAGCCAGTGTCTCCCGAGAACTAAGGAAAACATCAATAAAATCATGGCATACGCTTACTTATTAAGTGAATATCTGACATATTCATTACAGAAATTTACAAATGAAAAGAAGACAAACTCTCCATAATCCCCTTACCCAGGGATAGCCACTGATAACATTTTGTTGTACATCTTTCTACTGCTTTTCTCCCTTGAATTTTTCTTTTAACCTTTCAAAGAAACTAGAGTATTGTGTCCTTCACTTTACAAGCATCTTGTAAGGAAAGTGCCGCCAGAGTAATTGGTTCTGTTTAACAAAGAAAGAAAACTGAAGGTCCCAGAGGTTCAGCTGTTCTAGCTCGTGCAGCAGTGTGTAAGCTTACACACTGCACCTGTCAGCCCCGTGTGTTCTGAGGGGCCTCAAAAGCAAACAGCTTCATCGTCAGCAAGTAACAAGAACACCTAAGAAACTAGAAAGCCAGGGAATTCCCCTTTCATAGCAGGTGAATTGATGGAGATCAAAAGCTCAAAATGTGCCCACTGTTTTGAAATCTACCTGCAAGGGGTAGGTATGGTGAAGACTCCAAAGGAGAGGGTCCCCATCAGGGTCATGCCCAGGAAATGACGCCCACAAGCGTCAGACACACCAGAAGGAACAGGGTGCCAGATTACAGTCAGGGGCAGGAAATCCGCGGGTCCTCCCAGACACAAGGGTGTGGAGAACTGCCCGATCATTAGCGGCCTTTCTTCAGTGCCCAGTGCAGAATCCTGGCAACGTGGGAGCAGCTGGTTTCCCACCGCAAGGGAGCTTGGGGAGGGCTTGTGTAGATGGAGACATGCGAGTCCCTCCTCCCTGAGGACTCTGCTCAAGAGCCTACACCTGCGGAAAACGGGCTTTCGGGCAGATGCTGAGGTCTTTGGGCTGGGAGTCAGGAGGGCACCGAGAGGTCTGGAGAAGTGGAATGTCAGGAGTGCTGCCCAAGGAGACTGCTTCGCCAAGAGTGCTCTTATTCGCAATTCCTCAAGGGTGGTGGGTTGAAACAAGCTTGCTAGAGGAACTTCAGAGGGGCTGGAAGGAGGCTGGGCCAGGCCAGGTAAGGAGGAAGGGAGGGGAGGTCTCTGAATGAGGAAACTGGTCCATGCCAGAAGGAAGTCATTTCCCTGGCCGTCCAATCTAGAGTAAGAATCCAGAGCCAGGCCAGAGGTTTCACAGGGAGAGGAGATAAAGGGAATTGGGCCAAAAACAGAGATATGGCAACGTTCTTCAAAAGTAAACTGCACAAGTCCAACAAACGTGTGAGAAAATGTCCAACCTCATTGTTAAAAGGAATGAAAATGAGACATCTTTTTTTTGTGTGCCTATGAAATTAGCAAAGAATAAAAATCAGAAAGTAAAATGAGCAAGCTTTCTGGAGGATAATTTAGTAACACATATCAAACGTGTTAAAAATGCTCATACCCATTGACCCAGCAATTCCACTTAAAAAATAAAAAAAAGTATCTCCTAAGAACATAATCAGAAATGTGCCCAAAGAAATCCAGCAAAGTTGTTCATTTATAGTGTTTCTTATAATACCCGCCACTCTCCCTTCAGGAGAGAGATAGAGATAGAGCCAGAGTGAGAGGGAAAGGAGACAAATGTCCAAAAATAGGAGCTGGGTGAGGTAAAATTGAGATTTCTCTACAGAATGGAACAACGTGCAGCTACTGAAGCCTATACGTTGAAAGAGGAAGACATTTACAATATATCACCATGTCACAGTTTTTGAAATTTACATATGGTGTCATACCCCAAAACAAATCTCTATATAAAATTTATAAATCTATGCATAGAAAAGCAACTGGGGAATCTTACATCAAAAAGCAAATAGACTTTAGGGGGTAGAAAATTTTTGTGTGTCTGGGGGGGAATATGTTTTTCACATTCTGCACTGAGCATGTGTTATTTTTATAATTAGATGACATATTTTGATGACATATTATTTAAACAAATTGCTTACATTAGGATTTTATTATTATTATTATTATTGTTGTTAAACATCCAGAAACTAAGGCTCCTGCGTCACCTAGGTTCTAGAGGTAAATTTCTAAGTTTGTTTTTCTCCGGAGCTTTTCTACTCAGCAGAAGCACATTTCTTAGTCTCTTTCCCACATAACATATCTAAGCAGGCGGCCCTAACGTTTAAGAAAACCACAATACAGGGCTAAGGAGCCCCCTCTGACCCATCCCACTCCCAGGAATCACTGAGCCAGGCATTTGGGTCAGTTGGGGACCTGCCTGCGTCACAGCCACTATGTACCAAGAGTTCTAAGAGTTTCTCTATTTGTAGATCTCCATTCTGCCATGGATACTCTTTTGAGCTCTCAACTGGACTCTGAGTGTCAAGCTAGAGGGAAATCCCCAGAGCGGTGTGTAAGGACACCACCTCCCTTGCCTGGCTCAGACTGCCACAGGGCCCCCGAAAACCTGCAGAGGGCCTCAGACACCCACCAGGTCTGATCCTCCCCAGGAGTCCTTTACTTGCCCTCAGACACAGCTAAAACCAGCTCTGTGGGCTGATTGTGGAGGTGTCAGGCCACGAGTCTTGTCACATATCTACCCTGATCCTTGACCCCAACAGCAGTAAAGTGCAAATTGCTATTTATTCAAACTGCCATTTGCTTATGTTGAAACCCAGTTGCTGAACCCAGAGATAACAGTCTTTATGGTGGGGAGGAACTTCCTGTCAAGGACAGTTAATTTTAATTTTTCCACTGAGCTCAACCTCAAAGTGAGGTTGATTGCTACTCAGCAAGATGGACTGCATTAGTGGAGGCTTTAATTGAGTGCAGATCTATGTCCCAAAAGCAAAATGTTTGTTGTATACATACTTTGGGACAAGAAGAAAAATGAAAAACAAGTCTTTCTGAGGAAAAATTGAAAGCAGAATGTAGTCCATCCATAGTCAGGATGGCAGCGCCAAAAGCCAGCTGGGGGGCTTGGGGGAACTCTCCACCATCCCGTGGCTCAGATCCAATGGGCTGTCTGCAAATGTTTCTAAAAGCTCGATGCCTGTGTTTGGGTCTCCCTTTCCCAAACACTGGACTCTATCGTGGTTCCTCATGACCAAGAAAAAGCTCCAGGAAAACAGCGACAGATGAGGCGCCCTTGGCCAAGGGGCCATGGCATATGTTTCTTGCTGCAAGGCTCCTTTTGGCCCAAGGTATTGATCAATGTTGGCATTCGATGTGGTGCCTCTGTCTACATCCTCTATCAGTGACCTTGAGATAAGCCCTCAGCTGGAGCCCGACGCTACCTCTGGCCTCTCACTGTTATGGTTCCAGACCCTTGTCATCTCTTTCCTGAGCTGTAGAACCGGTCTTTGTGCTGTTGAGGGGAGATGTCATCTTAAAACCTAGTTAGGATCACCCCTCCTCAAACACTATCAAAAGCTGTCCTTGAGCCCCCCAGATACAGATCCAAGCACTTCCACGATCCAACCCCACACTCCCTTTCCAGACCTTTCTCTCCTCTCCTCTCACATCCTATGCTCTGGCCAAACCAGCTTACTCCTCCCTGCCCCCTCCTCAGTCCATCAGCAAGTCCTGCTGTGACCCCACCTCCTCCGTCCACCTTCCTCTCTTGGCTGTACAACTCCAACAGCCTCCAACAGAGCTCCCTGCTTCCATTTTTTCCCCTCTCCAGTCCATGTCCACACATCTCCAGACTGATTGTTTAAAAAGTAAACAATGCTCACCCCTTCCTTAAAACCCTCCGTAGCAGGGGGCGTTCCACCACACTGACGGTAAAATGCAAGCTCTTCCCGATGGCCTACAGGGGCCACCTTGACCCGGCCCTGCCTACCTCTCCCATCTGCTCTTGTACCACTATCCTCCTTGCTACTAGAGCCACATGTGTTTGCATTCTCTTCTTAGCACTTGCTGTATCCTCAGCCTGGATGAGACGTTTTTTCCTCCTGCTCTGCCCCTGCCTAGCTCCTCACCCCCCAGTCTTAGCTCAAATACTACCTCCCAGCAAGGCCTTCCCCCAACATCTTACCTAAAGCAGGACCACAGCCATTCGGCGCAGCTCATACCGCTGTCTGAAATTATCTTGTTTATTCGTGTGTTGTTTATTTGCTCTCCCCGTGAGAATCTATGCTTCCCGCGGGACCTTGACTAACCTGTTCACTGCTGCATCATCAGCACCCAGGACAGTGCCTGGCACACAAGAGATTCTAAATCATTATTTGTGATAAATGATTGATTACAGGAAATAATAAACATTTCCTGAAAGGCCTTCATTATCTCCAGCCTCCACCCCTTGGGCTGTGCTACTTCCTTGCCCTTGCCTCCTTCTTCCCCTCCATCACCAAGTGCTGACATTTGTAGTAAGGCAAACTCAAAGGGCTCTCTCCCCTGAAGGTCTTCCCTGGCCCCTCTAGACATAAATAACTCCTGCTGCTTCTGACAGCCTACCTCTGCCCTATATTCCAAGGCCACCTACTTCAAATGACTTTATTCTTTGTTCCTGGAAATTCTTGCCTAGAAAGATAAGGCTATAAATCAGAAAAATCACAGTTGGCTCCAGGAACTTCCTGAAATCAACTCAAACAATAGACAGCTCAAATACCTCTCCTCAGAAAAATGCTTTACCCAACTAGGCAATGATTCACCTATCAAAGCAAGAGTTCTATACTGTGTTCACAACCCCTGTGGACATCAATGTCAAGAATTTTGCCCAACCCCAATCAATTCCTTGCATGGAAACAGCATCTTAAATCATTCATTCGAGTCCCAACCCACCAAACCCTATAACATCTGGAAGGTTCAGAGGAGAGGCCTGCTGTAAAGCTGAGATGAATAGGTTATTCTGGTGGCCTTTTAAGGGATTTAGCAGGTGACAGTGCATAGTGTCTAGTACCAAGTCTTCTTTTTTTTTTAATTAACATATAATGTATTATTTGTTTCAGGGATACAGGTCTGTGCTTCATCAGTCTTACACAATTTACAGTGCTCACCATGGCACATACCCTCCCCAATGTCCATCACCCAGCCACCCCATCCCTCCCACCCCTCTCCCCTCCAGCAGTCCTCAGTTTGTTTCCTGAGATTAAGAGTCTCTTATGGTTTGTTTCCCTCTCTGGTTTCCTCTTGTTTCATTTTTCCCTCCCTTCCCCTATGATCCTCTGCCTTGTTTCTCAAATTCCACATATCAGTGAGATCATATGATAATTGTCTTTCTCTGATTGACTTATTTCACTTAGCATAATACCCTCTAGTTCTGGGCACCTGGGTGGCTCAGTCGTTAAGCATCTGCCTTTGGCTCATGTCATGATCCCAGGGATGGAGCCGCATGTCGGGCTCCCTGCTCAGCGGGAAGCCGGCTTCTCCCTCTCCCACTCCCCCTGCTTGTGTTCCCTCTCTTGCTGTCTTTCTCTGTCAAATAAATAAATAAAAATCTTAAAAAAAAAAACAAAAACCCTCTAGTTCCATCCACATCGTTGCAAATGGCAAGATTTCATTTTTTATGACTACATAATATTCCATTGTGTGTGTGTGTGTGTGTGTGTGTGTGTGTGTATATATATATATATTTATATATATATATATACCACATCTTCTTTATCCATTCATCTGTTGATGGACATCTAGGCTTTTCCCATAGTTTGGCTGTCGTGGACATTGCTGCTATAAACATTGGGGTAGCACCAACTCTTCTGTATTTGGTGAATGATGGAAGAGTGAACGCATCAATGACTAGCTCACCTACCCCACCCTTTATTCTCTCCCTTCTCGAAGCGGCAGAACCAGGAACATGCAGCCAAGGGGTCAGTTAGAGCAGGGCTTTGGACGAGGGAAGTCCTTCGTTTCAGTGACTAGACCTTACTTTGGAATTGATGGCAGAAACCCATGGGAGCCCAGCGTATCCCCCACACCCAGGCCAAGGCACCAGGCAGCCAACCAGCCTCTCCCCTCGTGCCCAGGGCGACGGCGCTGGACCGCTACGGGCTGCAGAAGGCGGGCTTCACGCACGTGCTGAATGCGGCTCACGGCCGCTGGAACGTGGACACGGGGCCCGACTACTACCGCGACATGGCCATCGAATACCACGGCGTTGAGGCCGACGACCTGCCCACCTTCGACCTCAGCGTCTTCTTCTACCCAGCGGCCGCTTTCATCGACGCGGCGCTCAGCCAGGACCACAGTAAGAGACCCGCCACCCTTGGTAGTTCAACCCCAACAAACCCGCCTGCGGCCCCGCCCCCGCGCCCCACGAAGGCCCGCCCCTCACCTTGGCTGGAGGCGGGATCTGCGCACTCTCAAAGCGGGTTCTGCAGGGGTTGTGAGTGATCGAGCTGGGAGTGTCTGAGCCCCGGGAGGCTGGGAGCCACACTGAGCGTGCTGCTGGTGGGGTTCGGGCCTTGATTGCCTCTGTGGGGAATCGGGATCGGGAGGGTTCGGAGGAAAGGCCTTCGGCCTGAATCCCAATTCCCTAAGGCTCATCAGCGATCCTTGGAACAGCAGGGACGTCTGGATGCCCTCAAAGCTGGGACTACAGCCCAGACGTCAAATGTGCCTGGGCCCAAACCTAATAGCTAGGGGCTTCAATGCCAGAAAACCTTTGGGGAGCTGACTTGGAGAGACTTCAAAATCTCCTGCCAACCAACTGAGCCCGCAGCCCCCCCATCCCTCCTCCTCCCCCAACACACAGTCTAGTGAGGCCTCTTATAGAAAGCTGACAACCTAACCTTCTAAATGGTGACCTGTATTTGAGAATCTGAGTTTTGCACCCATGATGTCCAAGTTTCCCAAGGTTAATTTTCCATTTTTATTTTATTTTATTTTTTTTAAAGATTTTATTTATTTATTTGACAGAGACACAGCAAGAGAGGGAATACAAGCAGGGGGAGTGGGAGAGGGAGAAGCAGGCTTCCCACGGAGCAGGGAGCCCGATGCAGGGCTCGATCCCAGGACACTTAACGACTGAGCCACGGAGGCACCCCTAATGATCCATTTTTAAAATCGCAGTGCTAGTCCTTGCACTCAAAATGTAGTTTTAGCTGGTCTAATCCAGGTAAAGGCTACAAGGCTCTTTTGGAGAGAAGGGCCTGGCTTAGGTCTGCATTGGGGTAAAACAATATGCAGTTATTGCTGCAAGGGGGTGTTTCAGGGACATTTCATAGAGGCCAGAGGGACTTCTACTCCCTAATCTGTGCTCTGACTTTAGGCCCACGTTTCATACCCCTTTACGGGGCCATCACATAATTCAGGGTGTCCAGTTACTGAAAGCCTTTCTTGCCACAAGAGGCTGGGATTACGAGGCTCAGTGACCGGCGGACTGGCCTGCTTCAGGAACTTGCAGTCTGCAGCTGGGCCCAGGCCAAGTCCCAGACCTTGATGGCCATCCCACAGCGGTCCTGGCCCCACAGCTAGGCACCAACAGTTTGTTATTATTTTGGTTCAGAAAGCAAGGTCACAGTGAAAAAAAACCTCACAGAGCTGAAGGGCTTCTATTAGGGGATGCCTTAGTTCAAAGTCGCGCTTTTATGAGACTATTTATTGACCATCTTTTGCATTATGCACATTCTGGGTTTCTAAGCAGTATCAAAAAGCAACTGGACTCTGACTCATCAATGTGAGGTAAAATTTGCCTCAGATTATTTGAAGTTAACTGAAAACATATTTGACAAGAAAAAACAAAAAGCTGCCACAGCCCAATCCTTCGGTTTCTGTTTAATGTACGCTTTTGTCATTACTGTATCTCCAAACTTTCTCTTAATGGAAGGGGTTTGGCAGGCTTTGGAGAAGACAGGGCGGGGTTTCACACCTTACAACTTACTAACAATGTGATTTCGCTACGCCTTCTTTCTCAATCTGGTGATGAAAATATTTACCTTGGAGGGTTCTAATGAGGATCAGCAGTAACCCACATAGAGCACTTCGCGTGGAACCTGGTGCACAGCGGGTTCTCAGATGTGTTTGATAAAGAGAGGTCGTGCACCATGAAACACATAACCACGCTAGCATGTGTGCATCATAATAATAAAGTTTCCAATCCCAAAAGAAAAGGAAAGGAAAAAAGACATTCCAACTTTGAACTAGTATAGTAGACTCACATGACAGCTTGTTTTCAGTTCCTGGTACACCATTTTAGAGTCTTCCCCGCTCTGCTGAATTAGGAAAGAATGGGGCTCAAAAGTCATGTGTAGGCCTGGGCAGATCACAGAGCACTGATGAGGAGATGTCAGGTTGGAGTGGGTCCTGACCCCTAGGTCATAGGTGCGAAAACACCCAGCAAAGAAAAGAAAGGGTCAAGAGAGAAAAGTATATGCTCAGGTCAGAGAATGTGCAGGGGACAGAATCGGTGGGCAGGGGTGTGGGACTAGACCAGTTGTCCGGGTAAGGGGAGCAGGACATGACCCCACGGCCAGGTGGGAGGCTGGGGTCCCTTCTCAGCGCCTTTGCATTTGAATATCCTCAAGTCTGGGGCTCAAATCGAAATGCGAACCCCGCAGAACCCGGCAGGGAACGTAAGCAAATGACGCTGGCTCCGTGGAACGCGTGGGCGCTGGGGCGGGCGTGCTCGTAGCGACGTGGAGAGCCCCAAATAGTCCCCAAAGGGGGCGCTGCTGCTCGGTCTCAGCCAACACGTGACCTGTGAGAATCAGGGCGAATGTGGCAGATCTGATTTTTCAGGAAAAGTCTTCAATCTGGATTTTAATGTGAAATTGCCCAGTTTTTAAGTGTTGGCAACACCTTGAAAATTTCTTAAAATGCTGCAAAGGCCAAACAAAAGAAATCCAGTGGCTGTGTGTTTGTAACCGATGCCGAGTCGTCAGGGTAATGAAATAAAACGCTCATTAGTCAGCGACGGCATCGTCACGGACTCCATCCTCTGGGGGGGGGGGGGGGGGGGCGGCCCCCCCCCCCCCCCCGGGGGGGGGGGGGGGGGGGGCAGGTGCTCAGCGTCCCGGGGGGGGGCAGCGTGGGGTGTCTAGTCGTTCGTCGGGCGTCTGGGGGACACTACCACGGCATCCTGGAGCCAGGCTCCCTCACATGTTTCTTATTACACTCTTGATGTAAGAGGTGTTGATGGGCAGTCTGGCTGGAAGGCAAGGCCCCTCTCTCTCTCCCCTCTCTTGTCTTTCCTGTTCTTCCTTGGCTAGTTTCAGCCAAGTGTGCAGTTTCCCACTGCTGCCCCTCGCATCCAGTCTTGTCTACTCTCGCTGAAAAGCCTTCCTCGTGGGGCTGTAAAGCTGTACCTGTGGCCTGTGCAACCCACTCCTACCCCTGTCCTACCCTGACCCATTCCTTCCGAAAGAACTCCCTAGACAATGGTGGTCACGCTTGAAAAATCTCAGAAATAAGCCAGTCCAGTGTCCAGCCCTTAGAGCTGGGGAAACAGAGGCCCAGAGAAGCCAAGTGATGTGCCCAGGGTCACAGAGCTAATCAGAGGCCAGCAGGAATGCCTTCTGTCACCCAGGCCTCTCAGAAGAGTCCTTTGCCCTTGTTTTGAACATCTGGTGACTTTCCTGTATAAGAGGTCACCAAACATCGTGAAAGGTGAGGCACTCCAGCTGGTTATAAGATCTGAAACAACTGAACGTGTCATTCATCAGCAGAGAGAGAAGTACTGACAAGACACTGCCCTGGAAACCCCATTTGGATGGCCTTCACTGCTCCTGGCATGACATCCTCAGAGGTGAAGTCGTGTGGTTTTAATTTGAGAAATCCCGGAGCAGATACTGTGAGGCTCTGAAGATCAGATTTTAGTATCGCCACTCTCCTTTTGTTCTTTTTTCTTTTTCTTAAACAGGCCATAGCCTGCTTTTGAAGCCATCTTCAAATCTATTATGGATAAGGCAGGTATGGATAAAGACATGAAGTCCGCTTTCGAGCCGGAGCTTGGCTCTCTGGTGCTTCTAAGCTTTGACCAGACCGGGTTTTCAGGGTATTTGAAGGGTCCCCTGCCCCACTGCAGCACACAGGCCTGCCCCTAGCCGCTCCAAACACAACACGCACCCTTTTTCTGACGCCTTCCACAGACCCAGAACTGTTTGGGAGAAGTATGAGCTCTGCCTTTGCAGGCTGCTGAGGAAGGTAGGTGAGTGAGAGACAGGCAAAGAGCATCCCTCCAAAACCAAGGAAGGAGGTTGCTGATGAGAGTACATACCTGGCGGGGGTGGGATTGAGCTGAGGGTGGGGGTTGGTGGGTAACAGGCTTGGCCTGAATATCTGATCTGAGTGACAGAGGCCTGTCTTTTGGTCACCAGTGAAAATGTGCAGTTGGGGAGGAGCAGAGATTCTGCATATGGGTTTTCTTTATAAGATTGCGGGAATTCACCTTTTGGTAAAGGCTAAGGGCAATTATTTCATTGAAATCCCCATTGTTGAAACATAGATTGGGACCTATCCGTGCAACATAAAAATCAATTTAGTGGGTGCAACCAGCATTTCTTTTAAGAAAATGAATGGATTCGAAAAGAATTGAAAATATCAGCATGTATTATTGCCTGTAGTAAAAGTTCGTGTTACCCTGTGGAACTCTTGTCTGATACACACGCACTTGTGATACCACATGGCATCGAAGAGCCCCGAATCTGGTACCAGGTAGCCTGGGTGGGAATCACAGTTCTGCCACTTCCCAGCTGTGCAAATTGGGCGGATCACTTCTTGGCCCTTCATGTCCTCCGTAAAATGGGGATGATAATTGTATCTACCCCATCCGTGTGTTGTGCCGATTGACTATGTAGTTGGCAGGTTCGGGGGTGGGGGGAGGCTCTGTACATGTAAGCCGCGAACTGTTGTGTGCTGGGGGGGCGCAAAGTGAGAGCCACTGAGCTAGGAAATGCCAACCCCGACCCAGCTGCCCTAACCCTGGCTGGTGTCTACCAGAGAGCCTCCCGGCGGCTCCGCCATGGGCCATGCCGGGAGCAGGGCCGATGCAGCCTTCCTTGCCCTTGTCTTCTGAACCCTCCTGGGAGCCTTCTCACCACTCGACGCCGGGCCCCAAGGGTGGTGCTTAGCAGAGCCTCAGAGCAGAGAGGGAGCGGCACCCTGGGGTTGCCGAGACAGGCCCTTTACCCGAGGGAGACCTACCAAGCTCACGGGGCTGCCAGCATTAATGCTGCTTTTGTAAAACCAAAATTCGGCTCCAGGAGCTTCTGCTGGAGCCGAGTGCGCCCTTCCCTCCCTTCCCCCTTTCTCCTCCAACCCCCTCCATCTCCCTTCACCCTTTTTCTCCCCTCCCCTCCTCCCACTTAACAGACTTCAGGCTCCCAAAAGACTTAATGAACTACAGCTTTTGTCTGTTTCAAGCATTTAGTCATGACAGAAAGAATTACCCTTTTTGCCAGGAGAGGAAGAAACGCTTTAGTTATCAGCAGAGCTGGCAAGAGGCCAGGCAGCCTCTGGAACAGTCTGTGAGGATTAGGATGCCAGAGGTACGTTCCAGTCCGGGAGCATAGTCATGCCACGCAAGAGCCAGGGCCAGCCTCCCCCAGACCCGACCCAGCAATAAAGAAGCCGGCCCTGCTTCTTGCCTTCCTTTCTAGCCCATGTGCACGAGGAAAAAGTGGTGTAGTCACATTCTTGTAGCTCAGCAACATGGCGGGTGGATTGAGGGCCCCCTGGTTAGCTTGTGGGGATTCATGAAAACGAATCGTGATCAAATGAACAGTTCCTTATGAAGCACCTCTCTGTGGCAGCAATGTGTGTGTGGAGAAACCAAAATGGAGTCCTTACTGCCGGGCAAGGTGTGCAGGCCTCGCCAGGACGGGAAGGGGAGAGAGAAACCCCGGGCCTGGTGGTCGGGGCCTCTTGGATTCCTCACGCTGCCTGGGCTGCTGACCATCACCATTGTCCTGGGCATGGTCCCCTGGCACAGGTGCGGGGGTGAGGGTGAGAAGGACACGAGGGGGCCACACCCGTTCAGAAATGTTCTTTAGCAAGCAGTTCTCCCATCCTGCTGATGTTCCACAAGCCCAGTGATGTCCCTAAGTCTTCCTGGTCATCCTTCTGAGCTTCAGGCCCGAGACTGAGGAATAGAGACATGACTGGGGTCACAAGTCACACGGCTCAAACTGCCCCAGCTGAGCTATCCCACAACGACAGGAGAGGGCAGCCACTGGGATGGCAGTGGTGGGGACAGGCGGAGAGCTTAATCTTACTACTTTCTCTGTCCGCAGAGCCCAGAGGCCGGTAGGCAGCACACAGAAGGGTCTCGATAACGAGGTGCTTTAAACTATTTCCGGCACCTGCTTTTTGGGTGACCTCTGGTATGTCATTTCACCACTCTGAGCCCGTTTCCCATCTGTAAAACAGGGATGATGATAATGAAGCTGGAAGGTTCTGTGAAAGATAAAGTGAGATCAAGCACATGGATGTACCATGTGAGCTCTAGAGCAGACCTGAAGGATGCACAAGCTGCTTCCCATTTGTGGCTTCTCAGCTGGGCCCAGCTGACGCCATGGTAGTGTCCAAAGGGAGACTTTTTGTTTGTGGAGATTCTTCTAGATCTCTGGTTCTCAAACTTCTTAGTCTCAGAACGCTTTGACACTCTTAAAAAAGTATTGAAGTCTTCAAGCAGCTTTTGTTTGTGTAGGTTGTATCTGTCAATATTTACCCTGTTAGGAATAAAAACTGAAAACCTTAAAAATATTTATTTGTTTAAAATTTAAAAACCCCTTGCATGTTAAAATAATAACATGCTTTTGTGAAAAAAATATATTTTCTAAAAGAAAGCTAGGGAGAAGAGTGGCATTATTTTACATTTTTTGCAAATCTCTTCAGTGTTAGGCCTATTAGAATTCAGTTGGGTTCTCATATTAGCTTCTGCATCAGTCTGTTGCGATATGTTGTTTTGGTTGAAGTATATGAAGAAAATCCAGCCTCATTCAGATATATAGTTGGAGAAAGGAGGGTTATTTTATTTTTATTTTTATTTTTTTAGGGAGAGATATTTTAATAGCCTTTTCAGATAATTGTGGATATTCTTCTTTAATAGTACACCAGAACTTGATAAGTAATCTTTTTATAAAGGCTAGCTGTGATGTGGCATCTGAAACCATATCCATAAACTTCACAGATATTCTGTTATATGGAAATCCATTGGTCTGTCTTGCACTTTGAATGGATTTTTTTACCCATGCATGATTTCGTGATATCCCACTTTGGTCATTTGGAAAATATTGGTTCCCTAAGTTATGTTGATCTTCCAATTGTTGACCCTTTTCATGGTACATTATTGAAAGAACACATTGTTTGCCGGGAATGGCCAGCAATCCCTGTACCGATGGATGAAAGAGGACTCCAAACTTTGCTGTGACAGAGAGGAGAAGGCAAGGGGGTCAACGCTCAGAGACGAAGACCCTTTGCTCTTCTTTGCTCCCGCTTTTATTGGTCCTTCAGGAGAATCACAAATCCTTATGTTTCTCAAGCACGTGGTGTGTGACAAGGAGTCTTACTGAAACTGGGAGGATTTACGGGAAAGATAAGATATGCTAATCTGCGTGTGCTACTGAACATAGCCTAAGGGACAATGCACACATCTCTTAGATCACAGGGCAGCTGTTTGGGCTAAGAGAGATTCGGGGAAGGCAACTCCCCACGGCATTCCTCCGGCAGAGTGGGTCACCGGGCCCCGGCATTCCAAAGGCCTACGCCCTTCTCCGAAACCCTCCCTGCCCTCAGTGGCCTCCATGTTACATTTTAGCAAGCCGGGTATTATGGCTGATTTCATGCTCTACATTAACCCCAACAATTGTTAATATCACCACCAACCTTAACAGAAAAACCTAAAAGTACTGGGAAACGGTCAACCTCACAGTAATAGATACAAGTTTTCAAAAATTCTAATATTTTTGCTCAAAAGCTTGCATTTTATCCCTGGCAACAAATACCATTGGTTGTTTTCTTTGAAATGAGAGGCTTACTTTGTTCACTTCTGAGACAGGGTCTGCCAAATACCCAAGTGTGAATTATCCTGGTTTTTCTGTCATTTGTTCTTTTAAGTAAAAACAGTGTTTCATGAACAGTGGCTAATTCAGCTTGCAACTCAATCTCCCGAGGAGATAACCATCTCACTTTGGTACTCAGCCCAAGTGCTTTATGTGCTCGTACCATTTCATCACACGGAATATTAAGTAGAAGTGTAACCAAAGGCTGAAATTTGATAAAATTCATTTTTACTGCTTCATCAAGGATAGTCTTAAGGGAAATTAGCATTTCCTCCCCCCCCGAGAGTGCGTGGTGGTGAAGAATGCCATGATGACTAGTACAGTTTGGTGCCTCTTTTCCCCACTGCATTTCAGGCAAGATCCTGGTTCACTGTGTCATGGGCCGCAGCCGGTCGGCAACCCTGGTCCTGGCCTACCTGATGATTCACAAGAACATGACCGTGGTGGACGCCATTCGACAAGTGGCCAAGAACCGCTGTGTCCTGCCCAACCGGGGCTTTCTGAAGCAGCTCCGGGAACTGGACAAGCAGCTGGTGGAGCAGAGGCGACAGGCCCAGCGCAGTGACAACAGTGAGAAGGCTGGTGAGAAGGAACCATAGGGCCCCTCACAGGGCACGCAGAGACACTCAGGAATGGAGAGGGAAGGCCGAAATCGCCCTGCCCTGGGATTTGGGACAGTGAACCCAAAGCTTGACTTCCGTCCCATCTTAAACTTGCCAGGTGTGTGCTGACGAACAGGGAGGATTCAAAGCTGTCTCCTGGATGAGCACTTGGCTTCACAGCGGAAGGAGGCAGACAGCCTTCTCAAGCAGAATTGCTTACAGATGAGCACACAGTTCTGCACCAAGGCACCTGTATTTTTTTTATTTTTATTTTTTATCTGGTAAGATGGAAGCAGAAAAGGACTGGAAAATGTGTAGGCATTGTGCTGTGATTAAATGTTTTGGCTTTGTCTGAAAGTCATATTCTTTTTTTTTTTTTTTAAGATTTTATTTATTTGTCAGAGAGAGCACAAGCAGGGTGAGGGGCAGAGGGAGAAGCAGACTCCCCGCTGAGCAAGGAGCCCGATGCGGGACTCGATCCCAGGACCCTGAGATCATGACCTGAGCCAAAGGCAGACACTTCACCGACTGAGCCACCCAGGAGTCCCTGAAAGTCATATTCTTAAAAAATAATTTTAAATTTTTTTTTTTTTTAGCACAGGAAAGCGCCCCGGAGAGTTGTGTTATGGGAGAGTTTGCACAGCTTATTAGCGAGTCCCCTCTCTGGGGCATCCATACTTCCTCACCACCTCCTGCATCCTCTTTTCCATGGAATCCCCAGGCTTGGGTCAGCCCCCTCCCCCCCCCCCCATAGATGCTGCTCTTTGCGAAGTGCAGAGAGCAACTCATTTGTTAGGGCTGGGGTGGGTGTCCTGAGTCCCTGTTCAGAGGCCCCTGCCTTGTGTTCTTCCCCCTTCCTCAGGAGCCAGGGCTCTTCAGAATCTTAGCCAGAGCTGCCACTACCCAGAAAAGTTCCGTGAATTGTGGACAAGAGTGTGACTTTACAATTTTGGGAAAAAGAAGGAGGATACTACTTGGAGAAGCTCCTTTCATTTTGATTCTAGTCAAAGCAACACGAGCTTGTTTTCAGTCACACCAGAAAGTATTTGCAAACGTGTTTGCTGTTTAATGGGAGAACAAGGCAGTCAGGTGAGCTCAGGTGTGGAATGTCCCCGCCCCTGAGGGCTAAGCCAGGCACCACGAGTGTGTGATGTTCATTCTTGAGGAGAAAACAGCAGGAGGGACCAAGCAGGTAGATGGCTTCTGGAACCAGGAACCCTAAACTAGACAAAACCCACAGAGAGATGCCGATGGAGATGCCAGAGGTCAAGGGCCAGAAAGGACCAAGGTCAGTTCCTCATAATGACTCAGATTTCAGTGTGAGGGGAGCCGGTCACAGGCTCTTGGGAAAGAGGTACAGACCAAAAGGGGCTCTAGGGTCACAGAGGTGCCTACCTCGGCTTTCCTGTCACAGGATCCCAATAACCCACCCAAAACTCATTTATCTCCGATGTCTCATCTATTCCTAGTCCAGAGAGAAATTAGTATTTCCATCTTAATGAAATATTGTATTTAATACATGATGAAAATACTTACATTTAGTGAATCCATTATGTAGGAAGGATGTAATGCTGGTGTTCTCTTGAGCTTCTCCACACCTTCCTACCTGTTCCCACCTCTTTGTGGGGCTATGAGTCCTACTGAGGACAGCAGAAGCAGAGAACTTTAAGATTGGAGTACTGGTCTCTTCAAGATGGCTCCCGGGCGCCAGAGGTAGGAGAAAGTAGTTAACAGAAATTTTTGCAAAAGCATTTCAAGTCTTCAGAGGTAAATTATTTGGTCAACAAGTCTTCATTGAGAACCTACCACAATCCCAAAACTGGGTTAGGAAGTCAAAAGTAAAAACAAACAGCATGTAGTGATCAGGTACCAAAGCGAAGAACAGTTGGGGACGGGGCAAAGACCTCTCTGAGGAGATGGGGTGAGCTGAGACTTGAAGGATCACACCTTCCAAAGGCGGAGGGATCATTTGAGGCTGAGGAACGGAACAGCACCAGTGAAGGCCCCAGGGTGACAAAGAGGTGTGTTTTTGAGGAACTGCCCCTCAGTGAAGCTGGAGTTCGTGGGTGAGAAGGGCAGGGGAAGGAGAGGATTAAAGAAACCAGATTTTATTTCAAGTGCAGAAAAAAAACCACTGAATGGTAATAAGCAGGGGAATGGTATGATCTATGTTTTAAGGCAATCACTCCCACCTAAGTATGGAGAATGGTTTGCTCGGAGTTAAGAAGGGAGGCAAGAAGACCAGTCAGGAGGCTGTTAGAACTGTGGATAGGAAGAGGAAGGTGGCCTGACTGAGACAGCGCCAGGGGCCTAGTCCTTAAGATTCGTTTGGAATTATCCCGGAGAATCAACAGAACCTGCTGAGAGGCGAGAGAAAAATGAAAGATACTGATTCGGTTTCTTGCCTGAATACGGAGATGGGGTTGACTAGGGCAGAAATGGGAGGGGGCTGGAGATCACCAGTTACATCACGTCTGTAAGACCTACAAAGGTGTCTTTCGGTGTCATTTGGTCTTGAATCTAGAGGGAGCTTAGAGGAACGTTCACAACTGGAGATGTAATTCTGGGTGCTTTCTGTATAGAGGTGGTGTTTGAGCTCATCGTAGTACAAGGTGAGATGAGAAAAGAGAGGAAGCCGCAGGCCTGAGCACTTCAACATCCATGTTTAGAGCTGGGCCTGGGTGGCAGAGGGAGATCCAGGAACGGGGACAGAGAAGGGAGAAGGAAAACCAGGAGCATGGGATTACGGACGCCTGGGCACAAAGAAGTGGAAGGTACTGCTTCATAATGTAACAGTACTGGTACTCTTGAGTTTTGACTGTAGACCGCTGGAGACAATGCTTGCTTGTCAACAAAGTAAACTATATTTGTATAGCACTAACCAGTTCCTATAGCATCATGGACTCGTTGGCTAAGCCTTTAATCAGAGATGACAACTTACGGCCTTTTCACGAAGTCAAGTGTTGTAGAAGAGCTGCCGTTTAAACTGGGTTTGTTTCAGCTCACAAAGTTGAGCTGAGCGAGTTCGGGCAATCACGTTGGCTTCTTGGAGCCCAGTCTCCCCACCTGCACGCTGGGGACAACCACCCCATCTCCTGCACAGGGTGGGCGTGTGCACCTCGTGGAAGGGCTCTTTGTGAAAGTTTGATAACAATATTGAGTCTATTTCTAAAACAGAATGTCAGCAAGGAAGGCCAATGCCTTCACACCCGGGTGGGCACCGCTTGAGCTGTTCAAAGTTAACGGTCGACAGCGGACGACCACTAGAGACTCTTACAAGGTAAATGAAAGAACACATTACTGGGCTTAAAAAACGTGGCTTGTTAACGAATCTCAACCTAATGGTGACTCCATGTCAGTCCCGACGAATCCAGGTTCCTGTTTTCTAGGATCCTTGGCAGCACATTTAGGCCTGAACGGCTTTCTGTAGTGAGAGTGGGTAAGTGGGGAGGAGCGTGCAGGGTGTTCCGAGGCCACCTCAGATCAGCAGTTTCTCTCCTCCCCACGAATGTTGGAGATCGGGCCGGCAGAGGGGGTCCTGTACCTGGCTATGCTGCAGTCGCTTGGGAGCCGGTGACACGGAGATCCTAGTACTGTTCTCAGATGCTGGTCTGGCAGGTCTGGGGCAGTGACCAGAACTTGCCCATGCGCTCCCCGGAGGTACTGTGAGGCAGGCATGGGTGCTGAGTCAAGCATTTATTTCTAGGCTTGTAGCTTGCATAGGAAAATGTTTCAACAGTCAGAACTTTCTCTGAATGCCATAAAATGTAAACAATGACTTTTTGTGTGGGGGTGACAGAACCCCAGTTTCACCACAAACTGTAGGTGATTAGCAAGCCACTGCGAAAGGGAGAACACAGGGGAATCTGTCCCCAAAGAACCTCAACACAAGAGGAAAGAGACTATATTATGTGAAGGTTTCAAGTTGGGGCCTGTGGAAGCTTCCAGATCAGCTTGTTAGCAGGCCCCCACTCCAGTTCCCGGGCTCAGGCAGCCTCTTGCTGACGGGTGCACACACTAGGCTGCTAAGATTCTAGGAGCAGTTGATTCACAGGAGCGGCACACCATCACCTCCTGCTCTGGAGGTGGATTAGTTTGCTTTCGGGCCAGCACAGCACCTGGAAGTTTTCTTCCCTTTGTGACAACAGCCCTTGCAAGAGCCTCTTGTAAGCGCTCCCTCAGCCACTAGAGATATCCCCCCACTGACTGCATCTGAAGAAGGAAAGGACCAAAAGACAAGGTCTTGCCACTAAACCCAGAAGGCTTTGTAACTGTGACAGAAACCTAGGAAGGGTGAGAGCACAAGGCAAAACACCAGCAGGCATCCTCCCTCTGCAGGGGCCTGCGATTCCGGGGTGTATGCACTAGCCTGCCTTCTCTGTTTTATTCTTTTACGTAAACTTTGTGTCCATGGTCTTCTACAAAACATTTGGGTTGAACCACTGATGGAAAAGCAACGCTTTCCCTCAGAGAGGTCTGAAGGAAGTGGCGGGGGAGTCGTAAGCACCCATGTTTAGACACGTTGAGAGCTTAGCGGGCTGGTTTCACGTGGGTGCCAAGTCAAGCATTTATTTTTATGCTTGTAGCTTGAATAATAAAATGTTTGAACAGACAGAACTTTGAATGCCATAAAATGTTTATAAACAATGACTTTTTTTTTGTCTAAAGAAAACAATCACTCATTCACAACAGAGCAAAACTTTCACACTTTTTTTTTTTTTGAGAAAATGATTTTTCAAATATACAATCCCAAATTGGGTGCTTTTTGGGTATTAACTTTTATAAAAATGAAGTTTGCTACCACTGTGCTAAGACCCTGAGGGGTGTTTATGCACACTGTACTAATGAGGCAAATGGATATTTGGGCAGGATACCTTTGCAAATGAAGATCAAAGTCAAAAAGAAAAAAACAAATTCACTTTATTTTAAAGACAATGATTGGCATACAGAAGGTATGCACCAGCATAAAATAAACTTTCATGAAAAGCATTAAAATCCATTATAAATTAATTTATTAAATAGGTATTTGGTATATGTGATGGTTTTATTAGATATTACTCTTATTTATTGCCAACCCCCTCCCCCAAAGTCAAAACAAATCAGAAAATCTCATAACTCCAATTTACACTAAATAATTTATTTTCCCAAAATGTGTATGTGTTCTGAGATGTGACACATGATACAGTTCAATTGGTCATTCTCTATCAATCATAATATGACAGGACACAAGAGGCTAAAAATGGCTCATCATAATTTATTTTATGTTAAAATGTACAGCTTTTTTTTTGTTTGTTTTTTTTTCTTTTTTTTGAAGTGACTGACTAAAAAGAGAACAGATAAATACAAGAGTGTCGCTGGCTCCTATTTTGTACAAGGATCACGCCTCTCCTGCTTGGCCCTTACAGTCACCCTGGACAGGTACAAAGGCTACAAAAAAGGAAGCAATATAAACAGACACAAATAACTTTTTTGCTTTTTTACATGCGGTTTGTAAGCTTAGTTTGAGCTATTCACAAGCTACTTCTCTATTTTTCCTTAAAAAATAACTCCAATATTTTATAAAGATAGAAAAATCTACAGATGGAATGAAAATGTAAAGTTAGAGGCATTTCCATAAAATAGCAACTTTACACCAAATTCACTATTTTTTTTAAATCCTGCCAAGTATTTGGACATATATGAAATGTTTCAAAACCTGACAGATAAACACTGAGATATGCTTCATTCAATAAACAGAAGTCTGCATTTATAAAACAGAAAGCTGCCTTTTTTCCCCAAAGAAATCTGTCACCAAAATGGAAAAGGGTCTCAACTTTACACCAAACATTTAGCAATAAAACCCTTTTTGACTAACCAAATGGGAATAGCTTTTATAGCTCTTTACAGTTTTATAATTAACAAAAATATAGTTTTTTTTTTAAACCCTCAAATTAGGGCACCCTAATCAAGGCAAAAAACTTAAGAAATGGCTTACTGTTAGCACAACACTTGTACAGTACTACAAAATGCACTGTCACTAACAAAGACATTAGCGGCATGCTGAAGTGTCACCTTAAACAAAATATACAATAACTGAAATGCTAAAGGCATTTACATGGAGTGGACAGGGGGAAAAAAAAAGTTCTAGGTTCAGTATTAAAACAGATAATTTGGTGGGGGCGGGGCTTGATATCCACATCATTTAATGGAAGCAGGCACAACAAGTGGCTGCCTTCAAATTGTAGTCCAGAGAGGCCTTCCTTTGCAGAGAACTTCATATAAAAGTAACAGAAACAAAGATACCAAAAAAGAAAAAGGAAAAAAAGAAAAACAACTTGTATAAGGCTTTCTGCTGCATACAGCTTTTTTTTTTTTTTTTTAAATAAATGGTGCCAACAAATGTTTTTGCATTCACACCAATTGCTGGTTTTGAAATCGTACTCTTCGAAGGTTATTTGTGCAGATTCAATCCAATAGTGATGCCCGGGGGGAGGGGATCTCGTGACTGCCCCTGTTGCCTACCTTCTCATGTAGGACCCGTTGAGAGACTGTTTGGACATGCCCGTGTTCATGTAGCCGTGATGTCCGGGGGCCGTGTACATCATGTTACCGTGGGGCGGGGTCTGCATCGGCTGCTGGGCATATGGCTGGGTTCCCATCATGCCCATCTGCATCTGCATAGGGTATTGGGGTGTTTGATTCATGTAGCCATGATTGCTGTGATAGCCACTGTTCATCATCGGCTGGGACATGCTGTACCCATTCATGGCATTGAGAGTATTCATGTTCATGTTCACGGAGTTGACATTGTAGGCTGGGGCTGGCATCAGGTTCACACTCATGTTCATGCCCCTCTGCATCGTTAAAGTCCGTGCGGGACCCTGCATGGCTACAGTCTGGGAGCGCCCATAGATTTGCGACTGATGGGTGGCAGCGGCTGGTGACAGAGATGCCGATTTGGTTCTCATGGAGACGTGGCCCTTGCTGGCGATCTGGGTTTGCAGTCTTTGGCTGTGGGAGATGCCAATATTTGATGCAGCCATGTTCCGTTGCAGAAGAGGCGGTGGCAGATTCATCGGAGGAGGAGTCAGGTTGGGGGGTGGGGTCATGGTAGCTTGTGCTTGGGGTCCCCCAGGGACGGAGTGCGGAGACTGAGAAAGCTGAACAAGCCCTGTGTTACTTAATGGTGTGGACAGAGAGGCACTGTTTGCATAGGAAGTTACAGCAGCGGAATGGCTGTAAGGCAATGAATGATCAATAAGTGTATTAGTTAACTGCTGTAGTTTGGCAAGGCTGAAGGTGGCTGATGGCTGTGGGTAATGCCCAGCCCCAAAATCACTTTGCCCCATTCGTTCATATAAGCCAAGGTTGGCATTGCCAGTGTCGGGGAGCTCGGCCAGCTGCATCGGCGGGCTGAAGTTGGCAGCCATGCTGCACTGAGCCAGCTGCTGGCCACTGCTCGGAGGCCGCTCCACCACACAGCCTTGAGGAGACTTGACACCGCAGGTCGGGGGCGAGCTGATGGTGGTCTGCTGCAGCAGGCTGCAGCTGCCACTGATGTTGGACATCTGCTGGGTGACGGCACAGCTGCTCTGTGTCAGACTGCTAGAGGTGAGGCTGCTATAGGAGCAGCTGTTCTGCGAAGAGCCGTTTCCACAAATGCTGCCGCCCATAGTAGAATCATAGCTACTCGGGTTTTCGTAGTTCTCGGTTGTGCTCTCAATACTGCCCAGGTCACTAAATCCGCTGTCCACGACTTGCTGTGAGTGGTCGGACACTGACGGGACATCCATCATTGGACTGGTCTCCATGTTCTGCAGAGATGGCACCGAGATGGCACTTTGATCCGGGCTGATTTGGGCATAGCTGTTTTCCAGGGCAGGGACGCTTGGGCTGTTGACAGAACGTACTGACTGGCCAGGATGGGAATGGACGGAGGAAACGGGGCTACTGTGGTCTGACTGCTGGCAATCGTCCAGGGCGGTGGCGATCTGTGGACTTTGGTCTGCATGGGTGTAGTTCTGTAGGCTTCTACAGGCCTCTTGAGTCTCGGCGCAATCCTGAAAAGTATCGTCCTGTTCACTGTTCTCCTGGGTCAAGGACTGAACCGCCTGAACGGTCTCGGAGTCAATTTCCATGGTTGCAGTATTTCTCTCTTTGAACTCAGCATCCACTTCTTCACTGCTCTTTTGGTCCTGCTTCTGGGCCTCTTCTCCTGGGGATTCCTCATCGGATTCAGGTGCAGCTTCAGTGTCTCCAGCAAGCTCCTTAGGTTCGCTGTTACAAGCAGCTGCAAGGTCAACGCCACAGTCCATTAAGACCTCTGAGTTCGAATGACTAGGCCGGACACTAAGGTCTAAAAAAGCCTCCTGGTTTTCTAGTACTTCTTTGAAGGCTTCTCTTGGGCGTTCTTCCTTCTCTGCTTCTGTACACTCCATGTGACTGTCATCTTCATCATCTGCATCGTGACCCTCGTTGTGAGATGGCTCTTCATCCTCTTCCTCCTCCTCTTCATGATCATCCAAGGGAACAGGGTCTTCTTTGTCCATGCAGACTTCTGGTTCTTCTTTTTCCTGACTTTTAGCACCACCTGGGTCTTTTTCTACATTTTCTTCTTCTTCCTCCTCCTCTTCCTCCTCCTCTTCTTCTTCCTCCTCCTCCTCTTCGTCGTCTTCGTCGTCGTCTTCTTCCTCCTCCTCAGGTTTGATTAGATCATCTTCTGGTTTTTCACCCGGCGATTTATTTGGACTTATAGGTGCACATGTTTCGTCCCTTCTGTTTTCGTCCCGAGGCAGCAGGGGCTCCACGGTTTCCTTGACCTCTTCCTCAATCCTGGTGGGAGTGGGGCTGGTTTTGTCTTCTGGAGTCTCCTTCTGTTCTTCTACTGTTATCTGGTCATCAGGTTCCATGGGTGTCTCTGGTGGGGTGTACAAGTTCAGTTTAAATCCAGTCTTCCTCTCTTTGTTTGGCCTCCACTTAGATAGACCACGTTTTGTTCCTTTTGGCCATACTTGTTTGCACTTTAGAGGTTCAGGATTGTCTCTACTGCCGTCTTTCAAGTTATCTGTATCATCATCCATATTGTCTTAGCGAGGAGACAGAAACGGGAGGAAGAAAAACAAAGTCTTAGAAAGCATCACCTTGAACAACTTGAATTCATTCTTCTAAATTAATGAGTATACACTGCTTTTGATTTCAAGAGTTGATGATAAAGACACAATCAAAACTAATATAGAATCATATTGTGCTATAAACCAAGTAAATAACCTAGGTTTGGGAAAATAATGTGTTTCAAATAGTCCCTCCCTCCTTCCTCCTCCCCTTCCAACAGAAAGTTGTGCTTTTTATAGAAAGCACATGGATGCAGACAGCTATAATAAACTGCTTTGAGTTTAACAAATAAGACATTCTCTGATGTAAAAGCCCAGAATTCCACAATGTAAAAAAAAAAAAAAAAAAGTTCGAACATGTCCAAATTAGAAAACTACAGGGGAAAAGGGGTTAACAGTAGCTCATCTCCAAAGCACCACTGTCCTGGAGAAATGAACAGACGCCTAACTCACGTTATCTATCCTGAGAGAGTGAACTTCCGTTTGTGGACATTTACTACATTTAAATGATCTCAGATGACACTATTTACTTTGATCTGAATTTCTCCCTGGTATAAAAATAAACTGTGCACCTCTGAAACAAATGAAGAAATACCTAAATATCCCCAATACAAATGCATCTGTACTAGAGGATCATTATTTTTGCACGACACAAACTATAATGTATTTACCATGAAATGATTGAATATTTAAACTCTAGGTATTCTTTTCATCACTAATTCTGTCCACACTGTATTTAGGATCAATTTGTTGCTCAAGTGTAAGGTTTGAACACTGCAGTAAATAAGAAAAAAGCCATAATGTTCATGTTCATTTTAACTTGGCTAATCTTATTTCTCCTGTACCTTTCTGCACATATGAATATAAACAGATTTGTAAATACATTTATCTAAATATAAGCAAGCAAATAAATATATGATAAATACAAATATAAAACACCTAAGTCTTCATGAGATCTTTAAAGAAAGAAAGTTAGAAAGCTCACACTGACCTCCTGGAGGTCAATGTAAAGGAAAAGCTTTACAAAGAAAAACAGCCTTATTACAAACATTACTTTGGAAAACAGACATAAGATCTCACATTCAATGTGGAACAGAGATCCTTTCTGCCAGAATGGAGTGATTTCTAATCTAATCAGTACAGAACAGGGTAAGCTCTTAGTTCACTTATGTAATAAAAGGATTACACATAAACTTACCTGCAAATATTACATTCAAACTGGCTAGCTGAGAAAACATAGGTGAGGTAGACTGATTCCTTCAGAAGTACAAAGTACAATACCCAATTAAGTCACTCCAAGGTGTCCAAATGGTTTTATTTCTAGTCACATGGGCAGATAAAAGCCATGCCAATGCCCCTGCATTCCACATGCTACTGGACCTACCAGCTTTTGTAGGAGCACCTCTCTAAATCAGAAGATGAGTTTTCTGATAATTACGGAGATCCTGAAAGGAATCAGGTTAATCAGGCCACTTAGAATTTTAAAGGCAAACGGCCCAGAGTGGAGAATAAAGGTAGTGATGATTCCTTTACAGGCTCCTGAGAAGAAGTGGAAATAAGTCTCAATGTCTACACACAAAAAATGGTATCTTGCCGCAGCTTGTTGTTGCTCTTTGTCTGTTTAAAGAAACTAAAGAACAGGGGTGCCTGAGTGACTCCGTCAGTTGGGCACCCGACTCTTGGTTTTGGCTCAGGTCATGATCTCATGGGTCGTGAGATAGAGTCCTGCATGGTACTCACCGGGGAGTGTGCTTGAAAGATTCCTTCCCTCTGCTCCTCCCCACCCCTCAAATAAATAAATAAATCTTAAAAAAAAGAAAAAAGAAACTAAAAAACAAGGCTTGGATTCTTTATACCCAGGATAAGATGTCATTCTCTCAGCAAACTACTGCATATAGCAATAGTATTGCAGTTAATTATGAAAGTCAGGAAGATGCTTGCTCATGCCCTTAAAATTGTGACTTTTCTTTTTTTTTTTAAAGATTTTATTTTTTAAGTAATCTCTACACCAAACATGGGACTAGAACTCACAACCAAGAGTCACATGCTCCACCCACTGGGCCAGGCGCCCCAAACCGTGGCTTCTCGAAAGCAAGAGACACCTGTAGTTCCCAAAGAAATGAGATGGCCTGTTTCTAGATTAGCAGGGATACTAGAATAAGTTTTTTATATAGAGTCATTTCAGCTACAGAAAGGAGAGACTGTCCACAGATCTTTACGATTCAGCTGGGAATTCAAGAATCCAAGCCAAAAGGCAAGGAATGGTTGCTTTTAAACAGGGCAGCAAAGACAATTCATTGGTGTTAGGTTTGTTTTTTTTTTTAAAGAGGATGGGGTGGGGTGTCCCTGCCAACAGCAAATTGTAAAATAGTAACTTAAAAGGAAGGACAATTTACTGATTTCCACATTATTCTATATTATCAAAGCTAATACTGATGGTGTGGCTAAGTTTAAATGATTCTTGATAATAAAGTATCCTAAGACACCACTAATTATAAGCTGCATCATCGATTTCCTAAATTTATTTTTCAGGAAGAAAGAAACTACAGCATTCGATGCTTACATTGACAGGAATAAAAATCCTGACTCTGGAAATATTAAGTGTGAAAAAAAGTACCTATGAGAATCAAGGAGATGCAGTGTGTTTCTTATTGAGAGACTTCAGAATTTTTGAGGATTAGCCAATTTCTGGAAAGTAAGATGAACCCACCTAGAGGAATGTTCTGGCCTTAGAAGTTGTTTAAAATAAAATCCAATTCCAGGAAGAAGGGATAGAACCTTTTACGAATGAGAGAGGACAGATGAGCACTTATTCCTGGTGGGTCGACACAACCCCCGAGCTGCCTCTGGGCGGTCATGCACGAGACATGCACAAGGATGAGATTTTTATCATCCCTCCACTTACTTCTACAAGGGTCAGCATTCTTAAAACAATGATTGTCTTTTTCTTCGTCTTCCTCTGTTTGTCTTTTCTTCCCAGGCTGATGTTGGAAGGCTTTTCTTAGGACTGGCTTCCCGCCGTCTTCCTCTACTTCAATCTCACAGGTAGGCTCCAGGTGCGGCATCGGTCTCTCTTCGTCTGAGTTGTCAAAGGGCTCGTTCAGGACTTCCGTCGTCTCAGAAATGGTCTCAGTTGTTACGCTGCTGTTGATCCTCCTGCGTTTACGACCCCTTTTCTTCTTTAGCACAAAAGGCCTCTGAAATTAATTCCAAACATAATACATAAGAGCTCATGAGAAATTAAATGGCTGAGTCGATAGGCAGCAACCATGTACCGAAGGCCCGTCTGAGAATCTTACACGTAGAGACTTCTGTAATACCTTTGTACTTCACCTTCCATCTGATGTTAAACATCCCTCTTGGGCTCTAACTACACAGGCAAGTGTTTTCCAAATAAAGCAATTGTTTACTCAAGAAGATGCTCTGAGAGGGAACATCGCCTCAGCTTAACTGTAGATTTTAAAAGCCAAGGTTTGCTTTTCTAGAATACATTTTCCAGTGGTACTTGCAGACTTCAATATCCTGTACATCATCGCTATTCAGTCATCATGGACACAGATGTTTCCATAAATGTTGCAATAATCGACTCACCACTGGGTCACTCATTTAATACCTGGTAACTGTTCATGGAGCACCTGCTATATGCAAGGCGCTGTAGGAGATGTGATGGTGTTCCCCATTTCACAGGACTTCAGAACGATGAAAAGGGAAAGAGGATGGGGTACTAGAAGAATTATTCTGTTTAAAATGTTAAGAGAGTCATGTATTGATGACTGCACAGATGTCAGCAACTGATTAATTCTATAAAATATTATAGAAGGCCTAAGGCCTCTAAAGAATGAAAGGACATGTGAAATCTGTCTTAAATATTTATACGATAGGAATTTTTTTTTCTAACTGCACCACAGGCTGGCACAGATGACTCTCCATAATAGCAATTATAAAACACTTTTGCCCAAGCAAGAGAGTATTTAATGAAACCAAATTAAAATACAGGAATAACACATTTGCTGCTAAAATGTAATCTGTCAATAATGGGTCTGAAAAATTATTTAAAATACATTGCAAAGAAGGTTCAATATACTTGGTTAAAACTCAAACTCTAAACTGTATCCAAGAATTACTGTTGGCTCACATTAACTCTCTCAACGTTCACATACAAACCTGATAATCATATTCTGTAATTTGACATTTATGGTTATTAACACCCCCCAGTCGGCCTGCCCTCCCTAATCCACTAGAATTTACCCAAACATGAGTACAGCCAATATTAAGACCTGGTTTTCTCCAGATTGAATCCATTTATATGATGGAAATCCATCTCATGCCTTGGATAATTCTGGTTTTTGATGTTTTTAAAAAATACCTGAATACATTTTCCTTGTAAGAAATCAAAAGATGACTCCCAAGCCTGAAGTTTACTTTTATGGGATGTTCTTTTCTACCCCCTCACCACGCTGCCCTTCCACTAACAACAGACTACCAAGCTGGGAGTTAGAACAGCAGGTTCTTGGACAGCAGTGCACAGGATGACTTTGGGGCAGAGCCTCAGCTTGCGTCATTTCTGTAAGTCTTGGCTATACTAACAATAGCTGGCCCCTCACTATGTCACAGATACTGAAGACAAAGATATCAGATCTGGGTTGAATAAAATTACCCAAGGACAAAATCCATTTTTTACTTTCTGCACAAGGTGTATCTAGAGAGACCACCAGGCTGTGAGCGATTTCAGCAATGGGACTTGAATGCAAATGCAAAGTATCAGCATCAACACGGAGAGCCTGAAGTACCTTCACAATTCTATGCCGGGAACAAGAAAAAGAGACAGTTATCAGGAGCACTGGGCTTGGAGTCAGAGTACTCATCTGGTTCTGGTTCTGGCTTCACCTCTAAGGAGTTGTGTGACCTTGGACAAGTCTCCTAGCCTCTTAAGGCCTTGGTGTTTTCATCAAAATGCACTGAACGGTGGTGTGAGTGCTCTCCAGGGCCCTTTTCTGCTCCCATAGCCTGACTTACTCTGGTCCCACAAACCAGCAGGTGGCAGTAACTACTAGACGAGGAAGCCCGCCTGTCCCTGTTTTCCGGTCCCAGCACTAACAAACCTCAAAAAGTAAACACAATCATGACTGTAAGATAAACGATTATGATATATGATCAGCAGGACTGAATACAAATAAACTACGTCTAAAGAATAGAGAGCGAAACAAATACTAATAGATTGTTTGCAATGACAAGATTTGATTGAAACGGACTCAGACCGCAAATCTAAACAGACACATACCTTTCTCTTTATGGCAACTGATTGTGGTTTAGTCAATCTTGGAGGAGAACTCTGTATATTTTCTTCTTCCTCCTCCTCCTCCTCCTCTTCCTCCTCCTCTTCTTCTTCCTCCTCCTCCTCCTCCTCCTCTTCTTCCTCCTCCTCCTCCTCCTCCTCTTCACTGCTATCTTTAGACAGCTCCATCAGCTGCCCTCGCTCCCCTGCCACTGGCCGGCTCTCCGGGGAATGCAAATATTTATTTTTCGATTGTACTTTTGCAGGTGATTGCCTACTGTTCGCTCTAGAGGACAGGATTTCTTGCTCCTCCTTTTCCCAGCAGCTAGCTTGTTCCATTAGCCGCTCAGCCTAAGTGTGGGGGGAGGATAAAAATGGTGGGCCAGTGAAAGGGCAGTTAAGCCAGAGCCTCTAAGGATCAAAGGCAAGGACCTCTTAAGTCGTTTCTGATCAGGACAGTCAGCCAGCCAAGCAACATTCCAGCTGCATCATCTCAGGACTCTCTTGCATCAGTTAGGATAACAAATCAAAGAAGATTGGGTTTCATGGGATATTTAGCAGTATTAATGATGCAGCGAATTGATTTGAGTCCTTTATCACTACATTACATGCTCACTGGCATGGAGCACTTTAAGCAAGTTCATAAACACAAAGAATCGATTGACACTGCAGCCTTGGAGCTCAGCACCAAATGTGATCTGATTATATGCTGTCAGTAGTGAAAAATGCTGCTTTGTGATCAATGATAAATGTTTCATTTTTCATACTCAATTCAATAAAATTATCATGTCTTACCATGCAACCTCAGTTAGGATAAATTAGTGCCATATCATTTCACAAGCTCTCTCTATATAACCAAGCCTTTGACAACGATGGTAATGACTTTCTTAGCTTAAGAATGCTGCAAGATTGAAGTCCCACAACTTAGGCAGATGAAGCCAATCATTACCTCTTTCTCAGCTTCTCGCTCTTCTTCAGAAACTGCAGCATTAGAAATTAAAATTGGGGTCCACCTTAGACTTTCTGGATCAAGCTCATTGGTCCGGGAACAGGTTTTCAGCTTTTCCATGTGGCCCAGTATCAACTTTTCCCTTCTAATGATGACAAATCTGTAATGTGATGAGGCAAAACAAAGTGCAATCAAAAGCTGAAATTTCATTTCGCCTTCACACATTGACAAATGCTAGCACTATTACCCAGGGTACGATTGATGAGAAAGCTCATCAATGAAAAGGTATAGCAAATTGAAATCTGACCAGCAAAAAAGTATCATTTCCTGTTTTCTATTTAGGAGAAAGGTTTTGATAATACCTTTTATCAACCTCTTATCTTAAACTGGAACGTGTCCCCCTAACACCAGGCACCCTTCCTAGTGTAAGACGCCTGAGAGGCAGCCAGTGGCGCGCAGGCACTCGTACTCACCTGCCATCCCGTTTGTCGATCATATGGAGGTGCTGCAGGGTGGTGGCGATGTCATGTGGGCACATGCCCGTAGCTCTGCTGATGGCCTTGATGCTGATGTGCTTCTCCTGGTGGTGGTAGAGATATTCTAAGATGACGCTCTTCCAGTAGGCCAGATAGGAGAGACGGCCCAGATCAGAGAGTGGCTTTTCAGGAGACCCTGCTTGGCCTTCTCTTCTAGAAAGCAAATAGCCTAGGGCAGAAAAAGCCAAAGTTGACCTCACTGTGGTGTTTTCAGACATTGGAATGGGGGCCACTCGGAAATAACGTAAGTAGCAATAAGGTAAAAACAGCACGTCAGACTTTATGTATGCGGTCTCTTTCCCAGTTACAGTGATTTGATCTCCATGAAGTTTATGCTTCTGAACCTTTCATGGTAGCACTCTAAGTCAATTCACATAGCTAGCGGCAGCATTCCAAATATACATCATGGCATATTTCACAGAGCTAAGGTTGAAGACGTTACTTCTGATAAATTTCAACATCCAAGTTTCTCACCAGCTTTAGATTCTTTCAAAAAACGAAATGTCAGGCACTTACTCAGAAATCCTGTCGAGGGACCACCCCAAACATTAATGGGCAAGTTGTTTTCCACAGGAAGGACCTAATGACCCTTTGACAGCTGGGTCTTAATAAAAGAGAAGGGTCTCTGTTGACTCAGATTCTATATTGCTTGTTACATTTAACTAGTCGGCTGATCTGAAGCTTTGTTTTAGGACTAATAAAAGAATGTCTTTTAAGTCAACTGCTGCAACTCACATCAGCTCCACTAGCTCTATTTTCACCTCTTTCATGTAAATTAATTTATAATCCAACCCCAGAACGTTGCTTCTACGAATAAAACAACCTCCTTAAAACAAACTGTTTCTTCGTGTATATTCAGAAAATCCCTGAGCATGGTTAAGCTTTTGAATGTGCATCCTACAGCATTACGGTGAAGGTTCCTTGGCAAAAGGACTTTAAAATGATTTAAAACTTTAAATCTACTTGAAGGTAATTAATGAAAGCTGGCGGCTGTCTTGGTAATTAAGAGCTACTTACGGAGTAAAGAAATGCTACAAACTAGTAACGTCTACCTTGCTCTAATTATCGATTTCAATAGCCTCACCTTCATGAACTTCCTAAATTTAAACAAACATCAACCACATACAGTAGGTGGCAGCAATTACAAAATCATGCTGCTCTGTAAACCACCCAAATCTTCAGCATTTTTCTTCTTTATCTACATTTCCAAAATGGCTGCATTCTCAAGAATTTTCTCAATTTTGGATTTTTTCTTAGAAGGAGAAATCATGCTTCTGATGCATTTTCCTGCCTCTCAAAATTACTGCAGATAATGCAGAAATAGAGAACAAGAAATCCAACCTGACCCTAGAGGGGTGTAACCACAGCATTTTGCATTTTGACAGTTTTAATCTGAATGTCATTATAAAGAATAAGCACATATTTAACTTTAGGCTTTCATGAAGTCTTGTGACTTATTTGTCCCTCTAACTCATGTTTAAGTGTAATGTAGTTGATTGAATGCAAACAAGCACCACAAAAATTTTACAGTCAAACCGTTGTCGACACGTCATTCAGCTGCATACTGAGGCTCTCAAGAGCAGTGTGTCAGGAATGCTAACAGTGATGACCATGGTGCTCAATCCAGCCCAGATCATGCCCTGTCAGTTTGGAGAAGAGCTCTCTGTCACTCAAGTACAAAGGGTGCCCAGACCTCACGACACAGATAATTGGCACGTCCGTCACCTGCCTCCTAAGTGCTTGGCACATGCTGAGAAATTTACTCAGTTGGCTGGAGGACCCAGCTCTGTCCCTGTGTTGGGGGGGAGAGGACCACAGTATCCAGGCTATGGAACTATCCCCCTTGTGACCATGAGATCCCACAATTAAAAGTCCCCTGCAGTGACTGTGAAATTCCCTCGTCCCTCACTGGTTCTTATCTGAACCCCACAGTTAGGGATGGAAAGCCCCACCCCCGCAGCCCAGCAGAAAGATTTCTATACAACCGCGGTCAGAAGGCAGCAGGTGCCCTTCTTACCTTCTGTTCTCCGCTACTAGGAGCAACCTTACCCAGGAAGCACATGGATTTCTTTGTTCTGTCTTCTCTTCCCTCAATCCCTACCCCGGGCTCAGCCAGAATCCCCCCAAAACATATTTTACATTACACAGCTGTTCATATTTTCACACCCTGGGGCAGTACAAACACACCTTTATCGGGGCCTCAGCTTAAACTGGTCAGGCCACTGGAACTCTCAGGCAGCCTAGGGTCTGTGGAGAGCGTTTAAGCATAAACTTCTCAGCACCTGCAATTCCCACCACGCTAAGTGGTGGTCTCCTGGGACAACCCCTTGGACACAGTGTGCAGTGTGTGACTGACACTGCCACGGGAGACTCCTGGAGCCCGGGGTGGGCTGGGGAGGTGGCGGCAGGGCACCAAGCCGCACTGAGCATGCGTACACTGAGCCCGTTGAGCCCACTGGACTTTCACAGCAAGCACCTCCACACCACACCAGTGAAGGCTAAAAAGCAGGAAGACTACCAACATCTGACAGCAAGTGATACCCTCCTGCGTGCTGGGGAGAAAAAATGCAAACCAAAACTCCAACCAGAAAACATCAAGCAGGTTTCCGGGGATGCTGTGCGCCAACATTTCAGACCACACAGGGCCACTGTCTAAAGGCATCACTGCATTGCCTGAAGTTAGTTTTTCCTTCTCTGACTCATGAGACCCTCAAGGAGCTTATCCCAATGGAAGGAACTTGAACTTAAGCTGAAAGCCATTTAAAAGTCCACAGTCTCCTCCTGAAGGGGACATTTTAAAATTAAATGGAATCCATTTCCACAATCAAAACGACCAAAGGTTAATTTCTTTGATTCCTTACTACTTAAGTGAAATCACTTGTAATATGTTAAAATGTATAGCTTAGAAGACAAAGTTGTCATGTCTATTCTACTCTACTGGTGCACTAGGCAGGAGGCACTTTCCCTCAAAAAAGCTATAGCTGGTAGCACTTCACTATTCTGACCTTTGTTTTATTTTTTAAAAAAGATTTTATTTATTTGAGAGAGGGAAAGACAGAAGACAGTGAATGAGAGGGACAGGCAGAAAGAACCTGAAGCAGACTCCGCACTGAGCACAGAGCCCGACGTGGGGCTCGATCCCACAACCTCAAGATCATGACCTGAGCCGAAACCAAGAGTCGGATGCTTAACCGACGGAGACACCCAGGCGCCCCCTACTCTGACCTTTGTAACATGGAATGATTTAAATAATGAATTTCTTGCTATCTTTTGTTTCCTTCTCCTTTTTCTAGGCTCCTCAAATCATAACTACTACATAGCCAATTGACAGAATAATTTTTGGTAAGAACATTTAGGTTATTGAGTAATTACAGTGATGTGGTGGTTTAACGTTACAGCTCTTACATGTAACTTACCAAAAAGATTCCAAGTAATTATCTAAGATGCAGGGAAATAAAAAGCACTTAACTTGGAAGCTGGTGTATTATCCTGAAGATCTGACGCAAGTACAATACACCCCTGGTGAACAGATTCCCACAGTGCTTGAACACCTTTCCTTAACTGAGGATACTTTCAATCAGAAAACTTGAACTATCCCTGGGGGGACCTGGTTGTTCAGCCTAAAAACAAAGTGGTGTTTGGAGGACAAATCCCAGTAGCTGCAGTATAATTAACTGCTGGTGAAATTATTCCCTTTAAATTGTCTGTGAGCCAGAGGTGCTGGTGAACAGCACTTATTCTGTGATCAGGAGACTTGCAATTGGAAATTGACTGGCCTGTAAGCCCCCCACCCACATCAACTATCTTCATACTATTGAAAGCTGGCTTTCTCTTTTGCTTTACTGGAACGACTTATCCAAAGGAAGATGAGGTCTGAGTCTCAGTTTATGGACCACACACTTAATTTAAAAGATTACCAAAGTATTTGTTTAAGGGGAAAGTTAAGAAAAGCAGCATTTCTAAACTGTACTGACTGCACGGGACCCAAATTTACCTCACTTCCGTAAAGGCTGACCTACTTGTAGTAAGAGAATCAATTCTCACGTTAACTAGCCCTGATCCCTTGTGTTTGAAATGGTTAACTCCATTCTAGGGAGAGGAAAAAAAGTGGTAGAAAGTTGCCTTTGTGTAGACAGATCTATTAGGATAAGGAGGGAACTATCTAGACAAGGTCAAGATTTGTTTCTACAGACCTAAATTCCCAAATTAATTGAGCTCTCAGCGTATTAAGTGCAAGGTTAACCCTTGTTTAATATGAAACATTCCTTCCTTTTAAACTAGTAATATTTCAAAATTGTAGACTGGACCAGAAGTGGAATAATGTTAATGGATAAGGATTTCCCCCCACAAAGGCAGCCACCCCTCATTTTGCACACCTTCATCTTCTACCATCTGGAACCAAACCATACGAACTTCCTCAAATACAAAGTGTGAACTTTGGCAAGCGACTCCCAATTCCCATCTGTCTGGATTATATGAGTCTGGGGTTACTAGCTGCTTTTAGGGGAAGATAATCTTCAAGGATTACACACCCTTCATCAGACACCTGTTTAGCTCAGCAAACCTTGCTGAAAGGTTCGTATCACTAGACAGCACTGGGTTTGCAAGCCTGGGAACTGACACCAGGCCAGGGATTTATGGCAGCTCTTGAGCAGAGGAAATCCGATGGCTCTAACCACGTATCTCGTGACTAGGGACGGAAATTCACTGGTCTGTGCTCATCTGTTACTGGTTTCTGGGGTTAAGCAGCTCTGTGAACAAGTGGATGAATGGCGTGGTATCAGTTTAAATAGTGATAAATGAACCTGACAGGCTATTTATGTCTCCTTGCTGAAATCTTGTGGTGATTTTGCTATTAGTAAGGAAGGAAGCTGAACCTTAGTCTTCCTACTGTTTTCAGAGAACCGGAGTGTTCCAAATGACCCGTGACCTGCCAGATTTCTTACTACTTTCCATTTATTAAAAGATATAGATGCATCCATAGCAAAAATGGAAGTTTTGAATTTTTGAATTATTTTATACTTTAAGAGATTGGTTTTGAAAATGTGAATGTGACCTCCCATAATTCTATGGGCTTGAAATAATTATAAAACAATTTGAATAAATACTGCTTGACTTTTCTATAGACTTCTCTACTTCCTACTAACCAGTGGTTTTCAAAGACTGGCCTCCCAGACTGGCAGTATCAGCATCACCTGGTAACTTGTTAGAACTGCAAACTCTCAGACCTACGAACCAGAAACACTGGGGGCAGGACTCAGCACTTCTGCTTTAAGAAGTCCTCCGGGTGATTCTGATGCACACAAATTTGAGGACAGCTGCTGTAAACTCTGCTATGGAGCTGCTGCTTTTGATGAGGATGTGAAAACCACCTTTTGCAGGAGGAGAGCCAGTGGGACTAAAGAATCTCGATGGGCAAGGACACCTCACCCAGCAACTTGGTGGTAGAGAACTAGGGACAGGAATCTCCAAAGCCCCACCAGGTAGAAATTTAGCAAGAGGTCATTGATTTGCTAAGTGGCTTTGTCCATAAATTTTAAGTCTGTACTTCTCAACCTTCATTGTGCAAATGGGCTCTGAATCGGTTGGTAGGTCGGGGTGGGGCCTGAGATTCTTCGTTTCTAACAAGTTCCTATGCTATGGAACTTGGACCACACTTGAAAGCAAGGGTTTATATATTAAATCAGTCATTCTCAAGGTTTTTGGTCTCGAGACCTCTTTACATTTAAAAAATTATTTAAGGGCACCTGGGTGGCTCAGTCGTTAAGCGTCTGCCTTCAGCTCGGGTCATGATCCCAGTCTCCTGGGATCGAGCCCCGCATCGGGCTCCCTGCTCCACGGGAAGCTTGCTTCTCCTTCTCCCATTCCCCCGGCTTGTGTTCCTGCTTTCGCTCTCTCTCTCTCTCAAATAAATAAATAAAATCTTAAAAAAAAAAAAATTAAAAATTATTTAAGAGCTCCTGTTCATAAGAGTTATACCTATTAATTTTATAGAGAAATTTGACAAATATTTATTAATTCATTAAGAACCAATAAACCCATTACATGTTAACTTTTTTTATGAAAAAAATTTTATCTTCCAAAATACAAAAAAAAAAAAAAAAATAGTGAGGAGAGTGGCAGTTTTGCATTTTTGCAAATCTCTTCACTGTCTGGCTTGAGAGAAAAGCTAGATTCTCATATCTGCTTTGGTGTTTAATCTGCTGTGATATCACAGGTCATGAAATTACTTGAAAACTCCAATGTACACTCATAAGAGTGAAAAGGACAAGTAGCATCTTAGCATTACTTTGAAAATAGTTATGACCTTGCGGACTCCCTAAAAGGGCCTTAGGGATCCCGCGGAGTCCCTGGATCATACTTTGAGACCACCTGCATTAAATAAAAAATGACAAGAATTTTTAAAAGTTGGGCAACAAGGTCACAGGTATTTTAAAACAATATGGCATTTATTTAATACAGTATGACAGGTCATACAAGGGACTACAGGTTGCGTAAGAGCAAAGGTGCTAAAACCAGACCGCCTGGAATGGAATCCAGGGTCCACTATGTACCAACCATGTGACGTTGGCTGAGCAAATTATTTAACCTCTCTGTGCCTCAGATCCCTCATCCATAAAACTTGTTGGAGAATAATCATACCTATCTCTTAGGGATGTCGTAAGAATTAAATGGATAATACAAAGCATGCAGAACCGTGCTTGGCATGTTACTGAAATGCTACATGTTAGCTACTATCATTATTCAACATACTGAATGAATGAAATCTCAAGGGGATCGTTTGGGTGACTAGATATACTTAATGTAGGGCAAAGAAGGAAAACATGGAAGAAAATGTGGACAGAAGGAAGAAGACAGACTGCTCTATAGAATCAGACTGAGAAGAGCTACCTCTCTTCTCCTACTTCTGCCTTAGGCACCTGAAAATCATTCCATTTACTCCAATGCCTCAGACAAAAGTTCTCCTCTCCCTACCCCCCAAGCTAACCACCCAAATATAAATTTAATTAAAGAAAGAAGCCATGAAAAAACCCCCAACATATTCTGCCTCAGGAATGATCGTAAGAAATTGGCGACTGCAGTACACAGCAAGCACAGTTCTGAGCTCCCCAAATTCCCTTTGGCCCTTAAGTCCTTAACTTAAAGGACTATCCTCAGAAAACAGCAAGGACTTCAAACCACAATAACAATGACTGCTTGAGGGCGTCAGAGGAACCCAGAGACAGTCCCAGGACAGATGAAACAAAAGACCCAAATGTTCTAGAAGACCCAAGTCTGTCCCTGGGAAAATGGTCTGAGCCAGTGAAACCCAGAGAAAGGAGACAGTGGGTCTTTGGGGGTAGGAAGGCTGGCTGCTCTGGGTCACATACCAGACTGTCTCTATCTAAGCCCCCTTCTCACAAGCTCCTCAGCATACTGCTCCAGATGCTGAGCTCTGGCTCAATTATGCACAGGCAACACTGGGCTTTCTTACTGAACCCGACACCCGCCTCCTTCCTGGCCAGGTCCACTCGGGAGAGGAATGATGCTCCTTTAACAGCCTTCAGTGGAAGAGGGTGTGGTAGGGGCATGACCCCCGTGCTGCTGTGTGTTTGCGGAAAAACCTACAGACCATGCTGGAACTTACCAGAAGAGCTCCACGATTCTGTAACTGGGCGTGAAGGAGGTGGTCATTCTGTGTGTCAGTCACCCGCGGAACATATGAACTCACCTATTACATGAACTCACAAATAGGGCATCAGGCAGCAGGAAAGGGGACGCGCCTCCCTCTGAGGAGGGTGAACACCTGTGAACGAGCTCCTGAGCTGGGGATGACCAGGGCCAGAGACAGACCTCTGTGAGATAGTCACAGGCCAAAAGTGAGTCAATAACTGATAATCTACTTCACTGAGGATGTCTCTAGTTCTCCTTTCTTTATCCTCTAGTCTAGCTCAATGCTTCTCAACCCTGGCTGTACACTGGACTCATTCAGGGCTTTTAAATTAGAACTACACACGTCTGTACCCCACCCAACCTCAACTCATGCTTATCTCGGGCCCAACTGGTCATAGATGGATTACGGGTTATATTAAGCAAACGGTCCTGAGGACGAGTCCATGGCCAGAATGTTAAACAGGGGTGCAACACTGGTCCCACATCTGCACGACCGACCCCCCGAAGGGCTGTGGCAATAGCAGAGGTGCCCGATGAGAAATCCAAGTAGAAGGGGAATCCTGGAGGAAAAGGAGGCATCTAAGAGTTGAGGCTAAAGGAAGGAGATGGTCACTTGGCAAAGAGAGCTCTGTGACAGACTTCACAGGAGTTTTCTTTCTTTAGACGCCTAACTGAGGGATATTTGTTTATGTATGGCATGTCACCACACCAGCAAGGTTCTGGTCTTTTATGTAGAACATAATTTTTCTTTCTAAGAAGATGATCATATACGAAATAGATTCAGCCTCTCAATTTCTTCGTTATGAAAACGAGGCACCTCTGACAAAGGTTAAAATGGTCATGGAGCAAGAGATCTGTCACTCTCACTTACTCCCAAACGAAATCATTTGGGGAAGGATTTTCAAAAATCCTTTTAAATATAACTGGGAAGTAACCACATTCTTCATGAAGCCCATTGCTTATTACAAATCTAACTTGAAGCTCTGATCTATCACCTGGAGGCACCTCTATTAGGTAATGATAAAGCACTAGGACCATGGCCTTTGAACTGACAGAAATTAGACATGGCAAAATAATGCCTTTTCTCTTTGACCTTTTTTGATTTTCCACAGTTCAAATCACTTTTAAACCCTAGCAAGTTTTAGGAAAAACAAATTTTCAAACACAAAACATTTTTAAGATGAAGTAATTTGGCATTTTAAAGTTCTTTCCTCTCTTATAAATAGGCAAAAGTCCGCATTGGAGATTCAATCTGAAAAACTATTTCAGAAACAAATTTATGATTCTTCCAAGTTAAAACCTAGATAAAATGTTCACACCTTAGTAACAAAATCCTGGTAACAGGAATTTACCATTGAGAAGCTGTAAGATTTTAAACATTGCATTAAACACATACGCACTTCAAATAAAGCATCTGCTCCAAGCAAAGAACCGCATATACTTCTAATGCCTCACCTGTAAGACCAGTCTCCGGTTGCTAGAACATTACAATTGAACTTTTCCTTAAATAAACTAATCAAAGCAACAACTGGAGTTTCTTCTGCCCAATGTTGTAGGTCTGGGGTTCTGTGGGGGCAGCTGGGGTGGTTCACAGCTAGTTATCTGGTCTATTCCTACCCGCAGACTGAGAAGAAGAGCTTCCATCAGCGTGGACACTGCCGTGATTTCAGAACCATGCTCTGGGAGTCGGAATGGTTAGAAGAGCAACGCTCCTTTCCTTTGGCTCTCCCAGAACCCACCCAAAATTCTGTGTCTGTGTGTGTACCAGCTATAATTTTCTAAAACAGAACAAAGAAATGTTGGAATTCTAATTCTGAGTGATAAGCTTTCACACAGCAGACACCCATTACAGTAAGACTGAAGAAAGGAAAAAGTGGGGAATACAAATCTAGAAGTTTTGTCTTCAGATTACATTTCAAAGAAAATCTGTCAGTTTTGGGGGATAACGTTCGAAAATCAAAGCACACGCCATCGCCCCATCTGACTGATCAATTAATGTCGAAAACGTAAGGTAGAGAAACTATCTCCAGTTGTTCTCGGGTCATTGAGACACACAGTCCTACCCCACAGAACTCGAAAACTTCTGTTCTCACTTATTTTTTATGTATCTCCCATATGCTTTCCAACAGGATTTGAGGTAAAAAGCCTCTGGCAATAAATGGTAGTGTCCCCACGGGGTGACTGACGAGCCCATTCTGACAGACATGCAGCCCACATGCAGGCTGGGGTGGGAGCAGATCTCGTGTCATGTAGGTATCTAGCCTTTAATCCTCTAGGAATCTTAAAAGTCCAAAGTGGCTAGAGTTAGATGTTAGCGGTTGGAAAAACAAAACTGCATGAAATATCATCACTAGCAGTATTTATTAACAGACTGCCCGTTACTAGCCCTTCAGTTAGTAGGTGATACCTTTCTCGAAGTCCACCATTTACACTGCCTCCCTAATACCGCAGCGCTTAGGGCTGAGCCTTCAGTAACAATGTATTAATATCAGCATGGCTTTGGCCACAATATTATCCCCGTGAGCCTTTTACTGTGGGGTCACTGTTAACCAAAGAATCTCCGTTCATCTTTCCAAGGACTGGAATGGTTTAGTCCTGTGCTCAGCAGCTGAGTGCGTCCGATGTTCCAGGCACTCTTCTAGTTAGGGTGTGCACAGACACTCCATTTTCTAAATTTAATAAGGAAAAAATCTCTGGGAGTGTAATTTCTTAACTACTATGCAACTGCTGAACGCAAGAACCACAAACTACATAAATAACAGGAACTCAAATAGACATGTTAACAGCTAAAGTTCATTTTTAAGAATCAATTCAATATGCTACATTGCAAGCAATCAATCACACTGCAATCATCATTTACAAATCAAAGTACAAGGCAGATACTCATGGGGGTATATACAACTAGGTGGAAGTGTGTGATTATGGACAAGCAGATTGAAAGTGTAAATTATGTAACTGTCTCTTGTAATTACCCTGCTTGAAAACCAAAAGAAACTTCCTGTATAATTTTGCAGGAGAATGGGGATGGAGCTACAGAATCACTTTTTAGTCGGTTTTAACCCTTCAACAGCTATTTAGTTACGTGTGATAAGGTCAAAGAAAGTTTATGCTTATTTATGAAAAGTTGGCAGGGAGGTATTTCAAAGTAATCCTCTGAAAAGCTCCAGATTATTAATGAAACCTGATGATTTCGCTTCCTCCTCAGGAAAGATTTATCTCAATTATTTGGTAAAATGAACAACATTTAAAACAAATTCACAGACGTCATTCATTTTATTTTCTCTCTAACAACATTCATTATGGTCTCCAAGTTTTTAACTAAGACGTATCTTCTGCTTTGGTAGGAAAAAAATCTCATTAACTTTCTTAAATTCATGGGGAGAAGCTCCAACACTGGGCAAACCACAGGGCAGGACTTCTAATCTCTGAACAGAGAACCATCCTCTTCTTAAGAAGGAAGCCTGTTTTTTTGCAATAAATAGTCAGCAAAACTTCGTTTCAGCGTATTTTTAAGACATTCTAGCTTTTTCTTTCCCTTTCTTAAAGTCTAACATTTAACATCTTTTCTCTTCTGTAAGCATGGTTTCTGGTGCCCTAAAGATTTGCCCCAAGTATCAGAACTTGGACACCCAGCATTCTGGGAGAAGGAAGCTTTCCCTCATTTTAAATCAAAAAGAAAAAAAGGGAGAAAGAAAGGGAGGGAGGAAGAAGGGAGAGATAGACAAGGAACATGAGAAGTTCCAATGCTGCTGTGTGTGGCCTCTCTGTATCGTATTTTCTCTCCACCCCTATCCTCAAGGCCATTCTTTGTCTGAATGCACTATTTTGTCACCACTCTGTTAACATACAACTCTTCAATTATGCTTCTCTAGGTTTAAGAGTGGAAACACAATTTACAGGAAGGCAGTTTTCTAATGGACTAGACTCAACACTTGAGAGGATATGATTCTGGTACATTTCAGTACATTTCCTTCACATAAAGTCTGATGTGGAGAAGCTCCCAATACACCAAATACCCATGTATTCACACTTTGATTTTAAAACAGTAAAGGTGAAAAACTGTCTCTTTTATTTTATTTTTTATTTTATTGTTTTTTTTTTTAAGAGAGAGAGAGAATGACTGCTAGCAGGGGGGTGAGGTGGGGGGAGGAGGGGCAGAGGGAGAGGAAGAGAATCTTAAGCAGGCTCCACGCCCAGTGTGGAGCCCAATGCGGGGCTTGATCCCAGGACCCCAAGTTCATGACTCAAGCTGAAACCAAAAGTCTGAGCTAAACCAACTCAGCCACCCAGGGACCCGAAAAACTGTATCTCTTTTAAAAACATCACTAACATAATGCCACCAATAAATCAAAAAGTTTTCATTTTAAGAGTTACAAGAATCTAAGCTCCAACACAGATAACGCAGGGCGTGAACTCCCATTTTAAGACCATTGATTTCTTAAAAAATAAAAAAGGCAAAAATAAAACACAGATCTAGAAAACGACATTAAACAAATATATAGCTTAATGAAAGGCAGCCACCCTTGTAATCATCACCCAGGATCAAGAAATAGACGTTTGCCAGTCACCCTGAAAAACCTTCCATTTGTCCCATCCCAGTCATCCCTCCTTTTTCCCTCCCAAGTAACCACTATCCCGACTTTCATAGTGTTTCATTATACTTTTATCACCCAACATATCCCCAGATACTAAAATATAGTCCTGTTCATTTAAAAAAAAATCTATCTTTTAGTCGATGGGTTCCCCTCTCCACCCCCTTTCTTTTCCTTGTAATTTATCTACTGATGAACTGGGGCCATCTGACCTACAGAGTTTCCACAATCTGGATTTTGCTGATTGCATACACGTGATGTGGTTCAAGTTGTTCCTCTTTCCTCTGTGTTCCTGCAAAATGGCAGCTGGATCCAGATGCTTGGTGAGACTTTGGGTTCCAACCTCTGGCAAACTACAGGTGATGGTGTGTCCCTTGATCAGGAAGCACATAATCTCTGGTTGTGTCCCCTTTCACAATGTCTGCTGCTGTTGAAGTTCAAGGTCTAGATCAGTTAATTCATTGGCAGAATCGTGAAACAGCCATGTGTTAATTCTATCATTTCATTTCATTTATTGGCTGGAATATGTTTATAAAAAGATGTTTTCCCTTATTAACTATTTGTTTACCTAGTGGTATAGGTCATATAGGAAAGGCAAGTTAAATGCTTTATTTACCCATTTTTAAGATAATGAACTGGTTCCTATCATCCTCTAAATTTGATTTTAGGTGTCATTATGAATGTGTGAGTTTATACATTTGGTGAGTTTCAATCAATTGCAACTGTTGTCTTTACTGTTACACTTATTCTCCCGTGGGAGCCTCTTCAAGTTAAATCCTGAGTCCTTTTGACAAGACCCTAATAATTTTTGCCTCCTTGCTATCTAGTATGAAAGAAGAAACATTCCAAATACTCCTTTTCACAGAAAGAACTCTATGTCATTTTAAATGATTCAATCTGCCCCCCAAAAAGGATATACGCAAATATACAGTGAGGTCTACCTGTATCACATTTCCTCAAGATTTCACCAACACGTTTTCAATTCTTTCTGCTTTATATAATAACACTGCATATTTTTTCAATGTGGACAAATAGTTACATGCATAACTGAATTGCTTTTAATCCACTCAACTATTCTAAAGCACTTTATAAACTTCAAAACAATTTTGTTGGAAAAAAGGAGCTCCTCTATGATGTTAACCCAAAGCAGGACTCAAGAGAAATAATTACACAACAGAGGTTTTTATATTAGTAAACATGAACATGTACCACTAATACTAGAGTAAAAACAAGCTAACCACAAATTGATGGGGGAGAAAAAAAAAAAATCAGATTCCTAACTAGTATTTTCCTACCAGAATTCTAAACAAATGAGAGGAAAATCTTTTGCTTTACCCAAAACAAATTGCTGTGGGAAAAAAAATACTACCTCAGAGACAGCTGAAATTATAAATGTGCTGGTTAGAAATCCCATCATGAGAGGATGTTATCTTAGGATATTGTGCTACAAACGTAAGACTACAAGCTGGAAAATATGTTTAAGGGGAATGGTTCCCTGGAAACCAAAATCAGGTAGAGTACTCATCTCAACCAATCAGGACAGAATCTTTCTTGATCTTGTTTTGGATAAGGTACAAATGTTTCCCTTGCATGCACCTGAACTGGGAAAACGAAAAGAGAGTTGGAGGCCTTTCCTCTCCTATCCTGGCAGCCCCGTGTGCCACCCAAACATGCAGCGTCGCATGCCTCGGATGAGTCCTCCGTGTGTCTGACCGCCCACTGGCCTGTGGGTTAAGGCCGGGGCCCTTTATCCTTACGGTCTCACCACCTAGGCCAGCCCCTGGCACAACCCGTGTAAATAAAGCATGTTTACTGAAGGAAGTGATGAGGGAATAAAGAAGGGGAAAAAACAGACTGAGAAGAGATCTCGGGTCAAGCACCAGCTGCCACAAGGAGCCAGGTGAATGTGGTAGGTGCTGTCAGGGACACAGAAGAGTGCTGATGAGATATCCGCATTCCTTTCTTTCTTACTCCCAGAACAAACCCTTTTTTGGCTCACCTACTATGTGCATCCCACTGGTGCTCATGGCTCGGAGTTCAGCAGTGAGCCAGCCTGGCCCTCATGATAATGCTGTCAAGCTTCCATTTACAGCTGAAGACAGGTTTTCCCGTACTAATTATGTGAATTTGTCCAGTAGTAGGGTTTCAAAATGACTCACTACAAATGCCGGTCAGTGTTAGAAATCCAAACAGACAAAAGATCTGTAAAAACAATCCACCTGCATGCCAAATCTTGAAAAAATTCAGAGCTATGTAAGGCAAAACAGTAGCGGTAGACCGTATGTTTCTTATTTACAACATTTTCATTGAAGCAATGAATACAAACTATTCTATAAGAGCTATTTATTTGCTCTTTATGACAAGCTTTGTTAAAAAAAAGATACATAAATAAATTGTTAGCTGCACTGCCTCATGCAACTTATTTCTATGCATTCGGTAACAGTCAACCTCTGAATAAATCACCGAGAGCTCAAATTTCAACCTTGATGTTATCTTTAACATATTAAAATATATTGCACTTCAGTCCAATATCATAAAACAGTCATGACAAAGGCTTTTAGCACAACATATCATAATGAGAAAATAAGGAAAAGTAGCCATTTTCCTTATTATATTATAAACTAGAATGCTATTAAAATATATGTCACCATGATACTTATTCTTCTGTAAGTCAAAACATGTCTTCCAAAACCCAGCAGAAGTCTGAGGACACAGCTGCCGGTCCTGTTTCCACAAGTGTCATGGTGGGGGTGTGGGGAGGGTATCTTAGAAAAGGCTATAAAGGACTTGAGCCCCATTTCAAAAGCATAACTGATTATTCTTTAATGACTGCCTGGGCTGTGCTCACCCAGGGAGGAGAGCTGCCAGGAAAGCTGTGCAAAGAAAAAAGCTTTCTTGACAGTTTCTTAACATGGAAGTTGGAATTTTCCTTCCAAAATAAATGCATGAAGAAATGAATTATCTGATAAAAGTCAGGAAAAGTCAACCAACTGTGTGTAAATGTGAATTTTGTCACAGCTCTCATCTGTCCGCCCAGGGGTTATAGTAGATGGTGGCAATCTTCTTTCTGATGCAGCTTGAATGATAGAAGCTGTGCTTGAACAAAAACACCAGCCCTCAAAAGGAGGCAGGGCACACCGGACATCATTTGGAAGTTAAGTAAACCACAGCTGACTGATTATGTTCTAGTAAAATAAAATTCTTCTTCATAAGAATCACATGTGAAGAAGAGAAAGCACATTAAGAAAGCTCTTTTCACAGTAATTCTTTCAACATTTGGTTAATAAGGACCTACTAAGTGCCAGCCTCTTCCAGGAGGTGAGACTGCCCCGAAGTCTCTATCCCCAGGAATCTTACTTTTGGTGAAGGAAATGGGCAATAAACAGTAAATATATAAAAGACACATGCAACTTTCTAAATGACTTTACACTTGCTCAGCCTTTAGCATTTCTTAATAGTGCCACTGAAAAAGAGAAAACCATTAAATAAAAGTTGCATAAGGAAATAAATACCACATGTCAAATTTATAGCTCCTTCATTCAATTCGCTTACAGGGAACCAGAGGGTTTCAGTCATGTAACATGTCCCCAAGAGACACCGTCACAGTCCCTCAAAACCTTTGATGCTCGGCTCGTGGGGCTCAGAAATGGGAGAAAGTGAAGTATTTCCACTGCAACAGTGTGTGCTTCACGGCCTCTACCTCATCATGGAGAAATGGAGAGGACAGAATTCACATGTCTCGCTGGGGTAAAAGGTGAGCCTGCTCAGAGTGAGGTGACAGGCACCAGGGTTCTGGCCACCATAGGGCTGAAGACAGTGCTATCTGTGCCTCCCTGTAACCATTCTCAGGTTACCCACTGGGAAGGGCACTGATGCCCAGAGACCCTTGCTAGACAAGTGGGATGTGTCACCAGGGCCCGTCAGGCCAGGACCCAGCTCCTGGGAAGAATCTGCTTACCCTGAAATTATACTCAACTTGCTGTCAGAGAGAAGTCAGTGACCCCTCTGCAGTCTCAGCAACTCAAGAGCCTACCGATAGTGAGGTAAAACATGGCTTACTAGAATGCAACCAACTGCATTTCTAAATTAAAACTCCTTCTTAACTGGAGAGAGGCCTGTCGGTATCAAAAATTTGTTCCAAAAAAAAGCAATTTTCAGGTAGGATGAAACAACTCTAAATCTCTGCTTAAAAGTCATCTTTTAAAAAAAAAAATATTTTATTTATTTATTTGTCAGAGAGAGAGAGGGAGAGAGGGAACAAGCAGGGGGAGCAGCAGAGAGAGAAGCAGGCTCTCTGCTGAGCAAGGAGCCCAGTGCGGGACTCGATCCCAACACCCTGAGATCAGGACCTGGGCCAAAGGCAGCCGCTTAACCAGCTGAGCCACCCAGGCGCCCCTCATCTTAAGTTCTTAAGTTTTACTTAAACTGTGTTTTGAAAAGTTTGTGGTGGCAGCCCTTTTAAAGTAGTCTGAACTCCAAGTTGCTAGCTGACGACCTCAACTACTACGGCACGTATTCCTGAGTTTAGGTATCATATATTACAACATTTAAGCTAGTAGCTAGCATCTAAGATACGGGGGAAGAAGAAGTTTTCTCGTTGAGAGATTGGATATGGTTACCCTCTGAACATCACACCCTTCTAGGTAGAGATGAGGTATTCAGCTTTCTTTCTAATTCTGCTGAGGGACCTAGAAGAGCTCTGAGAAGTAGGAAGCGGGAAACCAGAAAGAAGATGCTTTCTTCTTCTAAGGAATGCTTCCTCAGGAAACCAGCCAAGAGTTATAAGGAGGCTAAGAAAAGGCAACACTGGGACTCTCTAGGTACCTGAGAGATCCCTGTCATTAGAACCAGAAGGGGTAAAGAATGAAGGTGTGGAAGATTAACCCACTAATTCTCAGTGAGAAAGAAACTAGATATTAAATTGTACCAAGAGGCATCTTTCTTACATTTCTTCTAAGTTTAAGTTTCTTGTATTCCTTATTTTTCTTAAATCCAGGTATGTGTGTGTATATGTGTGCCATTTTTAAGAAAAGAGAAGTCAAAGGACATTGCTGACTACACTTACAATGTGACCAAAGTCATAACTTGTAGGCACAAAACTGGGTTATCTGCACTCATCTTCTAGCAACACTCACTAAACACAGACTCAGTTCTTAAATGGTATACATTCCTCACAAAAGCCACAGAGAAACCCCTCAAGAGAAATCACAGAAAAGGTCAGCAAAGGGAACTTCCTGAAATGAGTGCCTAATTCATTCAATCACTCCTACTTCCTCTTGAGTTCTAGTCCATGAAGGACAATCCTGAGACACTGCACGGTATTTTAATACTGAATAAAGAAAGCCAAGAATTGAACCTGCTTACAAACTTTCATGATTAGGCTACAAATAAACAGACACTAATTTTAAAAAATGCTTAAATGTACAGTTAAGGGATAATTTATGTAACTGATGCCTATCTACTGGTCTCAGAAGACCAAAGGTGTTAAGTTTGTAGACTTTTGGACCCACTGTCATCTACCCTTTATAAAAGCTTCCCCAAGGGTGGCTCAGTTGGTTAAGCAACAGCCTTCGGCTCAGGTCATGATCCCGGAGTTCTGGGATCAAGTCCTGCACTGGGCTCCCTGCTCAGCAGGGAGTCTGCTCCTCCCTCTGACCCTACCCCCTCTTGTGCTCGCTCTCTCAAATAAATAAAAAAAAGAAAAAAAAAAGAAAAAAAAAAAGCTTCCCCAAGGTTATGTCAAGGCTGAAACAAACAAGAAAGTTAGTTTAAGATTTAGAATTCTTATAATTCTAGTTAGTATGTTTGATGATTTTAAATTAGGAAAGCATGTTGAATTTCACCAAATGCCTTTTCTGAATTTTCATTAAACAACTCATCTGGATATCACTTTTTGTTGTTCCTGTCACTGCTCCCTGGCCGCCCTTCCACCAGTGCTCCAGCCTCTGTAGTTTAAAAAACAAAAACCAGGTTCCTGTGCCCCCAAGCCCTTGATGGTTGAGCTTTCTGAATTCACTTTTTAAAATTCTACATACACCACGGTCCTCCAAAGTATACTTCTTATACCTTATCTTAATCTTCTTCTCTGGGGCACTGAACACTGCCTGGGGAGTGATTTTGGACAAGTTTCTTAGTGGTAACAGTAACCAACCTCCTAAGGTCTTTGCAAGGATGAAGCAAATTGACCTGCGTAATTCAGGTGACAGTGCCTGGCACACAGTAAGTGCTCTAGAAAGGTCAGCTAGGATTATGACTACTGTTGTTGCAATGCTGACCTCTTTTGGCTTCCCTGACACCTTTCTCCCCTGATCCTCTTCCTACTTCTATACCCTTTTCAGTTGCGTTGATAACTTCCTCATCCTCTATTAGCCCTTAACGTGTTGGAACTTCAAGCACTCCATCCTCAGCCCTGTCTCCCTACACTTTCCCGGGTCGTCCTCATCCGTACCTATGGTTGCCACCACCACACTCTGCCCACCACTCCCAGTAGCTCCCTTTAATGCATTCCCCTGCTGAGCTCCAAACTCTCAAGGAAAGCTGTATGCGGATGTTCACAATCACAGGGAAGGCAACACAGCCAAAGCCGCACTCGCTACCTTTCCAAGCTCAGTTCATTCGTCCATTCATCTACATTTACTGAGCAGCACGAGGTGCCAGGCAGAATTCTACCTGCTGCAGAACAGGAAAATACCTGATTCATTTCCATGTGTCCTCATTGCCACTCCCTCAGGTCAGGCCTTCACGATTCTTAAATTAGTTTTCTTTCTATTTACAGCAATAAGTATGAAGAAGAAAATAAAAATTGTCTCTAATTCTAAATCTAGAGATAATCTGGAAGTGTGTTTCTTTCCCTTCTCTGCATATACTTTTTTGTAATTGAGTACATACATATATATACAATTTTGAAAGCCATGTATTTATCATAAACATCTTCCTATTTTATTGAAAATTCTTTAGAACATAATTCTTAATAGCTAATAATATTCCGTTATATAGATGTACCATAATTTTTCTCAGGGAAATGGTTCTCTCTTACTTTTGACTATTGAGAGGGTTTCAGTTTTTTGTTTCTACTATAAACAATGACACTGTGACAGACAACTGTACCAAAACATTAAGTCTTTGAGTAACAGAAGTGTGGGGGATTTAATTTTCTCTTGGTATTTTATCTATGCTTTCTAACTTTCTACTATGAGTTTATACTGCTATAATTGGGGGACGGGGTGAAAGGAGAAGGGAAGTCCACTCTTTAAAAAACGAATACAAAACATGTTGTTACATTAAATATGAAATTAATGCACAGTGACTAAAGTATATTGATTTCCTTAGAATAAATTCCTTTCCCATGTTTTTGATATATATATGTCAAAGTTCTGGAAAATGTCTACCAATTTACACCTTCTCCAGTGTAAATATAACAGCCCACCTATGTCAACTTAGATTTGGCTATATTTAAAAATCTTTGCTAATTTGGTAGGCAAAAAATTATAATCTTGCAGTTATTTGAATTTGCATTTTTAAATCACCAACAATTTTTTTTTCATATTTTAATGAGCCATTTGTACTTGACAGACTGTGGAGCATCGTGGCCTAGAGTCCAAGTGCTCGGACTCAAACTAGAGTGGTGCCATTTATTGTTTGCATAGCTGTGCCTTGTTTCCTCACCCACAAAGCAAGATTAAAATGTCTCAACCAGTGTTGTGAGGGTGGAATGAGTCAGGACTCTTAGGAAAGTGGCTGGTACACAGGAGGCACTCAGCAAATGTGAGCAGTGCTGCTGCCACCAAGCAGTTTCCTTTTCTGTGCATTCTGCATTCACGGCCTCTGCTCATTTTTCTTAAGTTTATGCTTTAACACTATCAAACCTTTCCTTTTAAATATTTGTTTAAATACTATAGCTGTCAAAGCTTTGCCTGGCATGTTTGTTGCAAACATCTTTCCCAGTATGTTTGCTTTTAAATATTAATACTTTTTACCATATAGACATTTTACCTTTTTATATAGTCAAGCCATCTGTATATTCTTTTGTGATTTCTTCTGCTGCATTAACACTTGGTGCTAGGATGTCCTTGACCATCCAAAGACCAGAGAACTGTATGTCCTTTCTTCTACTTTCGAAGTTTTTGTGTTTTCATTTTTTGTTAATCATCTAAATCTTTTTTTTTTTTTTTTTTTTAGAGAGAGGGAGCAAACAAGCAGGGGGGGGGCAGGGGGAGAGAGAGAATCTTAAGCAGGCTCCACGTCCAGCATGGAGTCCGACGCAGGGCTTGATCTCACGATCCCCAAATCACGACCTGAGCTGAAATCAAGAAATCAAGAGAAGGACACTTAACCACCCAGGCGCCCTGGATCATCTAAGTCTAAGTTACAAATATGGAAATGTGGAAAGACAGAATAAAACCTTGTGGTGGTGCTGATCTGGAATGCAAGGTTACAGTATGAACTCATGACTGGGGTGTGGGGTATGGGGTGTGGGGTATGGTGTGTGTGTGCACGTGTGCATGTGTGTAGACAGAGATGGGGACGAGAAGGAATCTCAGATTACAGGAGAAAAGAGACGGGGTATCAACTTCAACCTTGACAGTCACTCCTTCCACTACCCACTTAAGTTCTGAGCAAAGAATCACAAAACCCATAAGGTGGTTTAGGAGCGGGCCAGGAGTTGGTATCGTTTAGTTACTTTGGCCAAGCTCCGCAAATGACCTCCTGGGGAGCCCTGCTCTGCAAACCCCAGACAGGCTGTTCCAGGAAGAGTAAGACAACAGCTTATTCCAAGGGCAGCATTTGGTCCCATGGATGACCATTCCCCCTCTGGACGGTCCTGGAGAACAGTGTTCAAACCTTTGGGATTTGCAGTTTTTTATATACATTTACACATTTCACATCATATGGCACCCATGTCTCTAATCCAGTGTGTAAGTAGGCAGCTGGGCAGCTACAGCCTTCTTCCCACTGCTCTTGTCTAAGCTTCCTAAACTGGCAGTTACTATAGACAAAATATTTTCCTGCCGCACAACTTTTATTTGAATTACTGAAAATACATCCCCTGACCAAAAGATCCTCAGGCTCATGTACAAAACAGAAATAAAATAAATCTAACAATTAAAAGGTCCCTTAAAAAAAAAAAAGCGCACATTTTAGAAAACCAGTAACCTTGGTTATCTGTTTTGCCCTGAGTTCTGAATTAGGAGGCTGACAAGGATTATGAGAGGTCATGTGGTTTATCTCCTTACTCTGCAAGATTGGATCTAAATCATTCTAGAAAGATATTTATCTACTATTATTTTAAGTAACTCCAAAGAAGGAGAGGCTACCAATTTTTTCAGCAGCCTACTCGATCTTCTTTAAAACTTTGTGGCCAAGGATTTTTTTGTTTTGTTTTGTTTTAAATTGAATTTCTATTGGGTTTACACCAGTTCCCATTTTCATTGAGTATTGTAAAATTCTTCCCCCAGTTTCCTCTTCTCTGAAGGAGTAACACCAAGCCCTTTTCAACTTTATTCAAATAATTTACCACATTCCTTACCCCACCCCAGCATAGGGGCAATGTCAAGGGTACAGGAAGAGAAAAATCTAAAAGTTACACCCTCAGCAGCACTGTACTACCCAGACACACGGTAATGGATGGCATTCATCATGATGGCCCTGAACAATCTAGAAAGGTTCCAATGGGTTCCAGAGTTCTGGTTTAAAAATACAGGGTAGACTCAAATACAGAAGGGAACGTCTTTGTTCCTGGGTTGTTCTCTTATGTGAAAGGCTTCTCTATTAGATCATGCTGTACAAATAAGATGCTACTGTATTTAGAAACTTGCATTTTTATCCATTAAGTAGTAATCCCTTTTTAAATTTTAGGTAGAAAATCATTGTGGGCAGTACCATGTATCACTTTGAAGATTCCATTCAAATCAAGAAAAATACATTGAATGCAGATTACTGATCATACTGTCTAACTACTGAAAACAAAGAAGGTACCAAGGAGTTTACAGTCAGTTGGAAGTATGAAACATCAGTTATCACCACTAAAGCAGGCGTTGCGTCTAAGTGCTACGCTACAGAGATAAGGAGCCAAGAAGGGAATGAGATCAATCTCCAGGAGGTGGGATCAAATAGAAGAGGTTCTTGATCTGGCTCTTAAAAATGGGTAGGATTCTGAACAGATGAGGGCTGGGGAAGGAGGAAGTGGTCACTTCAGGAAAGGGACTGCATAGACAAAGAATGGAAATATGGAAACATGCTCAGAATATTTGAGGAAAAAGAGATTAGCAGATGAAAAAGCCTAAAAAAAATTAGCTGGAAGTAGGTGCTAGGATACCTTGAATACTGAGCTCTGGAGTTTGCCTTATTCTGTAGGCACGCAGATGCTAAAAGTATCAAAAGGTTACGGCTTGGACTGTTGCTATGCATATCAGAAACCATAATGTTTATGCAACAACTTATAAATGGTGGCCACACAAAAAAAGGGATTTGCCCATAGAACCAATTACATCTAGAACTCTGTAAAATAAAAATGGTGACCTCCTGGTAAGATGGCCCTCCACGGGAGAACTAGATCAGGAAACAAAGGATAAGACTAAGAAAATGAATTAATAACTAGAAATGTTAACTGAAAATATAAAAATAGTCGATAAATAATACTTCAAAAAAGAACAGTATTCTCAATGTCAACAGATTGTGCAAATCTGTCCCAAACTGCTATACAGTCGTTTTATACCCCAACTTTAATATTTCAATATCTAGTAATAAAGATTTGGACTCAACGTATTTCTTCATGATTTTCCTTGAGCACATTTATATTGTGGTTTTTGCATTTGATGTACCTTATGAAGATTATGCAATTTCCTAAATTTTCCTTCTTTCAGTTTAAAATCAGACAAACTACAATCTGGTAATGAAGAAGCACACAGTTCCTAGTGACAGATTTTTACATGGTCAGAAATTACTATTATCATGGATACTTGGCCTTTGTGTTATCTGGGTATTTTGAAATGAATTCTGCCAATGTAACCTTAGCACTCCATTTACACACCCCATATAATATAAACAAGGAGGAAAAAAAACTACCCATATTTTTTACATTATCCTGTGCATCCTTTTGTATATCATTCCAATTTTAATTGAAGAGACTCTAAAGATACAAATGTGTATAAAAAATATTTCTTGGGCAACCTTCTAGAAAAAAACATTGTATAATTTCCGTAAGAGAAAAAGGGAAATTAACAAAATAAGAGAGTTATTTCTACTAGAAAGACTCAAAGGATAAGCCACCTAAAGAATTGTTTTTCTAAGTAGAAATATCCCTTTCTTGCTCTGTACTGGTAAGATTATAGGTAAAATTTTAGAAAGCTGAAAATCCTTTTAAATAATACTTCCGTTAGCTCTAATCACAAATAATTGCCTCTTCTGGTGCTAATGAGTATGAGCGCCATGGAATGGAATGGAATTCTGCCGGTTCATTCAGGGTCATGGCTTTGTGAGCTGGTGACACTGCCGAGAAATCTAGTCTCAATTTCCTAGAGCACAATAAGTGAGCAGCAGTAAATTTTTCACTTGAGGAAGATTTTCTAACCTATGTAAATATAAAGAGAAAGCCTATTATCTACTGATAAAAACAACAAAGTACATTAAATAAAGTTTTATGTGTTATTCTTTCCTTTAACAGCCATCAGCTCCCTGGGTCATGAAAGTAAGTAAAGCACTTCACTTACTGAAGTCAATGAGAAACCGTCCAAATCCTTGCCTTTGGTGCTGGGGCATGATCATTATGCAGGAGACATTATACTTCTGCTGGCAAAGCTTTTCCTGAGGGAAGGAAAAACAGATCAAGTATGTCAGAGCTCTGCTGAAGTGGGCAATTCCCTGCACCTGCCACCGTCCTTGTACAATAGTTCACTAAGGTGAGCCAATGTTTTAGGTCAGGATCAAGCAGAATACCCCCATTGTGTTGATCAATCAAACTACCAGCTAACTACAAACCATCAACTCCAGGCACGCCTCTCAATTACACCTTTATGCCTGAAAGTTGGTAGCATAAAATATGAATAACGAATCCAAGTAAACATGAGCCAAATGAAACAGAACACAGACAGTACGCAAGAAATGATTTCCTTGCTCAAACAACTTGGGAGATGGGGGAAGAACACCAAACATCCAGAGAGTCCCCCAGAGGGGTAAGGTAGGACTGAGCCGGCTACCCCGCTGAACAACTTACAACTCTGTGACAGCAATCTGTCTTTTGCCTTTCACCAAATGCCCCAGGGAAACGAAAACAGTGTACAGGTAGGTAGGTCTGCGCAGACATTATTTCTCTTATGGATAAAAGGTCAAAGTAAAAAGCAAGAGAAATAATTAATCTGCATTTCAAACTGGGAAAATAAATCAAAACAAAAAGACCGGGGCAATAAGAAACCCCAATGCCTCCACACAAAAGTGAGGCCAAAATATTACCAACACTATGAAACCAGAAGGAAGATTGGGAAGAATATAGCGGGAAACAGTTCTTATAGTTAAGGAAAAATTTGCAATTTTCATGGGATGTGGCATCAGAGCAGCAGTATTTTATTCAGAGTACACAGAAGCAGCCAAAGCCTGCACAGAGAAGATCTGGAAAAGGCTTTTGAGGTTGTGAATGCTCTGGCCAAATATAAACCACAAATAAGATTGACCACAAATGGTACTAACCACATGAAAGAATTACTTCAGAACACCCAGATCTTTAATGAACCTATTTGAAAGATCACAGGAAATTGTGGAAAAAACCCTACAAGGCAGAATTAGAGATTTCTTTGTGAAAAAGATGCGCTCCCAACATTTGCACATTTGTAGCTGTCCTTGGAGTCTCTAAGAGATGAGGAGGAAGAAATAATGTGTCAGTTTCCCTAAGAAACTGGATTGCAGAGGCTAGTGTTCAAATAATTAGTCTTCTTGGCAAAGTTAGACAAATGGGTCACTCTATCTAAAGAGAGACGTACTCTGGGTGGAAAGGACTCATCCTTTATGCCATTCTTTTCTTTGCCCCAAACTATTCCTTTCGATTTTGTAAGCCAGCCCAACCCTCCCCTGCACCCCACTCCCACCATGTAACACACGTTACAACAGCTAAATTCCAACCTATGGTTAAAATAACAGTTCCCTCTTTCCCTCCTGTTTGGAGTCCTCTATTATCTGCCTGGAAACTCATACGCCTATAATGACTTAACGCTGAACTTTTCTAGGTCATGTTGGCCATTCTCTAGCTCTAGAATTTGGTTTAAGCATAACCCCAAAGGGCCATAGTCCTTCACACTCCAATTGACACATTTAGAATATGGCTTAATTTGCATGTATCTAGACTTTTAAAATGGTTTTTTTAAGATTAATTTTTGTTTTGCTACACTGCCAAAGAATGAGTTTTCCATGTACAGTAAGAAATGATAGTGGTTGCTGCCATGCTGTAAAATAAAAGTTTTACTTGTTCCAGGTAAAATGCTGGGTCCCCTGGGAGAAGAGAGGCAGAGACTAAAACTGTAAGATTCACCATCAACGGTAGTACACCCATTGAGACAAGGACAGCAGGCACCATTAAGCATCTACATTTAAACATAGACACATTGAAAGAAACACCATTTTCTTTCTTTCTTTCTTTAAAGTCGGCTCCACGCCCAGCATGGAGCCCACTGTGGGGTTGAACTCAAGACCCTGGCTGGCTGAGCCACCCACGCACCCCAAAGAGGAAGGACCATCCTGACCACTATTTTTTTTTTTTTTTTAAAGTAATCTCTACCCAACATGGGGCTCAAACTTACAACCCTGAGACCCAGAGTTGCATGGTCTACCGACTGAGCCAGCCAGGCAGGTACCCCATGACCACTATTCCTTTTAACTCATTGGAGAAAAAGATCTTTATAAACCTATACAAAAGGTTAAGATGTTTTATGCATTATATAAATAGATTTCCTATTTATTGTTTTATTTTGTGTTACTTCTCTGTCATCTTTTTTAACCTGTTGTGTGCAAATTAACTTTCGTCTTTTTTGTTTTGGAGTCTTACCAAATATGTGTATTAAAATATTGAGGCTAGTTCTCATGAATGCTATCACTTATTTATATTTTTGTTTATGACCTCTGGGTTGATTCTAAAATTTAGAAAAACTGCAGTTTGCAAAGGACCTTCATATATACTCTGTCTTTTGATATTCCATGAAAATGACACTTCCATAAGGCATTCCATTTACATTATGCAAGAGTAGAGTCATTAAAATTCACTTATCACCTAATACGCAAAACTGTATCATAAAATAAATAAAATACAGGGTTCAGATCATTGACTGTGTGCATGGAACTCTTGTAATTACCATCCTGGCACATTGAACTATCTCCTAGGTGCCTAAGAAAAGTTAAGCTTATTACCTGGTAAATATCTCCAAACTCAGTTTTTCCTTATTGCATGTAAGTTATTATCAGAAGCCTTTGTACAGAGGAATGTGAGATAAAAGACAAACTATATCCACTCAGTATGTCAAGGGCTTCCCTATGTTAACAGCTGGAGATACTTAGGCTTTCTAAAGGTGAGGCTACTTTAGATCTTAAAACAGTAGCATAAAGAGTTAAGAGACAAAAGAGTAAACCTCGTCATTATATCACCTTGACTGTCCAAATGCCAACGTTCCAACTCACTGAGCTCCTGATGACCACAGAGGGAATACAAGGAGGGGAAATGAGAACCATCTCTTAAATGCTACACTACGCTGAAACCTTCATGTTGACACCACTGAGAGGGGGCAAGGGAAATAAGCTTAACATTTAAAAAAATCAAAGATGCTAGGTGGTCTGCAAGGCAGCAATTATAATGTTACATGGCTGCTAAAAGTCAAGAGAGCAAACACTGCGGAGGTCGTTTACACACTTTCTAGGCACGATGTTTATTGTTTTGTTTTGTTCTGTTTTTTAAATAAGCTCTGAACAAGAACCTGAGCTTTTCAGAAGTATGTATCACTTACTCAAATTACAGTCATAAAAAAAACCCCAAAAAACCCTGTTCAAAGAATTGGGCTCTACCAAAAACATTTTGAATAAGAAAATGAAGGTCATACTGGCTCTTGTTTTACCTTAGAGAAGTATCCAACCAGATGACAGCCCTTTTCATCATTTTTTGTAAGGACATAAAAAAGGAATGGCTCGACATCATAATACAACGTTTTGTGGTCCAGGAAGAGCTTGGCTAACAAGCAAAGGTTTTGGCAATAAATTTTGCTCATATTCCCATCAACCTAGCAAAGAGAAACAGACAACATTATTTAACATAAAAATACCGCTCAATATAAAATTATTTTTATATGGTATTTTGGAAAGCATATAATTTTATTTCCAAATCCCAAACTGAGAGATTAAACTACTCCATTAAACAAGTATAAAGTCAACCAGAAAACAGCTGTCACTTGGCAAGTAAGAATTCCACTTTTTCTCTTAAATTAGGGTAAATTTAAGTTAGCTTAAATCTCTCTTTAGGCTACCTGAAGAAAGCCGAAACCACTAATGAAAGAGTCATCATTCTTATTTGCAATTTACTACAAGTAAAAAACGATCAGGCATGTCCTCTCTGTTTGAACCAAGTAAATCTGAATTAAAGAAACATAAACACATCAAAATACCGCTCAAGTAAGTCAAACTTTATGTTGTTTTCAAAAGGACTTCATGTAAAAATAAAATAAATGAACAGTATTATTCTGATTCCTTGGAAGTGTAGATGAGCAAAAGAGGATTCCATTTTGGTTTTATCCCAAGCATCATTTTAAATGTAATTGGAAGAGATAAAATTTCTATGTTGGGAATACTTACAGAGAAAGTGAGATGAATTTCAACCTACAATAAGTACCATGATTACAGTCTACTTCTCTTCAAAATAAAAGAATCAAGCTGTGATACTGATGGTTATAGACAGGAGGCTAGGCACAGATGCCAATTTCTTTGATCAAATGTAGTTACTTGTTGAAAACCAAAAGCACAGCAGATTCAAGAATTTCCCTAGCACTATTCTTAGGGGAAATGGGTATTTGCTAACCAGAGCTCTGTAACAACGAACTTGACCGTTCTCCAGTCTCCTGTGGACCATACAGGTTCTCATATTGCGCAAATTATTTTTAGACTTCATATAACTATTTCCCTTGGATGAAACCTAGGTCTCACGCATAGCAACATAATCAAATATGGGTAACGGACACAGAGGATACAATTCTCTCTTTAATTAAAGGAAGTTTTTATGTATTTGAGAGTATGGTCCTTTCGGAAATGGTAGGACATTACAAAAAGGAAAGACAGAGATGTAGGTGTTGATGAGCCAGAAAAACAGACGATGATGCTGAAGCAAATTCTTATCAGCTGTGTAAGGTCTAATATGCATGCTTTCAAGAGGGATAAAGACAGGAAAGTATTAATTTATGATTACTCTTCATTTATTGTAAAAGTTACTTAAGAAACTGCTAAGAGAAAAGTTTCTTATATGTTGTTCTCTAAGTATTAACTTGGATTCTAGAATAGGGACCTTGGCACAGATAATCCAATTCCTTCAAATATTTTTATGCATAAATTTTACTAATTTGTCTTTCATTTTTCCCCTCTGATCTTGGTGATGGTTCAAAAGCACCTGCAGACCATTGCTATCAGACTACCAAGACTGACTCTCTTATCCCTGAGAAGACTCTCCCAGGATTTGTGAGAGCTTAAAGCCCACACGCAGGTTCATGCTGATTTTCTTCACCGTTACTTAAAGGCAACAACGTGTTTTGTCCTTTGGGAAACAAAGAGACAGTGATTTTCATTTCATTTCGGTTTTAAGAAAGTATCCAAGGCATGAAGGAAGGATCCAACAGGAAAGTTGAACTTGTGACATTAGTTCTAAGCCTCAAATGAGAATAGCTCTGTTGTCTTACCTGGTTGGGGCTGACTGAGTAACGACCCAAGATGAACTAAATGACTTGCATTCAGCATTCCCTCTAGCCCAGGGGGCCGCAATGGGAGTATTTTTGCCTCCTAAGTGACACTATGTCTGGAGAAAATGTTGCTTGTTACAGCTGGAAGCAATGTGGTACTACTAGCATTTAGTGGGTAGAGGCCACGGATGCCACCAAACACCCTGCAATGCACAGGATGCCCCCTACACCAAAGAACTATCTAGCCTGAGAAGTGCATAGTGCCCAGGTTGAGAAACCCTGCACCTATCCTTTCGTAAGTACTAATATATCATTAAATCGTCCCAGCAACAATACCCTTCTTCCTTCAAGCTTACCAAAAGAGCCTGATACAACCACGAAGAAGGTCTTTAAAAAACGCCTAAGATGCAGCTGGAATTACTGTGTTCTCTGACTGGCCGTCGGAAAATGTAGCAGGCCCTGGCTTGTCTGCGAGAGGTAGCTTAGTCAAAGAGAGAAACCTCTGTATGACCCTCCCCTATATTAAATATAATGCGAGACATTACCCACCAGAACTAAAGTGATATGTGGGGCAGAATAATAAATTTCAGTCTGAACAACTCAAAAATAGAGAAACCTAAAGTAAAACTGTATTTCAGAGAAAAAAAAGACATCATGTCTGCTGTGTAAGAGGGCTTGTTCTGAGCACCCATGCATGAAAACCGACATAGGTAACAGAGAAGGGAATTAGGCAGAGCAATGGAAGTGCTCAAATGGAGGAACAAGAATAAAGGAGAGAATGAAGAATCCCTGAGAACAGGCAAGAACACCAAAGAAAGGCTTGGTATCCTCAAGGTACAAGTGACACAGCTAAACTGGATCCTTGAAACTGACAATAGAACATGACGAAACAATGAAACGATATACAGGCAAAGACCTTCTGCTACTAAATCAGTTCTGAAAACACAAAATGTCTTTAAGAACCCACAATGACAGACACATGGCCACAAGGGGTTCCTGCGAACAGCAGAGTTCTCCAGGGGTGGCCATCTACCCAGATGAGGGGGGCAGTCCCAACATCTGCTAGGGTCTCACCAAAAGGATTATCCACCCTGCCAAGAAATGGATGGAAACACAGGTGGTTGTGTATTGAGGAGATATGTACAGCTGCTCAATTCCCCGGAAGAGTGAGCACCTGCCAGACATTGGCTGGAGCTGCTGAACAAAGCTAATTTCTCCTGCCAAAGAAAGCAGAATTTACAAAGAGCTGAGAAGATCATAAATTCACTGGTGAATATATCTGGTGCAGACAGGGATTTGGGGGAAGACAAAAAAGTTAATGTGATGAAGTAGGAATTCATCATCAATCTAAATGGCTGTTCAATATGGTTAAACATTCCAAAACACGGAGATACTTTAAAAGAGCAGTCTAAATTCGAATCCCAAAATCAAATATACTGTGCACCTTCTAGAAACGAATCAGAACATAACCAACAATTGAAAGAACTAGGTCTCAAAAGCTGAATTTTTTATTTACACATGCTTACCTCAAATACTGAAAGGTCTTTCCTTCGGTAAATTTCATTTGCTGGAGGATGAAACCATCCACATTTCTTTGAGTGTCTTAACAAAATATTTTTACTTTTCATATATTTAAGACAGAATTCACACAGGTAAAGCTTTGGTAATCTGTTAAAATTTTAAAATCAAAGAATCTATCAGATTGATTATACTGTTCAGGAAAAAATATTAAATATTGTTCAATTTTCTCCAAGTCATAATAAGGCTGCAATAGTATTTGGAAGAAGTAGTTTCAAGAAAAGAAAAAGAAAATAGAAAACCAGTAGTAAAGAGGATGTACAAAGCTCACGTTATTTTTCAATATAATAATATTTACTGCCATCATTTTGTGAACAAATCATTTGTTTCCTTAGAAATGTTGTATAGACCAAAAGGTTTTCAGACCTGGAACCACTACTTGAAAAATCAATAAGGATGACCTGCTGTCAGGTGAACATGAGTATTTTTCAAATTTCAGATTTAATGTCATAGTGTCAATAGTATATATGGTCAGTGGTATAACTGTAATCATCTTTTACTCAGAGGGAAGTGAATTCATTATTTTTAAAAATGATCTGTGTACTTATATAAGGCAGAGAAGTCCTAGAATTTAGTTAACATTTCTATTGATGGATGAGGTAACTTTAAAGTCTTATCATAAACATATATATCTAAAGCAATAAATGTAAAATAAAAAGATCTTGTTTTACCAATTCCACCGACTCTAAATAACATTATACAAACAGATTTCTCTCCCATGATGACTTTTTCTCCACCTTTAAAATTGTAACATTTTTAACGTGTGCCCGATCACACTTAAAACACATTGTTAGTCTTGTAAGAAAATGTTTAGAAGCACTTTCTAGGTCTTTGGGGTATAAGAATGGGTAGAATGGCTTTGGGGAAAGTTAGCTACAGCTCTCAGAACACATGACTTATGATTACCCATACCAATTGAAGCTCACAGGTGTTTTTAAAAAGTTGTTCAAGAACACACAGCCAAGTGATATAAGCTAGAAAGAGAAACCAAGACTCCTGACTCTTACTCTGCCACTTAACTTCTAAAACACCCTCCCCATTTTCTCCAGTAGATGATGGGCCAGACACCAACGTGATGGAGAAAAGGACAATTATCTACTCTAGAAGAAAAGCAAGTTTGTGATTGTCAGAAACTTCACAGGCTAAAACATTTGAGAAGATACTAATAAAGTATATCCTGATATACCTGAAGGAAGAAATCTGTTCACAAGATACCCATTTTTAGACATATTAGTTCAAGACAATTTCACAGCTAATCTTAGTTCAAGACAAAAGAAAACTCTAGGATCATTATTTTCTCTTCATTTTTAACAAGTTAGTCACAAATGGCTCTAAAAGTGCTCTAAAAGTAAAGATTTGCGGAAGGGTCTCTTAAGGCCACCCACCCCCACCTACTTTCTTTCATTTTTCCTTCTTCTGCTACATTTCTGTAAAAACCTTGAAAACAAAACGTCAGATATCAGAGAAAACAAAACGTCAGATATCAGAGATAAATGAACAGGCCTAATTAGGAAAATAAACAGGGCAATGAGAAGAAACCACCAACTACTTTACAGTGGCCAATGTTTTTTCTCCTTATATGGTTTCATCCACAAACAACATTTGTCCAATTATCCAGAGGAGAAAGCATGGTCTTAAGCTCAAAGGCAAAATTTACAACGCCCGTGTAACTAAGGAGTGGAAGGAGTTTACATAAAACAGTGACAACTACTATAAAAAGATGCTGGCAAAAGTAATAGTTTTGGAAGCGCTTAGACTCAACTATCAAAATCTATGTCCTGAAAATCACCTAATTCCTGCTTCAGAACTGAGAATTCCCCTTCCTCACAAATATGACATTCAAGTTATATACCTTCTGGGCTGTTCCATTACCTTGCATATTCCTGTGGGTAAGGCGAGGAGTACCAGGTTTGGATTTCGTATTTCCCGAATTCTATTACAGAAGGGTACCGGCCACAGTCTTCCACTCCACTTTCACACTCTATTTTCTGTCAGAGAAAAGAAAAGAAAGGAAATAAAAATAGGTGTATTAGAAGAGGATTTCTTCCCTTACCTTTTGGTTCTTTCACCAGTGGATATGAAAACCTACCAAGAACAGACACTAATCTTCATGGGGAATTTTCATGTTGTTGAAAACACATTAGAGGACCTTGTAAAATAATCATCAACTTTGTATAAGATTCATAATAAACAAACTAATACCCTAAGAAACAGTATTACCAAGACAGGAAATGAGTACAAGGTAAATACATACGAATGTCTATTGAACTGGATGAATTTAATGACCTGGTGCAATGCATTAAAACTGAGTAAATTAGAAGATGATCCGGCTGTTAGACACTCTTATAGTCCCCTGTTCCTCCATGAAGTTAAAAGTGATCCCAACTGTAATTATATCATCAATTGTGAAAGTCTGCAGTTTAATATCCATCTCCTCTTACTTCCCTTACTCCCAAGCAGTAAGCTACATGAGGTTAAGAACTGTGCCTGCCTGATACAGACAAGAAATGTTCATGAGTGAAATGCTGGTGTTACCGTACTGGAAAGAAAGGACTTAAAATTTAACAGCATCTTTCAGATAATGGCCTATTGTTCATCAGGTCTATCTATGAACAGCAGAAGTAGGCTGAAAATTTGATAGTATTTAAGGACTTGAGATCAAAGAAACTGGGGGAATTTCTGACATTTATCTTAGCCAAAGGAAAACATTACAAAGGGTATTGTTTGGGGCAATGGGGCAGATGAGGAATGGAAATATCCAATAGCCCCTTAAATTAGAAACTGTCAGAAGTATTTAGCCCAAGTGGCTGCTCCTAAAAATAAAGCTTGAGAGCCTACAGGTAGCCCCCTCCCCACACCAAAAAGAAAGTGAGGTCTGTCTGTGAAGTTTGCCATAGAAACTGAATGTGGTCTACTGATGTAACAAATTCATGCTCCATAATAAATCTGACCTCGAAAAGTCCAAAAGCCTTACCTATTACCTGTTTTGGTGACAATCAACTACTTGGAGTTACTATTTTAAGTGGAATCATTTAAACAAATTACTGGACAATGAAAATAAAAGTGATTATAACTGATCACGCAACACAATATTGTCTTAATCAATGCCAAAGTGTTAAAATTACGAGACATTTTTCATATGGCTGGCCATCTGTGTTGGAAGAACCATTGGTAAATTTAAAAGCGATGTTCTTTTTAACCATTTAAAACTGCTATTTTCTACATTTCCACAAAAATAATCAGAAATCTGGTCCTTCATATCTAGAAGCATTTTTCCAAATCTGCTTCAACTACTGTTACTCTGGTCAATTTTCTGAGACCAGCTGAGCCCTTATCAACTTTTGACAGTGGAGACAACTCTATAAAGTCACTCTGCTTTTGAAGCTAGAGTCAACAACAACAATCATGATAACAGTTAAAGGACCACAAAGGATTCTGAGGGGGGATTCGCTGTAAAATCAAAGCAGTAATTTCATAATAGTCACAAATACAAAAATCACGTATTATCCTTGTTACTATAATGCGGTATCCTGGCCTTACCTCCCAAGAAAGTTCCTGGGCCTGCTTAAAAACATCCAAATCCTCTTCAGTAACGGTATCCTTGTTTCCAATCACATTTATATCTGTACTTTCTTGTTTGATGCTTATTTTGATTTCAGTATCTGTCATTTAAAACCAGCAGAAAGTGCATTCACTGACTTGAATCATGAGTAACCACCATACATTACCAAAATGGCACCAAATTAGCATAGTGGGCAAATAGGGATTTTTTTTAAGCTTTATAAGCTTTTATATCTAAGCACTGCTCAAAAGATCCAGCAGTACCCTTTCCCTACTGTACCCAAATTTTTATTTGAATTACCACTGTCATCTTTTTATAGTTTCAACAAACAAACGAGGGAAAGAGCAATACAAAGCAAAAATCATATTTTTCAGCCAAGATTTGAAGTTCTATCAATGTCTAGTTATAGAATTCCCATTATCCCTTTTGAGATTTAAAAAAAAAAAATTCTACCGCTTTGTCGAAATGACACATTTTTGGTTCTTTTTTGTTGTTGTTGTTTTGGTTTATAAAGGGTAGCCAATGCAACGGGCCAATTTGTTAAATGAAATCATGAAATCCGTTTTCTCCCTACAGTGAATACACACACAGACACACACACACACCCAAAAGCACACTTCACAGAATCACAGATCAGGCTTTGTGGAGAAGGAAGCAGGATGGACTCGGTCATGAGAAAGCCATGGAGCAGAGGGAGCGGCAATGAGGAGCTCACACCCCCGCCCCCCGCCCCCCCCCCCCCCCCCCCCCCCGCAGCGGGAAGCACTGAGGCACAGAAGCAAGCAGCGCCGTGGCCGAGGCGGCGGCACGGCAGGGAACGCGGCAGAAGCGTGACAGCGGCTACTCATGCGGGACTACAAAGCCGTAAGCAACACTACGGAGGCATCTGGGGGTCCTAGTGTCACTACGGATGGAAATAAATAATAAAAGGTGGGAGAGTATTAGTTGGGAAAAAACATTTTGGAGGTTTAGTCAGCATTAGAAAAAGGTCAAAGTTTCACTGCTTCTGTATGAAAGTGAAGTGAGAACGAGAGAAATAGCTAAGACCTATGTGACAAATAGGAATTGATTGATTTATTTTTTTCGGGGTTGGGGAGAAAGGGACGGGACGCAGGTTTGGTTGGAGCTTTGACCTTTTGCTTACCATCATCCTGATCAGGTTTAATCCTTCCGTCTGTCAAGCTCCCCTTCCCTGGTGAGGGGGTCCCCATCTGAGGGGTCACTTTATATTTTAATCTGCCTAGCATCCTGTGCTTTTTAAGATAAGTTGTTCTCTTGAAGTGAGCAATTGCTTTAAAAATACGTCCTCTAGCCATCCCCCAGCTAGAGGAGGAGGAGTGAGCAATAAACCTACTTCTAATATCTCTTTTTCCAAAGAAATGGGCTTTAGATTTTGCCGTGGAAGATAATTCAGTTTTACGACGCATACGTTTGGGTGGTGCGTAACTTGGGTGTCCCTTTTTTCGAGACTGTCCCTGAGTGGTATAGATATGAGAGAGTCCATCAAAGAGTGCCTTCAGCTGGCTGTTCTTAGTCAGACTGCTAAAGGAGGGCACACTGGACTGGCTAGAACAACTCTGGGGAGAGGTAGAAGAAGTGGAGGTGCTGGACTTTTGTGAACTGGGGCTCTGACCAGAGATGGGGGTTGGGGGTGGAAGTGAAGAAGGTGGAGGTTTTAGCTTTTGTGTGGTACCTGTAGCCAACACATGAGAAGTGCATGACTGTTTCTGAGAGACCTTTTTCCTTGGACGATAGTGCTTTGAAAAGTCTATTATTTCACCTCGTGATCTGCGACCATCAGGTGATGGTGTAAAAAACTTAGTAAGGCCATCAATGAGCCCTTTGGTTTTCTTGTTAACTTTAAGTGTAGAGGCAGAAATGTAGGTGGAGGTGGTGGTGATTTTGGTGGTGGCACCAGGCCGAGTGGGGTCTGTAACAGCCAATCTGCTGCTTGAGTCCTTCCCAGATGCAGCATGACCAGATGAAGGTGTGGTACAGACTTTAGTCTTTTGACCCCTACCAGGTGACCCCCTTCCTGTGAATGCATTCATGGATCCTTCATCACTGGTTACAGACCTAGGCAAAAATTTAGAGAATAGTATCAGCATTTAATAATAGAATTATAAAGGTATCTAAAACAAATCTATAGCAACTAGATGCATTCAATGTGCTTAAACTTAAGCAGCCGAACTGCAACCCTCAGAACTATGTGTGTGTGTGTGTGTGCCTCCATTTAGGTGTTTCTCTGTTCAAAAGGGGAGCGGCCACCACATGTGCATGTCATGATCCTCCCCAGGCCCAGCCAGGAGGGACTGGAAGAAGTCGCATGGACCCAGGGGTCATAGAAGTAAGACAATTTTTGAAGCAACTCAAAGAACACGCAATGCTTTCATTATACTTAAATAAAAATGGTACCCCCTATGTGGTCACAAGTCGTTATGATTTCCTATGTCTTTTAAAAAGTAGTAAAGGACTTGGGGCGCCTGGGTGGCTCAGATGGTTAAGCGTCTGCCTTCGGCTCAAGTCATGATCCCAGGGTCCTGGGATCGAGCCCCACGTCTGGCTCCTGGCTCAGCTGGGAGCCTGCTTCTCCCTCTCCCTCTGCCTCTCCCCTGCTCATGCTCTCTCTCTCTCTCTGTCTCAAATGAATAAATAAAATCTTAAAAAAAAAAAAAAGCAGTAAAGGACATAAGTCATTAAGTATTATCTAGACGTGAAAAGTGCATCTAATCTCTAGTGAGAAGCAATTTTAATTCAATTGGAAAATTTATATAAATAGAATTTGGGTAGGTCTATAAATTAGTACTTTTTTGTTGTTGTTGTTAAAGAAAACATTAAAGATATCCTCTTCCTTTCGGCAGTTTATGCTTAGGATGGTAAGATAACCAATAATACTCTCTAAGTCGAGGAGACAATTAATTACAGCATTAAATATTGCTGAAAAAAGGACAACAATAGCAAAAACTGAAGAAATGATTAAAGAAAAGCTACAGCGGGTCAGACATGACATGGAAAAGTCTGGTGAAGAAGCAGCACATTTACCATGGTCTTTATCAGATACTTGGCATTAGAATCTTTATACACTACTTCAGCTCATTTGAGGCTGGTTCTGCCCATCCAGCTGTGTGGTCAATAGAGACCAGTGGCCATTCCGCTACCACAGCTGCTTAGAGGAACAGCAGCTGCCTGCCTTCACCTCAGGCTAGGGCTTAGAAAGCTACCCATTTTGCAGCAGAATTTTATACAATAGAAACATTTGCATGTGAATTATGGCAGTGCCGGGGCCCAAGAATGCACTTTAAAAATTATCAATTTAGCTGAAGGCTCATAATGAAGAAATGGAAGCCTGAAAATGATATGATACTCCATTATAAAAATACCTTAATTACAAATAGAAGAGCACATGTTAGTGGTCATCTTGAACATTAACAAACAATTTCAGCAGTCAGCTGCAGTGGACTCTGGTGCAGCAACGGGGCGAGCTACTGGGCTCATCTGAGGCAGCTCCACCACCAAGAGCTTTGCCCTACACCAATGATCCAGCCAAATCAGGTTAACACTGGAGATCTCTAGTGTCACAGTGAGGGTTACCAATAAACAATCATCTGAGCTAAAATGTTTCCCATTAGAATGCTGCATTTGGACTATATCTGGAATCGATTGCCCAGAAAGGATAAGATGCTTATAAAGCATGTAAAAAGGAAAACTCCCTAGACTGTCTTAAAAATTCCTAAGCTCAAAGGACAATTTTGGACAAACAAAAAGTTAGGACTGGTGCCAGATGCAATTTTCAGCTGTGTCCTTTGTTTAGAAAGTTTATATCCTAATTTGGTATTTTTAATTGGGCCCTGAGGATACAGTCCCATTTGGAGAACAATGCTTACACAGGATGAATGCAAAAACATATAATTTCTACTTCAAATGATGCTAATATGAAAGATTTTATTCATAAATGTTTCATGTTTGCCCCGAGAAATTAACAAAAAGTCCATTTAAAAAATGTCCACCAGTTAAAGGGCTTTCATAAAAAAAAAAAAAAACCATAAAGGAACATGCATTTTCTATTTCTCCGTTGGGAAACAGAGGTGCAGGAGTTGATGGTTTTTCTGAGAGCAGGTAAGGTAGTGAATTGCTTCAGTTAAATTAGGGGAAAGAGTAGCAAGTAAGTAAGATATCTGGTGTTTGTTCACAATGTATGCAGAGAGCATCTATTCCCTTTTACTAAGCTTAAAGAGGCGGGCCATGGTCTTAGTGATAGAACTCCTTTAGATATGCAACTCCCTATTTAACGTTGATAGTCAATTCTATATTCTAAAGGTTTAAAAAAAAAAACCACATCCTTTCTCCCCTTATCTTTCCTCTACTTATCTAAGTAACTCCGGCTAAATGTTCTACTGGGCTTTAATGGCAACTATATGGCCATAGGCTAGTAGAAATGAAGTTATCATAGTAGATGTGCAGGCCACTGTGAACATACTATTTCATATGTATGTCTGCACACATGTGCACATACCAAACAGTTCTAACTCTTTGTGTGCAAACATGAGGACAGTCATTTACAGGTTTCTCAGAGGCTCCTATTTCATATAAGGGATCTTAAATGCTGTAATACTAAATTAGCACCAGAAAAGAGAAGGTTTTTTTCCTAAAATGCTACCCGGAGTGACAAAAGAGATTCACTCATAGATGTGAATAAATCCCTCTCTTGTTTTAAAATCCCCATAAAAATATTTATATAATTAAGCTTTTCTAATGCTCAGCCAGTAATAAAGTAGGCAGAATGATTGTTTCCAATTCTTACATTCTGCTTCCATCCTGCTACATCACAGATACTGCCAACAGAAGCTCCCCAAATGCCAATTGTAATTAAAAATGTTATTTTCAAAAAATTCCACAGCTTATGCAAAAGGAGAACTATTCCTCATCCCTTGAGTTTGTAAAATGATGCTAAAAAGTTAATGGAATCTAAGGGGGTTACAATCGCCTATATTTTAAAGCACAACATAAAAGATTTCTTTTGATAAGATCTCAACCTACAACAATCGTTGCTTTAATTTATTTTTCGGTCGTCCAATGGGTTTTGCATATCGTCGTTTTATTTGTGCAGCTTTCTCATGAAGTAGTTTTCTTCCCTTTTTCTTTGGTCTGCAGACTTGGCAAATCCACATCCCTGAATTAATATATATATGAGAAAAATATTTTAATGTTTCATTTTAGGAGAAGATATTAAATATAAACTGCAGCTGAAATAAGCTGCCCAAGGGTGCCATATGCAGAACTTTATTCCAGAAGGTAGGTCATTCCCTTGTGTCATCCTCCTCAGGAAGTCATCATTAAAGGTCAATTTCCCCCCGGGGTCAAGGTGGTGAGAGCAGAGGGCTGCCCCTATCTCTGAACCCTTCTATGAGGCTTTTCGCAACATGTCACCAAACCTCCCTCCACCACACAAACACACAGGGAAATCCGATCCTGTCAGATATTATGTATCTTTCAATTAGAGGGACACATTTTCAAGTCAATCGGTTTTTGGAATTTCTGGGGAAAAAAAAAATATTTGTTTTTATTTCTTTCTGGAACTCTTCCACACTAAAAAAAAAAAAGAAAGTATCAGTATAAAAGATAATTTTTGAATTAAAACAATTTTTAAGTACTCTGGAACTGCAATAATTAAAACTATACATCTGGCATAGGGAAATAGGTCACTGGACAAGAATTTTTAGACCCAAACAACTGAAGCCTATAAAAAAGTTTAGCATATCAAAAGTTCATATTTCAAGTCAGTGGGGAAAGGATGCAATGACTCAGTGAAGTGGTGATAGAACAAACAGCCATCTATAGGAAGGAAAAGAATTACTTCCTATCCTTTATAAAAATAAATTCTAGGCAGATGAATATTATGACAAAATTAAATGTTACAAGTATCAGGAAAAATACGTGGATATTTAATTTTAGCACGACTGACATTTAAGACTGAAGCCATAAAGACAAAGATTCATGGATTGGACTACATAAAAATATAAAGAGCTTCTACAAATCAGTAAGAAAAAGGTGAAAACACCAAGAGAAAAATGATTAATGCGTAAAAACAAGCATTTTACAAAGATGATATACAAACAGCCAATAATCAAACACAAAATGCTTTCAATCTCACTGCTTAAAGAAAAAAATTACCAGACATCTTTTTTCTATTATCAAATTGGTAAAAATTTTAAATAATAGCACTGTATTTCATTGAGTCTGAGACACTATTGCCTACAAAAAGCATCCGATTTTTTTTTTTTTAAACTGTGTCTTGGACTTAATGACATATAGTAATGGTGAGTGTTGGTCATAATACAGGAAAACAGGTATTCTCACACACTGGTGGTCGGTCTGAAAACTGATACAACATTTCATGTACATAGCCTTTGATCCAGCAATTCCTCCCCTAGGAATTTATCTTAAGGAAATAATTGTGGATGGAAAAAATTGAAACATTTGTAATGTCCACCATAGGGGATTGGTTAAGTAAGTTATGGTTTGTTTATACATGGGGTTGCACAATCAAATATGCTCAGGAGCCACCCAGGGATAATGCATGTGACTGAAGCAAGCTGGAATTCAAGACAAGAGGGAGGAGTGAGATTGGGGCAAGTTGGAACATGCATACTCCACCTAAAAGACGCAAATTCAAAATTTTAAAAATACTGTGCCAGCTCGCCTGCAATGCATTTAAAGGAGTCCTAAAATGGATGTATGTTGTTCCCAACAAAGCCTAACTGCGGCCCCCAGTCACCGGGTGTGTAACGCCTGCTCTATACTATAGAGTTCTATGCACTCATTAAAAACTGTGTTTAGGAGAACATTTGTGATGTGGGGACGTTAGAATCTTATAAAGATGGAAAAGACGTAAGATTACAAAAACATGTATAGAATGTTCCATTTCTTTTTTTTAAAAAAGTGTGTAGGGAGCTGGGAAGGAATTTCTGATTTTCTTATTCCTTCTTGTCAATCTGTATTTACTAAATCTTTCACAATAAAAAAATGAATAAATTTTATAAAGAGGTAATAATTTCTAATGCTTAATATATTATAAAATGAGGAGAAGGAGGCTGAGCTAGGCTTACTTACACAACAAATAGAGACAAAAATCCATATGCCATATGGATATATCCAGATAAAAGAGTTCAGATGCCCATGTTTACATTATCGACTAATGGCCAAGAAACGTGGGATGGCTCCTGTCGTAGGACTTTGGAGACATCATTACAACCATTATGGAAAATAGGTAATTTCTCACCTCTGAACACAGTACTGAATAATATGGAGAATGTTCTAAACTTCTGACATACCTAATCTAAATTTATTCTAATAAGGGAATGGTTTTGGGAGAGGAATGCTCTTCTTTATCCCTGTGTCTGAATTAGAGTCTTTATTATATACATTGCCCGCAAACTAAATGCTTTTATACTCCTCTGTCCACAACCTGTGCCAAACCCACAAGAACAAGGAGGGTGGGAGGGATGAATAAATGCTTACGGAACCTGTATACCTCTGGGCTGGACAAGGCTAATGAGTACATAATAAAACACATTTTTACTATGGTTTAAAAGTTCACCTTTTGGCATTCTGGAAAGTGGGGGGTCACAGCACTCCATATGGAATCCTCTATCACAGGAGTCACAAAAAAGCATATTATCCTGTAAGATAACATATTAGAGAGTAATTGAGACTGAAATCAGCTGTAAAAGGCCACAAATTCTTATCCAACGAACAATAATCAAAAATAATGAAGGGGTAGTACGATCCCTGCTGAAATCTGACATCACATTGTGTTTAAATCTTTAAAACAAAATAGCAACAGTCTACAAAAATGAAAAACCTTAACACCGAAAACTCACAATTTAGTTGCAGATAGACTACTGAGAGCCATACTTACTGCATTTTTGCCTTGGATTCTACATGCACTGCATGTCTTGCATTCGATGCACTGCCACCTTAAGGCCTTTACGTTTGTTGTTAATTCAGGACAAAATTTCAAACAGGATGGGTGTCCTAGAAGAATAAAAAGCAAATTGCTTTATGGGAATGCGGCTTTAGATTTTTTCAACTCTCATTCCTTCATATTTAACAGAGAGTGATAATGTCAGTTAAAGACCTAAAGAACTGGAAAATACAACAACATCAGAGAATCTGAATTACGCTTCCCTTTCTGCCCTTTTTATCCCCCCTGTACGTAACTGAGTGACTATACAAATGTTTCCCTAAGAGAAATTTGGGAAATTTATACCAGTTCCCATCACAAGTCTCGGAGAACTTGAAGACAACGTATGCTCCAATCACGTTCTCATTCCTGTGCCTTCGGTTCATCTCCTTCCTGCCCTGGCCCTCCTCATCAACCACCATTTACACAAAGTTTGCCGGTTTGCTGGACTAGGAGGAAAGTATGAAGTTCAAAATCACAGAACTTAAAATGACAGCTAAATAAAAAAAACGGGCTGCTTAAAAATACAATTACAAATGCAAAAAAAAATATTATACAGAGAATATCCCATTGCTGGGACATACAAAGAAGATACTGTTGCCATCTTGCCTCTGGGTCCTGCATTTAAATTTTGGAAGTAGAAGCAGAAATTATGAATTTGAGAGTTAAGAAGTTGGAAGATCCAGGTCAAATGGAATATGCCAAGAAGCAACACCCCTGCAGGCTTCCCCCATTTTCCTGAGTGTCCAGTTTTTTCACACTGTTTCGGGCACACTTTTCATCTAGCTTCGCTCACATCACAGAGGAAAAGTGGAGACCCCAAGGGGCAACACCACTCAAGGAAGCCACCCAGACTACACAGAGTCATAGATTTCTCCAAAAGGCTTCGGGAGTATGAGCCTACACTTTTTGGAAGACAGTTCAGTTTAAAATGTGATGGTCTTTTATCACACAAACCTGAGATCTCTAAGCTTGATTTTATTTTTCTAAATCTGGTCTTAAACATTAGTAAATCCCACATGAAAGAACTTATAACTAAGCTGCAAAAGAAACCTGAGGGGAATAAAAAAGGCAGATTCTGCAATTTCAAAACTGTTTTATAATTTCCTGACTTTGGCAGGCTCATTGTTTAAATATGTATTTTGGGTTGCTGCCAAAAAGGTCCTCCTCCCTAAAGCTTAACAGGTGCTTCGTAAAATTCCACCCACTAGGAGATTTGGCTTTTTGAAGTAAAAACATTCAAAATCAATCATCAATACCGTTAATAAAAGCACACTATTCCTGAGTTTAAAAAAAATCCAAACATCTGTATTTAAGATGTTGAGCAAATAAAATGTTGTCATAGGATTACAACCTCAGGCTGCAGAGACACCCAGGCAGATGCATTTAACCTATGACACCATTCTTTTATAAAGGCTCCTCTCATTCAAATTAGTACAGGGGGAGGAAGTTGAAATATATAAAAATGGTATCAATCACGTCTTTCTGCTCGGAAACAGCAAACAAAGACAGCTTGCTGGTCCACTTTAAGAAGTATACTCTGAAGGCGGGAGGGGAGAGATTTACTTTGATCAGGGTTCCCCCCCCTTATATAGTTGGGGGAGGGTAAGAACTCAAGTTTTAAAGAACAGCAATTTAAATTCCACCCTTAAAATAGGTCCCATCAGCTTAAAAGTGTACCATTTACTTCTCTTTTTCCCCCTTTTTTTACTTCCTGTAAGTCATACATCACTAGCACATATGACCTCAATTTCATGCACTAGATTTTTCTCTCCATTTAAATCTGTTTTTGTACTTTGTAGTTTAATATTCAGTAACTAAGGTAATTCACATCTTATTATAGTTTATTATTTATTCTCACAGAGATCCTATGGAAAATACTTTTTAATAATTACACATTTTGAAAATTAATGTATTTCAGCCACTGCCAATCAAGAGCAAGGAATATTCTTCCTCTTATTGCTTTCTCTCACTTTAAGCAATATTATATCTCAAAACTACAATTTAAGCTACCCTGTCAAATTCTAAAATCTTCAGCCAATCTTTCCTTTAGGCAGCAATCTTACCTTTATTTAGCTCAAGAGAATTGGCCATAGATCCCTTCCAGCTCTAAATTTTTATGACTCTGTAAAGGATGCTGAGGGATGAAGAAACATTTCCATTTTATTTTCTCACGGACACTTTAAATTAACACAAAAGACTGTAACTGAGTCTTCATATACCACTACACAATTACAGTAATTAGATAAAGGACAAAAATGCTAGTGATAATGAAACTCCTTACCTCCTGTTTAACTATTCCATAAACTCAACAATTCCCTCTACAATGTAGGATCTCTCTGCTGACACAATTCATGGTGGTTTGTCTTTCTGGAGTTTGTTTTACTTTTGTAATGTGCAGTTTATCAGATCTGAGAGCACAGTATGTATTTATTCACTCATTCATTCTTATTACAAACACATATGAAGCACTAGTTACTTACAGTAGTTTTATCTAGCAAAACCAAAGGAATACTGTTTATAATTAAACAAGTACCAATGAAACCACAAACCAGTAAAAATAATTTTTGGAGGAAGTACTGTGGGAGAAAAAAAACATGGGTTCTGGAGTAGACAGAATAATGCCCCCCAAAGATGTCTACGCCGTAATCCCTGTAACCTGTACCTGTATTACCTGACACGGTAAACGGGACTTTGCAGGTATGACTAAGGGTACAGGTCTTAAGACAAGGAAATTATCCTGGGTTATCTGGGTAGGGCCAATCTAATCATGAGTACTTAAAAGCAGAGATCTTTTCCAGATGGGTTAGTAAAATGAGATGAAAAAGGGAGGATATGAAAGACTCCACCCAGCTTTGCTAGCTTTGAAGATGGAAGAAAGAAGGAGAGACCAGAAGCCAAGAAATATGAATGGCCTTTAGAAGCAGGGAATGTCATTCACCTAATAGCCAGCAAGAAAATGAGGTCTTGGCACAGCTAACATCATACTCAGTGGAGTTTTCGGGGTACCTCACTGGCTCAGTCAGTGAAGCGTGTGACTCTTAGACATAGGGTCATGAGTTTGAGCCCCATGTTGGGGAGAGAGTTTACTTAAAAAATAAATAAAATCTTAAACAAAAACAAAAACTGAGAACTTTACCCTTAAGGTCAAGAATAAGACAAGAATGTCCACTCTCACCACTTTTATTCAACAGAGTACTGGAAGTCCTAGCCACAGCAATCAGACAAGAAAAAGGAATAAAAGGCATCCAAACTGGTAAGGAAAAAGTAAAAGTTTCACTATCTGTAGATGACATGATAGTCTATAAAGAAAACCCAAAGGCTCCACCATAAAACTATTAGCACTAATAAATGAATTCAGTAAAGTCACAGGATACAAAAATCAATCTACAGAAATCTCTTGCATTTCTATACACCAATAATGAAGCAGCAGAAAGAGAAATTAAGAAAACAATCCCATTTACAACTGAACCCAAAATAAACTTAACCAAGGAGGTGAAAGACCTATACTCTGAAAACTATAAAACATCGATGAAAGAAATTCAAGACAATGCAAAGAAATGGAAAGACATTCCATGCTAATGGGTTGAAGAACAAATATTGTTAAAATGTCCATATTACCCAAAGCAATCTACAGATTTAATGCAATTCCTATCAAAATACCAATAGCATTTTTTCTAGAACTAGAACAAATAATCCTAAAATCTGTGTGGAACCACAAAAGATCCCGAATGGCCAAAGCAATCTTGTAAAAGAAAAAACAAACCTGGAAGTATCACAATTCCAGATTTCAAGTTATACTACAAAGCTGCAGTAATCAAAACATTATGATACTGGCACAAAAATAGACACATAGATCAATGGAAGAGAATAAAAAGCTCAGAAACAAACCCACAATTATATGGTCAATTAATCGCTGACAAAGGAGGCAACAATATGCAATGGGAAAAAGACAGTCTCTTCAACAAATGGTGCTGGGAAAACTGGACAGCTCCATGCAAAAGAATGAAGCTGATTCACTTTCTTACACCACTGACAAAAATAAACTCAAAATGGATTAAAGACCTAAATGTGAGGCCTGAAGCCATACAAATCCTAGAAGAAAGCCCAGGCAGTACCTTCTCTGACACTCGCTGTAGCAACTTTTTTTTCTAGATATGTCTCCTGAGGCAAGGGAAATAAAAGCAAAATTAAACCACTGGGACTAAATGAAAATAAAAAGCTTCTGCACAGCGAAGAAAACGATCAACAGAACTAAAAGACAAGCTACTGAAAGGGAGAAGATATTTGCAAACGACACACCAGATAAAGGGTTAGTATCCAAAACATATAAAAAACTTACAAAACACCCAAAAAACAAATAATCCAATTAAAAAATGGGCAGAAGACATGAACAGACATTTCTCCAAAGACGACATACAGATGGCCAGCAGATACATGAAAAGATGCTTATCACTTTTCAGGGAAATGCAAATCAAAACTACAATGAGATACCACTTCACACCTGTCCTAATGACTAAAATAAAAAACACAAGAAACAAGTGTTGGTGAAGATGTGGAGAAAAAGGAATCCTGTGCACTGTTGGTGGGAAGGCAAACTGGTGCAGCCACTGTGGGAAACAGTATGGAGGTTCCTCAAAAAATTAAAAATAGAATTACCATATGATCCAGTAATTGCACTACTGGGTATTTACCCAAAGAATCAAAAACACTAATTCAAAAGGATATATGCACCCTGGTGTTTATAGCAGCATTATTTATAATAGCCAAATTACAGAAGCAGCCCAAGTGTCCATTAGATGAATGGATAAAGATGTGTGTGTGTGTGTGTGTGTGTGTCTGTGTGTGTAGTGGAGTATTATTCGGCCATAAAAAAGAATGAAATCTTGCCATTTGCAATGACATGGATGGATTTAGAGAGTACAATGCTAAGTGAAATAAGTCAGTCAGCGAAAGACAAATACCATATGCTTTCATTCATATGTGGAATTTAAGAAACAAAGAAAAAAAAAGAAAACGACAGACAAGCCAAAAAATAGACTCTGAACTATATAGAGAACAAACAGATAGTTACCAGAGGGGAGGTGGGTGGGCGATGGGTGAAATAGGTGAAGGGGATTAAGAGTACACTTATCTTGATAGAGCACTGAGTAATAGAATTGTTGACTCACTATATTGTACACCTGAAACACTGTATGTTAACTATATGGAATTAAAATTTTAAATATATATACACAGAAACATAATATTCAAATTAGCTTCATGGTGAAAGAGCTTCCCAAATGTATGGGGGGAGATGATATAGAGAGTCTCTGGTGATTGATCCTGAGTTGAGAAAGCACATTTATAGCGGAATCAGGGCAGAAATCCAGACTGGGTTCCTGAGGAGCAGAGAGCTAAATTCTTTGGACATTTTTTATTTACCTCTATTGGATTAGATCCCATTTTATCTATCTTGTGTGGGTTTTTTTTAAATGTCAGGAAACATTATCTTGGAAAATAATTTGCCATCTTTACAAAGAGATGACTTTCTGAAATATATATACAAGTATTTGTTTAAAAAAAAAGGGAAGGAAGGAAGGAAAGAAGAAAAGAGAGAAGAAAAAAGAAAAGAAAGAGAAAGAAAGAAAATGGGGGTCTTGGTCCTACAAACACAAGGAAATGAGTTCTGTCAACAACTTTATGGTAATTTGTTATACGAGCAATGGAAAACTACTAAACACTCTGACACTGGGTCTCTCAGACCGGCTGTCTGACCAACCATCTGTCCATCTGAGATACGGTAAGGGAAAGGACAAACATTTCAGATTTTATAGTCTAGCAGGAAAGAGACACATTAAAAATTAGAATTAACGTGTGAGAAAGGGTGGTTCAGAGAAATGGATGAATCTAGCAGGAGGTTAGAGGAAGGGCTTCCTAAAGAAGAAACCCAACGGATGACTGGCATTAGATGGGAAAAGGTGGTAGAAGCTAGGGTATGCTGAGGGAGAGGGGGACATGGCACACTTAGGGAGGAAAGGTGCAATTTAACCAGTGTGCACAATATTGGGAGGGGCGGGTAGTGGTGTTAACAGGGGCCCAACCAGAAGAGGGTTTGGGGGCTATATTAAAGAATTTGAATTTTTCCTAAGGGTTATTTGGTAGCCACTAAAATAAATCTGTGAATAGATTTTGAAGTTTAAAAATTCACTTAGCCTGCAGCATGGAAAATGGATGAGGGGAAGGAGGGTCAAGATTTGATTTAGGTTATTATAATAGCAGATTTGAGTGGTTTTGGTGGGAATGTGTGGATATATCGAGGATGTGGGATTTAGATTAGGACATATAATCAATATATTTTTGGTGATTCCTTAATGTGAGAGAACAGGACAGGATGGCTTGTGGAAATGAGTGGCCAGTGGGGTGCCATTTGCTGAAATGGGAAATCCCTAAGGAGAAGAAAGAGGTTAGTTTGCTGAGATTTCCACGGTTCCTGCGGTGTTTGTTGTTTTGGGGCGGTGGGGGCACTGCAAGGTTGACAGGCTGTTTTGGATACTTAACTCTGAGAAGCCTATGGGGGCGTCCAAGTGGTGATACTCTGAAGGCATTTATATCTAAGGATCTGGAGCTCAGCGGAAGCTATGAGGCAAAGTAAGAAACACAGGGCTAAGGACAGAAGCCTGAAGAAACATGTAGGGGATGGAGAGAGACAAAGGAGCAAACAAAAACTGTGTGAAAGGAAGTGGTGACAGAACACACAGAAAATATGGTATCATAGAGGCCAAAGGAAACGAACGGTTAAGGAAAAAGATTTTCAACAGGCCACATAGGCTGAGGACTACCGGGTGTGAACTGAAAGATGTCCAGTAGAGTCTGATGCAGACTGAAAAGTGACCTTTAGATTTTGCTACATGCACGTCCCTGGTAATCCTGCCCCACACAATTTCAGTGAAATAAAAGGCCAGGCGCAAGGTTTCTGCTTCCTGTTTCTCCACTTGGATGGTCAGTCCAGCTGCGGGCTTGTGGAAGATGGGGCTTACCAACCCTTCCTTCCCCAACCTATGTATTCCTCTTCAGATTCCATCCTTAGGTTTCTCTCTAGTCAAGGGTCTCCCTCCCAACCCAATCATTCAATCCTCGTCTACTCAGTGTGAAGCTGGATAACTAGCCAACCAACTAGTCTCACAGTGACCGTAACAAACTAGTGTTGTTTAAATATACCTATTTAACTGCATGCCGCACCCACCAGCTGATCCTGGGAGCAGAAGGCAGGCCAGTTTTGTTCATGGTTGACACACATATGAAGACAAACCCAGCAGAGACTTCAGGCATCCTGAGGGCAGATTGGTATTTGGCACCACAGCTCCCATTCCCTCTGCCATACAAAGGTGTTTTCCTCGCCTTCCCAGCTCTATTCACAGCAGCCTCTCTCTGCCGCCGTTTCAATGAGCTTCCACTTAGACTGATGCTGTAATTTTGAACTGTACACTTATCTTAGATTTGCTAATTTGAAAACACACATGCACACAACTCATCTGTAAGTAAGATTTAACCACCCAGCAATCTGAGCAGTAGACACAAAATTTCATTTGGTATAATATCTAATACTTATGTGAAGCTAATTAAAGATAATTTGGTCTTAATGAGGCAAAGAGAATATAACTGTGTTAATTTCAAAGTAGGCTGATCCATGAAAGTCAAGTAAAATCACTTCCTAGGCCCAACATTTCCAAAGACCTGAATATGAGTATCTGATGATTCCCGCATTCGTATTAGTGGTTAGAATGAATAATCCTTCACATCTGTGTAATGTTTCATAGTTATTGACAATCTTCACATGGTGATCTCACTGGATGCTCACAACAGCCCTGTGGATGCTGGGTTGTAGACGTCAGCCTCCACATTTTACAGATAAATGAAAACTGCAGTTACACAGCCGGCAAGCAGAAACCTGGAAAACCATATTTGAGGCTCCGTGCACCCTGCCCCTCACCTCATATTTTTACTACTGCAAACTTGAATTATTTTTTCAAAGGAACTTGCAGCAGGAAAAACATAGTTAAAGAAAATACTGCCCATTTGCAGCACTGAGCCACCTTAAAAATAGAGACACTTCTAATTGGCTTACTTTATGATGTAAGGAGAAGGAAACATTTATTACTCACATCTATGAAATCTAAGCAGAGTTTAAGTGTGACATCATACAAATGGTACTTCAGACACAGGCGACTACAAACCAACAGGCACATATGGGAAACACATTGAAGAATGATCCTCCTTATGGGCTGCCATCTATATTTCCTATTTCTGGTTTTATACTGCTATGGGTATTTTTTTCACATGAACATTTTACATCAGGGAGTCCTTTGATCATTACAGTTTCGATTCAATCCTAGAACCAATGGACTCTTCTGAGGGTGAGACAGTGGCCATTTCCATAGGCCAACTAGGGGTACCACCCACTCTGTTAACTCCCACTTGAGAAACTAGACTGGACCAGACCATGACAATGGGGCTTCCACCATTATTAGAGGGTGCTGTTGAGCCATGCCAGCTTATTTTATTACTTTTCCCCTCTAATTATCAAGTGTCACAAAAGAACATTGTAACTACAAGAACGCCACCCACCCCCAGCTCTCCAAAGAACAACTATATTTGATTTTGATTCATCTATTTAAAGAGTAGCACATAACAAAGTCTACTCATCTGATCTACCAGATGAACTAAATGTCTACAGTGCATCTCCCTGAGGTAGGAACAATGTTTTTTTTCCCTTGACTAAAGTAGCTAAATCCAGATTGGCACAGTACATTCAAAGAAACATTAAGTGAACCTCAACACTGAGCCAGATCCCATGGTGGAGTCTAGAGAAGCTCTCTCAGCCATCCTCTATCCTAAACTAAGGGATATCATGCCCCCAGGGCTTGAATTGCGGCCATGACCCATACCTTGACTCCAAAGCCTCTGGCTTTTTCTAATTGAAAGGAGGGGGTAGGGGAGAACTGGCTCACGGAATGACTCTAGCTATATGAGCCTTCCAAGACAGTATCCTTAGTCCATTCTTCTCCATTTGTTAAAAGAGAAAACCTAACATTACACCTACATACCCTGGTAAAGTAAGAAACTTTAGGGGAAAAAAATTTTGATGACCTCAAAGTACAAAGGAGATCAAACTTCTCCTTTGGCAGGTTTTCAGTCTGGGAAACATGAAGGGAGATTGATTACATCAGAAAATCTAAGATGTACCTGTTTAGAATTACACCTTTATACCTTGTGAAGGAGGCCTTGAAGTTACGATCTAGTAGATAATGATCTCAAATTTCTCATCAGCTCAAGTTAAGTGTATCAGCAGAGGTAAGGAAATATATGAAGGGAACTTTTCTTCCCACATTTAAGTGCATTTTTAATCTGTCTCGGCACCCAGACAAATAGGTACTCAAAAAAATAAAACAGTGAAGGTAGTTTTTAAAGTACCACCTTAAAAGTCACAAAGGGTAAACCCCAGACAAATGCACACCACTAAATTGATCAGGCAGTTAAACAAAAGAATAATTCATTCAGAGTGAGCCTCGTGAGAAAACCCAAAAGATAACTTCAGAGTCAGAACTGATGAGTGAAGGACTACCTCAGCAGGATAAAACGGGGAGATTGCAGGGTTGAAATTTATTAAACTGAACATACAGATAATGTTTCCATGCCCTTTTGTCACTATCCATGATACCATGGGCAGGTAAAGAATTTTAATGAATCCGTAAAGCCCATCAAAAAGACTGTCAGAATGCATTTCTCAGGCAGAGTTTGAAATGTCTTATTTCCAAGGCTCCCCTCCCAGTCAGGTCCTGAGAGCGGCAGAACCACATAAAGCTTATCCAGTTAAACCTTTATAGGAGGACGAAGAATCATTACACAACACTGTCATTCCTCAGTAAATGAAACATTTCCTCTATCCAACCATCAAGCAGCTGTCAAAAATGATGTTAAGATTTGAAATTACTTGCAGCAATCGAGGACAATATCAAACATGCCAAATAATGACAATGGCTGACATTTATAGCACACTTACCCTAGTTGTTGTAGACCCTGTGCTAGGCTATTTACTGGTGTTCTCTCATTGAACTCCCACAAAATCCAAGAGGTAGGTGCTACCATTATCTAATTTTTCTAGTGTGGAAATCAAGGCACAAAATAGTTAAGTAACTAACTCAAGGTAGAAGAACCGGGCTATGACTCGCTCTTGAGTTTTTGTTAACCACTTACTATACTGACTTCCTAAATGACGGTATGCTATGGTATTTTGCGGTTTGTTGTTGTTTTTAAAGATAACCATAATCAGAGAAATACTTGGTTGTGAATGTGAAAATAACACTTCGGGAGGAAAAACGTTTCAGTAGGCTGAGAGAAGAAAATTTAAAGATTAACACAAAGAGATTATTTTTTAAAAATCCAATTAACTACCACTCAATCTGTTGACTGTGTGTGGATGTGTATACATATATAACTATATATAAAACTATATATAGGGGTGCTTGAGTGCGTCAGATGGTTAAGCACCCGAGTCTCAGCTTCGGCTCAGGTCATGATCCCAGGGTCCTGGACGAGCCCCATGTCAGGCTCCCAGCTCAGTGTCGAGTCTGCTTCTCCCTCTCCCTCTGCCCCTCCCCCTGCTCACGTTCTCTCTCTCTCTCTCTCTCTCAAATAAAAATTAAACAAAAACAAAAACAAAAACCTATGTCTATAAAACCTAGGCAACTATCACATGATTAGCAAGAAGGAAGACCAGCTTGGTAAGACAAATTCTTTTAATGTAAGCACAATTTGACTTCTTTTTTCCATTTTAAAGGTAAGGTCTTAAAATCTTAGACTGAGAAAAAGGCAGAGGTGCCAGCACCTTGACAGCATTTTAAATATTGCGATTACCAACAGTCAATCCAGGGTCCCCAGCCAGCAATTCCTTGATTTCAACATTACCTTCTATTTGACCACTTTTTCCTATCTTATTCTAGGCAATTTGAATTTTTTTCATGCCTGATGATTTCTTGATTCTGTCACTGCAGTTTCCAGAACACTGCCCCCTTCATTTAGAGTCACAGAGAGCTGGGTTGTAATACTACATTTCACCAGCAGGTGTCACGCCCCGAAACACCGTATCTTCCAACTCCGGCATCTCTTAATTGAGACTGGGAGTTACAGAAAACAAGTGATTCTAGTTGTATTCAGCTTGAAAACTTAGAATTCTTTACACTGGATTTACCTGCAATGTAAAATACTCCATATGTATGAAATCAAAGCTTAATTATAAATATTAATATACACGTAATATCTTTGTCAGTGCTAATACACTTTTTTCCCCCTCGACCTGCACTTTTTAAATTTAAAAACTATGTTATAACCACAAAATCGCTTTAAAAAACAAATGCAGTTTTGATAAAGACATGAATAACATATAGCTATGGAGGAGACACTGTACACACACACACACACACACACACACACACACAAAACTGTACCAACTTACCACTACTACCACAGTCTGCACAAGAGAGGAGTTCTTCTGGTTTCTTTTCACGATTTGATTCTTTAGTCCCCAAGCAGAAGCTACATATAGGAATGGGATCAGCACGGGGCTATGATAAAATTAAAATGAAAAAAAAAAATAGTCAGTTTTCCATTTCAAAATTAACAACGAAACATTAAAGTCAAAACTTCTTACATATTTCTTTTTTTTTTTTTTTAAAGATTTCTTTAACAACAGAAAAACTGCTGAGTAAGGTATTCCAATCAACATTTTCTAATAAAAAATCTCTTTAATTATTTGATGCTAAATTATTATCTGAATAATGCATTTAAGATTCAGAAGTAGTTTTTATTAAACCAATGAAATCTTAAGACATTTATAGATTATATAACTTTCCTAAAATGAACATTATTAAAGATTCTTTTGGGGGCACCTGGCTGGCTGAGTCGGTAGAGCATGCGACTCTTGATCTCAGGGTCATGAGTTCGAGTCCTGTATTGGGTATAGAGATTACTTTAAAAAAAAGATTCATTCAAAATCTCAATCGTTCCCCTAATTTATAGGCCTATAATAAATGGACTCATCTATTCAGTATTATAATTTATGAATATCTTCTAATTGTTATTTCAGATTGTTTTAACTCAATTTTATCAAATGTTTTAGTGCAGGTTACTATTACTCATCTATTAAATTTTTGACCTAAAATATCGGTGACATAATAACAGAGTGAGAACTAAGCAAGAATTTTAAAATTCTGTAGGATCACTTGGGAAACTCAAAAGACGGTCTTCAAAAGTAAACGACACCATGCCACACAAAGGAGGTAAACTCTCAATCTCTGACATTCCCACTTTAATAAAAGAAACAATGAAACATTTGTCTAACCCCCCTAGTACTCTTTAGCTCTCACTGAGGTAATTGCTTTTAACAACGTATTAAGTCTGCATACCTCTCAATGTCTCCAATGTTATTTATGGCTACCAGCAATGCTAATATTCCCATTCATATAAATAGTTGACTGTGCCTACAGATCTGGTCACATTTATTCTGAACAGCCAAAACTGTATGAAAATTAAAATTTTATTGCATATTCCAAGCCTTCACACATGTTGTCTCTAGCCATCTGAATGTAACTATAACGTATTTATATTTGAATCTCATGAATCAAAAATTCAGGGTAAGAAAAGTTAGCATAATCATACATGTTTTTTAATGTAAATTAAAAATGAGATTTTGCAAGGTCTAACTTTTAAAATATACAGCAGCATAGAATAAACCTCATTTGTTCAGCTACTGTATCCCAAATGCCTAATTAATACATTGCCCGATACACAGTAGGCACTCAAAATATATGTTAACTGAATAAATGGAAGAAACATATGCTAGTTAGAAGAAAAAACTCTCATCTCTAAGACACTATTTCAAATGGTTATAATGATTCCAACAAATGTCAGTTCCCTGTGAAAACATGTCATCAAAAACCAGAATTCGTCTTATGACTGAGGATTTGCAAAATTGTTCAATATGATTGTTAATTTCGTCCTACAGTGTGGGTGTTCATTATCTTGCCCTTATTTTCAGTTTAATTTGTTCTTTTAATATGCACAGGCTTTACTTTCTGAAGTAGCTATGCAAATGTGTTTTTGTAGCCCCAGTTAAAAAGCAGAGTATAAAACACTTTGTACTAGAAAAATCCAAATAGACAAGCTACAACAAATTGGTCACTGACTCCAGCCACAATTTTTTAAATGCCAGATAATCAGCACTGCATAATTATGGATCCATAGTTATTACTTGCAACTGCTCAACTGTATACCTTGGGAACACTTCTGTTCCTTTAAAGAGCAATTAAAAGAACAATCTGGTTTTAAAGTGACAACATTCCCCTGATAGATTCCAGCTAAAACCCAGTCCTTGTACTAATGGGATTCCTGCTTTCATTTGGTATAACAATGCTCAAGCCATTGCTGCCATCCTTGCGGTGATAAATAATTTACAAAATGTCACATATCATTCATGCAATGAAACAAATCCAAATCTGCAATCCCATTTTTCTTTCCCCGATGAATTTTTAGCTGTAAGAAAGACATGGCCATCAGCCAGCACTCGTGCTCATTTTTCGTTTTTAACTAAAGGTAACACAAAGGACAAAGGTTGCTAGTAGTTCATGGCCAGAAAGACTGATGTCCCACACTCTGCCCAATAATAGAAAGCATAGATGCTATCACTTCACGCTACATTCAAGTGAACCCCACCAGGCTGATGTATGCTCACAACCATTTATTTTAGGGATAACTATCTCACAATACTCTATAAAACCACTGCATTATACAGAAATGTCTGCCCTGCTGAATTATTGATAATTCAAAGCACTTTTTTGCTAACCTCACTATAGCCGAGTCTAATTAACTTTAAAAAATTGTCACTTGTAAGAAATGAAACTTCTACAGTAATGCATGTAAATGGGTCACAAAATTATTATGATTCACTATTCTCAATCAGACTTCATATAAACTGTTTCAAAAAATAATCCCTGGTAATAGATTAAAATGGACTGTAGTCAGAAAGAGGTCTGAATAAATGGAATTCAATTCTACCCAAGTCCACCACAGACAAATCATATTTAAGAGGTCTGAAAATGAAACCAAACATCTCCTAATTCTTAACCACTTTCTTTGAAATTTCACAAAAGCACCTAACCTGTTGATCACATTTACTTATCAACATGACTGAATATTTCAAACTAATCTCAAGAATTAACACCCATGATGGATAGGTCTAAACTCTGCAACCTGCTCAGGAAATGACTCCTCCTCATCTCCCATGGAATCGATGGTCCTAGTGTAGCTGCTAGGTAAGAAGGCACTTTACACTATCTCATTTAATCATCTCAACAATCCTGCCAGGAATGTTTATTATTATTATTATTTTAGGGAGGGAATTAAGGATCTGAGTAGTGAGGTAACTTTTCTAAAGTTGTACAAGTTCAACTATGGAACTGGGATTCAAACACAGGTCTGTCTTCACCAAAGCCCGTTTCTCACCTTCAGTACTTACTCTCCCACCCCCGACTTCTCTCCTCTCAGAAAAATAAACATTTAAAATTATCTTTCCATCAGTGGGAAGAACTCTTTACTAATGTGCTCATAATCTTTTCCATCCTATTTCTCCCATGACCAATGGCAGGTTTTTAAAACTACTGTAAAAGCAACCACTACTATCCTATAGACTACTATTACAATGGTGAAAAGGTACCTTTACAATGGAGCTCCTTACCCAAGTGATCAAACCTATCACCAGTATGTGACAAACTAACATTATGCGCCTCCCAAGTGTGGCACTAAAGGACTCAGCACAGCCTATGCAGGATTCTTGCTAGAATTATTCACCCTGAATCTAACCATAAGGAACCAATCAGGCAAATCCAAATTTAGGGACATTCTGAAAAACTACTGGCCTGGACTCTTCGAAAAATGTCAATGACACATAAGACCCAATAAAGGGCAGAACCAATTTAGGCAACTAAACTGGCCCGAAAACTAAATACAATTTGTGATTCTTATATGGATTCTGGGTTTTTAAAAAAATTACCCTGGGGCGGCTGGGTGGTGCAGTCAGTTAAGCATCCGACCCTGGGTTTTCGCTGAGGTCCTGATCTCAGTGCAGAGTAGGTTTAAGGCTCTGTCTGCCCCATCCCCCCTTGCTCTCCTTCTCTCACTCTCTCTCTCAAATACATACATACATACATACATACATACATACATCTTTAAAAAACTTTACCCACAGTTATTAAGGACATTATTTGGATAATTAGGGAAATACACACTGAATAGTAGACAATATATAAACTGGATAGAACAGATTTCTTCAGTCAACACAATTGTGTTTATATGAGAGAATATCCTCTTTCTTGGCAATTATGTGCTGAAATATTTTGGAGTAAACTGTCATGATGTCTATAACTTAAGCTCAAAAGATGCTGGGGGAAAAACTGTGTATCTGTACATGTATTAACAATGTTAAAGGTTGGCAAATCTATGTAAAGTTTACATGGGTGTTCATTTTATTATTCTTTCAATCTTTCTGCATGTGTACAGTTTTCCAAATAAAACACTGGGAGGGGGGTGTAAAATAGTACCCCCTCCACTCTTAAACAAAGATCTACAATGGATTGGATTATTATGTAATTGGATTACAAGCATTCATAAAATAAAGTATCTCAATCCAATTAGTGAGTCACAGGCAATACAGAGGACAGAGGACCTGTCAATCCGTATAGTAGGGGGATGCAAGTACCAACACTCTCGAGGACAGATGACCCAGTTTTCTTCAACAAATAAATTAAAAGGGAGACAAATTGAGCAAGCAAGAAAGAGAGAGCAATAGATTCAGAATAAGAACCAATAGGTTAATAGAGATTTAAAAGACTGATCTGCCAATCACAATGTATGGTCCTTATCCCGATAATGATTCTTTTTTTCTCTTTTTTAAGATTTTATTTATTTATTTGGCAGAGAGAGAGCATAAGCAGGGAGAGCAGCAAGCAGAGGAGAAGCAGGCTCCCCGCCAAGCAGGGAGCTGGATGCGGGGCTCGATCCCAGAACCCTGGGATCACGACCCGAGCTGAAGGCCGACGCTTAACCAAGCCAGCCAGGCGCCCCCTTGATAATGATTCAAATAAAGTATAAAATAAAACAAAATAGGGTGACCCATTAAAGGAACTGGGGCTAATCAGCTTTGAACACACTGTTGGGAAGGAACAAGCTGGATGTCTTCATCCCAGGGAAAGGGCTAGATTTGTTCTTCATGGCTCCAGAGTGCAAAACTTGAACAGGGCTTATCCTAGAAGGAGTTAAAACTTTCCAACAGAAATGTCCAAAAATTGAATGGATTGTTTTTTCCTGCTTTCTTTCTTTATTTTATTTTTTAAATTGTGGTAAACCATACATTAACACAAAATTGACCATCTTCACCATTTTTTAAAGTATACACTTCAGTGGCATTAGGTGTATTCACACTGTTGTACAACCAATACCATCATCCATCTCCAGAACTTTCTCATCTTCCCAAACTAAAACTCTGTCCCCATTAAACATGAACTCCCTTCTACTTTGTCTCCATGAATTTGACTACTCTAGGTACCTCATATAAGTGGAATCATATAGTCTTCATGGAATGGATTATTTTTGGAAGGCCCCCTATAATCAGAAAACACCGAGAGGCTGGACCAGGATGGTGAGGACGCCAGAGAACAAAGCAACCTCACACAAGCTGGGGATCCGGAACCCTTCAACGGTCCTTTACAGATCACATATTTTAATGGTTCCATGGCTGGATAATCTCTGTGCCTCTTCCCAACTCTGCTTTAATTTTTTATTGATTCTATTATACTTAAAAAGACGTTTCAAAATAAGTCATCAGGACTCTCGACCTCAAAATTCAATAACCTTTTCTGAGAAAACATCCTTTAATTCCAAGACAATTCATTTTGAGAAGTTTTATATTTGCTTATGGTTACTTTTGTTTCTGCCCTGAAGGAAACAGCATGTTTATTAATCTTGTCAGTCTAAGTAAGTGGAGAAAAATAAATGAAAGTTCATGCTAGATGGGAGCCAGGTGCACATCCTCTTTGACGAAGACACTAAAAGGGTTTTGTCTCCATGATCTCCACTCACAATGATCAGGGACACAGCCCTCTCTTTCCATTATCCCCTACGGATTCATCTCCTCAGGTCATCTAGAACTTTCTTGAATTTACTTAAAAAAACACACCATTTTAGGAAAAAAAAAACAACACCATTTTAGTAGTTCCTAGTGTTAAAAGCAACTCAGTATTTTTCATTCATATATTCGTACCTGTATCATTGTAAGACCTGGATTTAAATATTCATCTCTGAGCCAGTTTTCCTCATTTGTAAAAGGGCACAATTGTGTCTGCATTGTCTAGCTCTGGGGTTGCTAAAGCTCAAATATGAGTGTGTGAAAGTACTTTGCACACTATAAAGCTCTATTCAAATATTATGATTATTGCAAAATTCACTTCAGCTATAAAAACAACAAACAAACAAACAAACAACTTAAGTCCTTAACAAACATCAGCACAAATGAATTGTGGTGGAGCTTAGAATTATTCTATGATAGACTTTGACTCTGTGAGTCCCCATGATAAATATTAATCTTAGAGGGTTGTTATTATTATTATTTTTTTAATGAATTCATCAGGAAGTAAAAGAACAGGAAAGAAAATGTCTCGATTGAGAGCCAAGAGGCCCTGATTTAATAAAAGGAAAGGTCAAAGAAAAAGATGCCAAAGGAAGAAAAGCACAAACATATACTACAAAAGTAAACAAAGATGAATATAAATCCTTTATACCCAAGTATCAAACAGTTCATCTTCGGAGAGTGTTCTCTACACTTCAGCTCAGACAACTTAATTCGGTAACTCCAAAGCACGTTGTATAAAAGGGTTTTAAGGCTTATGCATCTCTTCAAATTGCACCCTTTTATCATCTTGTACTGCAATCTGAAGTTTAAGTAATGCTTTGCTGTTTACCAAAATGCTTTCCTCAAGTGTCTCACAAGTGACAAACACAAAGCCTACAAGACAGGATTGCGGCTTTTTCTGTCTCCGTTTTACAGGTAAGTTAAATGCCTCCCTAAGGTCACATAGCTGTCAAGACAGAGGGTCCCAGGCTGCCAACTGCAAGCCCTTTGCTCTTCCACTCTTCCATGGCTGGTCCCTCATTTCCTTTGGAGCTCAGATTCAGATATCACCTTATCAGAGAGGCTTATTCCTGACCATTCTCTCTGAAATTGCATTCCACCAGCATCACTCGGGATCCCCCAGGCCTTGCTGTATTTTTCTGCACGGCATTCATCACTGCCTGACATATTCTGTATCATTTGTCTATTTTGTTTCACTTACTAAACTATCAAAGCTCCATTCTGAGGGCAGAGCCTTTGTTCACTGCTGTAGCTGCAGCTTCAAAGTGCGTTTGTTGAATAAATGAACAAATGAACAAACTGCTTTTAGGTTAGGAAGTGGTTCCTCTGGTTCAACAAGGTCCCAAAGACTATTGTTCTTTCACATGTATCCTTAATAACAATAATATGACGTGTTAAGCAACCATCAATGGCAAGGCAACTTCCATCACTTGTCTAGATTGGCTTTTATTCTACTCTGACCACTTATAATGAATGACCATTTGGGCATAATTGTATTTTCTGGGTATAACCTGACAAGAGAGAACCAAAATTTAAATATCAGCTGGGAGGAAATTATCTCCACCACTACTGGGGCTCGCTCAGTCATAGTCACTATAGGTTGTATGTAAAATACACCTGGGGCCGTGCCCAGTTGCTAGTACCTATCTGTGAGCCTCCTTACCTTTTTTCCCCTCTCAAGAAAGAAATGTAAGTTAAAAAAAAACAAAAAAAAGTAGGAGTAGGAGTCAAGGAAGATGAATACACTGAAGTGAGAATAACAAAATTATAACAAGAGCATGAATCTGTTCAATCTATTTAAAAATATTTTACAAGTTTTGGGGCTTTATTATTGCTAGTGAATGATTTCCCACAAACTTCACAACTGACAGCACAGGTACCACAGAGGTTGAAAAATGTTTCTTTTGTTTTTAGGGTAACTTTTTTTTTTGACACTTACCTAAGAGAGAACTTAAGTTTCATTTCTTGCCACTTAACCCACTCATTCAACTCATCAAGCCCGCTCCTAATTAGGATATAGATCACGCACACTTGGCATCTCCCTTTACGGCAATTCTGCTCTAAGATGTAGTCTTTGAAAATACAGTAACTCTAAAAGTAGAGACTTCCTGTGATGCTCTAAATTGTCTGGGATTTTAAGAGCATTATCTTGTTCCCAGCGTCATGTGCTTTAACTGTGGTCAGTAACAGACATGCCTCTGCAGGAAGGTTTGGTGACTGGCTTGCCCTCATGGCCATCCTTCAGGGGCACAAGAGAACCTTGTTTGTGATGCGTCTGTTGACATTTTCTCTACACTCACGGACCCTTTTGTTTTATTCTAAGGCTACTCTTGCCATTCTATTATGAATTTTTACCTGAACAGATGCCATAATTTCTTCCAGAAGATAATTGGAGATACACTTATAAGACTTCTCACAGGCAACAATTTTACCCTAATTTTATACTCGCCATATAGATTTTTGTTATATCACCTCCCCTGCTCATTATACTTCTCTGTGGGTAATTGGTTCTGTGAGGGAGCACTACATTATCCCCACTGGCTCTGGATTGAGTTTCTGCATTACTCTGGGCAAAAGGATTTATTATTGCTAATGTATGGAGATCTTAAATGTGACTGCTATATTTTACCTCCTTGTCACAGTGAAGAGCGTTCTCTGTATTTTAAGAGTGACAAGTAAATTAAATCTAATAAAATAAAAATATTTAAAAGCATCCCTATACATATTCATAAATATGTCACTTCTTTTTTCATTTAAAGAATCACTTAGAAACAAAACCAGTATCAATGGACCAATACTGGGAAATGCCCACAGTCAGAGGCTGATTCAGAAGCAAAAAATAGTAAAAGCTTGACATCAAAGAAATAAGAAAAGGAGAGAAGGAAAGACTTTCTAAGAACATCAGCCCCAACAGTTATCAATTGTGTGGAGCTAATTGAAATGCTCACACTGTATGTACTCTAGAACTTGTTCTAATTAGGCAGGTGTGCCATTTATAAGAGTGCTGATTAAGGAGAGGGATTCTATTGGAAGGAAACAAATCTAATCTGGCATACTGCATTTAACAATAGCATCTCATTTTTGTTGTTGTTGTTTATTTGTTTTTGTTTTTGCAGATAGAGCCTACAAATTTGCAGAGGGTGGGGAAGCCAATGAAGCAATTGCCTTCCCCAGCATCTTTAATTTCTTATCTGGACAGGGACTTGGCTTTTAAGATTTCATCTGAACGTCTCTCCTCCACCCCTACCATTAGAAACTGCAGATACTGCATTTATCTTCTTAAGAGGGATCAAAGTCTGATTCAACACAGCTGGAAATTCAACACATGGTTACAGGAAGTCTGCTTAGGATTTACAAACTATTCTCTCTGGCAAGCCTGTCACAATATTAGCAATATAATATAAACTCTACTCTAGGTTTTGAAAAATGGAATTTTAAAACCAATTCATATTCAAGTGTCACAAATCTTTAATTTTTTTCCCAAACTATTTTTTTAAGAGCAGTTTTAGGTTTACAGGAAAACTGAGAGGAAGGTAGAGAAATTTCCCATCTCTCCTGGCCCCACACATTCATAGTCTCCCCCATTATCAACATCCCCCCACCAGAGTGGTACCTTTGTTGTCAGTGAAGAACCTACAATGACCTATCAAATCACCCAAGCCCACAGATTACATCAGGGTTCTCTCTTGGCATTATACATTCTGTGTGTTTGGAAAAATTTATGATGACATATATCTACCATCATGGTATCGCACAGAGTATTTTCACTGCCCTAAAAAATCCATCTATTCATCTCTCCCTCCCCTCTAATTCCTGGCAACCACTGATCTTTTTTACTGTATCCATAGTGTTACCTTTTCCAAAATGTCATATAGTTGGAATAATAAAACTAGCTTTCTTGGTTGCCCCAAGGCATCTGTTTTAATCTAGAAGTGGTGCCGAATACCCCACATAGGCACAACTGCAGCCATTCTCATTACCAATTCCACCAAGAGAAACCTGCATTAACTGCTCAGAGACACAGGCTACTGAATTTATTGTAATTAGATCCAAAAAGGGAAGTAGAACAACGAGAGGAGACATAGGTAGGTAGATTCTAACCAGAAAAGTCACATGTTAGTCAGTTTCTCAGTATTATCATCACCATCACCAGCACCCCTGACAATGTTCTGCATGCACAGAGATTTATGTCAGTTATGTACTATTCAATAAGTTACTAATGTTTACTCAGCACCCAACTATGCCAAGGAGAATGTAATTGGTACTCCAAGTGCTTGTCGTCACAGAACCAACAGAAGTAGTGTAATTCCATTACCACACTTAATTCTCAATTGCCCTGTGGGCACATAAACCATCTGGTGTACAGAATTTCCATGCCCTTGACTTTTCTGCTTTTGTTTTCCTCACTTTCAGACTACCTTTGACTCTTTCAATTACAGTAGTCGTTAGCAGTAGGAAAAGAGAATTGTTTGGGTAATTACTGACCTTGTCTTTTTAAACTCTTCCCTAACTTCTTTGTGGTGGAGGTTCTAGATCTAATGCTTTAGGACAGGCACCAACCGAGCACTTACGTGAACATTATTAGTGACACTCTGCTCTTTGGTGCTCCAGCCTCGTGGCAGGCTGTGTGGGAATTGTACAAAACATAAGCCTCCCCCCTACCAATGCAAGCTACAGCAAGGCCAGGAAGGGAAACACCAGATGTCACAGGCTTTCCCCCCAGGGGCAAAGATTTTTAAGCTCAATTTCCTAGAACTTTAAGTCTTAGAAAAGCCTACTACAGGGTATTCAGTAGGTAGAAGAAAGCTCTTTATTTTTATGAAATCTTTGTAGGTTTTTTTGTATATTTTAAGTCAAAGCTTAGTACACGGTGAGCTCTTTGAAGGAGATCCTTGTTTGTTTACCTAAATTAGCACACATAATGAAGAACTCTACACTGTAGATGTTTGATAAGTATTTGTTGAATATATAAATTTAACATTATTTCTCATACCTGGTACTTTCTCATTTTTACTTTAGTTTATAAAGGGTAAATAAAGAAATAATAACAGAACAGCATGTGGTTATGGGGGACAATAAATACGTTTTAAATGTTCGCCCATTTTGAATCTTCACACCCCAACCTCTTACATTTTTTATTTATTTTTTTAAAGATTTTATTTATTTATTTGACAGAGAGAGACACAGCGAGAGAGGGAACAAAGCGGGGGCAGTGGGACAGGGAGAAGCAGGCTCCCCACGGAGCAGGGAGCCCAATGCGGGGCTCGATCCCAGGACCCTGGTATCATGACCTGAGCCGAAGGCAGATGCTTAACGACTGAGCCACCCAGGCGCCCCCCTCTTACATTTTTTAAATTATAAAATATACATAACATGATATGTACCACTTTATTTTTAACTGTAAAGTTCAGTGGCACTAAGTACATTCACACTATTGTACAACTAAGATAATGTATATTTCACACATGATGAAATGGACAGTTCAAAGTTTTGAATAAATGTATTATACTCATGTAAACCCACATCTCTAGCAAGATACAGAGCACTACATAACCCCAGAAGTTCTCTCCTGCCCCCTCCCAGTCAAGTCCTTTCTACTCTCCTTCCCAAGCACCCACTACTCTGATTTCTACCACCACAATTTGATGGAACCAAACGATGAATTCTTCTTGTGGGGCTTCTTTCAACTCACTATACTGTCACATTCATTCACATTGCTGCATATGTCAGTAATTCATTTCTTTTTACTACTGAATAATATTTTGTTGTAAAATCCACAAAAACTTGTTTATTCTCTCTATAGGTGATCAGCATTTAAGTTGTTTACAGCTTAGAGCTAAAATGAATAGAACTGTTATAAACATTCTTACATAAGTACTTTGTGGACATGTGTTTTCATCTCTCTTGCGTAAATACCTAGGAGTGGAACTGCTGGGTCATAAGGTAGGAAGATGCTTAACTTTATTAAAAACCTCTAATTAGGTTAATCGAGAAAAGGAAAAAAGTTAATTACCAAAATAAGAAGTAACAAGGGGGTATCACTACAAATCTTGAAGACATATCAGGGACAGCTTTATGCCAATAAATTAGACAACTCAGATAAACAGGCAACTTCATTGATGGAACGAATTAATAAAACACCACAAGAGGAAACAGAACATCTGAGTAACTCTAAATCCAAAGAAAATGATTTGTAACTTAAAAAACCCCTGCAAAGGACTCCAGGCCCAGACACCTTTGCCAGTGAAATCTTTCAAATATTTAAGAATGCAATACCAATCTTACATGATCTATTTCAAAAACAAACAAAAAAACAGAAAAAGAGGAAATATTTCTCAACTAATTTTATTAGGCCAGCATAATTCTGATACCAAAATCAGATGAAAACATTACCATAGAAGAAAATTTAAACAACAACCAGTATCTCCCATTAACATAAACCCCAATTTGTTTTCTTCTTAAATTTTACTTTAAAAAAATCAGTTTTACTAAGGTATAATTTATATATAATAAAATGCACCCTTTTAAAGTTTGGACAAACACATACATTTATATAATTACCACAACAACAAAGAATCAGAACCCTTCTGTCACCTCAGAAAGTTCCCTTAAGGGTGAAATAGGTGAAGGGGATTAAGAGTATACTGTAATCAGGACTGAGCAACATAGAGAGTTGTTGAATCACTGTATTATACACCTGAAACTAAGAGAACACTGTATGTTAACTATACCGGAATTAAAACAAAACAAAACAAAAAACAAGTTCCCTCAAGCATTTCTGTAGTTCCCTCTATAGACCCAGGCAACTACTGATTTGCGGTCCCATTTATCAATTTTAATCTTTGTGTCCAACCTAAGAAATCTTTGCCTATTCCAAAGTTGCAAGGGCCTTGTCCTGTATTTTCTTCTGATTTCATGGTTTTAGTCTTTAAATTAAGTCCATGATCCATTTTTTAGTTAATTTTTGTATGTGGAGTGAGTTAAGAATCAAGAGTCACTTTTCTCTGTATGTATATCCAGTTATTCCAGCATCATTTATTGAGAGAATTTTCTTCTTCCCACTGAATTAGTCCTCCAGATCTGGTCTTTTGTTTCCAAATTTGTTTTAGCTATTCTAGGTTCTTTGCATTGCCATAATTTTAAAAATCAGTTTGTCAATTCTAGAAAAAACAGTCTGCTGGGATCTCTATTGGGATTGTGTTGACTATACAGATCAGTTTGGAAAGTACTGACTTTGTAATATTACTGAGTCTTCTGATCCATGAACATAGATATTTCTCCATTTGCTTAGGTCTTCTTTAATTTCTTTCAACAATGCTTTACGGTTTTTGGGGTACACCTTTTGTTCATATTTTGCTAAATTTATCCCTATATACTTTCATACTGTTTGGTGCTACTGTAAATGATATTTCAATTTCTGAATGTTTGTCGCTGCTATACAGAAATACAATGGGATTTTGTATGTTAACCTTATATCATTGCTTTAGTTCACTCTACTTTTAGTAGCTTTCTTGAAGATTCCTTAGTATCTTCTGTAATATAAATAACTGTGATCTGAAACTAGAGACAGGTTTAGCCCTTCTCCCAATCTCTGCATGCTTTTCATTTCATTATCCTGCCTTAATGCATTAGCTAGGAACTCCAGTACAATGCTGAATAGAAATGATGAAAGGGAGCATATTTGTCTTACTCCTGACTTTAGGAAAGTGGTTGGTCTTTTACCATTACTAATGGTGTTAGCTATGTTCTTTTTTTTTTTTTTTTAGAAGATGCTTTGTGGGGCACCTGAGTGGCTCAGTCGTTAAATGTCTGCCTTTGGCTCAGCCCCACATTGGGCTCCCTGCTTGGCAGGAAGCCTGCTTCTCCCTCTCTCACTCCCTCTGCTTGTGTTCCCTCTCTTGCTGTGTCTCTCTGTGTCAAATAAGTAAATAAAATCTTAAACAAAAAAATAAAGCTGCTTTGTATCAGACTGATAAAGTTTCTTCTATTCCTAGTTTGCTGAGAGGCTTTTTTTTTTTTTTTAAGATGAATGGATTTTTAGTTTTGTCAACTGCTTTTCCTGTAACTATTGAGATGATCAAATGTTGTCTTCATTTTAGAGTATTAAGCCAACCTTGCATTTCTGGATAAATCCCATTCTGGATGAACTTCATAATATATTATCCTTTTTATAGGTTTCTAGTTGATTTGCCAATATTTCTTGAAAGATTTTGGTGTTTATGTCATGAATAATACTGTTTTATAGTTTCCCTTGTTTGCGATGTCTCTGGTTAGTTTTGGTATCAAAGTAATGCTGATCTCATAAAATGAACTGGGATGTGTTTCCTCCTACTTTCTGAAAGAATTTATCTAACACCTGCATCGTTAAATGTTTGAGAGACTTCACCATTTACATTCACTGCCTACTCTTAACCACTGTAGATCTAAGGGCCCCAGAGACATAAATGATTTTATATGAACATGCTTTAAAAGTAAGAAAAAAGTACGTAAGTGCTAAAAAATCATAGCTTAAAGGGCACCTGGCTGGCTCAGTCGGTGGAGCATGTGACTCTGAATCTTGGGGTCATGAGATCGAGACCCACATCAGGAATGGAGTGTACTTTAAAAAAAAAAAAAAAAAAAAAAAAAAGACATGGCTTAAATCACTTCAATGAAAGGGTTATTTTGTTGTTTTTAAAATTACGTGGAGGAGTGTCTGAGTGGCTCAGTTGTTTGAGTGCCCGACTCTTGGTTTCAGGCTCAGATGATGATTTCAGGGTCATGGGATTGAGCCCCACATCCAGTTCCACACTCAGCATGGAGTCTGCTTAAGAGATTCTCTGCCTTTCCCTCCTCCTCTGCCCCTCCCCTGACACATACTCACTTGCTCTCTAATAAATAAAATCTTAAGAATGAATGAATGAATGAATGAATGAATAAATAAATAAATAAAATTACATATATACATGGTTACCAAAAATAAAGTACAAAGATATACAGAATGGAAAAGAAGTCTCCCAGCTACGTCTAATCCCTGGACATTCAAATCCCTTTCCAAACTTTCATTGACAGGCCTGGCACATGCAAACATATAGCATCTTAAAAAGAAAAACAAAAGTGAGTTACACTAAACTATTTTCATTCTAACAGACAGAGGTTAATACTACCCTTTTGCTTCTACAAAAATGTACATATGTGCATTTGCATGTGCAAATATACCTTTAGGATAAATTTCTAGACATGAGATTGCTGAGTCACAGAACATGGGCCCTTTTAACTGCCTGAGGTTGTGCCACTGCATATTCCTAACATTTTATCAATTTTTCCCATGTCAGTTTTAACTTAAATTTGTTTTTCAAATCACTTGATAGAAAGTGGATTCAAAGGTCATACTTTAAGGAAGAAATGAGAATACAAACAAAACTGTGCCTCCACAACTATTCATGGTTCATTAGTGTTCTTGTACATCCTCACAACTTTTACATGGGAGGAAACAAACCACACAAAGGTAGAAGCACTAGCCAAACAACACAGAGAACAGTAAATGAAATGCTACTCTCCCATCCAATGATCTTGCAAGATCACATAAAGGACATCATCTTGACACCAAAAAGTTAATTAAAGTAAGATTATAAGAGAACTGCTCTGTGTGTGTATGTGAGAAAAAAAGAAGGGGTGTATAATAATTATTGATACTGCGAGTTAAAGGAAACTCTCCAAAGCCAGCTTGACCGATACCGGCCCGTAAAATTTCTTCTTTTCCATATTCAGTGTCACAACAAAGAACAATCTGAAATCAGTAAGCACAGACCCATCTACAGAATTATAATATTAGTACTGTCAGGCATGGTTCTTCTTCTCTCCCTCCTCCTTCCCTCTTTCCAATTACCTGCCACATGTCTATTGTGAAGGCCTGGTTCATGTGGGACTGTTGGTTGTCCACTGTTGGTAGTGATCTCTAAATTATTCAGATGATTTTGAAGATAGTTTGGCGGGGGGTGGGGGGTGACAGGAAATTATGTAGATCAGTGCTTCTCAAACCTTAATATGCAAACAAAACATCTAGAGATCTTGTTAAAATGCAGATTCTGACTCAGCAGTTCTGGGATGGAGCCAGAGAGTGTACATTTCTAACAAGCTCCCTGGTGATACGGATACTGCTGATCTTCAGGTAATAAGAATAAAGATACTTTTAAACGGTAACCCCCAAATTACTCATATTCAACGTTGGGATAGGATTCTCCATTTCAATATGAGGATTCACGGAAGAGCAAACCCTGGGGTGAATGCCCTGAAGGGGGAGCTATTTCAACAGTGGCAGCAGCGGCAACAGTGGTCAGTTGCAGCAGTACCAGCATCCAAAGGGCACTCACTAGGAACAGGTATTTGGGTAAGCACTTAATCAACCATTAAAATGTCAGAAGGTACATACTGTTATTTCCACATTACAGATGAGGAAAATGGAGTTAATTTTCCCAAGACCATTATGCTCCAGGACCACTGCAGAACCCTGTCTAGTTATCAAGTCCACCATCACTGTGTAGTAATGGATGTCATCATTTCTCAACTTGACACATAGGAGGGGACAACCGTTTAAATGCCTTATTTTCTAGTTCCTGTAAAGTCCAGCTTAGATAAATAAATAGACCAATCATTGTAACTGATCACTCTGGGTCAAGGTCAGGAAGAATTTTAAACCATGGGACACTACAGATAATCTACCCCTGAATAATCAAGACTGGCAGTGTGTTCAGAGGCCACAGACATGATAATGTTGTTTTTAAATCTCTTGGCTCTATTTGTTAACTATAGTGTGACAGAGTGAAAAGAGCTTGCTTTTGAAGTTATCTGAAGATTAACTTTGGTTACAATATGAATTCCAGCATATTTGGCTTCGAATCTACATTTTACGCTTTTTAGAGATCAAGCTAAACAAGTTCTCAGTCAAAAAGCCCTGTAGAGTAACCTGATCTGAACGGGGGCGCTTTAACTCAATGCCAAATAAAAAGCATGATCGCCTTATTCCACACAAATACCATTCTTGGATAGGCCAATTAATCATGAATATAACTTTTCAGACATTACATAATTTCACATAGACTTGCTTCTAGTGCCTGCCAAAGAAAACAGCAATTTGTATCACTAGGAATAAATCTACATTTGAAAAGAAATGAAAGTTACAAACATGAAATAGTGTAGCTCTGGTCACCTCTTTCATGCCATACTCCTTCAAAATTTCTCAAAATAATTTTACAAAACAGGCATTAATAAAACCTAAAATGATATAAGCTGTGAAGTTACATAAATAAAGTAAAATAAGGAAATTCAAGTAATTTTTATACCAACAAGAGTAGCAACCTCTCAGATATGAGTAATGTCACTAAAAATATATATATATTTATTATGACTTTATTAGTCATATGCACACTTCATACTTCTGGATCCTCCAATATCACGCCAACAATACCGGTACATTAAATCATTTACTGTTATTTTTAGAAGATTCTGTTTTCCTATCTAAAATTATTTCTGTTTTCTAAATAAATGTTTCACTGATACATTCCATAGTAAATCAGGAATAAGGGATTAATTTAAAAGCAATCCACCAATATCTACAGTCAACATTTTAAAATATAAATAATATAAGCTGCTAAGTATTCTACTCAGAAAATACACTCATCAGGGTGGCTCAGTCAGTTAAGCGTCTGACTCTTGATTTCGGCTCAGGGCTTGGAGCCTGCTTAAGATTCTCTCTCTCTCTCCCTCTGCCCCCCCCCCCCCCACCCACTTGCACGTGCTCTCTGTCACTCTAAAGAAATAAAAATAATAAAAATTTGTAAAGAGAGAGAGAAAGGAAGAAAGGAAATATACCTATCAGCCCAGGATTACCTTCAGCATGTTTATAAAATTCCTTAACAGAATTATTTACAAGCAACAAAACTAGGAAAACAAAAGCAATTAATTATCTTCATGCCAAATACAAGCTGTACTGAAGATATATGCGGCTTTAAAGGGGCGTGCATAAAAAGATGCAGATTTACCTGAACAGTCCCTGCTCCAAGTCATTTTTAAAGAGGGTGTTGTCCTTCGCACTATCCTTTTTTTAAAAAAGTAATTTCTCTTTTACTTACTTAAATTGGGTGACTAGTGTCTGCTTTTGAAACTGTCCTAAGGAAGATCTGTCACCCTTACCACTATCACTCAAAAGCATGCAAGTATCCATAAACACGTATGGGGCTCCAGCGCTCTTAGGCAAAGACCAAACCACAAATGCCAGATCTTTAGTAGATGTGCACAGTGCACAGTGCCTTCTAAACCCTTGCCTCAGCCAAGATTTTGTTAACTTTATGTTGTGTTTCACGTTTACAACTCTGTATTTTTTCATTTCCTTAAAAAAAAGGGGGGGGGGGGGAAGAAGTAGTTACATCACTATTCTGAAGGTTTTTCCAAACTATGTAACTAGGTATGTGGACGTGTAGATGTGTGTGAGCACGTGTGTGTAAAATATGGCGGTGTGCCTTTCATTAACAGCTGGTATTTATTGCCTACTTGTTTTGCGCCAGGTACTGTGCGAAGCGCTTAAATTATTTCAACAATCTCAGGTAGGTGTTATGATTTTCTCAATCTTATTAAGGAGGAAACTGGCACAGAAAGCTCAAATAATGGGCCCAAAGGAGCACAGCTGCAAGCGGCAGAGCTCAGATTCCAAGTCAGGCAGTTGACCTTAAAACCTGCTTTGTTCACCCCCCCGTGTGAGTCTCTAAATTAGGAACAGTAACCAGAACAGGGATGGGATATACTGTTATTACACATAAGTCAAGGGCAAGGGTCATTTTGGAAGTGGGAAGCGGAGGTGAGTTTATAATGGGGGTGGATATTAGAGGAAGAAGCTATGGGAGGTCTATTATTGTGAGAGAAGAAGAGAAGACCATCAGCAATTCTCTGCTTAATTCAAACTGACTTTTACAGAAGATGGGATTTCAGGAGTTATTTAGAACAGAAGAAAAAAGAACAAGAGAGTAAGAAAATGACAGTGCTTGGGAGATGGCTCAAAAGACTAATGGAATGAGTTCACAAGCAAGGTGGGAGAGGGAGAGAGAATGAAAAAGCTGGGGACCTAAGTAGCAGATGAGAGTAATGAGATAATCCAGAGCCTGCTGGTGACTGGCTTTGATGCATGGGGTGAACAGCTAGAGTAGATGCAAAAGGAAATGAGAAACCACTGTAAAGATTTAAGGAAGGGGTAGGCATGGTCAGGAAGTCCTCACAGCGGGAGTAACCGCCCATTCTAGGAACTTGGAAGAGAAGGCAAGGAGAGGAGATGGACAGGTCTAGAAGCTACTGAATTTAGTGGATTCCATGATGATTTCATAAAGCCTGCTGTTATTCTGGACAAGTCTGTATGTTGAGGGGGAAAAAAGCCAGAAATTGCTCTAAATTCAATAAAATCTTCAGAAAATATTGCCAAGGTAGAAAACTTCCTAATGCCTTTGCCAGTACAGCTAATTGCTTAGCAGTTACTGGCCATGAGCATAAGAAAAATTGTAGACATTTTAAAAGTCTTAACACCATGAGGAACTATGTCTCAAAGCCCTTGAAAATTTTTAGTGGTATTTGGGCTTGCTCTGAGCAAAGTTCTCTACCCATGTCACCAGAATAAAGATGATCATTTTCCAAAGAAAATTGTTGTCTACTCCATTAAGTCAGTTACCCTCAGCTAAGATGTACATTATGAATAATTTATACTCACCTGGAATGGTTAACATATGAGCATACTGTTCCAAAGATACAGCCAGTTTTCTTAACAGTTCAGATCACAGAATTCCTACCAGTCCTTCTCATTTCATTAAAGGGATAAAATATAAACACTTAACGGGGGGGGGGGGGGGATAACTTTAGTAGCTTATTGATTTAGCTTTAGGAGTATTTCACAACTGAGTCCTTTTTAACAGCATACAACCAGGGGCATATCTAATCAATACTGAACATCTACCTTGCAGTTGGGGCTCATGAATTAATCAGCATCTACTCAAACCCAAAGCATCAGGCAAAAATCAACAGTGACCTAAATCTTTTTGACAATGTAGAATCCCCCAAACGATGTTATTGTTTACAATAATGACAACAAACTCGAACCCCAACCACATGCAACAAAACTAGTACCTCTACTTAAGAGTTATTTATTTTTAGGTTACCTCTTTTTTTCCAAGGAACTAAGAGCAGGAATTAAGGTTGCCACTTGCAACACCCCCTACATTGCCGTATTAGCCACATCATGTAACACTACAAACCAAAAGCTGAGAGAGGGCCAGGGATAACCCCAAGGCCACGTGGCAAAATAAGGGGGTGCAGGGAATCTGGATCTCTCCACTAGACTCAATGGTCTATTGTTAGGCCAAGTAACCTATTTCCTGATCAGCATGTGAGACAATAGAGGAGAAAGTGGTGTGTAAGCAGAAAGTCTTTCCTCATGAGCTGCAAATTATATAAAGAAGGTTTTATTTCTAATTATGGTCATATAATTACAGACACTTTAAGGAGAAGAGCCTGTTTGTTCTCCCTGGTGTGAGCAACTCACTGATTTAGGCTCTCTTGAAGCCAGCAGCCAAGTGGCGGTGGCACAGATCCAGGAGTTCCTAGAGGAGAACAGATGGACAGCTATCCTAAAAAAAGAGCTCCCTGATGTCGCCCAGCAATGAGATGTGAGAGCTTGATAAATATACCATCCTCATTCAGGTGTTATACGTATAAATGAAAGGGTTCACAGCGTAAGCAGCTATTTTTCTCATTGGGTAGCAGACAATACCAAGCGTGGTCCCCTAGTCTCTCTCATTTTCTAATGAGGTCTTCCCATGGCTTCCTATTTGGCAAAAATTTACTTCCACTAAGGATTATTTTTTAGTTTCTCATTAAGTTTGGTTAAAAGAAAATGTATATATTACCTAAGTTTTAGAACTTACAGAAAGTTTCTGAAAGCTTATTGGCCCACACTGTACTAAAGGAATTAAGGGCATAGAATCTGAAATCAGACTCACTGGGTTTGATTCCTAGCTTTACCATTTTCTAGTGTGACCTCAGCCAAGTATTTGACTCTTCCTTTAGTTTCTATATCCGTAAAATGGGAATAACAACAGTTGTGCGAATTACATGAGTTCACATTTATAAAGTGCTTGAGACAGTGTACAGCATGTGGTAATTGGATCAAAAGATGTTAGCAGCTATGAGCTGTTATTGTATTTGATGTAGTTTTTTTGTCCAACTTTTTTTCAGTACCTGCTACTTACTTCAAATGATACAAGAGCACAGACTCTCTATCCACTATGCCACACACAATTCAAAGAATGAGACCATATAACCCATGCCTTGAGGACTTACACATTACGTGGGGAAAGATCATACGTATATAATTCAGGAACATACTTTCAGACAACAAAATCCCACAAACACACGTTTCTTGTCACATTCTAAAAGGCCAGTTCCTCAACCACGTTTTCCCCCCTCTACCCCTTTTAAAAGAAAGGTATGGTGAATAGTTTTGACAATTAATCATCTCAAAAATTGTTATATATGTCAACTGTATCTCAATAAAAGTAGAAGGGAAAGTTGTCCTATTATCTAAGTTCATATGGCTAAAGAAATATTCGCACACTTATTATATACAGGACATCATACCTGATACTAAAATTCAGGTTTTCGAAGTTTTGTTTCATTAAAGTTGTACAGATAGAACATAAATTATCAACAGAAGTATAAAAGTTGAGTCAAGTCAATCCATAGGGCTTCTTTAAAGAGGTGAATCTTGATGCAAATTTTTAAATGGACGGTGGGAGAGATTTTGGTGAGAAACAAACAGCAGAGTAAGGACATGGATAGAAAAGGGAGGGGTGGTGGCCACTGCGATTAAAATATATGCACCTGAGCAAGGATTCAGGCAGGGACTGGAGAAAAAGGGAGGTCCTTGAGACAGAGAGCCAAATTGGCAAGAGCCTCAAGTTAAAAAACAAACAAACAAAAAGCCTATGCTAACTGACCACCAGGTGACAGCCTCGGCAGTAGAGAGCTCATTTCCCCACAAAATGCTCACCACTAGTGGCTAATAAGCTATTGTGTAGGACACCTGTGCACTTCTGCTTCTACCTGTTGAGTTCTGTGCTTAATCATGTTTGTTTTCAAATCTGTTTATGTCAGTTATGCCTGTTACTATAATTAAATACCTTAGGCAAACACTGTTCTCCAACATCCAATAACCTATGTGTACAACAACAGTTGTAGTCTCTACGGACACTTAGTTGAATGTTTTTAGATCGGTTTGACTAACAGTGAAAAAAATTATTACAAGATTTGGAGAAAATTACAATCTAGAAGAATTTTGCCCTCAGACGGCTTCACAAGTGCCTCTAAGGAAACTGAGACTGAAAATTCTTGAGAAAAAAGATGGGACACACCAGCTCATGCTCAAAAAAAAAAAAAGCCTGGAGCCTCCATTATATAACTGGCAAATATATTATATACATCTTATAAGTTAAAATATTAATTAAATGTTTTATAGGGGCGCCTGGGTGGCTCAGTCAGTTAAGCATTCAACTCGATCTCAGCATCATGAGTACAAGCCGCATGTTGGGCTCCACACTGGACGTGGAGCCTATATATATATATACACACATACATATAAACCTACATTTATATATACATATATATAAATGTATGTTTGTGTCATTTTTAATAAATGTTTATATATATATAATTTTTAATTCCTTTCAACATACTTTTTTGATTAGCCAACCAATTCTTATCACATCAAATAAAAAAGCTTATATAATAGGGGCGTCTGGGTGGCTCAGTCATTAAGCATCTGCCTTCGGCTCAGGTCATGATCCTGGGATCGAGCCCCAAATCGGGCTCCCTGCTCGGCAGGAAGCCTGCTTCTCCCTCTCCCACTCCCCTGCTTGTGTTCCCTCTCTCGCTGTGTCTCTCTCTGTCAAAAAAATAAATAAAATCTTAAAAAAAAAAATGCTTCTATAATGAAATCAAGTGGACCATACTATCATTCTTGGAAAAAAAAATTACCAAAAACTTCACCTGTATACAAGTGGGGGAAATCCTAGTCAAATACATAAATTTTTATATCTATCCTCACTGTCTTGTCTCCTTTCAGCTAAGTCTACATGAGTCAAAATAACAGGTAAATTTACACAAACACTGTTAAATACTTTGCCCACAAAACTTCCATCTAATACTGAACTTAAATAGATATTTGTATTGTGTAGACCCATCCTTAATATGTTTTCATTTTATCTAATGCAAAATATTTTGTATGTAAGACAAAGAAGTCTAAATAGATATTAAGTATTTTCACAGTATCATAAAATAATCAAGAAGGGATAAATACTGCAAGGATATTCAGTCTGTGAAAAGCAATCATTTTTCAAATAATATAATTTGTTACTGATGGACTTTTAAGACCTAAGTAACATTACCATAAAGAATGGCAGGGCGCCTGGGTGGCTCAGTTGGTTGAGCAACTGCCTTCGGCTCAGGTCGTGATCCTGGAGTCCCTGGATCGAGTCCCACATCGGGCTCCCTGCTCGGCAGGGAGTCTGCTTCTCCCTCTGACCCTCCCCCCTCTCATGTGCTGTCTCTCTCATTCTCTCTCTCTCAAATAAATAAATAAAATCTTTAAAAAAAAAAAAAAAAAGAATGGCAAAACCACCTACTTGTGCTCACTCTTTTCCTTGAGTGGGTTAAAACAGGTAAGAACGAGACCTAGGATGTATTAATAAGAATTATTTTATTTACTATGAATTATTTTGGGTACACACTTACTGCTTATATATCTGAAGCTAGCAGCCTAGGAAGAGCCACATATATTTTCCCATTAATTACCCAGAGCAGGTTATTAATCACAATTGAAACAAATTGTTCAACTGATGGTTCCTTGGCTTTTTTGACATGACCATTTCACAGATAATTAGACTATAAAACCACTAAATAGGGACTGTGTCTTGGACTATGTCCTATACATGATGATGAATACACTGGTGGCACTCAGTCAATGTATGACTAATGATAACACTGCCATTCGTTTATTTTTCAAATACTTTATGTTCACTGAAAAATATTTATCACAAGATTTCACTGTATGCAAGAGCATCTGCAACAGGGTAGAAACGGAATGTTTTCAAAACAGAGAGCCTGGAAACATTAGCCAGAACTCAGGCGGCCAGTATTTGGGGATTTTTTTGGCTGGCACATAAAATAGATCAGACATTCCAGTTAGGAAACTAAATTCCCCAGCAATAGGTAGAAGAAACCAATTTCATTCAAGATAAATGATTACTTTCAAATTCCATTAAGAGGGTAGACTCTCTGGTAGAAAGAGGCATAAAATCGTAAAAGACATATATCAGATGTATAATGAGGCCCAAATCACTACCACCTCGTATTATGTAGCACTTCCCATCACAGAGCCCCAAAGGCTTTGCAAATTATTTAATTATAAATCACTACACAAATCCCGACAAGGGTGAGGACACACCCTGGACAAAAACAGTACGAACATTTCTAAGTGCTACCACACAACAAAAGAGAAAAACATTCAGCAAGGGAAAACCAAGGTTCTTGGCTTAATGCTCACCTCACCATCTTGTACTTATCAAAGTCATCTTAAGAGGCATTATTCTAGGGTTACTCTACTGTTGTCTAAAATCTAAAAAATGTACATGCATTGGCCCAAGGTCAGTGCTCAGTAAATACTTGCTGACTTGATATCTTAATTTTTCAAGAAAAGGGCTATGAAATCTTTTGGAGTTTTAACAAACTATGTATGAAAACTAAAGATGTCTTTCTCCAAAAAAGGTTAAGTTCATATGTCAAGTGACATAAATGAGCTAAGAATTTTAAGGTACAGAATAAAATCCAGGCTCTCCACAGTGATTAAAGAGGTAATCCAAGTTTTTCTTACTGAGAGGAGAATAGAAAATATTACAAATATTTATTTCTCCGGTAGTAGTGGATTTTACTAAATAATATTTACTTTTCATCTTCCTTCCTTCCTGCACGCATAGTACTTAAAACTGAAATCATGCACTATTACACTTGATTCCCAAACTATCTAGCATTCTCTGTTTCACATGCATTAAATCTTACCCACTCAATCACACCACTAGTTTCTTGAGAGGGGGTCTTACACTTTTTACATCGTCTTTGGGGCCTAATGCACCATCAGGATATAACAGACTTTGAAAACATTACTTATCTATCAGGCAAGTGATAATTTAACCAGGCAAAGAGAAAGCAAACTCTTGCATCTGGCACAAGCAAGGGATACTTGCTTGATTCAAATATCCTGGCTCATAGGGTAGGATTAACAATTTCACACATTTTGAGCAGAGTAAAGAATATGGTATTACAGCTATACAAAACACAATTTATTTTCCTCAAGTTTTACAATGTACACCCTTGCATTATTACCCTTGATGAAACAGAGGACTGCCAGTTAAAAGAAATTTCCAAATAATCAAATGCCAGGTAGTCCATTTCTTTTTCCTGGAGCCCTCTTTGGGGGTGAGTTCAGATGTCTGACTCATGATCTGGGTTAGCTGGCATAATAAGCCTGTGGAGTTCTACAGTTTAAGCTCGAAGGGTCTCTCTACCTACAAGCACTGGAAAGCAGTATGAGACCACTGGATCTGCATGCTTCCTAGGCCGGAGAGCACAGGGTCCGAGGGCAAAGATCACTGTGGAAACTGCCACACAGTCTCCAGATGCACTGAAGTGGTACTGGATGCTTGCAAACAGCCAAGGAGGGTTAAGAAACATGGCATCCACTCCAAGCCCACATGAGAAAGACACCTGAGGAAGGGTGAGGGGTGAGGGGCTGTGGAGATGAGTGGCTGAGAGAACCCAGAGCTCCCTGAGGCTTCCTCAGCCCCTCAACGCCCCGTGAATAATCTAGCCCATCATTACTTCCTGATACTCTGAATCAGAAAGGATTTTAAATTATCTGTTTTTTAAAAAGGAGATTTTCAATTTCCTCAACAAGTCTGTCAGAGCCAAAAAAATGTTTCTTACAGCAGGCTCTAGTCAGCCAAGAAGAGGTGCCTCCTGCTGAGCCGCTGGCTCCCCAGTTGAGATTTCCTGAATCATTCAGCCTTTCCTGAGAGGTTTCTTTATATTCACAGAAACAGTGAGGTCTCACTCCACAGGGATCTGCTCTAAGCAGTCCCTTGCCAGTTGACAGATAGGACTCCTAATTCATTAGAAGTCTGTACTATTGGGGTGGGGGTTTGAAGTGATGTACAGAAGCCTGAAAGGGGCCTTGTCACAAGCACCTATGCTGGGCCAACACACTAAATGGTAGAGAACTGTTTATTACAGCAACATCTAGGTCAAACCTAGAACACTGGTGTCCTTAGTAAGATTCTGAATTATGTTTCTGGACTGTGCACTCTAAGGAACAACAGCAGTGTAGTAATAATTAATGTTGATTATGAGGATTCCACTGCCTTACATTTACTGAATATGCTTAACTCTCACTTATTACACTTAATCTTCACAACCCTGTGTAAGAGGAAGGACAGATATCCCAAGATGAAGGAATGAGACATAGAGCTGACTTGACTAGAGGTCACTCCTTCCTAGGAGAGCTAAGCAGAGGTCTCCGATGTATACTGAGGAAGCTATGGAAACAGATACATTCCTTCATGAAATTTCTCTTTGATGCCTCCATGTGAAGTGGAGGACCAAGCTCTAGGATTTCATAGATAAATACAACACAGTCCTTGTCCTAAAGGAGTTGTGAGATGCCAGGGAAGGAACAAGGTGGCACATAGGCTGGGTCTCAAAGGGTGAGTGGGCACTGCTAGGTGAACATGTGCAACTTGTTCAGAGGTGTGAACCCAGGAAAGGACCTGGGACAGGTTATTTTCTTTTTTAATCTTTTTTTTTTAAGACTTTATTTCTCAGGGGGGGGGGGGCACAAGAAGGGGCAGCGGCAGGCAGAGGGAGAAGCAGGCTCCCTGCTGAGCAGGGAGCCAGATACAGGGCTCCATCCTAGGACCTTGGGATCATGACCTGAGCCAAAGGCAGACACTTAACCGACTGAGCCACCAAGGCGTCCGTGGGTCCGGTTTTTTTTTTTTTTTTTAAAGATTTATTCATTTATTTGACAGAGACACAGTGAGAGCAGGAACACAAGCAGGGGGGAGTGTGAGAGGGAGAAGCAGGCTTCCCGCTGAGCAGGGAGCCCGATGCGGGACTTGATCCCAGGACCCTGGGATCATGACCTGAGCCGAAGGCAGATGCTTAACGACTGAGCCACCCAGGCGCCCCGGGGGTCAGGTTATTTTTAAAACTAAGTAAGATAAGTAGTAATAGTCTACTATTCCAAGCAATAGACATACAACGGTGTTTTGTTTTTGATAACACATTCCTTTTTTGACTAGTCTAAATCTTCAAGGGTCTATCAAATTGCAAATTCAACAATTATTTACTGCGTTCACAATATACCTACTAATATACATATTAGGTACCCAGTTACACACCCCCTGTGCCCTGCACCTATTACCATCGTAACCGCATGGTTATCTGTGTGGTGCTTTGTGTACTGGCTGCCCTGCCCGCCAGCCCGCCATGGGCTCTAAGCTCCGTGTGGTACAAACTGCATCTGCTCTGCTCACCGCTGTCGCCGGCACACACGCCACACCCACATCCAGCACATAATGAGCACTCAGTACGTTCTTTCAGTGAATGAATAAATGTCTATCAGGCACTGTGTTATCAAAGAATTTCCACTCTTCAAAACAGAATGACACCCAAAAACTAATGATAACACTATGTAATGAGAGCTATAAGAGTTATTGTTAAAGAGCTTTGAAAACACAGATAAAGGAACAAATAATACAGGTTCAGATATCCTCCTACATAACACTCTATATAGAAAGTTTCTGCCTCTTAATAATTTGCTTTTATAACAAATACTCATCCAACAGAACCTATATTATTCTGTGAAGGAAATTTAAGCAATAAAAATGACTCAATATCCAGGTATAGGTTTCACAAAATGCTTTACTCTCTGCCAACCGCTGTGATTACCAGCGCCTTTGTGAGGATTATCAAAAAGAAATGTTATTATAAAGAAAGACTGGAACAGACTAACCCTAGACCTACTTAGGAAATCCTCTTCATTGAAAATTTTGTGGGTTGTGGGGATAGCGGTGAGGCCTAGGGAGAGAGGAAGTTTAGAATGATTATCCCACCAAAAAAAAAAAAAGAGAGAGAGAGAGAGAGAGATTTTACATTTTGGTTTGGATACAGAGGCTAAAATATCTCCTCTAGCATCCCATAAATTCCAATATTAGACCTTCAGCTTTCAGATGTTAAGAAATAGTTTATGTCCCAAAGGCTCAATTAAAACAAAGTTGAAAAAAATAATTCAATAGAGCACACTGACAGATTCCATCATCTGATTTCATCACAGAGCAGTAGGAAACATTTAACTGGCCTATGGAGAGATAGAAAAATGGTTCTCTTGGCTGGAAGGCACACAATCCAACATTCTAGTTTTTTGGCAAAAGGATTAGAACGTCCAATCAGCACAGTGAGGAGCAAGCTGTACAATTTCTAATTTTAAAAAGTCAATTTCATGGTTTAAAAGTGGTGTTCTTTGGTAATGAATACCTTTTCATTTTTAAAACCTGACCAGAATTAAGTCAGGAACATCCAACTAAGATAGGTATTTCCAAGGGTAATGTCCCTTCCTTTCAAAGTTTAAACTCCTAATATTCACTTGGCTTGGAACATGTGTTTTAGTCATTCCCATTCTTTGAATCTTTGCCTAATACAAGCTTTCATTTGGATACACCACTCCCATTGATGTTTATAAGAATGTCTTGCTATTAACCTCTAACCCAATTAGTCACCAAATTGGCAGAATACATTGCTATTTGGAAGCCAAGAGCTTATGAAGGAAGTTAAAAAAAAAAAAATCTGAGCAAAATGAGCTATATTATGACTTTATTTACAGTAACAAATTCAGAATAAAAGCAAGTACAGGTCCTTTGTGTGCACTGCTGCAAGGAGTGGGACTATTTTAAATAAAAATAAGTTAAAAAAAATTTAAAGGTACAGCCCACCTTCTACCACTTGCATCCTTTCCCCTTTGCTCTCACTACTAGCTCTGTTCATCTCAGTAAATGGTAACTTCATCCTTCCAACTACTCAGGCCAATAACCTTGAAGTCTTCTCTCTTTTTTAAAAAAAAAAAGATTTATTCATTTATTTGAGAGAGAGGGGAAGAGAGAGAGCGAGCAAGGAAGGGCATGAGTGGGGGAGGGCGGAGGGAGAGAGAATCTCAAGCAGACTCCCCGCCAAGCTCTAAGTCAATGTGGGGCTTGATCTCACCACCCTGAGATCATGACCCCAGTAGAAACCAAGAGTCGGACACTCAACCTACTGAGCCACCCAGGTACCCCAGTCTTCTCTTTTTATAATGCTGTACACTGAAGTCTATCTACAAATTCTGTTGGCTCTACTTCAAAATATATACAGAATCCGACCACCCTCTCCACCATCAACACTAGTCTAAACCCTCATATCTCTTGCTTGATACACAGCAATACCCTCCTAAGTTGGCCTCCTTGATGCCACCCTATAGTTTATTCTCAACACAGGAACCTTAAAACAAATCAGTCAGATCCTGTCCCTCATCTGCTCAAAACCTTGCCAAGGCTTCCCATCTTACCCCCAAGCCAAGCCAGAGGCCTTCCCTTCCGACTCTACCCTCATCCCCTACTCCTCTCCCTTCTCCTTCCACTCCAGCCACACTGGCCTGCTTTCGGTTTCTCAAACATGTCAGAGCACTCTCTCGTTATCAGAGTACTTGGTACTGGCTAGTCCCTCCATCTAGAGTACTCCTTCCCCGAGCCTGGCATGCTCCTCACTTCAGAGTCAAGTGTCACTTTCTCAGGGAGGCCTTTCTAATCGAACTAATTAAAAGAGCAATCTTGCTTGCCCAACCCTGTCACTCACTAACCCTTCTTTATCTCCATTGTAATTATCACCAAGGGACATGCTATATATTTACTTATTATCTGTCTCCTCCCATTAGAATGTAAATGACTTTCATGAGGGCAGAGGCCTGTTTTGTTCCATGCTGTATCCCCAGTGCCTACAACAGTGCCTGACATACTGCAAGTGTTCAGGAAATATTGGTTGAATGAATGAGTGAATGAATAAAGGCATGCATGCTAGCGTTCTCCCACTTCTCCATATTACTTCTAACAATAGAACTGTTTGCCCATACTTCCTCAATAAAATCATCTTGAATTTATAACTGTCTTGAGTTTGATCTGTTTTAAATGTACTATCCTGAGCCTGCATGCAATAAATAAACAGGAACTTAAGAAACCAACTTAGTGGGGCGCCTGGGTGGCTCAGTTGGTTAAGCGACTGCCTTCAGCTCAGGTCATGATTCTGGAGTCCCAGGATCGAGTCCCACATCGGGCTCCCTGCTCAGCAGGGAGTCTGCTTCTCCCTCTGACCCTCCCCACTCTCATGTGCTGTCTCTCTCATTCTCTCAAATAAATAAATAAATAAAATCTTAAAAAAAAAAAAAAAAAAGAAACCAACTTAGTTACCTTCTGGTTAATATTAGGGACCTGAATCTTTCCAATAACCCCTGCCTGAATTCTGAGGGCCTGAAGTTTCTTCTGTCACAAGGTACAATTCCATGTTTCCCAATTCTCAGTCATTCCCAGACCCCTCAGTGATTTTGCTTCATCCACACATCACCTGTGTTATTATTTTCTGTTTAACTTGACTCACTTTTGTTCTTTTTAAAAGTATATATAAAAAGAAAACTCATCTTAAGCAATAATATCCTTGAAATGACAGGTTTGAAGCATTCCCCCACCCCATCCCTCATACTATTAAAAGTATGACATAGAAATGAAGTGTTTGTCCACAGTCCACGACCAGTGGTACAATACCATACTCTAAGATTCACTGATATAAGCCAAAAAGTTTGCCCTGGAGCCTGCAATACCTTTAGGAAGTCACCCTGCCCTCCCACACACACACACACACACTCCCTGCTGCCCACCTTTGCTTTACACCACATAAGAATTCAAATCACAATAGAATCAGATCATCTATGGGCTTGAAATACATCATGAAGGAAGGTCTAATTTTCTAGCCAGATTAATTTAGACCACCAAAACTAAGCTCCTAAAGGGAAAATCTGTTGAATTATCTGTTGGGTCCTTTCACAAGATATCATCTGCTAAAACGCTCTGGTGGGGCGCCTGGGTGGCTCAGTAGGTTGAGCATCTGCCTTTGGCTCGGGTCATGGTCCCGTGGTCCTGGGATAGAGCCTCGCATCAGGGTCCCTGCTCAGGGAGGTGTCTACTTCTCCCTCTCCCTCTGCCCCTCCCCCCTGCTCTTGTTTGCTCTCTCAAATAAATAAATAAAATCTTTAAAAAATAAAAAAATAAAATGCCCTGGTGAAGACCAAACTTGCATGTTTTTCTAGAAAAGTTCTTTCTTTGAGCATCATTCCATCCATGTATGTATGTATCTTCTTTCCTTCCTCCCTAGTTCCTTCCTTCCTTTGTTTTAAGAAGGGGCAAAGGGGCCTTTCTTTTTACGGTGGGAGGTGCCTGGAAGACAGTTCCTAAACTTGATAGATTTCTTCATAATATCAATTTTGTAGTTTATTTCTAGTGCTTTATCAAATCTGACGTAAGAATCTCTGATTTGAGAACAAAGATCTTTTACAACCTAAAATGGCATCCTTATTATAAAATGTTGAGCAGTATTCTAGACTTGACTCAGACACCCCATACAATCACAAGAGTTATTTTAAGAAAAAGCCTCAGATGGACATGTCTACGGAAGCTAATACTAATGTGCTGTTCTTCCAACGAAAAGGTTACTGACCTATCAGTAGGAGTTGTCTTTTCTGGCAGAGATGATAGATTTGCCTTGTCTTATCTACACCCCCTGCTCTGTCCCCATAATGAGCCATGGCATACATGTGCAAGACAGCTGGCAAGGGGGAGTCAGGGTCTGTGGCCATGGGCCAGAGCAAAGCTTACCAACCCACTCAGAGCCTGGACCTATGACCTGTGTCTCATTAGCACCTTGCTCCAGGCAACTGAGCTGCCACAGAAATCAACAGTGGCTTAAGCCATTTTGTCTACAAGTGAAACAAATCAGGTTAGTCTGACAACTAATAGTTCAAGCAGCCACTAGAGAATTACCCAAAGTACATAACAACCAATAGTGAGGAAGAATTAAAAGGGTCTTGTAGTCCTGGTTTGGGGATTCCTCCCCCCCACCCCCCGCCACCATCAAAGCAAGGATGAATTTGGAAGGGGAGCAAGAATATAACAGGCAAGTCCATTTTGAATATACCAAGTATTCAAGGCATGTTAATGGGAGATAATAAGAGAAACACAGCTACAGCTTCATAGGTAATACCCTTCTTACTCAGTGGTTACAACATACTTGGGTAGATGCACAAAGAAGAGCAAGAAACTGTACTCAGGAACTGCAAGCTTAAACAAAATCTATAGGCTAAAAATACTTAGATTACAGTAATCCATTTACATTAGGAAACCACTTGATTTAAGGCAAAATGGAAGAAACAAAAATAAATTAACAGCAAATCAAGCTCAAAATAAGTCATTATACAAATATCTCATTAGCAAAACTTTGGATTTCTAAAACATCCAAATAATCTTTCCTTTTAGAATATACACAAATTAATATTAAGAAAAGCTCCTTGTGTACCACTTTACACAAGGCTTTTAGTGGTTACTTTAATTGGGGTTATCCCACCTTGGGGTGGGACAGTAAAGTAGAAGAGAAAAGTGGACATGGCTATTTTTAAATTGTAACAAATCTCCTTTTGAGGAACAAAAGCCTTATGAACAATTAGGAGAAAACATCAGAGGTTCGAACTGCTGCTTTAATCTGATTTAATCAGTCAATTGACCAAGAGATAGTTATGAAGAACCAATTATCCAGTTACTATTGTAATAAATGCTAGGCGATACGGATAAGAAATATTAAGACAGAGCCCTTATCCACAAAGCTTACGATCCGGTTGAAGACCTAAGATTAACAAATGTTAAAAACAAAACAAAACAAAACGAAAACAGAAACTAAAATACCAATCTAGTTTAGGCAGTAAATGCTGGAGGCACTCTTCTGGTGATGGCAGAATAGACAATTCACACCAATTCTCCTGCTAAAGACGATGTAAAAAGCCGAACAAAGTAAATGCTGAAATGGGTTTGACTTATCTGTCCAAGATTGGTGAAGAAAGGAGGCTGGAGCAAGAAGCCCAACACTCAGAGTCACTTTTGTCCTGAGGTTATTTACCAATCCAGAAAGAGAAGCTGAGATGAAATTGTGGTGGCTTCTAAGGCTGAAAATGTTGGGGGTCTCTTGTAGGCTAACCCCTACTGTGAGCTGGCCACACATAAGGGGGGGGGGGGGCATGAACTGTAAGTAACCAGATTTGCAGTCCAAATCACAGCACCTGAATTGTGAACCTGGACTGAGAAGGCCCTGAACTGCTCAACCCAGGTATAAGGCAGAAGCACATAAAAATTCTGGACCTCAATCTATTTCTATGAATATTTTTCAAAAAAAAAAAAAAAATCTAATATATAATCAGGCACATCAAGAGAGAAGGCGCCATGAGCCAGAACTAGTAGAAACCATACACAACAGGATCAGACCCACAGAAATATCAGATATTGAAAACACAGACAAAGACTAAAATACAATTACCTCTACTATACTCAGAGACAAAAACCAAGCTTAAAAATTTGGCAACTGTCAACTATAAAAATGTAACAAATTTGAAAAATAACTACATAAAAATTATGTATCTAAACTACACAAATATACAATAACTGAAACTAGGAAATCAATGAATGAGTTTAATGGCAGACTGGATACAACTGTGCTGCAACTGAGAAGACATTATTCTGAGTATAGCTCAGAAAGATAAAAAGATGAAAAATACAGAAGAGGGGGTAAAAGGCATAGGGCATACAGTGAGAAATTATAACATATGTTTAATTGGAAACCCAAAAAAAGAGAGAATAAAGAGGATGAAGCAGAAATAATATGTAAATAAATAATGGCTGAGTATTTTTCTAAACTAATGAAAGATATCAATCCTCAGATCCTTAGCAGAGTAAATGACATCTGTATCATAGCAAAACTTCAACGATAAAAACCAAAGAAAAGAGTTTAAAAAGGAACCAGAGAAAAGGCAGTTGCCTTAGATTAACAAATGAAGTCATAAAACAATGGAACAGCATCAATGTGTCCAAAGTAAATAACCACGCAGAATTTATACCTAGCAACAATGAATGTGAAAGAAAGATAGAATTATATTAGAACTAGAACCACTGGAATGTATTAGAACAAGAACAGGAATTTTTCTGTTTTCTTTGTGGCTATGTCCCTCACCTAAAACAGTGTCATCATGTAATAGGTGTTCAATAGATACTATAAAATGAATTCATAGTCTCATTACTAAGAGTACTTTTAAAATAATTAGGTGCTACCAGAAGACTTGAAAATAACTTGTTCTCTGTCTCTCCAAAAAGACAATAAATTCTTAACGTGCATTCTAGAATTATAAACACTAATCACAAATTAAATGCTCAAGTATGGCTAACTTGAAATTAAAAAAAAAAAAAAAGCCAAAACTTGCCTCATAGGTATGGGAATATATTTATCTACTGTTAAAAAACAATGAGGGGCGCCTGGGTGGCTCAGATGGTTAAGCGCCTGCCTTCGATTCAGGTCATGATCCCAGGGTCCTAGGATCAAGCCCTACATCGGGCTCCTGGCTCAGTGAGGAGCCAGCTTCTCCCTCTCCCTCTGCCTCTCTCTCTTTCTCTCTGTATCTCTGTGTCTCAAATGAATAAATAAAATCTTAAAAAAAAAAAAAAAAAAAACAATGAAAATCGAAGGGGCACCTGCACCCGTATGTTTATAGCAGCAATATCCACAACAGCCAAAATACGGGAAGTGCCCAGATGTTCATCAACAGATGAATGGATCAAGATGGTGTGTGTGTGTGTGTGTGTGTGTGTGTGTGTGTGTGTGTGTGTGTGATGGAATATTACTCAGCCATCAAAAAGAATGAAATCCTGCCATTTGCAATGACCAATAAATTATGTGAGATGTACAAAGCAAATTTAATTCACTCATATGTGGAATTTAAAAACAAAACAGATGAACATAGGGGAAGGGACCTATGAGACCGTAAGAGACTTTTAACTATAGAAAACAAACAGGTTTTCTGGAGGGGAGGAGATGGGGGGATGGGGTAACTGGGTGACGGGCATTAAGGAGGGCACGTGATGTAATGAGCACTTGGTGTTATATACAACTGATGAATCATTAAATTCTATCTCTGAAATTAATAAAACTTTGTTAACTAATTCATTTTAAATAAGTAAAAATGAAAAAGGTGATTCCTGACTACAACTTTTTTTTTTTTTTTTAAAGATTTTATTTATTTATTTGACAGAGAGAGACAAAGCGAGAGAGGGAACACAAGCAGGGGGAGTAGGAGAGGGAGAAGCAGGCTTAGCCACGGAGCAGGGAGCCCAATGTGGGGCTCGATCCCAGGACCCAGGGATCACGACCTGAGCCGAAGGCAGATGCTTAACAACTGAGCCACCCAGGCACCCCCTGACTACACTTCTAGTTTCATCTCTCACTATGTTCACCACTGACCCTACGCTCCATTCCTATTCAGTGATTTGCTGGTCTACAAAGTCACCACAGTCTTTCATGCACTCATGCCAAATACAGCTGCCTCGGTCCACAATGTCCTCCTCTTCCATGCCAGTTCTCCCAAAACAAAAGTGCTCTCATTCTGTAAGACCTACATCCAGTGTCATTTCTTCTGAAAAGGCTGCCTTAACTGACACCCAAAGAGGTAATAACTCTACTCAGAGAGTACAAAAGCCTTCTATAGAAAGTACTATAAGGAACTGTGTTGCCAGCACTTGTATATATGTCTTCTTCCTCCTTAGAGCTAGAAGGTAAGGGTCATGTCTTTTCCATTCTTTAAAAAAAATTTTTTTAGATTTTATTTGTCTGAGAGAGAGACAGAGATAGTGAGAGAGAGTACAAGTGGGGAGGAGAGGGAGAAGCAGGCTCCCCACAGAGCAGGGAGCCCGACGCGGGACTTGATCCCAGGACCCCGGGATCACGACCCAAGCCGAAGGCAGATGCCCAACCAACAGATTTGATTTATCTCCCTACCTCTAAGCACCAATCTCAGTGACTAGGCCATAGTAAGCATTCCAAACTGTTGGCTAAGGTGATGAAGGAAAAAGAAAAGAACAAGGAAATATAGCAGACTGGAAGAGATAAGGAAGAAGCAACAACTTAAGGCAATGTGGGATCCTAAACTGGATCCTGGGACAGAAAAAACAGTAGGTGAAAAGCTGGTGAAATTCAAGTAAGGACTATAGTTTATTTAGTAGCATTATGCTAATGAATTTCTGGTTGATAACTGTATATTGGTTAAGTAAGTGGTTAATATTGGGGGAAGCCAGGTAAAGGGTATTTATCAATCTTCTATTTTTGTACATTTTCAAAATATTTTTTTAAAAAAGTGCTTGAAGACTTGAATTATTTTATCAAATTATAGATGTCACAAGGAAATGTTCAGTTTTATACAAACTGCTCAGATGCACAATGTAAATAAACAATGCGACAGATCAAAGGAACCACTGCCATATCTATACAATCTGAATTTTTACTAAGAATAAATTCACGTAAACATGCATTAAGTATAATTAAAAAAACAAAGTCAAGCAAATAAATTATGTGAGATGTACAAAGCAAATTTAATACAGCTGCAAATATGTGTAGGCCAAAGCACTCAATAAAGATACACAACTCTGAGCCACCACCATAAGCACTCTCTGGATCATGTGGAATTTGGTGATACCCAGATACACAGAAGAATATGCAAATCATAATATGTGAAATCCAGCACTACTGGGCAAGGATTTCATTCCGATACATCACTTTACATAAAACCAAGCTCTATAGAGCACTGCTACAAAACAGAATAGGAAGCTATGCCATTGATAAAACTGTTAAGATTATAAAAATACAAATGTGAGAGGTCAGTTTAACTTAGGGAAAAATATGAATTATCAGGGAAAGCACCAATTCAGTAAAACATTTAGAACTATAGATATAAGTGAAAGTGCAAAAGTGATCTACAAGACAAGTTACTATTAAGGCATTATGAGGTCTCACAGGGTCACTACGATGGCAACACCAGTATAAAAAATTATAGATTTTAAGTACTACAATCACAGGGCACCTGGGCGGCACAGTTGGTTAAGTGTCGGACTCTTGTTTTCGGCTCAGGCTCCGCTTAGGACTCTCTGTCTCTCTCTGCACCACCAACCCCGCGTTCTCGCGTTCTCTCTCTCTAATAAATAAATCTTTAAAAAAAATGGTACAATCACAAGCAATATAAGTTAATTTTAAATCCTCTTTGGAACATTGGAAACAGTGGCAATGAGCAGCAATACTGGAGTGGTAGATTTGAATTGATCCAAAAGCACACGTAGTCTTTTGAAATTGTTTCCATTTCAGACAAAGGTAACTAGGTAATTCTTTATCTGAAAGAACTATGATGAAGAAAGCAAACTCTTTCATTCTACAAATATTCCCTGAAATTTATTATGTGTCAGTCCCTGTGGTAGAGTTGGGGAATACAGAAAGATACAGCCCTCACTTTACTGGGGTTTACAATGAGACAACACTAGTAAATGTGATTGTGTTATGTTAGTTATATACAGGAGGCAATGGAAGCTCAGAATCTAGGCAGGGAAGGCCTCCCAGATTCCAGTTACATTTACACTGAGATCTAATGGATGAGTTAGAGTTAGCTAGACAAAAGGAGTGGAGGTGTGAGGTAGGGTTCCGGCAATGAGGCACCTTATGTGAAAGGAGATCTCGAAGTATATGGAGCATGGTCTATTCAAGGAAGTGAGGAAAATTAGAACACTAGAATGTACAGTGGGTAGAATATGCATTGATCAGCCTGCAGCATGATTCTCAAAAATACAGAGAGACTTATACGGATGTTTTAAACAATTGGTTCTTTTAAGCTACACAAAATAATAATTTATCATTATGATTACCACTACTTTTGCCAAAGTAAGTATATGTTTTAATGAAAAGCTGTATTTTCAAATATGTTTTCTTTGCTTTTAGGGAATCTGTATAAACTAGGCTTTGAATAAAAAGCAGAATCTGTCAACAGAAAAACTAATCAATTTGTACTGAGTATACACTGGAATCATAACCTAGCTACTCAGGCCTTTTAAATTGTTGAATACAAAAAAAGATGGCTCATTATTAAAGAAATTCCTGAGCCAGCTGCTTGAAAAAGTTACCAATTTTGGCTGAAGTCCCTTACTCATAAGATCCTAAAATTTTCCAGAAGAAATAAATTGCTTTAATCTTTGCAGTAAATAAAAATTAAACATCATAAATACTGAATTAACTAAATCCAAGTTAGTTCTAAGCATCTAATATCAGGAAAATTATGTTGAAAGCTATCCACATAACAATTCTTCAATTTAGAAAGAATTCATTTAAATAATAAATCTGACTGAATTTTATTTCTCATTTTTTTTGTGAGAGAACAGCATCTGTTTTCTGTCCTAGGACTTTTAATTTCTGGATTAACTAATTATACTTAGAGAAAGCACAGTGATACACTGTAAGAAGAAAATGCTACAGTCTTACTAAGTAAGTAACACTTAAAGCTCATGCTAGGCTTGAGGACAGGTCTACTGTACTGGCCTGAGAGAACTACAGAAACAGGAGACACAGGTGCTGGGCACAGCTCTCTGCTGGGGAAGCCCTGGGTGATCCCCACAGGTCAGGCTGCTTCATGTCTCCAGAAGCAGATACGTTAGCGGGCCTTGGGCATACAAGTTTTCTTTCATCCTTGTGCACTCTCTCTCAAAAATGCAAATTTCTAAAATACGTTTTTGCTTTACTAATGTCAGGGAATGTGCTTCTTTAGCATGATCGAAGTCTAATTCAATCCTTGTGAATTCTAGAAGCAATTAACATTATGAGAGTATTTAAAAATCTATTTGAAAGTTTACCAGGAGGATGCTTAACTACAGATTCCTCTTAATAAAAGATATCTGCAGACTTCCCTAACAACAAAATAACTACACTGAATAGCTTGTTACACCAACCCTCTCTAACTACTCTGCCTACTCTTTTCCCTCTCTTTATAACACAAATTCAAGTAATACTTCATATTACACTTATTTATCTCCAGGATTATCATATAACTACCATTTATGGTTAGATCCCTTTTTTGCACTTGACTGAACTACCCAGTCAACAGCATCAAGGACACTCTGCTGTCAAAAGCAGACAGCTGCTCCAGCTGCTGGCTCCCCCTGGGTCGATGTTGGGGAGCCATGTTAAAGAGACCCTGCCAGGCCGACACAGTGCAACACCATCACTCTGCTCTCTCCATCACAGAGACGTGGACATCAGGTAGAGCACTAAATCACAGGGGTCATTAATGAACTTGGCCATAACTAGGCAATGCCACAGAATAAGAAATGAGGGAAAGTGTCTCAATATGTGTACAAATACAGGACAGTACATCACAGCTTCCTTTGTACTTGCAATTTTGAAAGCCTAAAAATTGGATATGGATGCCCATTTTATAAACTGCATTTACATGTGTTATAACTGATGTTAAAAGAGGGAGAAATAGGAGAAGGCAAACTGCCCACATAATAACCTTTCTACAATATAGGCAGAGAGCTAAATACGAGACACATGGCTGAACTTCTACGTAAACAGATTCACAATATAGCAAATTACATATCTGACTGCCTATTTAATAGAAAGTCTACTATAAGTTGGAATTCCTCCTCCAACCCTTTCCCCCATTTCAACCTTTAACTATCATACGTATATATGCACAACATTTGAGAACATGCCCAAGCAGCCTAGATATGAGGATATTTGTAGGCTGACTCAATAGCTATTAAAGATATGGCTTAGAAGGAAACCAGTGTAGAAATATAAAAGGAAACATAATTCTGGAAAAAAAATCTGCTTTTTAAAAAGTAATCACAGGGGCACCTGGCTGGCTCAGCTGGTGGAGCATGCCAACTCCTGATTTCAATGTTGAATTCGAGCCCCACATTGGGTATAGAGATTACTTAAAAATAAAATCTTAAAAAAAAAAAGAAAAGAGGGGCACTTGGGTGGCTCAGTTGGTTAAGTATCTGACTCTTGATTTCAGCTAAGGTCATGATCTCAGGCTTGTGAGATTGAGCCCTGTATTAGGCTCCATACTCGGTGGGGAGTCTGCTTCAGATTCTCCCTCTCCCTTTGCTCCTCCCCCCACTCATGTGCGCTCACATGCGTGCGCGCGCGCTCTCTCTCAAATAAATCAATCCTTAAAAAAAAAAAAAAAAGTAATCACAAACACTATGTTTTCCCCCCAGATTATGGACAAAATACAGTCATTCTAGAAAATGTATAAAAGATAATTTGAAATGGATGCAAGAATCCCCAATATTACAAAATAATAAAAATAAATCATAATAAGAAGAGAAAGCATCATGAGAAACCACTGACATGGTTCTATTAGCATGGCATGAACAGCAGGTAGACTAAGGCCTAAAAATTATGTTCAATCGATTAAAAAAACGTTCCCACATACACACAGTCACATACACATATATGCAGTCACTTAAAAGCATGAATCCCAGAGGAATCCAAACAGTGTTTATCAAATATTCTCACACAGATCATACTCTGCTAGGCTACTCATAGAAATCAAAGGAAAATACTACTTTGAAGATTTTAGAAGAAAAATGTTTTACAAATAAAGTACCCAATCTCAAAATATATTTTTTAAAAATGTTCTTTCAAGAATGAAGAAAAATACACAAAATCCTCTCTCAAGAATCAAAGAAAAGTATCTTGAAAATGGCAAGGAGTAGGCTAGACAGGATAAATAACTCAAGCCCAAGATAGGAGAAGAAATGGTAAGAGAGGACACAGCTTCTGTGTATATATGTATTTATATTCCCTTTGTCCGTAAATGATGATGGTGCTATCTGCTTTATAGAAGTTCAAGTATCCAGGCCTAGACAAAGGTTCCTTTTAAATCCGAGAAGACTTACCAGGGAGGTTGCAGATCTGTAGTCTATTAAGTCTGAAAAGTCAAGGGGAGTGGCTGAGGTGCCAGAAGTCTGAATGGGAGCAGATGGTTTGTGTGTGCATGCATGCACATGCACACACAAAGAAGGAAAACTCAGAAAATAACAGACAAGAAAATACTGCATTTACTCTCTGCAAAAACTTTAGAGAAAAGTTAAACACATTCCTTCTGAGTACTCATAAGTTAATCTTTAGAAGCCAACATGGAGTCAAGTAAGCACTAAACCTCTTCACTTGATCAGGTTGTTGGAACTTAGTCACAGAAAATGCTACCCAAAAAAGGTAGGTAATACATTCTTTTCATGCTAGAATTATGGAGAAATGAGAAAAATTAGCTTAAAGACAGGTGAACTCACTAATTGCCTGAACAACTATAGTATGACCAAAGTAGACTGATGAATAGAGGCACAACAATGGGAGTTCTTTCCTTTGTCCCATCCTACTCAACAGATACATGACCTCAACACAGTGGGAGGGTAAACAGTGAGAACCTTAGGGGAAAGAGACAGCAGAATACAAAAGTATATTAGCCTCCTCAAAGTGGTTTGGGATCTGAGTTGTTTGGTGTGGGGCTTGGAAGCTGGGCACTCTGCTCATCATATGAATACTACAACTACTCCACAAATTTCATTTGAAACAAGAGAAAGGGAAAGAGCTGGTATCCGGTCAATAAAGAATTGGACAAGGAACCATTCCTTTGCACAATGAAGACGATACGTTCTACAACTGATTTTAGGAAACAGGACTGGCCTCATTTACACTTTAGTAAGGCCAAGATAACCTATCTTTTACTATTACTTTTCAGATTTCTCGTGTCCCCATTACTTACTTCCCACCACTCCTGACCTCATCATACATATATTTGTGGACATGATGATTAAGAAACCTTGGTTCAGAGTCCAAAAACCTGAGAATTTGGGGAACAATTCATAGTTTATCTGGGGAAGAGGAGCCAAGGCAGAATTTGAACTGCAGTGGGTCAAGTCCCTGGGGCCTATCAAAGTAAGGATACACATAAAATAAAAATATATATAAAAAAAAGAAAAAAGGAACAAAAACTTACATTAAGGACTTAAATGATAGGATGTTATTTAACTGGAGGAATATATAAAACAGAAAAGCAGATCATCAGGAGGAATATATTAGGTTGACCTATGTATTAGGTTAACCTATATAAAATTGCCATTTTTATAGGTCAAAAACAGGTATCAGCAACTTCACAAGATTCAAATGAATATACATTGTAACCATTTTGCATTGGGAAAGACTGACTTAATTGGTGTAACTCCACTGGAGAACACCAGAGGGAAGAGAAGTTTTAAGTGCTCAATATGAAGGTTGCACCTGACAAACGAGGCAGCCAAACTGGGAACTGGAGGTGTGCAAAGACAACAGGGTAACCCTCTCTCAAGAGACTTCTTCTTTTTTTTTTTTAAGATTTTATTTATTTGCGAGAGAGAGAATGAGAGACAGAGAGCATGAGAGGGAGGAGGGTCAGAGGGAGAAGCAGACCCCCCGCTGAGCAGGAGCCCGATGTGGGACTCGATCCCGGGACTCCAGGATCATGACCTAAGCCGAAGGCAGTCGCTTAACCAACTGAGCCACCCAGGCGCCCTCTCAAGAGACTTCTGTAGTGACTGATCTTTAAGATCCCTTCTGAATTATTCTGAAGGTTCTTGCCCACTGAGACTAAGCAAATTCTGGTAGCTTTGGCTCTGTGAGAGTGGAGAAGACAGGCAGATGTGAAAAGAACGATCCTGAAAAGAGAATGGGACTAGAGAAATTCAGGAAGGCAAGCAAATAACCATCTCCACCAGTGTCAGCCTACCCTCTACAGAACCTGCAGATCATCCTGCCCTGAATGCCATGTAATCTCAACCAACATCTGCAGGCAGGAAGAATGAGGCCTGTAAGTACAGTCAGGACTTAGCACCACTAAAATGCAGTTAAGGGGTCTGGAATGGAAGCCTTCACTGAGCTAAAGGGACTTAAAATTGCAGAACTGTGACTGGGCAGGTTTGGGTAGTTGGGTAGGGATGGTTAATTTGGGACAAGCATAGCAGAGAGCGCTCCAGAGGCTGAAGCTCCAGAAGAAGCAGAGTAGGGAGACAATAAATTTAGCTGAACAGAGAGTCTGGGGCGATGAGTCAGGGAACGTAGGCTGAGGCCAAGACTGGAAATCATCTTGATTGCCAAGCTCAGGCTTACACTCTAAGTTTGTTCACTGAAGTCTTTTAAGCATGGTTTATAGACAAAATGGAAGACTAAAGGACATATGTCATGTATTCATGTACACGTCTGAAACATAAATATCACAATGTTTAGGATTCAGACAAAGGGAAAAGCAAAAATATGTTCTGATTAATCAGTTGTTTGATTTTTCTATTTTTCAGGTCAGATTTTGCTACGTTCTACCTTAACGGTTTACAACCCATACTAAAAATGTCTCATTTTTATTACACCAATTTTTGTACACACTTCTATCACACATGTTATTAGACCATGTTCACCCAGCATTTCCTTTCTAATGAAAACACAATGAAAAGTTATTAATGAAAACATCTGAGCTGAGCTCAGATGTAAGAAGGGCAATAAAAGCGTACGTTTTGAACAGTTACCTGCAAGGCAGTGGCATTTCAAGGGGTAGATGGAAGGAGTGGTCCCACCCATGGTTCAGGCAATAAGGGGGTACCTTGTCTGTAGAGAATTTAAAAACAGTAATAAACTGACTAAGAGTCAGTCTGCTTTTTATTATCACTTCGCACTGGGAATCCCAAACAATTCTAACGTCTGCCCTTCTGGGGCAAGATGGCTCCATACAGCCACTTCTCCTCGGTCCACCACTAGTACTAGCGCTCAGCATCCTGTAAGATGTTTTACAGCATGTCTCTTTTAACCCTCATTTCACGGACAGGAGAAGAAAGGCTCGGGAAACTGGGGCAAATGGGAGAATGAGGATTTATTCCAAGCAGTCTGATTCCCAGCTCTGCATATTTAACCTATAAGCTACTACCACTCAAGGAAAATGAGCAAATGACAGCAGATACCCCAAGTTCAGCTCAACCTGAGAGTCAACAGCTAAGTTTGAATGTCATCTTCCATTATCCTACCTCCTACCTTTTCCAACAGTCAATCAACAACTGACTGCCTATAGCTCACAGAACACTTTTTACTTATTAATTCATTGCCCATTTCTTGACAGTTTCCCTAGAGTGAGGCAGGTTAACTCTGCCACATTCTTGGCCACCATGGCCTGAGGCAATGATCTCTCACAACAGACGGGCAACGGTAAAAATCTACCTCATGAAAACATTCTGGATTCTTTAGCATTCATTTTAATGGGCAAAAGACATCTATGTTTATGTACTGTCAAAATCCCCATAACAGAAAAACTTTTTCTTAACTGCTTCAATTTAGACTATGCCTTTTACTGGAAGTCACCACACTGAAAAATGCAGGAAGTAAGTAAGTAAAAAAACAACGTACTTGCATTTCTTCAATGGTTAAAAATTTAACTGCAAGCAACTCATTTCTTCTCAATTTCTCTATTAAGTAGAATGTTAAGTTATAATATTCAAAAGTTCAGTGAGGGTAGAATTTGTCTAATAATCTAAAATCTTGAGACCATAAAACTACAAACAGAGGCCACTGCTGTCAGGACCTTGGAAATTAGAGTGAAGACATTGCCCGTCATCGCATCCCCCAAATACTAAAGGGGAGAAAGAGAAATAAAATTGCCTTCACAAATTTAAACTTTAAGATCAACACATTCTGAATATGAGTAGAACTATGTAGTAACTTTAGAGGTGCAAAATAGCTTTCAAGCCTGGACTTCTAAGCGCTGGATATATTAACACAGCTATAGAAAGAAAGTGTCAGACAACAAGGTGGTCAGTCAGCAGTGGATGCAGAGACTAATGTCTAGAAGGATTCTAAGATGGCCTTCTAGTATATACATCCATATGTCCTCTAGAATTCTCTCTTGAGTGTGAGCAGGAGCATGAATATGATGGATTTCACTCCCAATCAGGTTATATTGTAGGACCAAAGTGAAGGGTATTTGCTGATGTCATTAAGACCCCAAATCCATTAATTTTGAGCCCATCAGGACGAAGATCATCCGGGGTTGGTCTGACTTAATCAGATTGAGGTTTTTAAAAGGACCAGAGATTATAAAGATTGGATGCATGTAAGAAATCCTCAAACTGACCTTGAAAAAGCAAAAAGCTATGTTGGGGAGGGTGCCATGTGGCAGGACAGCGTCTAGGAGCACAGGGCCTCAGTCATACAACCACAAGCAACTGAACACTGCCCAAGCCTGTGAGCTTGGAAAAGGACCCCAACCCTCAGATGAGATCACAGCCTGAGCCGACATCTTGATTTCAGCTTGGTGAGAACCCAATTAATCCATGCCTAGACTCATAACCTATGAAGAATGAGATAATAAATGTGTTGGTTTTAGCTGCCAAATTGTGCTGACTTGCTCAATACAGCAATTGAAAGCTAATACAGCAAATCTCCAGATAAGTTGGAAGTACCCATCTAAACACTGTCCAGGACACAGGGAAGGCATCCCTGTTCTGGTTAGATGCCATGCTCACTAATACAAGTCATACACAGGTTTCCCTTCACAGAAATAATATACTGACCATTCAAACTGGGAATCTTGATCCTTGGGATAATTATTTCTCAGGCAAACAAATAAATACACTGGTCCCCTGACTTCATATATCCATTTCTTTAGCTGGGCTAATGTGAGTCTGTCCCTACAAGAGAGCTCTACCCTTACCATCCAGAGAAAATCAGGATGTAATCTGACAAAGCTAAGAATCAGCCAGATCTGGAACTGTTATTCGTTTTCCACTGACACAAATGGTGGCTTAAAACAACACCCATTTATTAGTTCACAGTTCCAAAGGCCAGACATCCAGGCTTGACTAGGTTCTCTGCTTAAGGTTTCACAGAGCCAAAATGAAGGTGTTGGCTAGGATGGGCTCTTATCTGGAGCCTCTAAGGAAGAATCCACTTCCAAGCTAAATTAGGTTGTTGGCAGAATTCAGTTCCCAGTGGTTACAGAACTGAGGTCCCAGTTTCTTTGCTGCTTGTCAGCTGGGGGAGTCACACTCAGCTTCTAGAAGCTACCTATGTTCCCTGGTACAAGTCCCCTCCATGTTCAAAGCCAGCAACAACATGTTGAATCGAATCCTACTCATGCTTTGAATCTCTTTCTTCCCAGTAACCAGAACAAACTCTGTTTTTAATGGGCTCGTATAATTAGATTAGCCTACCTGGATATTCTCCCTTTTGCCATACAAGGAAATGCTATCATGGGAATGCTATCTCAACATATTCACAGGTTTGACCCAAACTCAAGGGGTTACACAAAGGGCAAGGGTCATTTGCGGGGTCATTCTTAGAATTCTGCCCACCACACCAGACCATGGCAAATCTAACAAGATAACGAAGGCTACCCTGGGAGGGAGCCTGAAAGAGAAGAACTAGCCAGCTTCTTACAGAAGGCATCTCATACACCACATGGATAGTCAAAATTTGCATTCATCTTAAAGCAGTTAAGGCTATTTCCTTTACTGATGTATTTTGAGCACACAGAGAAATCACATTTAATAAAAATTAAGCAAAAAGCACAGACCAAACACTGGACAACTACTTACTATGAGGCACTAAGTATAAAAATATATATAGTATGAAAATATCTATGGGGCACCTGCATAGCTCAATTGGTTAAGCATCTGCCTTCAGCTCAGGTCATGATCCCAGAGTCCTGGGTTTGAGCCCCAAGTCCTGGGTTTGAGTCCCATGTCCCGCTCCCCACTCAGCAGGTTGTCTGCTTCTCCTTCTGCCACTCCCACCACTTGTGCTCGCTCTCTCTCAAATAAAAAAATAAATAAAATCTTAAAAAAAAAAAAAGATACATAACTCCTCTCAAAGGGATTGATAGTAATGCAAGTCCAAGAGAAGATAATATAAAATGACTAATGATGCCAGTCAGGAGTCCAAGAATTAATAAAATATTCACACCAAACTGCAGAGCTTTTAAAACAACGCTTATAGCCAGAAGTATTCCTACAAATGTCACTGGTGACTAGTAGATATCAAGACCTTTAAAATATTACCAATATGAAGAAAAAATTGCCAATATGATTCTAAATTTTAGGCAGTGTTTAATGTGTATACCTTTTTTTTTTAAAGATTTATTTATTTATTTGAAAGAGAGACAGACAGCAAGCAAGCACACAGAGGGAGAGGGAGAAGCAGACTCCCCACTAAGCGGGGAGCCCGATGTGGGGCTCGATCATAGGACCCCGAGATCATGACCTGAGCTGAAGTCATATGCTTAACTGACTGAGCCACCCAGGTGCCCCTGTGTATACAATTTTTATGTGTAAACAAGAAAAAAATATAAGAGGAAATAAACCAAAGTTGTTAGCTATTTGAATAGTGGGATTATAGGACATTTTAACTATATTCTTATTAATATTTTCAATGTTCCCATTTTTTCAATAAGCATGTAGCATTTTCATAACATGGAGGAATTTATATATATGCAAACAAATATTTATATTGAGCAAGTCATGGCATTTGGTCCAACCAATCTTTCTTTCAAGCCAAAACCTGTCCTGTGCATAGCCCCTTGATCTAGAAAACACAGGCAGTTTTCATATAGCACAAAAAAGATTAGCAAGTAGAGGCCCCACTATCTGAAATCTGAACAAGAAAACAAACTTGTTAACAGCAAAAACTAGAGCTGAAACTAGTGAGGGCCACAATAAACTGACAGCACAGGAGAACAGAAATGATGAATAAACCAACGCTATGGGGGTAGAGGAAAAGCTACTGAGTGGAGAGGGAGGAAGCAACAGAGGAGAGCAGGGAGCAGAACAAGCCATGGGCAGAGGAAGGCAAAGACAGAAACCAGATGGGACGAGAGAAGAATGGATGGGTGGATGGCAGACAGACCAGCAGAGAGAAGGATGGACGGACAGATGAACAGAAAGCCAGAGCTAGCTAGCGCCCAGGTCTCCTAAGGTGCCTTTGATCTCTGAGAATTTTCCAGCCCTCCCTTTTTAATAAATGATTTTTCATTCCCTTTGACCAAAATGAGCCCAACTAAAATGACATTAAAAATATTACTTCTGTAAGGCTAAAAATTAAAATGAAAGACATGTTTTTAAAGGTCTTCTAAAAGACAATTTTTTAATTTAGGGGTTTTTTTTCCCCCTTCTTCAAATCTAGTTCCTCCCAAAGGCTGGTGGGAATCTGGGAATCTCTGAATCTCCCCACCCCCAGCACTCATAAACAGAGCAATCCCAGCCAGAAAAGGATTTGCCTATTAGCCATGCTATCTCTACCAAGACAGCAGGCTTATTAAATTACAACTGTTTGAACAAGGTCAAGCACTCAGAGTTTAATTCAAAGTGTTTCGAGGTATAATGCTGTCAGGTCAACTTAAACAAGCCAACAGAGGCTTGGAGCCTGATTAAATATTAAAACAGAATCTTTCACATCTGTTTTTACCCAAGGATGAAATTACTGTACATCACTTCAACCAGCTCATTAATACACTATACACACATCTTGCCTCAAAGGTTACAGGAATATCAATGCTTCCGAGGCCTGCAGTGAAACCTGCTCACACAGCCAGAAGTGAGGTCACTGCATACTTTACAGGACGTCAATACTTCTTTACAAAATGTGAGAGATAATCAGTTAGACATAGACACATTTTAAATTAAAGGATGAAAACCTCCATGAAGTTAAGCCAGTTGCTTTTGATCTGAACCTTTTAATCATTCATTCAGTTGGCTTTGATAGGTAACTTGATAGCACACGTTGAGCAAAAATTTTGATTCAACAGTAATTATTTTATAAAATGGAAGGCTGTCACATCCAAATAGACGGCCAGGGTAACTACATTTTTTAACTTAAAAAAGCACACATATAAAAGGCACATACAATAAATACTTTAAAGCACAAACATTTGGGACACTCGTGGTGCATTAGGTAAAAGAGCAGCTGCAGATTTGCTACTTTAAAAACTACTACACAACAGGGAATGACACCTGGACAGTCTAGAATTACTCAGAGTATCTGTGTCCCCCATACCCAACAGGTCTGTGTCATGCGTGATAGGTATGTGTCCCCTGTAACTGACCCCAGTGAACAAGTTAAAAACTGCAGTACTATCTATGCCACCTATACTCTGCGGCTGCTGTGCACATTTCCTACCTTCTCCCCTTCCGTTGGTACACCACCCCATTTCTTCTGGGGAGTGCCACTTCCATTCCCGGTCCTGGAGAGCTGTCACTCACAGGGCCCTCGGCCCCAACCCACCAAATAGACAAACCCCCAAACCACAGTCCCCAGGCCTCTGGTGACAGTGGCTGGTCTAAGGGTTGGGCACATGCCTCAGGCAGGCTCTTTCTGTATGTTTCTGTATGCATGTTGAGAGAGAAAGTCTTTGTGGCTGGAATTGCTCACCTGGCAGAATGTATGGGCAGACATTTTCCCACCCCCAAGAAGAGAGCAGATACACAAATTACATATATAGAGGGAGCGGAGCTTAAGATGCAGAGAAACAGCCCTGACCACACCCTCTGAGCAACAGAAGTCAACTGAGCTTAGTCCACCCTCCCCTTTCTGTTTTGAATATTAGACATCTCTAGGTAATATTAGCATTGCTACTCTGACCCAAGGTACAGCTAAACGCATGCTTGCTCTAGGAAATCCTACCGATCTCTCTCTTTTCTTAGGTTCTACAGGACCTCAGCTCCTACAACATTACCTAGAGATTTTACCTTGCACTGCCTTCTCACGATTTCATGTGTTATTAATGATTTAAAATTTTAAATTTCTTATTGCTGTATATTAAAAAGAATATAAAGGCTGCTTAAATCTAAGATATTTTAAATTATGTAGTTAGTTCAATATAGACTAGGATAGGCATAATAAATTCTAGCTATGTAATCTTTGACCAAAAATAAAGACACTGATATTAATGTGTTACTTGTGGAGTTCTGTTTCACCACAATATTGCCATACCTCATATATTCAGGTTCCTTTTCATGAAAAGAGATGATCACTCACTTATTCAGAAGAAGAGATCAACTTCTCACCCAAAGAAGAGTGGTTACAGTGCATAGATCCCTCGCAATAAAACCTTCACAATCCAATTTGAGGCTAAAGAAAAATTATTCAAGAACCAGTTGTTGGATTACGGAATTTTAAAAAATCCATTTAGAATGATGATATATTGTCTAATTTAAGGAATAATCTGGGAGATGAAAAATCAAAAGGTTCATTTTTTTCCCCCAAAGGTGTAATTACATTGGAAAATGAAGGTGACTATAAGTAAAGAATTGTTTTATGCTTCTTCATCTGCCACAGCACAGTAAATAACATTTTCAGTGGAAAGACCACGGGATGGGGAGCCAGGAAACCCAAGCAGGAGTTCTTGCTCTGCCACCAGCTGACCATGTGAAGATAAAATAGACAAAACTTCTCTTGAACCTGTTTTCTTAGCTGCACAAGAGTAATGCCCACCTTACCCACTATATAAGTGGGCAGAAGACCCACTGAAATGAAACCCACCAACACTTCAACATCTGGAAGCAATACACAAATAGAAGTTGCTGTCTAGAAAAAATAAATTAGTTAAGATCATGTGCTATGATCCTAATCCTCTTCCAATTTTGTAAATGAGAAAATAAAGCTCAAAGAGGTTAATCCTAACTTGTACAGAGCCACAGAGCCGGTACAAGATAGGTCTGTTCAGGGCCCACACTGTTCCCCATCAAAGCCCTGCCTTCAGTGACTACAAAACAAGGAAGCTACGTACCTCCGCTCATGAGGTTCCAAATTCTAGGTCACTTTGCCTGGTTTACAAATGCATTTCACATGTGCTGAGAAGATAAAAGTTCTGTAACAGGCTCTTTATTTTTTTTCTGTTTTTATTAAATACAGTTTATTACTGACAAAGAAAAGGTCCAGCAAATATCCATAAGGCCCTATTGTGTTTTGTTGAACAAAAAATTTTACCGTATCCATGCTAGGTTTGGTATGGTTAAAAAGCTAATTTAACATGGCAAAAATATCTGCAACTGAATTCTAGTTAACTTCCTATGGAATTTTCAAGTTCTAAGAAATAAAATAGTTCCCAAATTTTCAACTTTTGGAGCCAAAACTGCAACACAGATCCCTACTTATAGGTTCATAGTGTTCATTTACTGAATGTAAGCCATGATGAATATATTTACATTTTTAATAAGATGTATTTTTTATAGAAGTGCTGAAATTTCCTGACTAGTGATTTATATCATGACGTAAGTCGAAATCATTTAAAAATCAAGTCCATCTTGGATGAAGCTCATTGCTAAGACCCAAAATACATGCTCACCACATCTTTTATCTTCTATAGGATGTGAGCAACATGCCTTTTTAGTAGGTAACAGAAAAAAAAAGACAGTCTCCAGGTGGTCATGACTCACTGGGTGCTCCCTGCCCACAAGGCCTAATAGAAGTTAAAGGAAATAATCAACCTCCCGGGCCAAGGGTGAGAACTATGGATGCCTGAGGTGGTGAGGGGGCTGCAGCACAAGGGCTACTAGACTGGGCCACCACTCTGGTGCACATGCTGATGATTGCTCAGACAGACATTTCCTGTCTGTTGGGGTGAGGAGGAGAGGAGGAGGGAAGGCTCCCTGGTGTGTGTGCCACAGTATCTATGCCTGGGCTTGTTGCAAGGGTGGAGAAGGATGCAGTGAAACCAGAAGGTTAGGCTGTGGAATTATAATAAAAGCATTCGAATATTTAGGAAAAAAGGCTTTTTGAATTCTTAAACCATTAAATTTAAACACTAATAGTTAATAAAATACAAAGTAATTTGTTTAACAGAACCTCCAATACAGCGCAATCTTATACCACACACAAATTCATACTTGAACGATATAATCAAGCAGAGTAAACCATACTAAATGTAAAGTCAATAAATTCTTTTTTGATTGTTGAGCCCCACCACCACCACCAGAGAAGACTATAAGGAATTTAACAGAAGAAAATTAATCATTATAATACTTTGGTTCAATACTGAGCTACAGTGAAATAATCTGGGTATTAGTACAGTTTACTTGAAGTAAGATTTAAAGCAGCACATTTAAATGAAGCAGAATTCATTAAGCAACCTCTCAAAAGGATCATTTCCTCTAATTATTGCTTTTATAACAAAAGACAAAAGCAACCCAATGTAAGCTCATAAAATCCACAATTAGCTGCCAAAATCTTACCAGATAAAATTAGAAGAGAAAGGATATTTAGAAGCACAACTGGTATAAAGTTTTGCTGTTCCTTTAAAAAAGGCATTTGCTCTTTCTTTCTACCCATAATCATTTGAAGTAGAGAAACATCATGGGCCAGATATGGTGGTAGCTCCTCAGGAATTAAGGGGAAAAAGCAGAAAACCAAGCTGGATGCTCCAGCAGCTTAGAGTGCTGGGGTGGCAGGGAGAGGGTTAGAAAAATCCTCACACTACCTCCAGACAAGTGTTCTAACATGAGCTGCATCTAAGAAGGTACGGGAGAAGGAAGCTGTGACTGACTGGTTGAGTGGAGAATCTCCACATTTAAGCCGTGTCTTCTAGGAGGAGAATGAGTCTAAAGTAAACAAGGTAAAACAGAGGGAAAGTAAGACATTTTGCCCTTGCAAAAGAAACAACAGTGTGTGAAAGGGTACCCAGGATGAAACAGTATGTTAGGGAATCTGTGGACAGATGAGGAGTCGGGGAGAATAAGAAGGCATGATGACGGGGTGCACAAAGCTGGAAAGAAGATTATGAAGAGTGTTTCAAACTATGGAATTAGTTCAAGCTTTATGCCTTACTCAATAGGGCTCGCTGGGAAGATACTGAAAACCTGATCAAAATCTGTCATATTATCTACTAAACTTTTCAGTATTCCAAAGCATTTAGTAATTATACTGTTTTAACTGCAATATATAAAGGCAAAATGAAAAGGCAACCTATGAAATGGAAGAAAATATTTTCAAACCATGTATCTGATAAGGGGTTAATTAATATCCAGAATATATAAAGAAATGCTACAACTCAACAACTAAACAATATGATTTTTCAAATGGGCAAAGGACTTGAAAATGGCCAGTATGCACATGAAGAGAAACTCAACACCACTAATCGTAAGAGAAATACAAACCAAAACCACAATGGGAAACACCCCCACATCCATCAGGATGGTCTCTATCAAAAGTACAGAAAAGATTAAGTGTTAGCGGGGATGTGGAGAAATCAGAACCCCTTGTGCACTGTTGGTGGGAAGGTAATTTCCTGTAGCCATTATGGAAAACAATATAGAGGTGTCTCAAAAAAATTAAAAATAGAATTACCATATCATCCAGCAAGTCTACTTCTGGGAATATATCCAAAAGAAATGAAAACAGGATCCTAAAAAGGTTATCTGCAATACGTTCATTACAGCATTATTCACAAGAGCCAAGAGGTGGAAGCAACCCAAACGTCCATTAACAGATGAATGAATAAAAACTGTGGTATGTACATACATTGGAATATTACTCAGCCTTAAAAGAAGAAGGAAATCCTGTCATATGCTACAATATGGATAAACCTTGGGGATATTATGCTAAATGAAATAAGCCAGTCACAAAAGACAAATCTTACGTGATTCCACTTATATGAAATATCTATGGTACTCAAACTCTTAGAAAGTAGAATGATAAGGGGCTCCTGGCTCACTCATTCCGTAAAGCATGCAGCTCTTGATCTTGGGATCATGAGTTCCTGCCCCATGTTCAACAGAGAGATTACTTTAAAAAATAAAAATATTAATGGGATGCTTGGGTGGCTCAGCTGGTTAAGCATCAACTCTTGATTTTGGCTCAGGTCATGATCTGGGGGTCATGAGATGGAGCTTCTGGTTGGGCTCCGCACTCAGTGGGGAGTCTGGTTAAGATTCGCTTTCCTTCTCCTTCTCCCACCACCGCCCCACACACGCTCTCTAAAATAAATAGATAAATCTATTTTAAGAAAAGATTTTAAAATGTACTATACTATATACCTTAACTTTAAAAATGGTTAAGGTGGTAAATTTTATGTTTTGTTTTTCATCACTATAAAACAAACCAATAACAAAAATAAAAAATTACAATTAAAGGTTGCAAAGTTCCAGGCTAATTCATAAGGAGTCCCTAATGCCATTATGGGGACATGACCTGTATTGGCTGTACAGTGAGTTATCAAATTTACAAAGTGTTCTGCTTATAGGGGAATTTCAACTTTCTCAGATGACACAGTAATTGCCAGCAAGTTGTATGCCTCAAATCTGCAGGGTACAAAATAAATGAAACTGCACATAATTATAAGACCCAGCTCTAGTCAACTGGTGCTGAGATTGTTGACTGTGCCATCATGGAAGGATTTTTCAGGGTTCAGTAACTTACTACTACTGATTGGTAGATAGAATTTAAAAAAGAAATCATGATCTCAAGTGAATACAGCCAAACTTTCAGTTATTAAAAAGTCCAATCTAGGGGCGCCTGGGTGGCTCAGTCGTTAAGCGTCTGCCTTCGGCTCAGGTCATGATCCCAGGGTCCTTGGATAGAGCCCTACATCGGGCTCTCTGCTTGGCGGGAAGCCTGCTTCTCCCTCTCCCACTCCCCCTGCTTGTATTCCCCCTCTCTCACTGTCTCTGTCAAATAAATAAATAAAATCTTAAAAAAAAAAAAAAAAAGTCCAATCTAGTCTAAATCAAAACTAATTTCATCCAATGTGAAGCTTTTCCCCTCAAACCAGCCGTGAGGCGAGGGAAGGGCTCAGAGAGTGAAAAGAGGCAAGTGTGAGGAAAAGGAAACAGAGAAGTCTATTCACTCGTCTATGGTCCCCTGGCCTGTAAAAGAGCTGCCAGTTGCAGGAGTTCAAATGCAGGTTCTCTCTAGTGTGACTCCTTCACTGGGACCCCCACGCTGCCTGATGAAGGCAATGGGGGCCCTTGGCTCATCTCTTACCACCTCCTCTCAGCTCCTGCTCCTGCAGTTCGCCCACAGCCTCTTTCTGCTGGGGTCCTACAGCTGGCCGGGCAGGCAGTCCTTGCACCAGGGACGGTCTTTCAAGATGACTCACAGCTGCCCTCCAGGCACACCTCCTAGCCAGCAGGAAATGTCAAGCCTTTGCCGTCCCCTCTCCCCACCCCCACTCCAGTGTAGCTGCAGCCACAAGGCTGCTTCCCATCACTGTGTTCACAGACATCTCCAAACTCCAGGAGATTCACACTATAGTCTCAAGAATTCTTTCTTAGGATTCCATTCTAATCTCATACCAGCTTGGGCCTCTCTCAAATGTACTGCGGGGAGGATAAAGAGAGGAACTCACTTTCCCCAGGGAAGAGCACACTATACTCCCAGGAGTTCCTTGCATGGAATCCTTTCTAGTCTTCCTGACACAGCCTGGGTTATAGTGTGGAGTATATAACAGTTGTTAGACGCCTCTGGCCACCTCTTGACAAATCCTGCAATGGATGTTTCTAGAGTCTCTCTTCAAACAATGTGGGTACTTACCACCTACTGGCAACAGCTCTGGGAGCTGGGTCAAAATTTTAGACAACAGGAAAACTCCCATTTAACCTACCGTAATATATCTGTATAGTAACAGTAGAGAAAAACCGTTAAGACTCCATCCAACTGAGGTACACTGTTATCAGGTGCCCAAGGGTACCTTCGCAAGGCTTAAAATTCTTCAGAGGACAGTCTGAAATTCAGCTCTATTAAATATTCAAATAACAGCACAAATAAGCACAGAAGACAGCAACACTACTGAATGCAAACTGTTGGCTGGCAGGCAATGTGACCGTGCTGGAAGTTCTGATGATGTGCACAAAGGGCCTATCAGCACAAAACGCACTTAAAAGTAAACACTGTTATTAGCACTGATGTGTGCAACTAAGACTATCCAGGAAGGAAATCTTGGTAATTTTTGTAACTCTGCCACTACTAACTGTCCCTGCATTTTAGAACATTCTCTCCAGACTCAAACTCCAGGGTAAGAGCAGTCAACAGGCTGAGCCTAAGTAGTGAGCCCACCCCATAACTCCCAGGAGGAAAGAAGAGGAAATATTCATTAGGCCTAAACTGGTTTCCAAGCAGAAGGTAAACCCTACCAAGGCCCACCAGTGCATAATTATACAGTGGACATCTTCCTTAAAGAAGAACTCAGAATGTTAAGTCAAAACAATACTAGCAATGACAAACGATGTTATTTCTGGCAGTCCACATTACATGCCAATATCATTTCGTCTAAAATATAAGTTATAAAAGCGTATCATCACCACAATCTGCCATCATCCGTCAGAGCCATCAAAAAATGAAAGCTCCCAGAAGGGCTAAGATCATTAATGCAATGCTGATAACAAAGACACCAGGAGATTGTTTTTTTATGTCATATCATGTTAATTGTCATGTTTAAATTTGTAAATTGTTGCCTGTTTAAAAATCCATTTACTAAAATAATAAATAATGCATGTTGTGACATATTAGTGAAATTATTTTTTAAAGCATCACAGGCACAGATGAATAACCATTTCAGTGCAATTGCTTGTACCATTCAGGGAAAAACAAGAGGATCTGATTAAGTTACATCACAGCAGAAAAAGCAAGGCTTGCTACCACATTTCCCTACTGCAAATTGACCCTCGACATTTCAGATTCCTAAGGCCAGCGCAGCTCAGCAAGGCACCTGGGGAGCCAAAGCCAGAACTTGAAGCGGTAGCATCGGCTAACAAGGAAGTTGAGCTGGCAATGGAATGGTGGCCAGGTTTAAAAGAAAGGCTGTAAGGAATTGCCAGGACAAAAGATTTTCCAAATCATGCTATAGGAAAGAGAGCAAGGATCATGGCTTTGCTGTCTCTCACTAACTTTTTATTCCATAAATCTTTCATGTTGAATTTCACCTCTTCATGCAGAACTCAGTTCTTGACTTTCACTGGATAAGGATAAACACTAGCATCTCCTTTGAAAGTGAAGTGGTTATTTGCAAATGCTGCCAGGCAGAGAGCAAAACCAGAGTGTGCAGCACAAATGTAATTTTGAAATTCAGCATTTTACGTGCAAAAAAACTCCTATGTTCTACAACAAACTTTTAACACAAGATTTAAACCCCTATCATAAACCCTTAGAAAATAAACTTGAAGTGACTGAATTAAATAAAAGTCAAACCAATGATGTTATCAAAATACCTGGTAACCAAAAGATGAAACAGAAAACACGAGCCTACTGAGTCAAGGTCAAAGTCCCAAATCTGACATTCTCAGCTCTCTGCGGTCTGCCCATAAGCTACCTTTTTAAATCCTTACTTCCTACTGCTTCCCTTTTGTACACCTGGTTCTATATACCTGTTTGTGCGCCTGGACCAAGGAAACTACTTACTGCTCGCAGTTCCTCATATTCTTTTGTGCCTTCCTTCCTTTCCTTTGCAGCCCTCCTTAAAAAACACAGGTCCAAATTCTACCACCCCAAATGACATCTTGGCCAAAAAGTCTCCCTGGATTTTCCAAGGGCTGCTCTCTCCTTCCTCTGGCTCCCCCAGCTCTGCCTGTTGTCTTACAATAAACGATCGTCATCTTTGGTGACAGTGTCACTACTAAACTCTCAGTGTGTATCTTCACAATGCAGCACTCACTTATGGCTAGACTCCCACACTACACCCTGTTTACATACAAGGATCCCAGGGTCCAGCTGCCAGAGCGGAGCAAACGCAACGTCCCACCTATGGTAGGTCATCTCCTACCTGCCTCATTACACTGCTCGGATGTAAAAGCCCATTTACTCCTTTTGCTCTTCAGACTAAGGCTGTTTTCTACCCGGACAATGCATTCTCCTTTCAATGTTGTTCGGTAATGTTCCTTGGTTTGACCTATTTTCTGCCTCACCATAGGATTCCTTCATCCAAAGAGCAGATGGGATACCACCAACCGGGTTTGCCCAGTAGGTGGATGGGTAATTGCCCAGTAGGTGGATGGGTAACCCGGCAGTAATTACCTTGGGTTAACCAGGCACTACCTTGTAGACTGAGGCCTTCAATCTCTTCACACAGACAGGAAAGGTTACAATGGGATGACTGGCCCTGGTCTCTACAGAGTCCTGTTCCCCCTTTTCTTGGACCTCAGCACACAATTCTCTCCCACTGAAATCTTTACAGCTATTTAACTTCTTAATGGAGCTGAACAATCTCTCAGTCATCTGGGCATTAAAGTTCTCAGAAGAAGCAGAATATCAAGTATAATGGCAGAGGTAGAGAGAAATAGCTCAGAGAAGTGAATTCATTTTCATCATTAAAAGAATTTTAGGGGGGCGCCTGGGTGGCTCAGTCGTTAAGCGTCTGCCTTCGGCTCAGGTCGTGGTCCCAGGGTCCTGGGATCGAGCCCCGCATCGGGCTCCCTGCTCCGCGGGAAGCCTGCTTCTCCCTCTCCCACTCCCCCTGCTTGTGTTCCCTCTCTCACTGTGTCTCTCTCTGTCAAATAAATAAATAAAATCTTTAAAAAAAAAAAAAAAAAAAAAAAGAATTTTAGGGACGCCTGTGTGTCTCAGTCAGTTGGGCGTCCAACTCTTGGTTTCAGTTCAGATCATGATCTCAGGGTTGTGAGATCAAGCCCTGCATCGGCTCTGTGCTCAGTGGGGAATCTGCTTGAGATTCTCTCTCCCTCTCCCTCTGCCTCTGTCCGCACCCCCACCCCCACCCCCTAACCCCCACTACGCATGTGCTCTCTCTGTCTCTCAAGAAAGAGGCTCATTCGGGGCTCCAGGATCATGACCTGAGCGAAAGGCAGACGCTTAACTGACTGGAGCCAACCCTAAATAAATCTTTTCAAATAATTCAGATGATACAGATGGGAGTCAATCTCTACTGTCATCTCCTCAATCCCATCCCAGTCCTTCCTTTGAGTCCTTTATCAGTGCATTTATGTATCATCTGCCATTAAATCTAGTATCACTTACAATACACATTATGCTTCACCAAGAAAGGAAAAAAAAAAAAGTTTAACTATTAAACTATGCCAATTGTTAGATACACTGATTTTAGAAATTCTAACATGTGAAAAACATGTTTTAGAATCCATGATATATATAGATTTCATATGCACAACACATACAGAATCTATTAAATGCAATACATATAGAAATACATCTAGTTTTGAGGAGGCTTTTTTACACAAATTGTGATAATTTTATCATTCATTTTTCTCGGTAAAAGTGTATCAGGGAGAGTTTCCCACATCAGTTGCTACAGATCTACCACATTTTTAAGGTGCTGCATAATATTTCGTACGCTAGCTGTACTGCTGCGCATTCAGTGATTCCACAGCTCACCATTACTAACAATAAAGGGATACGAGTATACACGTGGGGATCTTTGCTAGACACAGAATTACTGAATCAAAGATATCTGACCTTTTTTTCATAGATAGTGCCAAATTGCCCTCCCAAAAAGGTCTGAACAATTTATACATTCACCATATGTGAATGATACCCATTTTTCCTGTTGCCAAAACAGATTATTAATCTTTTTAATTCCTGCCAATCTAATGGGACAAAATCATACCTGATTATTTTGCAGACGGTTCCTTATAGTCTCTGTATTTATCCTTTGTCTATTACACATGGCCTATTTTCTCCCAGTCTCCCATTTGTCTTTTAATTATATTTGCAGTTTTGCCTTTAGTGATACAGACATTTCAAATCTTTAAAAAGTCAAATTTACCCATCTTTTCCCATCTGTACCCATGATTACTTACTTTTGGAAATATTTTCTTCTAATAGTTAACCCATTCTTTGCAAACGCCACTGATGTTCTGGCCTGGCTGTGCTTGGAGGGAGATGGGATATCCTTCCACAACCCTCACACTGGAAAATTTCCACACAGTTATCCTGAGCCCACCTCTGAAAGGGGCAGGTGCCAGTCAGGGCCCTGCCAGCCTGTGGGCACTATTTCAGGAAAGACTGGCCAGTTCCCTTTCTTGATGGCTGAAGCAGAAGCCTAACCCATTCCAGGCTATGTGTGCCAAACCATTCCAGGCTACATGTGCCAACCTAGTCAGGCTGACATCATGGCCCAAGGCCAGAGACCAAGGCCCCAAGCACACAGACAGGCGAGCATCCCACTATCCATGGCTGAGTTCTGAGCCAGGAGTGTCTGGACACCTCGTGTGAAGACTGTCAACCCATCTCCCCGTTCTCCCTCAGTCCCAGCTGTAACAGACTGCCTGAAGAACTGCATCCCTGACCTGGCAAAAACAAACCCCAGCACATTGGGTAACTCTGCTGACTCGATCCTGATGGTCCCAGCTGCCAAGACACAAGTCCATGTGACACAAGTCCCCTGTCCCCGGGAGCTGAGGAGGAAAGCCTGGCTCTTCCCCCTCCACATCTGCACCAGATCAAATCAGTAATTCCTCTGCTTCCAGCTCACCACTGTTTACACGGTCTCCCTTTCTTACTCCATAACCTACTGCTCCAGCCTGTCTGAGCTTCACCCTTCAGGCTCTCATGACTCACCCAACTGCCAGAAAGAGGGCCCAAGGACAGTTAGGTTCCGAGTTCCCTGACTCCAAGCAGCGTTAAGTGAACTGTGGTTAGTGGCTCAGTGGGCAATAGACTGGTGGGAACACACACCCCTCTGCTGTAAGTTCATGATTTATTTAGCTAAAAACACAGAACTTAGCAAGTAAGGTGGCTGTACAAGTAGGAGCAGATGCGGCCTGTTTTTCTGTGGCTTTTCCTTGGCCCTTGGGTTTCCAAGTAAGAGCATAGCCAAGTGAACTCAGGTGGGGTCTTACCAGTTGGGAGAAAAAAATAAATAAAAGAAAGCTGAATTCTTACTGTGACTTTTAAAATCTGGCTTGCCCAACAATCTCTATACTTCTGTTTAAGGGAATATTTATCTCCATTAGACAGTCCTGGTTGCTGAGCCAAACTCAGCATTATCAAGAATTCGTCCTCACCTCGGTGAGGGGGAGTATGGATGGGGAAGGGTCCATGTTCAAGGTCTCTCCAGCATTCCAGAGCCCAGGGAAAGTCCATCTCCCAGAAGTGGGGCAGACCTGAGGGGCCTGCTCAAACACATCTGGAACTCAGCAGAGCTTCTTGCAGCACACACCTGAAGAAATCCCAATCCCGCCTCAACCCTCTCGCGACTGAAATTAATCTTGCATGTCAGAGTTGATATGCAACTCTATGTTCTGGAATATAAACAGCTCCTCCTTGAGCCCCAGCCCTCCTGCAAAGCAATGAAGCCAAATCCTGATGATAATGCCCCACTTGGCATTCTGTGCTCTACAAGGGCAGAGCTCACCCGTGCACCTATCAAAGCCTCTGGAGGAAAACTCAAATAGAAAGCTCCTCGAGGGGACGACCTAAGTTCCACTCAGCTTCTAGCCTCCATATTTAGTATACTTCTTTATACACAGGAAATATTTTCCAAGTATTTGTTCAACTCATTATATGGAATTATTTTTGGAATGGATACTTGCCTTCTCTCTAATATATTTAAGTCCAATAAACTCACATCTCTGTTAAAAAAGTCTCTCTCCGGGCACCTGGGTGGCTCAGTCGTTAAGCGTCTGCCTTCGGCTCAGGTCATGATCCCGGGGTCCTGGGATCGAGGCCCGCATCGGGCTCCTGCTCAGTGGGGAGCCTGCTTTCCCTCTCCCACTCCCCCCTGCTTGTGTTCCCTCTCTCGCTGTGTCTGTCAAATAAATAAAATCTTTAAAAAAAAAAAAAAAAAGAAGTCTCTCTCCATGGCTAATACCAATACTATCCATTATCAATTTCAAATTTAACCAGCCTCAACTTCCCAACCAAAAACAAGGAAATTTGAAATTCCAGGATGCCATTATACTAAATGGAAGTTTTTCTACATGTTCTAGATCTCTGCTATCCAATATGGTAACCACTAACCACATGCGACTATTTAAATTTTAATTTTAAAGAAAATTTAAAATTTAATTCCTTGGTCTCACTAGCCACCTTTTAAGTGCCCAAGAGCCACATGCGCCTATCTTACTGAACAGTGTAGATACTGAACATTTCCATCATTCTTTTGCTCTGGGCGCATTATAAATCTTAAGAATCAAAGAATTCTTAGCTTGTAGCCAGTATCAGATCATCAAAGTGCCATAATTAAATTTAAAAATATACTGCTCCTTTAATTAAAACAGAAGGAAACACTCTCACTGATGAGTAGAGAGCTTTTATAATAATAGATTTGTCTCATCACAATGAAAAATTTAAATGCAGCAAAATTCTCATCTATCTCTGGTTGCCAAAATTAATATGCCATGCAGAGGGCAATGCATACGTGGAGTAGCATGAATCCTCTCTTTGGACAGATAAGACTTCTGGTTAATGGTCATTTAGGGAGCTCAGTCCTAGGCTGAGTAGAGTGTGCAAACATCTAGAAAATGTTCAACCCAGGGATTTCAAAATGTATGCATACAAAACCAAAACATCTAAGTCTTCTAAAAGCTCAAATTTTTTTTTTTTTTTTAAGATTTTATTTATTTGCGAGAGAGAGAATGAGAGACAGAGAGCATGAGAGGGAGGAGGGTCAGAGGGAGAAGCAGACTCCCTGCCAAGCAGGGAGCCCGATGTGGGACTCGATCCCGGGACTCCAGGATCATGACCTGAGCCGAAGGCAGTCGCTTAACCAACTGAGCCACCCAGGCGCCCTAAAAGCTCAAAATTTGAAGCTAAGGGAAAGGGTTCCATGAATACGTTAAGAAATTATGTAAATTAGAACAAAGGAAGCCTCTAGGTGGATGATCCTCCCTCCCCGTCCCCACTAAATGCCAACATGCCTTAACGGATAAAACACACATATAGGGAGTTAAAGTAAAGGGATCTTCTATTTCTTTTATAGACTTCTAGGACACGGAAACTTCAAGGTAAAAGGCCCAGGCAGCAACGTTACAGCTCTGGAATAAAAAAGATTTTCCCCCACAGTGAAGCAATGAGAGGGATAATAACTGTGCAATGAAAAATAAATCAAAACCCAGATGGATAACGATGTACAGAAGGGGAAGCCTGGCGGTAAAACACAAGGTAACTTATCCAGGAGTGTCAAGGTATAAAACAATGCACTGGAGTCTGAATTTTACACATTTTTGTTAAGTATTTGTGATGTTCTCACTGGGTTGTCCACGACACTGTACAATGTTAAGGTTTTTTTGTTTTTTTATTTTATTTTTTTTTAAAGATTTTATTTATTTGAGAGAGAGAGAGCAAGCACAAGCAGGCAGAGAGGCAGGCAGAGGGAGAGGGAGAAGCAGGCTCCCCGCCGAGCAGGGAGCTGGATGTGGGGCCCGATCTCAGGACCCTGGGACCATGACCTGAGCTGAAGGCAGCCGCTTAACCAACTGAGCCACCCAGGCACCCTAATGTTAAGGTTTAATTGCCCAAGGTCACTCATCAGTTATCACCTGAGAATGTGTTCTACCTGAAGGACCACCCCAGCGGGTCACAAACAACTCTACTTTGTTTTCGGCTCAGTTTTATGCTGGATCCTAAGGCCTACGACATCCTACTAATGTAAAGGTCAAAGGAAATACATCCCTAAAATATCGCCAGGAGGACAGCTAGAGATATTAGGGGTGACCAACAATTCGGAGCTTAGTGATGTCAACTTTTAACTTTCATCTCACCCTTTCCCCTCCGGCACTATCTCCTGGTCCTCAAACAGTGATCATCCTTTTATACCTGACTCCAGTGTCCTTGAAAAGCTATTTATCATCATGAAATCAAACTGTATTTTCTCCTTTGGGAACACACATGCTGTATGACAAGACAGGAAATCCTTAGACCATGATGGGTAGAACCATATTAGACTTACATACTGACTTTGACTTTACTGGAAAATTTCAAGTGGTAAAAATTTCATCAAGGTAAGAGAGGAACAAATGAGAAACATTTTTTCCTCTACTTTATACATTCGTTATTTCAATTCTGTTGCCAACTGTTTGTAATAGTTTTATAAACTCTCAGGAACTCAAGAGAAAACAGTGCATGAGTCACTCTCCCAACAGCATATAAATGATGAAAAATATATTATCATATGCACACTATCATTCATGGAAATTTTTATTTAGCTGTTTTTAATAAAAACCCATATGATCAACAAAAGTATATATTAAGCATGTTACAGATTCTAGCACAGATTTCTTAAAATTCAGAGGAAAATTATGTGGACCAAAAGGCATTAATATATCAACCTTCAGAAAAGAGGCTTAAAAGATTTAAAATATCAAAAACAAAATGTTAAATAAAGGCTTAAAATACTAAAAAGAAAATTTTTAACTAGAATTTATCAGATTTACTAAAAAATGTCTTCACTGAGACATTAGAGAAGAAATTAACGTTTTAAACAAAGACAATTTTTTAAAAGTAAGCACTCTTACAAAATGTTTATCTAACAGAATCCAGGCATTCTGGCTACAGCATCTCTATTGACATACCTAAAAAACCACAAATTACTATGGAATAGGTCTGGAAACATGTGGCCCACCTAGAAAAGGTCTTTAACAAAGAAAGAATTCTTTCTAAATTACGTCGGTACTCACGAGGTAGAGCAACGGGTTATAGATGCACAGTGTTAGTCACATACTAAGTAATGCCTTTACTAATAAAAGAGTATGTCCGAATAGCACACGTTTGTGGGGTTTTTTTTTTTTGTTTTTTTGGGTTTTTTTTTACAGAACTTAATCATCAGAGGCTAAAACTGAGAGGCACAGGGACTAGTTCCAAGATACCAGATAAGAGGATGGCTACAGAATGAAATTATCGTTAAATATTAACTAAAAGTCAAACATGCAAGAAAATATTAAATATGTATTACAGTTTTAGGATGAGGTTAAGGAAAAGAGGCAGTGAGCCAGGTTCCTATTACAGTAAGAGGAATCTCTGTTCAAAACAGGGAAGGGAGGACAGCAGAGGAAAATCTTAAAGAGTCAAGGATCCTCCTGACTCCTGGGGGCCCAGCAGACACATCCAGCCCAGGTCTCAGCTTCAGGTAGAGGGGTGGGGAAGGCGAAAAAGGTTCTTATTCTCCCGACCTTGTCACCTATGAAGGGTCTACTTTCAAGGTCAACCTCAGCAGGAAGCCTGGCATCAGGAGGGCCTCTGATGTCTAACGGTCTACCCCACATGTGTGCTAGCGAGTGCATACCTGCAACATAGGATTTAACACGTATACCTGCCGGAGATAACAAACAATTCTTTTCAGTATAATCAGTCAATTAATCAAAAGTACTACAGAATCAATTCCAGGCTGCTGTGAGCAAAGCCCCCTAGAGTTGGGTAATATTGTAGCCCCAAGACATCTGGTCAAAATCTCACATGCACTAAGCAGCAACATGGAGTTCCACTTCCAATCTGCTCCATTTTATTATTTATTTCTCATTGTAAATTATTAAAATATTATTTAATAGTTTAGTCATTAGTTTGTATAATTTTTAATTAAGTTACTCTCATATTATTAAATTATTATTTTTTCAGTCTTTGTAAGCCTAGTGAAGGTAGCCCCATCCTCAAGAGATGACACACTTACCAAAGAGAATAGGACAGGACTAAGATGACAATCATCCTGGGTTTCCTACAGACTGTCCAGGTTATGGCACTGAAAGTCCTACATCCCAGGAAATCTCTCAGTCCTAGGCAAACCAGGACACCCGTCACTCCCAATAAGATCCAGAAGTTGGTAACTATACCAAGATAATATTGCCCTAAGAAGAGTAGATACTATGTAGACTGATATAAACCCACTCCCACCACCTTCTCCTTTGCATTCTAACCAAAAAGACTGGAAAGCTAAATTCTTGACCTCCCTGACTACCTGCAGCTAAGGGATGGCCATGTGACTCAGCTCAGGATAATGAAATAAGAAGCCCCTGGTGGGAAGGGGACTGCCTTATTTCCTGAGTAAGGAAAAGCCTCACCAGGAGAAAGCTTTTGCTGTTACCCTTGGCCCATTCCCTCTGTTCCCTGCTGGAACAAAGAAGTGATGCCTAAACACAAAGAAGTTACTTTGTGAGAAGAGTGCCTGGGTGGCTCAGTTGGTTAAGCATCTGCCTTCGGCTCAGGTCATATGATCCCAGGGACCTGGGATCCAGTCCTGGTCAGGCTTCCTGCTCAGCAGGGAGTCTGCTTTGCCCTCTGCCCCTCCCCCTGCTCATGCTCCCTTTCCCCTTCTCTGTCTCTCTCACTCAACTAAATAAAATCTTAAAAAAAAAAAAAAAAAGAATTTACTTTGTGAGAAGGAGATGAGCATGAGAAAAACCTCTATGCTCAAGATGTTGAAGCAGAGACATGCAAAGGCCCTGAGTCTGGACGGCACTGTTGCAGCCTCGGAGTTCCTCCCCAAGACTGCTGCAAGAGACAAAGGACTCGGGCGGGAGGAGGCGCAGGCGCGCTGCTCGCCCCGTCTGCAGCCCCGCGCCGAGCGCAGTGTCTGGGGGAGTTGGCAGCATCACGGTGCGGCCGCCTAGCCGAGCGCCGAGCGCAGAGCGCAGCGACCCGCCGCTGCCCAGGGAGCGTCTAAGATGTGGGGAGGATCGGGGCGGCAGCGGCCACAGCAGCGCCAGGGACAGGGGCGCGCAGCAGCCTCCACTCACCTGCCTATGCTAACCTGCCTCCCCTGCCCCCAGAGAATGTCAGCCAAGTCCAAGGGGACCCCCTCCTCGTCCTCTCCAGCCGAGGGACCGCCGGCAGCCTCCAAAACCAAGGTGAAGGAACAGATCAAGATCATCGTGGAGGATCTAGAATTAGTCCTGGGCGACCTGAAGGACGTGGCCGAGGAACTTGAGGTGGTTGACCAGATTGATACCCTGACCTCCGACCTGCAGCTGGAGGATGAGATGACCGAGAGCTCCGAAACAGACACCCTGAATAGTAGCTCCAGCGGCACAACGGCCTCCAGCACCGAGAAGATCAAAGTGCAGGCCCACGCATCCCTCATCAAGCCCCCAGCACACCCGTTTGCTATCCTCACCGTCCTGAGAAAGCCAAACCCTCCGCTGCCTCCCCCGCGGGTGACCCCTGTGAAGTGTGAAGACCCCCGGAGAGGGGCGCCGACGGTCAATCCCGTGAAGACGAATGGCACCCTCCTGCGAAATGGAGGCTTCCCCGGGGCACCCAACAAAATTCCAAATGGAGACGTCTGCTGCATACCCGCTGGTACCTTGGACAAGGCTCCCAGGCGGCCTCTGAAGCACAGACCTGAAAAAGACAGGTGCCCCCAGGCAGGGCCTCGGGAACGAGTTCGGTTTAATGAAAAAGTGCAGTACCATGGCTACTGTCCCGACTGTGACACCCGGTATAACATAAATAACAGGGAGGTCCATTTACACAGTGAACCTGTCCACCCACCGGAAAAGCTTCCTCAGGCAGACCCCCCTCCACTCCCTCCCTCCTTTTCCACTGGAAAACGGGGGGGGGGGGGGGGGCTGGGAATAAGCCACAGTCAGAGTTTCCCCCCTCTCAGACCTGCAACTGTGCCTCCTCCCACTGTACCAAAACCACAGAAGACAATCTTGAGGAAATCAACCACAACAGTGCAATGTATGCCATTTCCAAAACCTTTTTGTTTTTTTTTAATTTCTATATTATAAACATAAAATAATAAGTAATGAGCACTTTCTACTCAAGCAATGAAAAGCCCAAATATATTTTAAAAAGAAAAAAAAGAGACAACTCCCATGTGTTCAATCTCCACTGAAGCTCCCCATTATCTGAGGTGAACATATCCCTAACTTATATTAATTGTGAGACTTCTTAAGAGTCAGCAGGCCACTACTGGCTTAAAGGTACTCATAGTAAACAAAAGAGTAAACTGTTCTTTTTTTTTTTTTTCGGCAGGTATGTATATTTTACCAAGGAAAACAAGGCGGGGGTTGGGGAGGCTCAGGGATGAATAAGGCTTGGGTCAGACAGGGGTAGGGGTGTTTGCTGGGTATACATCTGGGTAATTTTTTAAAAGCTGAAAGGTGAATAGTTTGTTTTCCATGGTCAGGAAACAGGTGTGAATCACAAAACGGCCTCTTCAAAATGTCAGGTAGCTTTCTTGGAGATATTCCGGTTTGAACCAACAAATGCTTTTCTTTTGAAGCTTCGATAGATACTAATCTTTCCACTTTGCAGATGAGAAGACTGTGACTTCAAGATAAAGTAAAAGGCCCAAAGTTACAGAGTTCAAAGGTGGAGGAGCCAGTATCCAAATCTAGCATCAGCCCAAAGACTTCCCCTGCCTCTGGCCCAGGGATGCGGTGCATGGACCAGAAAGCCCTGAAAGGTGCATCACTCAGTCTAAATGAGGAGAGGGCATGTGGAGGCTACACAGTGGCACATAAAACTTCATCATGATTTCTTAAAAAAAAAAAAAAAGCTTTTTAGAAAAGTTTGATTGTACTGTAAAGAGGCTTTACTCTTAAAGACTTAAAGATCTGTATGTATTAGATAAATGAGGTATCATGTGGTTAGAAGTAAAATTTCTGTTAAGATATTTACTGACACAGAGGGCTAGCTGGTGTCTAGTTAGCTCAGTTAGAATGTGGCAGGTACGCCAACAACGTGGGTTTGGTCCCTGAAACAGGCCGAGAGAGTAGCAATTTTCATATTTAATAAAAATTAATTTTTAAAAAAGATACTTACCAATACAATTATTACTTAAAGGGAACAAAATGAGAAGTAAAACGAACAGGCCCCCTTCCTCGACTACTCCTTGAATGTCAGTATTCCCAGAGACCGGTTCTCTCCTCCGCAACCATCATCCCTCACGGACTCCTGGCTCTCATCCCACACAATTTAGATTAGAAACGTCTCTGCATTTTGATCCATCCTCTCAACCCACGCAGATACTGCTCTACAGCGGTTCTCCCTTACCTCACTTAGCATCTCAATCCCCTGTCCCACAATCGACGTTTCACGCTTCTACCTGTTTTGTACCTAAAACATAAATCTTTCCTCCTCTTCTTAAAAGCCCACTTACAGAATAAGGTCCAATTTTTTTTTTCCTGGACACAACTCTACCATCTTCACACCTTCATCTCCCACACACTTCCCTGAGCCATACACTGTTCCGCCGTCCGCTACTTACCATTGCTCATACATGCAATCTGGATCACACCTCCAAAACTCTGGGCTTGCTGTTCCCTCTGCCTAGAATGCCCTCCCACTTTTGGGCTATCTGGTGCACTCTGATACTAACTTGCAACCTAAAAGTTCCTCCCTCTGCAAAGCCTTCCCCCACAAAACAAAATTCTCCTCCTTTGTGCTCTCAAGGTAATTCGTTCACTACAAACTCAGGCACTCAGTACACATTAGCATTAGCTGTATGGTTCGTTACTGATGCACCCATCCTACTAGACCCCAGCTGAACACCCTACTATACCCATATTGGTACTCAGTGAATAAATATGGAATATCAGATGAAATACTGACTGTAAGTGAACCCCATGAATCCTTTTAAGGGAAAGAGTTCTCTTACTCATTTCTATATTCCTAACACGAGCGAATCTGAGACGCCCAATAAATGTTTGCTAAACTTATTATCAAAACCCCTTACGGGGCGCCCAGGTGGCTCAGTCGTTAAGCGTCTGCCTTTGGCTCAGGTCATGATCCCAGAGTCCTGGGATCGAGCCCCGCATCGGGCTCCCTGCTCTCCGGGAAGCCTGCTTCTCCCTCTCCCACTACCCCTGCTTGTGTTCCCTCTCTCGCTGTCTCTCTCTGTCAAATAAATAAATAAATAAAATCTTTAAAAAAAAAAAAAAAACTCTTACAAAAATGTCTCCATTGGGGCACCTGGCTAGTTCAGTCTGTAGGGCATGAGACTCTTATTCTCAGGGTCATGAGTTCAAACACCATGTTGTGCGTGGAGCCTAATTAAAATTAAATGAATGAGTAAATAAATAAAACAAACACACCTCCATTGAGTAATGATTTACTGTCACCCCTTTCTGTGAACTGAGAAATAGCATCATTCAAGGAAACCTCAATATGTGTATTTCTGACTTGTTTGAAATTTTTATATAAACAGCACACATTATTTTTACAATCAGGTATTTCCCTTTCGGGGAAGAGAAGAGAGAAGAGTACGAAGAAAGACTGTCAATGGTGTTACTCATTGTTGACTATATAGGATTAGAATCCAAGATAAATTGCCTTTAAATTCAGAAAAATTGGGGGGAAAATTCTCTCTTCTCAAACTTCTATGCTTCCCTGTCTGAGGATGAAAATCTTAAAAACCACATCACTCTCTTTTCTCCTTAGCTTCTAGGATATTTAGAACTAAATTATTCATTCTAGACACAGGGTTTATCTGTTCCTTCAGCTTATTTTTGATGCTTTGAAAAACAGATTAGTATACTAAATATATTTTAATAACCTTAGGGACCTAAAATCATTTTGGGATGCAGGCAAAGTATAACCATCATGTAATGGCTGAAATTAAGCAGAGCCACTTAATGCAGCTTGATCAAAACTGCACTAAAGCCTTGAAAAAAATTATTTATCTCTGAAATCTTGGCAAAATCATCCCCCCTTTTCTAGATTATTTCAATGCATTTTAACTAGCTCTTTCATTTTAATTGGGATCTTTAAACCATTACATATTTAGGCATCATTTAAAATCTTCCTTTATACAGCATTAGACTGCCCATACTGACACACAAAGCCTTAGCTCTACATTATTCTGTTCCCAGAAACCCTTGTGGTTGGCTTAATTTTGCCTTGGAATAAAAGGTCTACTTAAATTGAGAAATAATTCTGTATGATAACTACAAAAGCAGTAACTCCTCAAAATAAAATTCTGTCTTGGTACTTAAGAGATGCCACAAAATAGTACTACAAAAAACAATAAGAAGTGAGCTTTTAAAAAAAAAAACAAGTCTTTGGGGCGCCTGGGTGGCTCAGTCGTTGAGCGTCTGCCTTCGGCTCAGGTCATGATCCCAGCGTCCTGGGATCGAGCCCCACATCGGGCTCCCTGCTCGGCGGCGAGCCTGCTTCTCCCTCTTCCACTCCCTCTGCTTGTGTTCCCTCTCTCGCTGTGTCTCTCTCTGTCAGATAAATAAATAAAATTTTTTAAAAAAAAATAAAAAATAAATAAATAAAAATAAAAAAAAAAAACAAGTCTTCGTGTGAAAAAAAGTAATGCCAGTCACAAAGAAGGAACACTTATATAGATCTTCCACATTCCCTACCTAACAGAGCAGACACTCTCCTAAGAAGTTGAAGCTTATTTTCCTACTGCCATAGCAGAAACATGGGAGATACATTTACATTTTCAGAGCAATGTTGACATGAAGTTGCAAGTGTAAATATTTGTTCCCTTTTGGTTTATAAATTTCACGATGATAAAATTCTGTGTATAGAGCCACTAATTAAAAAGGAATCTATTTGCCTAGTAGGATGCTTGAGGTTGTATGTTTATTCGAGATGAATAAAATGGTACACACGAGTAAGGAACGGGAATTAGAATTTTGAACTTTATTGGTTTTAACAAGTTCCTCCTGGGAAGGAAAAGAGAGTTCATTTGTCAATTATAAAGAAGCTGCCTCAGATGATAATTTGTGTGAAGAATCATCTCCCCCTGACCTTGAAAGTAACAAAGGATGATATGTGATGAAGAAACAGCAAATTAAATCTTTTAGAAAAAGGAGACCATTTTCTATTACTTTGTTTTTAGGGTCACTTACTATCACCATTTAATGGCAATCTAGTAACAAGGTCCCCTCATTGTTTAAGATTGCTTTAATATGCTACTCAGGGAACCAGCTAAACAAAATTATTATCACATAACACATTCAGATGAATAGCTAGCACTACTACTATCTTTCTCCTCTACTAATCTGGAATCTAGACCTTAGGCCTGAATTGATTTCTTATAATAAGAACCACTGCCACAAACAACTCACAGTGACTGAATTCTTACTATGTGCCAAGGACCGTTTGAAGCACTCTCTGTGTATTAACTAATCTACAGCTCTGTGATATGAGTACTATTATCACCAATTTATTAAATAAAACATTTTAAAATTAAAAACACATGTATCTTACACAGAGGAGTGAATTCTCAAGGTAAGTAGGTCCAGAGCTCAAAAGTAGGGAGTCAACTCTACATAAATTGATATTAAGCGCCTCCCCACCCCAAACACCTTCTCTAGGCTCCCACATGAGGTTCCTCCTTTGTCACTGGTGCTCCTTTCTCTTACCTGTCCTGGGAATCTGGCTCAGGCCTCTGCTCTTCCGATCTACACTTTCACCCAGGTAAGCTTGGTTAAGCTCATCAGCCCCATTCTAGCTATACATTCATGGGTTTCAAATTTGTAGTTCTAGTTCACACCTCTACTCAAGATCCCGGCTATCAAACGGACCACACTGAGTCTCTATATGGATGTCCAAGAGGACTCTCAACTTCATGGCCAGATACAGAACTACAGATTATTTTCTCTCAAATCACATTTCTCTATCAGCCTCCAGCCCTCCCTACCAGTAAACAGCACCATTACCAACCCAGATTCATCCTTAAGTCCTTCCCTCTGTATCCTACATCCAATCCATTATTAAGTCCTGTTGGCTTTATCTCCAAAAAATATCTCAAATCTGACCTCCTCTCCCTCCACTCTCCCCGGATCCCCACAGTACAGTTTCAAGGGCCATGTTTCTGTCCTTCTAACACCCTGTGGCTTAATTCCAACTCACGGCTTTTGACCTGGGCTGGGGCTCCTGCTTGAGACACTCTTCCCTGAGGCAAAGCAGTATCTTCAGTTTCACTCAGGTCTGAGCTCAAGTGTCACCTTCCCAGACCAGTCCTACCGAATCCTCAGAGCACCTATCGCTTAATACAGCTTAAGGAATATTATGGTTTTACTCGGTGACATACTTAAATGTAAGCTCCTTGAGGGTCATGTCCGTCCTGCTCGTATCTACTGCTGAGAACGATGTCTGGCACACAGCAAGCACTCAGTACTTGTTGACCTTAACACTGACAGTAAAGGATGACTACAAAGTCAACTAAGAAAACACTGACTTATAGCCCATCAATCATTAAAGAAATAAACAACACAAGACGGCCAACAGTAGCCACCCAAGTGAGTTTGTCTTTTGCTTTCTTATTCCCATGGGAACTGTAAGACCTCTGTTTACAATAATCCTCTGCATGGCTTTCCAACTTTAGACTGTAACTCAAAGTAAAAAATACATTTTATCTGATGACCTAGTATATACACATATACGTATTTAACTAAAGTTCCATGAGACCTTACTTATCCTTTCTTACACGGGACATGCTGTTTATCCAGTTAGTTTGTTTGTTTGATGATAAAGTAGCCATTCACTACATTGATTTCACAACCACCTAATGGGAAAGAATTCAGTTTGAAGAGCACTAATCCCATGCTTGTATTTGGGTTTTCTGGGTAAAGAAAATAAATTATCTTTAAAAAAAAGTAAATTTTCTGCCTCTATCTGCTGACTTCAAATGAGTCACTTCTCCTCCCTGAGCCTCTGCTCACCTGTGAAATAAATCCCTGTGTTAACTACCCATAGAGGGGCTGACTGGAGTAAAACAGACTGGGGGGTGAAAGCTACTGAAATTCAGTTCATAACCATCAGGGAGCCCCCAGGGGCAACCTCTATGTCCCCCTCTTCTCGTTGGCCACCACATCCAATCCACCAGCAAGCTCTGTCAGTTCCATCTCCAAAACACACTTCCCACCTGTCCTCCTCTCTCCCTCTCCACTGACACCCCAGTGCATGCTGCCATCATCCCAACAGCCTCCTTGCTGGCCGGCCTGCCTGCCTAGCTCGCCTGCATAACTTCTCCCACACACAGCAGCCTCGGTGACCTTTAAAGTTTTATTTTGAAAAACTTTCAACCCTACAGAAAAGTTGCAAGAATGTAACGTTACAATAAACACACATATGCCCTTAACGATTTGCCATCTTTGATTCCTCCTGTTTTATCCTGAACCATTTGAGAATAAACTGCAGAGATCATGACCCTTCACCCCTCTTAAGAATAAGGACATTCTCTTCACAACCACAATGGATTATCAAATTCAAGAAATTTAACACTGATATAATACTGTCATCTAATATTTGGTGCATAGTCAAATGCTGCCATTTGTCCTAATACTGTCCTTTAAAGCAACTTTCTTTTCCCAATCCAGAAACACACATTTGTCATGTGTCTCAGTGATGTTAAAAACACAAACCGAATTGTATTGTTCCCCAGCTTTAAACTCTCTGCTTTAGCCACATCAGATGCCTTTTTCTTCCTCAAACACAAGTATTGAAGCCTTCTCTCCCTGAGCTCGTCAGCTCTTCCCACAGCTGACCCCTTCTCATCCTTTCATCTCTCCTTGGGAACTTTCCAGAGCATGAGGTCTACAGCCTCACTCCTTGGTATTTTTTCTCTCTCCCTTGACTCATGATTTCCGTCTGTCACTTAACACAGTCTGTAATTACCTTGTTGGTTTTATTTGCTTATTGTCACCTGTCCCAGTAGAATATAAATTCCATGGGGACGCCTGGGTGGCTCAGTCGGTTAAGCGTCTGCCTTCGGCTCAGGTCATGATCCCAGGGTCCTGGGATCGAGTCCCGCATCGGGCTCCCTGCTCCGCGGGGAGCCTGCTTCTCCCTCTGCCTCTGTCTCTCTCTCTGTCTCTCATGAATAAATAAATAAAATCTTTAAAAAAAAAAAAAAAAGAATATAAATTCCATGAAAGCAGGGGTGTCTCTGAGAACAGAGACAGAGACAGAGTGCTTGGCTCAGAGTATGCACTCAATAAATAGAGGTAAGAATTAATAAACTGCTAAAAAAGAGAAGTGGCCATATGTCAATGACATCCCTGGGTAAGACTGCACACTGACAGATACAGTCAGCAAGACCCCTTCTCTTCCACAGGAAAGACAGTACAGTATGTAGTCACAACTGGGAAGCATTCAACATTAACACCCACCCTAAGATGAGCACTGTGAAGGTTACCACAATGAGTAAGACCAAGATGGTTTAGCATTCCAGAACAAGGAGGTTCACAGTGCTGGAAAGATACACATGCTCAGCTTGAAAGAAAAGCCCACAGTGGTATAAAAAAACGGACTAGCTCTGCGGTCAGAAGATGGGGTTTTGACTCCTACCTGTGCGACCGTAACTCTCTGGGCCCCAATTTCCTCATATGTTTAGTGAGGACAATGTCCATTCCGTAGTTCATCTGAGAGGTGAGGGTGCTACAAGAGAGTGAGTAGCAGGCCCTTTCAACCTAAAATGAAAATTGGCTCCTGAACAGAAGTGAGGAGGAAGTAAATTATCCCTTATTAAAAGTAACCTAAACACCAGGGTGCCTGGGTGGCTCAGTTGGTTAAGCATCCGACTCTTGATTTCACTCAGGTCATGATCTGAGGGTTGTGAGATGGAGCCCTACACTGGGCTCCACCTACCTAACATTCTCTCTCTTCCTCTGCCCCTCCCCACCCCTCACCCTGCTCACAGGTGCTCTTGCTTCCTTAAAAAAAAAAAAAAAAGGCAACCTAAACACCTATCATAATGAGCACTGGGTAATATACAAAATTGTTGGAATCACTATACTGTACACTTGAAACAGATGTTAACACTGTATGTTAAATACACTGGAATTATAATAAAAAACTAAAAATACACACACACACACACACAAACCCAGTAAGTGAAATGTCCAGGACTGTGTCTGGCACGTCTAGGTACTCAGTAGTTCCCTTCTCCCTCCTATTCAGCCCTATTTGGACCCAGAGCAGAGAGCAGCTCCAAATATACAAGTAGACAATAACACACCCTAAAGACAAAAGCTGCTTCTGGGGCTCCCAACTTTGCAACATTTCAGCAGAGGCTCCATGACCATTTGTGAGGACTGTGCAGAAGCAATTCAAGCAGGGGTTCAGCTACGTGGCCCATAAGGTCTCTTTCAACTCTTGAGATTCTATAATGTTTTTAAAAATTGAATCAAGCATGTTCCTGTGGTAGGCAACGTGGATGATAAAAGTAAGCTTAAGACATAGTCTCTATCTGCCGAAAAAGCATTTGACAAAGTACAACATCCACTCGTGATAAAAACCGTCAACAAAGTAGGTTTAGAGGGAACATACCTCAACATAATTAAGGCCATATATGAAAAACCCACAACTAACATCATCCTTAATGGGGAAAAACTGAGAGCTTTACCCCTAAGGTCAGGAACAAGACAAAGATGTCCACTGTCAAACCATTTATTCAATACCATACTTGAAGTCCTAGCCCCAGCAATCAGACAACAAAAGAAATAAAGGCACTGAAATCACTAAGAAGAAGTAAAACTTTCACTATTTGCAGATGACCTGATACTATATACAGAAAACCTGAAAGACCACCAAAATACTGCTAGAGCTGATAAACAAATTCAGTAAAGTCACAGGATACAAAATTAATCTACAGAAATCTGTTGCATTTCTATACACCAATAATGAAGCAGCAAGACAAATTAAGAAAACAAATCCATTTACAAGTGCACCAAAAATAGTTAAGATACTTAGGGACAAACCTAACCAAAAAGGTGAAAGACCTATACTCTGAAAACTATAAAACATTGATGAAAGAAATAGAAGACGACACAAAGAAATGGAAAGACATTCCATGCTCATAGATTGGAAGAAGAAATATTGTTAAAATGTTCATACTACCCAAAGCAATCTATAGATATAATGTGATCCCTATCAAAATACCAACAGCATTTTTCACAGAATCCTAAAATTTGCATGGAACACAAAAGACCCTGAATAGCAAAAGCAATCTTGAAAAAGAAAAGCAAAGCTGGAGGCATCTCAATTCCAGACTTCAAGTTATATTACAAAGCTGTAGTAATCAAAACAGTACAGTACTGGCATAAAAACAAACACATAAATCAATGGAACAGAATAGAAAACCCAGAAATAAACTCACAATTATATGGCCAATTAATCTTCAATAAAGCAGGAAAGAATATCCAATGGGAAAAGACAGGCTCTTTAACACATGGTGTTGGGAAAACTGGATAGCTACAAGCAAAAGAACGAAAGTGGAGCACTTTCTTATACCATTGACAAAAATAAGTTCAAAATGATTAAAGAGCTAAATATGAGACCTAAAACCATAAAAATCCTAGAAGAGAGTACAGGCAGTACCTTCTCTAACATCAGCCCTAGCAACTTTTTTCTAGATAGGTATCCTGAGGCAAGGGAAACAAAAGCAAAAATAAAATATTGAGACTTCATCAAAATAAAAAGCTTCTGCACAGCAAAGGAAACAATCAACAACTAAAGGAAACTTACTGAATGGGAGAAGATACTTGCAAATGACATATCTGACGAAGTGTTAGCATCCAAAATATATAAAGAATATATATATAGTATTTGCTACGCGGATCATGGCATGGGGCAGTACAAAGGAGAGAGGACGGACTGTGGAAAACTCCACGGGGGCAGGAGGAGAAGGATGAGCTTACAGAAGAAATAAGCAGACCTTGGCAGCAGAGGGTACACGGTACAAAGCCTGCAGAATTAAAGTGAGGGGTGATTGAAATTAACTCCTGTTTCCATTTGTTCTCCAAAGATTCAAACGCTGATCTTCCACCCCCTCAATTCAAAACTATTCTTTTAAATGTCAAATATTAAATATGACTTTGTTTTAATTTGACTCTTCCTCTTTTTTTTCCATCTGCAGATATGTACACATTATCCCAGTAAGATTTTTATAATTCCAGGCAGTTAGCTTTCTTACACACCTGAAGTATCTGATTTATTTTAGACCTTCCGAATCACTATATACCCCACAGGGTTACGTGTAACACAGTCTCTTCCTTCAACCAAATTCTAGTCTCAAATAGTGACAAATCCTAATGTCTTTTATACTACAAACATTTGCAATTGTTTAATTTGTTTCATTAGCTCATAAAAGTGTTTCGTGGGAAAGAAATGGCAATTAAAATAATCTCTTTTAATAGATAATTTAAGTTCAAACAAGCAAAATGAAAATGAAGAGATCAAATGGATCTATTTGAAACTACCTGGTATCTGATAGGGAGATCCGCTGGTCATCATTAAATAGATTCTTGCTGCTGCTCATCCTCCAAGTGAGAAGCTTTCAACTGTGATATGCAAACCAAGGTCTACCATTCCAATAACCTGCCCTTAGGACTTTCAATTTAGGTCTCACATTTAAAATGTCTCTATAGTACCTCTAACACAGGATCAGGAAACATATGACACATGTCTCCTGATCATCCTAAACATACTCTCCATAAACCCTCCAAGTTTGGTGAAAATCTGTCCAACAGTTTCTGGACAGATTGTGTGTTTCTGTGCTGGAGTTAAGAGACAAACGGAAACCTAATTTTGGCTAGTAAATAATGTAACTACTTGCACTCATTCAACAAAGGTGAGCAAAGAGATCAGGTCTCTGTGTTTGTGGAGCTTTTCCATCTGGAGGGGACGACTGAAGTTAAAAAGTAACGAGACAAATAAGTACATAATTATAGACAATAAAAAGGGCTAATAAGAAAAAGTATAGGGCACTTCCTTGGAATTACTAAAGAGACTTCATTTAGATGGGAGGTTCAAAAGATTAGGAAAAGCCTTTTTAAAGAATGACATTTAAAATGGAAAATACTGGCGCACCTGGCTGGCTCAGTCGGAAGAGCATGTGACTCGATCTCGGGGTCGTGAGTTCGAGCCCCATGTTGGGTACAGAGATTACTTAAATAAATAAACTCTAGAAATAAAATAAAATGGAAAATATTTATGAAATAAAAGTTTTTTCAAAAGCAGAAGACAGTTGCAGATATGCTCTGATTATAGTTATGGAAAAGGACATGCACATAGACAAATCTGGAAGAGAAAACCAAAAACAAAATAGTTGTGTTAGGGTGCTAAGATTATGGACAGTGTTCACACTTCAAAAAAGTTTTTTAATACAACTTGTTATATTATTTTTACCATAATTGTGACAAGCATCGACACAGAATCTGAAACCCTAAAAGAGAACTTTCAGTTTGCCTTTAAGCTTGACCAAAAAACTAGCTCAGTAACAACATTGATCTTCATTAAAACGACAGTAGGGCAGGGGCGCCTGGGTGGTTCAGTCAGTTGAGCATCCTAATTTCAGCTCAATGGGGAGTCTGTTTGAGATTCTCTCTCTCCCTCTGCCCACCCCCCACCACCTCTCTCTCTCTCTCTCTCTCAAATACATATATAAATCTTTAAAACAACAACAGCAGGGCAGAACAGAATATGAGCCTTGAAGGCTAAGAACCTTGGACTCCAATACGGCCAAGGCTCTAATTAGCTGTGTGATACTGGACAAGTTACTTACCCTCCCCTGGGAGGCTGTTTTGTCATCTCTGAGATGGAGCTAATAAGACCTGCCTCATAAAGTTATTGAGGATAGAACGAAAGAACATAGAGAGCTCAGTCCAGTGCCCAGCACAGAATATGTGCTTACTAAATGTTGATAGGCATTATGATCATCACTCGCGTATCAATCCAAATGAGAAAGTGGGCTCTGAATCAAAAGTCTCCTAGGCCCAACAGATGAGCAAACCAGAGAAATCAGATGGCTCCTCACCAATCACTATTAAATGATTTCTCTCTGACAGTAAGTAAATCAATGAGTGGCTGCATTCATTTTCTCTGAGGACACCTACACTGTATCCTGAGTAAAACCAAAAAGATCAGTCCAAGAAAAAATTTTCCTAAAGGAGAAATGAGCCACAAAATTTCAGCAATTTACTAAAAACAATTAAGGACGCCTTTATTAAAAATGAAGCCTCCTGGGGCAGCTGACTGGTTGAGTCAGTAGAACATGCAACTCTTGATCTTGGGGTCATGAGTTTGAGCCCCACATTTACTCTAAAAAGAAAGAAAAGAAGAAGCCTCCTGAAACAGTTTCCAGCAATTGAGGTAGAATCCATATAAAAATACCATAATTTACACAGCTGGAATTTGCCAAGAAATGACATCATTAAGGCATGCTTTAGTTTCTAGACTATTTGTGAAAATAAACTTAAAAAACAACAATTCCATCAGTCTATCATTCTATCATGCATCTTCAAACACAGACTCTGCCATTAAATTAGAATGCTTCTAACATCAAATATTAGGGTATTTTCTTCAACTTAAAACATCAGGTAAAAAAATTCTGAAGCATTCAGCCAAACACAAAAAACATTAATCATTTAGTTAATTGAGCAAAAAGTAAAAACGTTTTTGTTTATTCACTTCCTCAGAACAGAAAACAGTGTCAAAAGAGAAGGCGGCGCTCACTATTGCTTTGTTGAATACCTGGATTAGACTGACCACCCTTTAAGATAGTCTTTGTGTACTTCAAAACTCAAACCAAGCCACACAGAGCAGCTGCTCACTGACCAACTGGTCTGCAGAATTCAATGAACGACAAAAGGTTACCTTAATTCAATAAGATAATCAGCACACATTTACCCACCACCCAGAGTCTAACCATCTGCAAGGCGGCAGAGCCAAATGCCTATAAAACAACTGGCAGCATGCAGACATGTCCTCGTGTCCCTCATGTCAATGAAATTTCTCTTAGCAACAGCTAAAAAGAAGCTGAACTTTCAGAAAATCAAGATATCATGATCCAACAACTTGTTAGTAAGTTATTTTGAGTGCCACTGAGATTTCCAGGCCAGATGGGTAATATGTTTTATTCAATTGAGTCTTGTACTGGGATAACAAAATGTGAGGCAGACTCGATCTGGAGCCTTTCATTGTTCAAGAGGCAAAGCAACCTAGTGGCTTCCAAATAACAGCAGGAACAATATAGCAGGAAAGAAGAAAAAGGAAAGAAAGAAAGAAAAAGAAAGAAAGAAAGAAAGGAAGGAAGGAAGAAAGAAAAGAAAGAAAGAAAGAGAAAGAAAGAGAGAAAAGAAAAAGAGAAAAGGAAAGGAGGGAGGGAGGTAGACAGGGAGGGAGAAAAGAACCAGCAAAACCCCAACCACAAGAGCAACTTCAGAGCAAATAACCAGTGACAATTTAGACTGCAAAACCTGACATCTGCCTTTAGCCAGGATACCACCATTCAGCTAAACATTCATCTGTACTGATCAAAACTACCAAATGATAATGATAATCAACACAGAAGAGCATTATAAACAGAATTCAATATAGAAGTTTATTTTCCCCCTAACACACGACACTTACATCAATGGAGGCATATTTCCCAAGCATGGTGATGCTTTGAGGTGACCTGAATCACAGAGAGTGATAAAGCTGTTCCCTTTTCAATTTTCTTTCATACTCTCTCATTAAGTCAAGGAGAAAGTCTCAGTTTGGTGTTAATATGTCTTTAACACCTCTGTAATGTTTGCTAATGTTCCTTTGAGAGAGCAGGCCTCAGGCTCAGAGCCTTGGCAGATAAAAATATCCAGTCACATTTTAATAAAACTTTTGAAAGTAAGTTTTACAGTTACCTTCTATTTATGACAAGGAATGTTTGTTTTCTACTAATGGTAATAATAGAGTTTCCTTTTTCAGTAGATCTATTAAAGTAAAGAAAGTGAGGTGATTTAATTTTTAGTAAGTATTCTAATTACATTTATTTTTCCAAATTTACATATTGAAAAAATTTCGAGCCTACAGAAAAATTGAAGTAGTACAATCAATGCTTGTATACCCTTCACCTAGATCCACCAATAGACATTTTTGCCTCCTATCTTTATCTACATCTGTATCTCTATTCATACATACATACACACATAGCTGTTGTTGAACCATTTAAAAGTAAGTTGCATCAGCATGACATTCACCATTAGATATTTCAGAAGGCATACCCTAACTTATAAGGACATGATCTCAGACAACCAAAATGCCATTATTATATGAAGAATATCAATGCCTTAATTTCCCCTAATATTTGGTCCAAATTTAAATTATCTAATTATCCCCCAGTATCTGGTCCAGAAACCAAGGTTCACGGGTGGCATTTCATTTGTTACACCTGTTTAGTGGGGCAATCTGAAAGAAAATATTAAGAATATAATTAATACAGACAGTATATGAAGCTAGCAGAAATTGTGAAGGAGGCACATTTTGGTTTGAAAACAATGAACTGATTAATAGCTTGAGGGGAATGAGGGGAAGAATAATGGAAATAATTAATAAAGAAGGAAAAAAGACCTCTGCTATTAAACTAAACTCATATTGATAGCACACAAAGCTATGAAGGAAAATATCTAAGACCTTTTCATTTTTACAGGGCCTTGAATGAAGACAAAAGTAAGTCAGAAGATCACTGTCAGATCATACAGTTATATGCCAAATTGTGCTTCATTAAAAATTCCAGAGCTGATACATGTTCAAAATAACTAGCTCATCTCTTTTATTGAACAGACACCGTGCTAGGGGTTTAAATACATCATCTCATTAAATCCTAATTGACAGCCCCATGAAGAATATTTTTTTCTTCCTATTTTACAGATGAGATGACTAAAACTCAGGGAGTTTGTATGGGTCATTGTTTTCTTTCTATCACTAGAACTTCCCCAAGAAGAATGCACTCATACATTTCTTATATACCTAAAAAAACAAATTTCAAAAGAACAAAAAACCACCAAAAGTATGAATCTATTTTTTGTTAAAATATATATACAAATGTATATATAATATTTATTTACAACTGCTTTAAAAGGGCTTGGAAGAATACACACAAATCACTAACTATGGTTGTCTTTTAGGGGAAGAACATGCAGGGCCAATGAAGAACAACTCTTAATTTTTACTTTATACATTAAATTTTTGACATTAGGTATTACTTTTCTTTTTTTAAGATTTTATTTATTTGACAGAGAGAGAGAGAGCCAGAGAAGGAACACAAGCAGGGGGAGCGGGAGAAACAGGCTTCCCGCCAAGCAGGGAGCCCTATGTGGGGCTTGATCCCAGGACCCTGGGATCATGACCTGAGCTGAAGGCAGATGCTTAACGACTGAGCCACCCAGGCGCCCATATTAGGTATTACTTTTATAACTTCTTAAAAGTCCAAGACTGCAAATTTTAAATTTAAAATGCCCATATTCTTTCAATCATATTATGCTGCACACGTATGCCTTCAGTACCATCACCCATTAAGACATCTGGTTTTGATTTAATGGTAAAAAATACTTAGTTTAAATTATAAATTATTATATTATAGTTTGTTACAACACAGATTTGGATATACCATGCATTACAATGTATTACATCACAGCTTCAAAAACCTAGGATGGTGTTTTAGCTCTCTTGTATGATGTTGTACTCTCTTCCCCCGCTTCCCCTTTCCCTCTCTTTCTCCCCCTCCCTCTCTCTCTCACACACAAACATGCCCATGCACAACCCACGCGCGCGCGAGCGCACACACACACAAAATCTGGTCCCCTAATATAAGCATAACAAAAGGACTGGCAACAGGGAATAAGCTTACTAATAACACTTCTTTACTGAATAGACATGTATATAAAATGTTGGGGGTGTATTTATTAAGACAGAAATTTTAAAATATGCCAGGAAAATTTACACTCAAAGGACTGTCACTCATTAATAATATACCATGAACATGTGGGATTCATACTCAGAAAGCAAGGATGGTTAAATATTAGGCAATTGGTTATTATAATTAATCATATGAAAGATTAAAGGAGAAAAATTGTATCGCCATAAAACCTGAAAAGATATTTGGTAAAATTAAAAATCCATACCTAATAAAACTTCTTTAGCATAACAACTGCGTAAGCCCCCATCATGTTTAACGGGGAGATACTGAAGTATTCCCCCAAAGCATCTTCACTATCACTAGTATTCATTAACATCATAGAAAAAGCCACATCATGCAAACAGTAATGGCTACATTAATATCAGAAAACAGACTTTAACATAAAAGTTGTTACCAGAGGGGTGCCTGGATGGTGCAGTCGGTTAACTGTCTGGTCCAACTCTTGGTTTTGGCTCAGGTTATGATCTCAGGGTCATGAGATGGAGTCCCGTGTCAGACTCTGCAGTCAGTGTAGAGTCTGAGATCTCTCTCCCTCTCCCTCTTCCTCTCCCCACCCCCTGCTCTCTCTCTCTCTCTCAAATAAATAAATAAATCTTAAAACTTTTCCTTAGGGAAAAAAAAGGACATTGTATAATTATGAAAGGGTCAATAAATGAAGAAAACAGAGCAATTATAAATATATATGCACCTAACAACAGGGCCTCAAAATAGGTTAAGAAAAATGGGCAATATTGAAAGAACAGACAATTCAATATTATACTTTCAATAATAATCAAGTAGAAGATCAAGAAACAGAAGCCTTGAACAGCATTACAAACAAGCTAGGTCTAATCGACATCTATAGATGTCTCCAGTCAACAACAGCAGAATGCACCTTCTTCTCAAGTACACATGGAACATTTTTCAGGACAGAACATAGGTTAAGCCATTAAGCAAGCCTCAGTCAATGAAAAAGGACTGAAATCATACAAATGATGTTCTCTGACACAATGGAATGAAATTAGAAACCAGTAAAAAAAAAAAAAAAAAGTAAATTTAGGAAATTTACAGCCCAGTGTAAATCTCTGAGCAACACTAAAGGAGAATGAGGTAGCTGGAAAAGTCAGGCGGCAGCGTAGGGGCCTGAGTGTGATAGGCAACAGCTCAAGGCATGCCCAACAAGAAACCACTCTTCTAAGGGTGTCAAATTTAATACAGCAAGGATCTCTGACAAATGCACTTTTACATCATTACAATAGCTAATCAGCTAAAATAAACCCTTTTCAGAACACTCAGTTTCACAAAATGCTCGTAAGTTAGTGAAACAGGCTGGCTGACATATAGGGATAGCTAAGACCCTCTAGTGCCCCTTTAAGGGAAAATGATTTCAAGGGATGTATCTATTCCAGAAATTCTTGGAAATGGGAATACTGTACCATGGAGGCCACTTGCATCTTTCTTCCACCCTCCTCCCCGACATTCCAAAGTAAAACTAGAGACAGAGAGCTCCACAGGTTAAATAAGGTTAAGTGAAAAAGAAGTTGGAAAGTTAACTTAATTAAAATTTTCAAAGGCAAAAGTGAAACTGTATTAAGAGAGATCTGGATTTCTGATAGATACAAAGTTACTATATAATTTTCTAAAGGCATCATAAATTAGTGGGGAAAGTAAAAATTATATGATACTGAAACATTCAGTCCACCATTAAAGCAAACAAAAAACAGATCCTTACACCATTTACCAAAAGAAAAATTACAATTTTAATGAAGTATAACAGTACTAAAGACAAACAAAAAGGAAATACTAGTAAATGCCTTCTCTGAACTCAGGATGGAGAAGAACATTCTAAAAATAACCAAGAAAAATCACAAAAATTGGTAATAGCATACAGTATACTTCATGGCTCCACCAGAGTAATATTTGCATATTTATAAAAATATAAACACTGAATACAAATACTGACCTAAGCAAAAATGAAGGTTTAACACTGAGATGAAAGACAATGGAAAGGGAAGGGAATATGTGTATCAGAGACCTTTTTTTTTTTTTTTTAAGATTTTATTTATTTATTTGACAGAGAGAGACACAGTGAGAGAGGGAACACAAGCAGGGGGAGTGGAGGAGGGAGAAGCAGGCTTCCCGTGGAGCAGGGAGCCCGGTATGGGACTCGATCCCAGGACCCCAGGATCACGACCCGAGCCGAAGGCAGACTCCTAACACTGAGCCACCCAGGCACTCCAGAGACCTTTACCCTTATTTCGCTCAGCAAGAAGTCAACAGAAAATGTCTAAAGTTGAAACTTAAGAAATAACATTGTAAGAATGTTGTTTAAAAATACAGAACTCTACCTTCCAGAAGAAATGACTACATATGGTTGAAAGAGTTGAAGATGGCTGCCTCCAGGCTACAGGAAGAAGGATGGGGAGATAATCACAATACCGTTATTGAACAATGACCATTAAACACAAAACATGTTCGAGTTATTCGTAATCAAAGAAACACAAAGGAAAGTAACAGGGGTTCACTCTTCCCTCTACCACATTAGCAAGATAAAAAGGGGGGCTAGGAAGCCAAGTGGAGGCCCAAAGCCTCTCATAATCTGCCTACTTATTGATACTATGTTCCAAAACTCTTAGGAAAACAATTCATGTTTATGCCCCAGTATACCTCCTCCCATAATCTATCCTATGGGAAATAATTACCTCTGTATACACAGATTTTCAGTAGCAGTATTATCTGTAATAGCAAAACAGTTAGGAACATCCTATGTGTTGAAAAACAAAGTCAGCATAAATACTTCCAGCCATTTAAAGTCACACTGCAAAGGATAATCAACAATATAGAAAGAGGCTCAAAACAGATTTTAAATGTAGAAAGCAACATATAAAATCATATAGTTAAGAAATAAGTCAATCAGAGAAAGACATGTATCACATGATCTCACTGATGGGAGGAATTCTTAATCTCAGGAAACAGAGGGTTGCTGGAGTGGTGGGGGGGGGGAGGGATGGGGTGGCCAGGTGATAGACACTGGGGAGGGTATGTGCTATGGTGAGCGCTGTGAATTGTGCAGGACTGCTGAATCACAGATCTGTACCTCTGAAACAAATAATATATGTTAAAAAAAAAAAAGATAGTAGGGAAAAATGAAGGGGGGGAATCGGAGGAGGAGACGAACCATGACAGACTATGGACTCTGAGAAACAAACTGAGGGTTCTAGAGGGGAGGGGGGTGGAGGGATGGGTTAGCCTGGTGATGGGTACTAAGGAGGGCACATATTGCATGGAGCACTGGGTGTTATACACAAACAATGAATCATGGAACACTACATCAAAAACTAATGATGTAACGTATGGTGATTAACATAATAAAATAAAATTTAAAAAAATTATATAGCTAATACAGTCCTCTTTTTATTTAAATATAACAAATATATACATGTAGGGGTTAAAAAAAGAGTGGAAGAACATACAAAGTTTTTAACAGTAGTTATCTTTGGAGTGAAATCTGCAGTCATGGTGTATCGCCCCTGAACCTTTCTGGATTTTTCGAAGTCTATCCAGTGAACATGTGTTACTCTGAAAACATACTCTTTTTCTAACTATTTAAATAACAAGAAGTGGGGAAGCAACAACAGAGAAATGTGGATTTTAGCCACTAGTGGCCTATGTGAGTAGAGCAAGCATCCAGTAGGAAGAAGGTCTTCATTAGAAGGTGATAAGGACACCAATTTACACTTTACCCTCAAGAGCAGAAGGGACGCTGCCCCTTCCACAACCTGGACTCTGCTCAGTGGCCCTTTCTATCATGGCCTAGGGAGAGCTCACTACCTTGATATCTGAGGGCTATGCAGCTGGAGCAAACAACCCCCATTCAGTCTGTGTATTATCTCCATTTGTCAGCTGAGGAAACTGAGGCACAGGATGGACTTGGCCAGCAGAGAAGTCAGGATCTGAACTAAGCATTCTGGCTCCAGGGCCTTTTTCTTTAGAATGATCTGTAAGATCCCTTTCAGCAAAAACCGGGGCCTCACCCAATTAACACATCTAGACTGTTTCCTCAAACACCTGAGTGTAGACTCTTACACATCTATAAAATAAAGTTAGGGGCGCCTGGGTGGCTCAGTCGGTTAAGCGACTGCCTTCAGCTCAGGTCATGATCTCAGGGTTCTGGGATCAAGCCCCGCATCGGGCTCCCTGCTTGGCAGAAGGCCTGCTTCTCCCACTCCCCCTGCTTGTGTTCCCTCTCTCTCTGTCAAATAAATAAATGAAATCTTTTAAAAAGAAAAAAAAAAAAGTAAGCAAGTTAGCCTTGGGCAGTGATTCCCAAACTTCTGCTGCACATTGGCATTACCTGGAGCTTTTCAAGAAGTTCTAACACCTGCCTTCCACCCTCAACATTGATTTAGCAGGTGTGGGCTATGATCTGGGCTTCAGAATTTTTAAATGCTTCTCAGATGATTCAAATGTGCAGCAAAGTCTGGGAACCACTGGCCTGAGTCAAATGACTTGTTGAAGGAGGGGAGAGGGAGAAGCTCCACAAAAATACTCATAAGCATATAAGCCCAACAACTTGCATAAAATTTCAGAGGTTCACAACCTCCTGGAAACAGTCTCTGGACCTTAGCTTAAAACACATAAACTTGGAGTCAGCTGGGTGGCACAGTCAGCTGAGTGTCTGACTCTTGGTTTCACCTCAGGTCATGATCTTGGGGTCATGGGATCAAGCCCCGCGTCAGGCTCCGCACTCAGCGCAGAGTCCGCTTGGGACTCTCTCTCCCTCTCCCTCTCCCACTGCCTCTCCCCCACATGCTCTCTCACTCTCTAAAATGGATAAATAAATCTGTAAAAACAACACATGAACTTTGTGATCTTAAAGTTCACCTGCAACTCTAAAATCTTATTCTTCAGTTGAAGAATTAATCATACAACAGTTTACTGAATTAATTCACGGTAGACAAGAAATGAATGTGATGCTTCTTGGTTTTCTATTCTGAACCACAAACTACAACTTCAATTAATCTTTGGGATGTGTATTTGGGAGATATGGGAAAAGAGATTAGTTGTATAACCTTTACTTCAGCACAATCCAAACTCCTTTTAACCAAATGCAAAGATGTCTAGACAAGTGAATGGCTGTTATGAAGAGAAAGGGAGGGGAGGGCCCATCACCAAGTCATCTTGGGAAACTGAGGGTTAAGGAAATTAAGTATCAGAACTTCTCAGGGGCTTGGAATCTCAGAACATTATTAGCATCATGAACATCTTAAAAAGAGTACTTCATTCTACCTCAGAACATCATTTGGGAAAAGCCACCTTATGTCATGTCATACTATAAATTTTAAGTCTTTTCAGTGACCCCTATTATAAACACTAAAAAGGCACTTAGAGGTCCAAGTTTATAGGAACCTGTATAACTCTTTTTAATACCTTTAAAAGAGGTTTTTCTTCGTAAGGCAAATAAGAGATAGTATAGCATAGTGGTTAAGTGTACAGACTATAGAGCCAAGATGCCTGGGTTTGAATCCTGGCTCCACTACACAACGGCTCTGTGACCTTGGGCAAGTCCTTTAACCCCAAGTGCCCCAATTCCCTCCTTTTTAAACTAAGAATGAAAAGAAGTACCACCTCATAGGCAACTTAACTATATTTAAAGCACTTTAAGTAGTGCCTGCCTCAAAGTAAGCAATACAGAAATGTTGGTGGTTATTTTTTTTTTTAAAGATTTTATTTTTATTTACTTGAGAGCGAGCGAGCGAGCGAGCACGCGCACACGAGCAGGGACAGAGGGAGAAGCAGAGTCCCCGCTGAGCAAGGAGCCTGATGCAGGGCTCAATCCCAGGACCCTGGGATCATGACCTGAGCCAAAGGCAGACGCTTAATGACTGAGCCACCCAGGCGCCCCGAAATGTTGGTGGTTATTATTCATTTCTATAGAAAAGAAGAGCTCAATTACTCTGTAATCTCAATCACTCTGTAAATGAACACTACCACACTGGTCATTTGAGAAGGAATCATATCACTGCATGTCTTGGAATGTTTCAATCTATAATCTTAATTACCATTTGAATATCGTTTATATTTTGTAATTTCTATAGTGCCTCGTACAGTGCTTTGTATGTTAGAATTCTGTAGATATGTGTTGATTTCATCCAAGTAAATGAGAAGCCTAGAAAGTGATGCTGTGGCTATACTCCAACCTGTGTGCCAAGATTAAAACACCAGCTCCAACACTTCCTGTGCACTCTTGGGAAAGGTACCTTCTCTGGCCTGTTTCTTCATCTGCAAAATTCCGTTAATAACAGTACTTACTTCTCAGAGTTCATGTAATATTATTTTGTATATAATAAGTACTTAGATGTTACCTGGTACATAGTAAGCACTGAGCGTTTAATATTAATTTCTTGCATGTTTTCTATAGAGCCTTCCACTCTATCCAATCTAATATGAACTGTTTATTACGCACACGTTACAAGTACATGTTTTAACCGCGTTCTTTTGCTTCTGTTGTATATCACAGACAAAATGGGGAACTTTAAAATAGTCAAAAACACAAATAATGAATTTTAGAAGAGTCAAGGTACTTCCTGCAAGATTCACGGTGATGTCTACTGTGTCAGATTAAAAACAACCTAAAAAGTGGTGGTCTTGGTGGTATCTATTTATTTCATTTTGCTCTGAAAGTTTCAGAAGCTAGAAAAATGCATACAATTTGCACCCGATCAATGTTCTGCAAACTGCCTGCAGGATCGTGTGCATACCCCAGTAAGATTTATTGCTAACCAACATGCCATGCTAAATTGAAATCAAGATATTACACAATTTTCCAATAAAGAGGTAATTTTATAAGTTGGTATAAATGCTCTGTGAGGATGTAACTGTTGGCATCTCGTTATATTTCAATAGCTGGTGGAAAATGAGATAAGTTAGAAGGTTTACAGAGGGTCAGAGCTCATCAGATGACAAGATCATCTTTTTTATCAGCTCTAGAGAGCACATTCACAGGCTGATAACTAAACAGTTATTCTTTAACAACTGGAACAGTTAGTATTTTCAACACATTCCAACTAAGTGCAGCTACTATGGGAGATTCTAATAAAACACTAAGAAATGAAAGAAAAAGAATCCTTGAGGTTAACTGCCTTTGTGAATCTTGATTTGATATTTATCTTTTCTGAGTTTTTACTAAGAACTGAAAGAATACCATATATATCCACCTGCATATTTTACTTTCCAACTTTATTGAGATAAAATTGACATAATATTGTAAGCATGATATTGTTCTTTAAGTAAGTCAGTTTCTTTTCAGCCTATTTAGAGTTTTCTAATTGAGGATTCAAATTTAAATAACAGACATAAAATTCTTCTGATGATACTTAGTATTTAAAATATCATCAAAGAGCCTATCTTATTGTCTTATATATATTTTTCATACACTCTGTGGGCAATTAAAGAAAGATCCTTCTCTACAACTTTAAATGCACTTCTCAGGGAACAGTTTGGATATCCAAACTCCTATTGTTAAAAACTGCCAAATCCATCCTTCAGTTCAACTTGTGAGTCAAGAAACACTAAGTGGAAGCAGGAGGTAGCCCCTGTTCCTGTTCTTATGGATATGATTCAGGATGTACCATCAGACCTAGAGCTCAGGCTGCCTGACTCCCAGCCTTCAGCTAGCTTTAACCCCATAAACTGTGATTCATTCTTTTCTAAGCAGATTTATACACCATATTACATCTTAGCCCCCAAACCTTCAAAGATTTGCGACCTCCAATGTAAAAACTAATTTAGGTGAGGATACCAAAACCACTGCGTGGCAGGCAGAATAATGCAGCACCCCCCCCAATACTGTCCACTTCCTAACACCAAAAACCTGTGAATCTGTCACCTTATATGGCAAAATGACCCTACAGGTACGATTAAGTTAAGGACTTTGAGATGGGGAGATGATCCTGGATTACATCTAAATGGCCTCAATCTACTCACATGAATCCTTTAAAAGCTGTCCAGGTTGTGGTCAGAGAGAGATGCGACTATGGAAAAATGGTCCGAGAGATGCAACACCTCTGGTTTTGAAGATGAGGGAGATGGCCAGAGCCAAGGAGTGCAGGCAGCATGCAGAAGCTGGAAAAGGTGAGGAAACACATTCTTCCCTACAGGCTCCCTATCTACGCTTTGATTTTAACCCAGTGAGGCCCATGTTGGACTTCTGACCTACAGAACTGTTAAGACAATAAATACGCATTGTTTTAAGCCACTAAGTTTGTGGTAATGTGTTACAGCAGTAACAGAAAACTAATACACACAAATGAAAAAACTAATACACACCATTCACATGGCAAAGATATATCTAACAGCACCTTAGTCAATTGATCAAATAAGTACCACCATAATGAGACAACCTAAAAGGATTTATCTCCTGGTATGACATCACCCACATGGTAGGTATTCTTGCCAAAAAGGTTTACCTCGAATCTGATCATGAGGACACAATCATATAAACACTAATTTTGGGACATCCCATAAGACAACTGTCCTAGACTTGACAAAAATGTCACTGATGTATTATGTGTCACTTATACTCAAATAAAAATAAATTTCTTAAAATTGTAAAAAAAAAAAAAAATCAAAAAATAATCCACAAAAAAAGCCACTGACGTGAAAAGCGAAAAAAGAGGGAAAACCATTCCCTATTAAAGATATTAATAACCAGGGCGCCTTGGCGCAGGGGGCGTCTGCCTTCGGCTCAGGTCATGATCCCGGTGTCCTGCAATTGAGCCCCGCATTGGGCTCCCTGCTCAGCGGGAAGCCTGCTTCTTCCTCTCCAACTCCCCCCACCCACCCCCCCCCCGCTTGTGTTCCCTCTCTCACTGTCTCTGTCAAATAAATAAATAAAATCTTAAAAAAAAAAAAGATACAACAACCAAATGCAATGCACACTCCTTAACTGGATCACAGATTAAAAACAAAAGTTATTAATGACATTTTGGGACCATTTGGGAAAATATGGTCTACTGGATAACACTCTTGTTTCATTGTTGAATTTCTTACATGAAATAATAATATTGTGGTTATATAGGAAAATGTTCCTCAGTATATAATTATTATTATGACTTAATATAGCATCTTAACATCATAACATCTGCCATTTATTTTCAAACAGTTCAGCCAAAAATTATGACTATGTGTACGTGTTTGTATACATACACAGAAGAGAAAGAACAAATGGATCAAAATGTTAACAACTGGTGAATCTAAGTGAAAGAAATGCAGCGCTTATTGTACTACTCTTTCAACTTTTCTGATACAAAGTTAAGGGGGAAATACATTCCTGGGTCCCTTCACTGCCTACCTTTCCCGGTCCCCTCACAAGCCGCCAGCAGCCTAACTGGAATAACTCATGTTCTTCAAACAGCCCACACTCTTCCACTAGCGGATCATGTCTTCTGCAGCATTATTCACACCTCAAGGCTCAATAGCTAGGGTTGGGTTTTGATAAAAGGTAGAAGCTTCTACATGATATTAAAATACCACTTTTGGAAACAAGCTGACCAAGTATCAAATGGGAATCATCATTTGATGGTCCTTTAATACTGGCTTTGAGTGTAAGCATTCTTTGCCTCTCTTACTATTGTTTCTCTTACCCCATACAATCTTTAACCTCTATTTCTTGAATTTCATCATGCCCATTTATGATCTGAGAGAATCACAAGCATGGCAGTAAACCATGGACAAAAATCAGGACTGGCCGCATCAGAAACTATTACAGAAACATTCAAGTGCTGCCTGCCTCTGGATCCCAGCCCGCATCACTTCTGAGTATCACAGGCAGCCCAGACCAAAGCTCACCTCCTTCCCGTAGGCCTCGTTGCTGTCCATATGGCAGCTTACTGACATCAAAGAAGATGGAAGAAATTATCTAAATTCACCAGGCTAGTCCCATTCCCTCCCTTGAACTGTAGAAGAGTCACTGATATCTCAATTACCTCTTCTGCAATACCTTTTTCCCTGCATGCTAAGATTTTGCAATGCTAAAAATAAGGGGAGTGGGGGAGGGTACTGGACTAACAGATGGAGGATTAAGAACAAAAGACCTCCCTGACAGGGGGAACAAGAGCTAAAATGTTTGTATACCTACCATAATAGTACAGAGGAACAAAAATTGAACTTGTAAATAAAATTAAGTTGTTCTTCTGAAACGCCTGTCTAGCTACAGACAGGAAAAGGCCCAGCATGGTTTCTATGTATGTTATGCTGTTTCTAATAGAAAGGACACAATCAAGCCAAAACAAACATCTGTTAAACAGTTAAGTTTGTTAATGAAACAAAATTGCAGCTGGTTTTATCAAAGATCAAAAGTGAAGCAAATTAGAGAAAGGATGTCTGAACAAAGCTGGTTTCTAAAAAATAATGGCTCAAGAATTCTAAACCTACTTGTCAAATTAACACAAATCCTTCCTGGATTTTACTTAGACCACTGATTAGTATTTATTTTGTAGCTTTGTAAAGACCAGACTCTCAGTTTAAATCTATTAACATTCACTCTAGAGCTTTCGTCTCTATAGTATATTTTGCAGATTTTTCAAAATACTACCTTTCATAAAGCAAAAAGTTATGCTCTCCATTAATATTCTGTGACTTAAAAGGCTCACATATAAAAGGAAAAACAACAGTATGCAGTTTGCAGCTCCTGGAGTCGGCTGTGGGAAAGCAGTCCGGCACCAAGCAGAAGCCTAAAAACGGATTAGCACTTCACAGTGCACTGCAATACCTCCTCTTCTTACGTGTACAAACCCCCCATCACCACCTGAAGACCCGTTAGATAAGGGCACCTACACACAAATACAAACGGGTTTTTTTCACAGCCCTGCTAACTCAAAATGTCACAAACAAATTACATGGCTGACTCATTTGCTAACTTTGATTTAGTCAGCTAATTGATGTTTATGTACTTAGAAACATTAATAGATCACAGAGATCAAGGTACCTGAGAAGATGCAGACAATGCTGGTGTAACTAGAGATGAGCAGTTTCATCAAATCTACTGTAGTTTGATGAGCCAGCCAAGAAAACAGTTTGTAAACTAAACAAAAAGTCATGGGCTTGACAACCAAAATTTGCCATTGCAGTGATAACAACAATGACATTTTCTCATGTACCCTTTGTACATGATTAATGCACAAAGAAAAGACATAAAAAGAACAGAGACCTTCATTCTGAGAAACCTTAAAATGTACTACTTGTTAAAATAAAGTTTGTAGAGAAAGAATGAACAAAAATCTTTGCCATTCCAGATACAATCTGAATCAATCAGCAAATAGCACTTAACTGTTAAATAACTTCAAAGCTATAAAACATAGATCTTCTTGGCACTGCAAGTGTATCAAATGTGGTTCTTATAAGCCAAACAGGTACGTGGAATACAAAGGTAAATTCCTGAAGGCTGCTGAAAATATCCAGAATTGGTCAAAAACCCACACCCTTGGAGTCCCTGACGCTCGGAAGAAAATGACATGAGGCGATCAGAAAACAGACTGATCTATATGTAGAGCATCCAGGACAGGATCATGTGTTGTTGAAAAGGCAGCTCCAGGATCAAGTACATCTAGGATCCGAAGAGTTAAAAAGAATGTTTAAGACTCATTATGTCAGGGGCGCGTGGGTGTCTCAGTCATTGAGCGTCTGCCTTCCGCTCAGGTCATGATCTCAGGGTCCCGGGATCGAGTCCCGCATCGGGCTCCCTGCTCAGTGGGAAGCCTGCTTCTCCCTCTCCCACTCCCCCTGCTTGTGTTCCCTCTCTCACTGTATCTCTATCAAATAAATAAAATCTTTAAAAAAAAAAAAAAAAGACTCGTTATGTCAGAGGATTTAAAATCCTCTGACATAATGTTGCTACTTTACCTGAAGCCTACTTCATTAGAAGTCTAGACAGTCCCATCTTGATCAAAGCTCAAAAGTGGAACAAGCTGTCATACCTCAGAGTCCAACAGAAAGACTCATTCACTCTTCATTTTATCTCTCCCTTGACCCGACTAACTAGTCTGAGACAATCCAAGTGCTCTCTCAATAATGCCTCAACAACTGGTATTATCTGCTCACAAAAGTAGTCCTCAGATAGTCTGCTATTTGGAAGAACTACCGAAGCTCCATTATAGGAACAATATAAACTACAATATTTTTCCTTCCCTGACCCTGAAACCAGCAGATCCAGCTAGACTTCTACATTGTAATAGGTTTCTGTCCAACCTTAGTCATTCTAAAACTGACTTTCATCCATACCAATTCCAAAATTCAGGTTATACAGAACAGTGTATTTTACAATGTTCAGGGCTTTATCCCACTTTCAGCTGAATACACATAGCTAAGCACTCTTTGAGAAATGTGACATCTGCAATACAAAGGACACCAATTCAAAGGAAAACTAAGAAGGTCAACAGAGAGGAGGACACTTGGACTCTATAATTAGCAGATAAAAAATACACACATTTCTGCCAAAAAGATCCAGAGTCTGAGACTATGAACGATTCCCCTAGGGCCGAGAGACTTCTGGAAGCCTGCCACATCAAAGAACAATATGGACTAGTGAATGGTCCTTCACAAAGTACAGGCAATTGGAAAAGTCCCAGAGAAAGACAAGGAGGGTCTCTCTAGGGCAGGGATAATGGGACTGGAGAGGCGAGGACAGAGTGGAGAAAACCAAAGAAAGGGATCTAAAAATAAAGTTCTTTTATTTATGGCATTTACACAACACAAGAAAGCAATGTAGGATGTACACTAATCTTGTATTTACGGAAATATTTCATACTAATAACATTGCCAGAAGCCCTAATAAAATATCTCCCTAAAAGGGAGTGGGGGGACAAACAGAATAAACAATTGAACAAGCCAGGACCACAAGTGATTTTTAACACAGTTTTGCCTCTCAGCCCCATTTTGGATAGTCTGTGTTCCTTTTTAAACTCATCTTTACTTTTTTCTTATGGAGAGTATCATTGTTTTTGTAATTCTGTTTGCAGACTCTAATTTTCACTTCTTCAAGAAAAAAAACATCAAGGGGCGCCTGGGTGGCTCAGTCGTTAAGCGTCTGCCTTCGGCTCAGGTCGTGATCCCAGGGTCCTGGGATCGAGCCCCGCATCGGGCTCCCTGCTCGGCGGGAAGCCTGCTTCTCCCTCTCCCACTCCCCCTGCTTGTGTTCCCCTCTCTCACTGTGTCTCTCTCTGTCAAATAAATAAATAAAATCTTTAAAAAAAAAAAAAAGAAAAAAAACATCAAAAGCCCTACCTGATATTAGAAGCATCTCCCTTTCCAACTACAGCAGCCTAAAATGAGAGTTCCCATATTATGTACTGTAGTGGAAACAACAATATTTGATAATTAATAAATTACAGCAAAATATCGCCAATAAAGTGAAATACCAAGGAATCTGTTTAAAACTGAACTAAACTGATTTTATAAAAATGCTAAAGCCCAAATATTCAAATGGAATCTTAATGCTACAAAGTGTGTGGTGATAACTGAAGTCTCTCTTAGAATATTTGACTTTCCAAAGTCCTCATAATCTGACCTAATTGAGCTTTACCACTTTTAATGAGAAACACTAATACTATCCTTTAGGAGTTCCCTCACCAAGTCAGAGATAAAGTTTTATCTTCGGTGGTTTAATTCATTTCCATATCACCTCACCAAAGAGAGCTTTCTTAAATAAATACAAAGAAGTTATGCTAAGGAGCCAGTGTGGTAATATCCAATTTGAATTCTAGACTATCAGAAGATGTGCAATTACATTTCAGAAAGGAAGGAGCCCTTCTATTTTAACTTGCATTGTATTCCTCCTAGCAGTCATGCATAGGAATGATGATGATGTTAAATCTAATTAGACACAGATTTACTACTTTCCCTACTGCCTTCCCATATTGCTAATATTACAAATAGGACCTGCTTTAAAAAGTGTAATAAGCTCACTGCAACTACCACAATTTAAAATGCCAGAAATCTATTTGTTGAAGGAAACTGCTTCTAAACATCTGAGGAAACGGGAGAGAGACTTACTGTTAATGAAAAGCCACCACTGTTGACCAGTATACAGCCCAGCAGTAAAGACGTCTGGAGTCACACTGCCTCCCTAGAAACTGGGCTTCACCACTCACCAGCTCTATCAGTGATCTTGAGCAAATTACTTAGGCTTTGAGCCTCAGTTTTCCATGTGCAAAATAAGGATAATAATCCTATGGCGCTCCCAGTTATTGTGTCAGTCAAGGAGACAATAAATGTAAAGGACTTGGCATACTGCCAGTGTTAAGAAATGTTAGTTATTATTTTTACAATTTTTGTTTTCATTTTCACAATTAAATGAACTACTCAGGGAAAGTAACTAGAGTAACAGCTTCTCTGAGAGACATCAGTTGGCTAAATTGTGAGATGACTCCATCTCTGTACAAACAGTTGTCATTTATATCATAAACACTTTCCCACAATACAAACACTAAGGATTTCTAGCACATCAAGAACAATGATAATCTGCCCTTCGAATATATTAGAGAAAGTACTATGTACACGAAACCATAGTACAACCAGTCTACATTCAGATCAATGTTCAGCAACCATAAAGTAAGAATAATCAAAAGCCAACAACTAGCACATTATGGTTTTAGTATAAGAAACAAAGAGTACAAAAAACCACAATAGACCCTAACCTTAGAAAAACGTGTGGATACAGAAGACTTTCTATTCGATTTCTGTGGCCTATCCATCTATCTCAAGCTCATTCATGGGCCCAGGTTAAGAACTTCTATTACATTTACTTAGCAAGTCTACATGGTTGTAAACTATTTACCACTTGTAATCTCAAAGGGCAATATTACATTTTCAAGGAAAAATACTATTGCAATTATACAATACAAACAATATAATTGCTTATGGTCAAATTGATTTGATATGATTTTTATTAAGCTTTACTTGTTCTTTTTTAAGAATTAGATTATGATTAAATTATTACTACAATTGGTCTCCAAATTCCATCAAGTAAAAATTTTAGGACACCTTTTCTGTTTTCCTTGTTCGATGATGATGCTAACTGGACAATATAAAAAGATCAGCATCATAGAAACAATTGCAGGCTAAGCAGTAAATTACTCTGTTCTCAATTCTAGATACTTTCAGACAAGAATTTTCCTTTAGACTAAAAATACTTCCATACAGATGCTGCATGAAGAAAAAGATAAGGTTAGCAAGAAATGATGGGCAAAGTTAAAGAGAAGGATAGCAAAGGGACTATGGAAAATTTGTAGTGACTTCTATCACAAGTAAAGATATCCCCTGGATCACAAATTTATTGAAACATTCTATTAAGGTGCCTAAAGCTGCCTGAATTAGTCCATGTACCTGGTAATTATAAAACCTTAATATACCTCAGGGCAATGTACAGGTTTTAAAAACAAAGATACCCAAATCCAACAAGAAATGGCTCTACAGGGGCGCCTGGGTGGCTCGGTCGTTAAACATCTGCCTTTGGCTCACGTCATGATCCCAGCGTCCTGGGATCGAGCCCCACTTCGGGCTCCCTGCTCCGCGGAAAGCCTGCTTCTCCCTCTCCCACTCCCCCTGCTTGTGTTCCTGCTCTTGCTGTGTCTCTCTCTGTCAGATAAATAAATAAAATCTTAAAAAAAAAAAAAAGAAATGGCTCTACATCCCCTTAAGGAATTTCCCCATGGTGTATACGCTTTTATAAAAATATTTAATGAGAAACAGAAGTGCTTAATGTGGCTGTCAGACACAGGAATTAGGATTTGAGTCACTCAATACATTTTTTTGAAACAAATGTTATTAAAAAAATTTTTTGTAGGTTTACTTCTTTCTTTATGCCCACATTTTCTCACAAAGAATTGAGGGCTGGTTACACAAACACAAATGACACCAGAAGATAAATAAATCTGAGGAAAACTAATAAAATAAAAATACAATTAAGAAATAAATGCTAGGGTTTAGATTAGTCTGTGGAAGGCAAATCACCTGGTCCTACCCAGTTTCTGGAGCTAGGCTTCTATCAGCTTAAACCACTGAGGGAAGCAGAGTCCATCTCAAGAGCTGGCAGTATCCAAAGAGGAAAAACAAGCCATCGGCTACACAACTTTTCTTAACACTTGTGTTTCCATCACTTCTAGAAATGTAGTCAACACATACAACCATCCTTTCTAACAACAATGAAAGGCCCAAATATAAACAATTTGCTCTTGCTCTACTTTGGTTTTAGTTTGGGAGGTAACCTCAGTAGCTTTGAAATGAGAAACAAAAATCCTACTCCAATACTTAAAATTGTAGCCGTCACTTAAAGAGAAATCTGTCATATATATATATATACTGCAGAAATAACATAAGACCCAAAGAAACGAAAAACTGTAAGAAAAGATACGGTATGAGACAAAACAAACATTCACTTTCACCCACTGAGAAGTGGACAGTAATAAATGACTTTAAATAGGCAGGATCTGGGTCACATATTAAAACAATACCAGGAATGCACAGGTTATCAGTATTAACATAAGTAGTCTATAGTCGTCTTCTCTGATAATAATTATTATACCTCAATAAAGCAGAAAAAAATAAATTATAAATAATTTTAAAATTTTAAGAGAGAAAAATATACGATGGCCTTTCTTAGATTTTTGAAATATATATGGTCCTGCCTTGATGAAGGGGGATTAAAGTTCTCTACCCAGGTCCCTTCAAGTATTCAACTAATTAGTTTAAAAAACAAATCACATAATCATCACATTAAATTCTTAACTGACCAGCGAGGAAGCCCTCAATACATAGTAAAACAGTATAGAACAATTTACATTATAAACAATGTATACATTTTAAAATATGAAAGCCTGCGCTTAAGGAAACAGTTGATTTTATTCAACTTCCCTTGGGACTTTTGTCCATATACAATTTAACTGAAACTGTGCAAGTCAGATGGGCAATATTTAGAACATATTAACCTGCTCTTCACTTACCTGGTCTTTCTCATGGGGTAGAAGGCTGACAGGTGGTAGCGAGGATGGGAAAGCACTGGGATATTTGGGAGCCCCTTTGCCATCTAAGCTTCCATAATTGACCCTGTACTGCGGTCCATCTTTCAGTAACCTCCCGTTGTTCACTGCGCGTTTAGCCCCTAGTCGCAGCCGCTGCTGAAAGGCTGGGTTGTTGGTGGTGCCTGTGAGATCACTTTGACTTCTGAGATACTTCTCGATGTTCTTCAGGGAGGAGCCATTTGGCTCCTCGAGTCCTTCAATTGCTCTCCTTAGAAGTTTATTCCAATCCACATTGCGGAGATCATTACATGATCCCCTAGACCCCTTGGTTGACTTGGGAAAAGTGCCTGGTTTAACTGATGAAAAGCGCCCAGGGTTGTCTGGGTCCTTATAGGAGGCAAGGCCTTTGTTGGTGACTTTGAGAACTGAGCCATCCTGAACACTGAGCTCCAGCTGCTCCGAGACTGTCTTCTTATCCAACCCATGGGAAGTGCTGACTGCATGGCAGATTCTCTCTTCAGAGGGCCTTTGCTTTTGCTTTTTTATTTTCTGTATAGCTTCAAGAATCCACTCTGTGTAAAGTGGGTTTGCAAGTTTTACCATGGTTGACAAATGACTTCTTCAATACCAAAGTTACCCATAGAGGTTCTCCTTGTATTTAACAGAACTTGAACATTTAAAAGTCATTTACAACTCAACAAACGGGCAGAATATTCCAGACCTTATTAAGCAAAACCTCACAAACATCCATCCTTAAGAGATTAAAAACAGGACACACTGGAAATGTTGATAGTTGTCTTATTTGACCAACAGGAAAGACTGCATTCGGGCGAAGAACATCTTTAACAAGGAAATCAAGACCTTAAAGGATAAAAAGGGGGGAAAAGGCTCTTAATAATGGAACTTCTAAAAATAAAAGGCTCTTTAGTATTATTTTTCAGATGCAAAAGGACTACAGAAGTAATGACAGGCAGGTATTATGTAACAAAGCCACAGTGACTAAATTTCCTAACCAGAAACTGGGTCATAGTCTGAGAAGGAAATTTTTTTAGGATTTTCACTTGTTATTTATATGAAGTCATTTATGGGGTATTTAAAAGATCATACCTAAGTTACTTACTTAGTGGATTAACCCTTATTGAAATTAATACAATTACATGAATGGTTCAAGATATATGTCTATAAAAACAATCATTAACATAAAACCAACCTCAAAGAAAAAGTCTATGACACAAAAACTCTGAGGAAAGTAAAAGTGACCCTTGAACAATGCGGGGAATTGTCAAAAATCTATGTATACCTTTTGACTCCCCAAAAACTTAACTACATATAGCCTACTGTTAACTGGAAGCCTTACACAACATAAACAGTTGATTAACACGTTTTGTATGTTATATGTATTTTATACTGTATTTTTACAATAAAGCTTGAGAAAAGAAAATGTTATTAAGAAAATATATTTACAGCACTGTATTTAACAAAAAAAAACAAAAACAAAACAAAAAACCATGTGTAAGTGGACCCATGCAGTTCAAACCCATGTTGTTCAAGGGTCAACTGTACATTAACTTTACTTCAAGAAATCTTAAACTTGAAAAAAAAAAAAAAAAGGCGGCAATAATCCTGATTCTTCTATTTCAGCTAGATATTGTATTTCCCAAGTCTCACACGTAAGAAAATTTCCCAACTAGCCACTTCTACAGAATCATATCCTCCCATCCCTTTGCAAAAGGTCTGTGACACTCTCTAATCCACAGGTTAGAAAACTGAAACTAATATGGTAATACAACCCTTCACCTTTTAAATAATATACCATTCTAGGTATCTTAATACCTGCTCAATACAAGGAAGGTTCATACAAATCCGATTCCAGGAAAACAGTTGTACTGCTCTCTGAAAGCCTCCTGGTGTACACCAAAACCACCCTACATCTCCAATCTCTATTGAGTGTACCTGCAAAGAACACTAGGAGAAAGTGCCCTGGCCTGGGAGTTTGGTCAGATCTGGGCTCTAATCTTGCCTTCCACTGATAATATCCACATCTGAACTCTTTTTATAGTTTCAAGTTTACAGAGTAGGCTCACATGTAATTTGTCATTTAATCTGCAAGACAACTCTATGGGTAAACTGAGGTTCAGGGGAAGATGGAACTCACTCAAAGTAACAGTCTATTGTAAACTTAAGGCTCAAATGCCATTATTCTAAAAAATCCAAGTCCAGTGCTATCCTCACCTGAGCCACACCTGCCTCTGAAATCAGACTAATGGTATGAAAACTAGCTCTACCAACATCTAGCAGAGACACCCTGGGTAAATGAGTTAAGTTTCAGTCACCTTACCCGTGGGGAAATAACAGTATAACCCTCACAGGAGTGTTAAAAGAGAATTACGTGAATATGATATCTAATAGTCAACATACAGTAGCTATCATCACTTCCCATTAATGCAATGTCTGTCACTTTGAAAAATACCTCATAAAAAAATTAAATTTATTTCTGGTTATTTATTTATTGTACCTACAAGGGAATAATAACATCTTTCCTCAAAACTTTAGCCAGATATAATGAAAAACATAATATTTGCTCTGTTGCTGAAAAACTGGGCCATTGAACTATACTTGCTCAGTCAGCTTGAAAGAGGCAATTTAAAAAGGACTGTCCTCTTTGCAGTCAGTAAACTGTAGGTTCACTCAATTTTTTTCCCCTCGGATTCAGAAACTTGGGGCTAAAGGGACTGGAGAGGTCATCCCATCTAATCTCTAGTTATCCAGTAAAAGATCCCTTGTTCAATAACCCCAAGAGATGGGTCATCAAGTCTTAAAATACTTCCAGTGACAGAGAATTTATCACTTTTTGAGGCAGTTCACTCCACTGTTGGACAGCTCTAACTCTAATAATATATTCTTTGCTCACAAGAGCCAATATCTGTCTTCCCGTAACTTCTACCCTTTAGTCTTGGCTTCCCTAAAACAATCCCAAGGAATTCTTACTAATTCTTTAATATGACAGGCCTTCAAGTATTTGAAAACAAGAATCTTTTGAAAACCACTAAAATTGAACTCCACTCTACCTCCCGCCCTACTTTAGACCACTCATATTCCAGTTCCTTAACACTTCCACATCACATGGTTTCCAAGCACTTCCTTCTTTTGGTTGCTCACTAGTTTGGCTAATGCCCATCTTAAAATCTGGCAGTCCAGGCATTATCCAAGTATAAATGTAATCCAAGGTTACATGAACTTTCTTAACAGCCTTGCCACACAACTGACTCATGCTATGCATGCAGTCCAACTAAAAATCCCAGATCTACAAAAATGCTGTCAAACTGAGATTTTCCATTCCCCTCCTTGTGCAAATATAAATGCTGGGATTTAAAATTTATTACAGTTCAAGTTCATTTTGTTGGTGGTTTGAGTCTATCTTCCAACCCGTTAGATCATTTTGAATCTCGATTCTGTCATCTATGTCATCTACAAATCTAATAAGCACTCCCCTTTGTGTCATTATATAAATCACTGAAAAAAATGTTAGACTTGGAATATGGTGTGTTTAGGAATGAAATCACTGGCTTTCATAATGCAACTACTTTCGAGATAGAACATGGGAATCATTGTGTTATTAAGTTTAGAATAGGACACATCTTTTCAAAGTAAAACAGTTTGGGGCAAATTTCATTAGAAGACATTTCACTATGTCCAAATAATTTTTTCATCTTTCATCATTTACCCAGGATGAATCAACTAGTTTAATTTGATTGTACAAAATACAACTACAGGAAGCAGGAAGAGAGGTCACAGAAAAGTATACAATATTGCAAAGGTGGTCTCAGGCATTTTGGTTACACAAGTAAATGAACATACCTTAAAACAAAAACTAATAAATACTCAAAATATACTTTCATTACAAGCTATTACCACAATCTTTACAATCAACAGAATCGTTCATATCCATTAACAACACATTTCTTTAAGACTGACATTTTGTATCTTAAAATATAATAAAATAAGGGAAAATACCAGAACTGGAACTCCAAATGTATTAACAGTCCATGACAAAAAAGAAGATTGTCCAAATCTTCAAGCAAATCTGCCAAAGGAAAAAAAAGTAAATGTTAATTTGGGCATAAAGACATCCTTCAACTTCAGGAACCATCTATGGATCTTCACAACTATCCAATACAAACAACTGCAATGAGCTTATTAGCACTTTACTTTTGGTGCTATATTAACTCTTTCCTACCACTTACGGGTATTTAAGAACATGGAATTCAGGACAGGAAATGAAGCCCCAAAGCAGTGCTTAAAGAAAAAAATTTGGGGGCGCCTGGGTGGCTCAGCCAGTTAAGCGACTGCCTTCGGCTCAGGTCATGATCCCGCTCCGGGATCGAGTTCCGCATTGGGCTCCCTGCTCAGCAGGGAGTCTGCTTCTCCCTTTGACCCTACCCCCTCTTGTACTCTGTCTCTCAAATAAATAAAATAAAATCTTTGAAAAAAAGAAAAAAATTCTGCTCTTAACTTTAAGACCAGATGTGTTTCCCAAATTTTAAAACCCAGGTTGTGATAGGGGCACCTGGGTAGTTCAGTCAGTTAAGCGTCCGACTCTTGATCTCAAGGTTTTGAGTTCAAGTCCCACACTGGGTGTGGAGCCTACTCCAAAACAAAAACAAAAACAAAAAAAAACAGGCTGTGATAGAGTCTAAGAAAGAATCTTATCGCGGGAAAAAAAAATCTTGGTATTACTCAAATAGCCAGGCAGGTATAACATTTTGTCTGAAAACAAAAAAGTCAAATGCTGTTTGAAGCTCAGTTACTAACTTTCCAGGAAACATTCACTATTTGTCCCAAAGGTCCCTGGCATCTATGTACTGACTGGATAATCAAGATATGGCCAATAACTACACCTAAGAGAAGGATGTACCAGTTTCCACAAGAGTCACTTCAGGACCATAGTGATCATTTTCACTTCAAAGGCAAAAAATAAATTTAAAACAACATTGTGAATAACTGCATTTTGATCTTATACAGAACAACCAAGCAACCTTAGATCCTCCTTTTCCCCTCCCCCAGCCACAGACACACACACCCCACTCCTCAATTTAATCTCAAAATTAGCTCTCATCTGACACCAACCAACAGAGTTAATTAGGCAGAAGCAGATGTAACTCAGCAGCTCTATGCTACAACCAGAATCAGTGTTAAAGCGTACACACACACAGAGCTAGGAGAGGAACAAAATCAGTAGTCGCTTATCTGTAGCCAATTCTCAACTAAACACATGTATATTATCCACTGCAAATTTTTTTAATCTTAGGTGGGTTTGTTACTGACATCCCACTGCCCCACTGTAAATTGGTATATGCTAAGAGAATAGATTGAAAGCCAATTTAATTTTAGTCTAAGCAGTATCTAACTAGAAAGGCAAATCTACAGGAAAAAAAAATGCATTAATTCATTCAAAAGCCAAATAGAAATGCTTTTTTCCCCCTGATTTGGAATTAGCCACACCACTTCTCTTTCTCAGAGCACTAGGATTTGTTTTACATGTAGATAGGACATTCTATCAGACGTACAACCCTAAAAATCATTATTCTCTTTTCATTTTTTTTCTATAAAATGAAAGTTGGACTAAAAGGCTATCAAAAAGAGAGTGAATCATTCCAAATTAATTCTGGGGACTCATGCGACATCAAATTAAATTATTCTATTTTCTAAGGTTTTGAATCACTTTATTTTTAACTACAAAATAGTATCAGTAAATTATATGGTTGTATGGATGTATTTACATCATTCATTACAAACTATTCTAAACAGATCTAGAGAAATGCTTAGTCCAACACGAGCTTTTGGCTTCATTAGTATTATATAAATATCAACACTATTCAGAAATATTCACATCAGCATAAGAGGAGTCAAAATACCCTGGATTATAAATATTATGTGAAACCTCCTCAACGCTTTCACTAAAGCTGTGTGTTGTTTCAAAATCAATGTCATAACACTCGAGTCATATCATAGATGAGCCAAAAACAGTGGTTAAAAAAAATAAAGATTAACAATAGAGTTTACTCTTTTGTCATCCCAGGTTTTACTGGCTAACAGTTATTTTTAGTTTTCTCACTTTTATATGCTCCTGGATTTTTTCACAGCCTATTATGTAACTGAGTGAGGATCCACAAATCTTAACAGTATCTTCTGAAACAGAACATACAGTGCTTAAGGGAAGAGACCTTAACTTTTTTTCTTGTATAACTACTCAGCACAGGCTATTTGCACACTTGCTCAAAATAGTGTCCACAGTTAACAATAGTGTCTGCTATCTGACAACACCAAACATCATCCCATTTGTTAACTTTCAAGTCCTGGATATATCTATTTCCCTGAAAATTAATGCTCAAGGCCCCAAATATGTGGATTGGAAGAAAAGGATACAAATATTAATCAAAGAACCACCAACAAAATTTAGGAAGATATTCCCTGTATGCAGCCCTATGGTAGGTACTAGAGGCATAAGAAGCAATTCAGAAACAACAAAGCACTGTTTGGTAGTTCTTCAAAAAGCTAAATAGGAAATTACCATAAGACCCCACAATTCAACATCTAGGTATATACCCTGATGAACTGAAAACAGTTACTCAAATAAGTACACACACACACACACACACACACACACACACGTTCATAACAGCACTATTCGCAATAGCCAGAAAGTGGACGTAGACCAAATGTCCATCAATAGTTGAATGGAAACTGGGTGATGGGCATTAAGGAGGGCACACAATGGAATGAATACTGGGTATTGTATGCAACTGATGAATCACTGAACTCTACTGGAAACTAACAATACACTAATGTTAGCATATTAATACTAATAATAATACACTATAATACACTGAAACTAATAATAACACTATGTTAATTAACTGAATTTAAGTAAAATAAAAATTTTTTAAAGCAATAAAGTAAAAAGTTAAAAACAAACAGGTGAATGGATTAACAAAAGATGGTATATCCATGCAGTGGAATATTATTCAGTCATAAAAAGAAATGAAATACTGACACATGCTACAGTGTGGACGAACCTTAAAAACATGTTGCAAAAGAAGCCAGACACAAAAAGTCACATATGGTATAATTCAATTTATATGAAACATCCAAAATAGATTAATTCATACATAGAACATAGATTGGTGGGGCCTGGGGAGTGGAGAGATGAAGAGAAACTGCTTAATAGGTAAGGGATTTTATTTTAGTTTGATGAAAAGGTTTTGGAACTAGATAGAGGTGGTGGTCACACAACACTGGGAATGTACTAAATGTCACTGAATTTGTTCACTTTAAATGGTTAAATTTATGTTATGTAAATTTCACCTCAGTAAGTCATTAAAAAAAAAAAGAAGAAAGCACTAAACTATAATACTAACCATTTTCTGACACCTACTGTGGGTCAGGCACTTTACATAGATTATCAGTACACGTACACAGATTATCAGTAAACCTTAAAACAACTCTGTAAGGTAGCACTGTTGCCCAATTTTGCAAAAAGAAAACTGAGACATGACTTGGTCAACGCTTCAGATCACTAAGTCATGAATGATTTTTACTTTAGATGCTAAAACTAAACTCTTTCCTGTGTCTCCACTGGCTTTCCAAATTAGACTCCTTGGATCTCTTGTGAGAAAGTGCCTCAGGTATCACCTCCAGATGCCCCTGTGGGTTAAACACTAGGGTTACATAATTCCTTGCACCCAACAAAGGAGCTCCATTTTAACACTCCCATTCATAATAGGCTTCTCCTGAAGATTCACTTCACAGAAAGGGTTCCTCTGACTACAGAAGGGTAAAAGTCTGGAAACCACTGTGACTTTACCTTGCTGAGTGGGCACAACACCCCTTGAGTGGATGGGATGTAAACTGGACCTTGAAAGACAAGGTAGAACTTGGACAACTGCTCGGTTTCTTCACCCAAATGAAATGAAAATACAAATCCTTCATGGTCCAGTAAAAACCAACACCTTCTCAGAAGCCCTACATCTCTTTGTCTAACAGGAAGCTTTTAGCTATCTTAATATTTTAGCATTCATTTCCCACTTTGTATTATGCTCATTTGTGTCCTGACCTCATCTCCCTTACTAGAACTGTGAAATTCTTAAGAGCAGGATTCATGTTTGATTTCACCTTTGTATGCCCTTAGATTCCCCAGGACCACTACTTGAACAGAAGAGGGGTGCCGTGCCTATTTGCTAGATGAACGCATCAGTGAATGAATGAAGGGAATCTAGCAGAGGGCACAGGAGCTAAGAATGAACTGCCTAAAAAAAGGGACACCAAGTCCACGTGCATGCCTTGAGCCAGTTACGTGCTGAATAGAAGTAAGAAAGTTGGATGTAACAAAAACCAGGCTGAGGCGTGTGAACATGACAGATGAAGTAATAGGAAGCCAATGCAGGAGTAGTGACACAATACGGCATAGTGAAGTGCACCCACACACACGCACAAATTTGTTGAATGTCTGAATCACTCCGGCAATAGTATCCATCCAATATAAGTTGAAGGGAAGGATGACTGAACAAACAAAAGCAACCAGGACTTCATCTCTCCCAGTATCAATCTTGTTCAACTTATATTTATGAGCCTAACTCAGCAGCAAGCCCAGAGTAGGCACTCAATAAATGTTAATTGAATTGAGTATTTAATTCCCCATTTTTTGGGGAATAATACTAAATTCTTTCTCACTACTCATTAACATCGAGAGTTTTCAATTCACAAGCTAATAATGTTTTCCAAGGATTTTTAAGAGGCTAAATCACCATGAAAATTATCATTTCAACTAATACATATTATATTAATTGGAAGTTTAATTTTTCATGTCATGCTCTCCTAGTTGACAATATCCTTGTTATGTCATTAAACTATAATTGTGTAAAGCTGCTTCAACAAACAATAACTGAACCATCAATAAACTATTATGGCTTCCATAATCCCTAGCAAAGATTAGTTTCAACATCATCATCACAAATTAGTAGAGACATGCCCCAAATCTCCTGGTGAAGCCCAAGAATTAGGTTTGCATAGTCATCCCTACATTTAAGTGCTCAATAGTTTCAGTCTCTAAACTTTAATCACACTATTAGGAACCTCACAGGAAATATGATCCCTTGTAAAACAGAGGATTTTAGAGACAAGATGAAAAGTCATTTGAAGACATCAGGCCTTTGGAGCCAGGGTACACTGATTGGTAATGATATTATTATAACTAAGCACTCTCATTTAAGAAATAATCAACTAAATTTAGAATGTCTTTTTTTGGCATTTAAAAATTCCTATTCAACCCTAGATTTCTTCCTGATTATAAATTAGCTTTAACCAGGTTTAATGACAAAGACTGAGAACAATGTATTGAGAAAAAAAATCTGACATGAGTATTTAAAAGATTATTTTGAAAATACAGATCATAAGAATTCTGCATTAGCTTTATTAAAAATGTCTTCAAACAGGATATCTTGTATAGCCTGAAAACCAATTAGGGTTCCCCTCTGAGAACCTCAAGAAAACTATAGATCTATTTTTAAAAATGAACACATGTACATACAGTCATTTGCATACAATTTCAAGGGTTTATAGGACCTCTATCACCTATCCCAAGACGACTAAGGCCCACTAACTACTCTACTTACTTTAATATACACAGAGAGATCAATAGTTTTATTGAGTTTCAAAGTAACTATCTCTATGTGTGCTTTATTTATTTATTTTTTTAAAGATTTTATGTGAGACAGACCACGAACAGTGGTAGGGGGGAGGTCAGAGGGAGAAGCAGACTCTCCAGGGAGCCTCAGTGACTCTGAGGCTCGATCCCAGGACCCTGAGATCATGACCTGAGGAGAAGTCAGACGCTTAACCGACTGAGCCACCGGGCACCCCTCTGTGTGCTTTAATGAGGACATGTTACATTATAAGAAAGTTATTCTCATTGGTTCTGGATATTATCAAATAGGGGTCTGGAATCTTATTCAACAAGGAGGTGTGCTGTGATGGGACATACCTAGAAGAGTTCAGGGATCAAGTCCCCACTTTGCCAGCTACCTAAGTTGTGGGATACTGGACATGTTAATCAATCTAAGTCTCAGTTTTGTCCTCTGTGAAAAAGATTATACATCCCTGTTTGGCAGAACTGTTAAGAGGAATAATTGAGATAACAAATATGAAAGAACCAAGGATGGTGGCAGACACATAGCAGGAACACAATAAAATGCTAGCTCATAAAAGGAAAAAGGGCAATACAGTCAGCTGGAGACCTGTAAAATCTAATCTGGTTGAACTTCTGTCTATATGACCATTTTCTCCTAAGAGACAGGGGAAGTCAGCACCTGGCCCTTAGCTATAGTTGCAGACAAGTAAAAATTCAAGACAGCACACAGAAGAAAGTGAACAAAAGCAAAAATAGATCTGTAATGGCAAGGATAGGGTCAAGAACAGTGTATTTTACTCATAATCATACATCTTTTAAGGTCAATAAAGCTTTTAGAAGATAATACCGCACAGGAGAATATCTTCTTGACCTGAGGGTAGGAAAAGAGTCTTAAAACAAGACACAAAAAGCACTAACCATAAAGAAAAGACCAATAAATTTGACTCCATTAAAATTAAGAACTTCTGTTCATTAAAAGACACCGTAAAGTAAGTGAAAAAGCAAGCCACAGAATGGAAGTAGGCATTTGCAACACAGACACATGACAAAGGATCTGTATCTAGAGTAAATAAAGAACTTTGAGAAATACCAATAAAAGACACAAGGCCAATTTAAAAAAACAAATAAATAAGGGGCAGACTTGAACAGGAATTTTACAAATGAGGAAATTCAAATAGCCAATAAATATATGAAAAGCTATTCAACCTGATTACTAACCAGTTAAATGCAAAGTTTACCAGATTGGCTAATTTGAAAAGCTAGCAAATCTGAGATTTGAAGAGGACAAGAAGCAATGGGAATTCTCATATCACAGAAGGAAGTGTGGTCTGGTACAACACTTTGGAAAACAGTTTGACTAGTACCTAGTCAAGTTGAAGACAAGCATACCTCATGACTAGAGCGACCATACAAATCATCCAGACACTTTTGAGAATTAAAGGTATTCTATTAATAATTACACTGTGACAACTAAGCTAGCATAAATGGTCACCCTGCCCATGAACTAGCAATTCCATTCCTAGGTGTACACCTTAGAGAAACATATGCATTTGTGTAACCAGATGACGAGTACAGGAACACTCATAGCAGCTCTTTTCACAATTTCCCCAAACTGGAAACAACTCAAATATCCAACAGTAGAATGGATGTTTAAAAAAAAAAATTTTTGTGCAAGATTGTGAGTCTTACAAAAAGGTGCTTTATTAAAGGTGCTTTGGAAACGCAAATTAAAACATTTTAAGGGAAGAAAAATATCCCTTCATCACACTTCTCCCATCCATGCAATATTACCATTCTGCAAGCAAAGACTGATCACTATAGCTCACACATCCCTAACTTTCATAAAACAATTTTCTTTCTGCCTACTTTATACAAATACAAGCAAGTATATGCATGTGGAAAACTGAAGGTATTTTGTAGAAAACGATCTAAGAGACTGAAAAGTCACCTGTTAGGAATCCTGGCATTTAATAAAGCCAGACCAGTTGGTTAACCAGTAAGTAAAAATCCATAAAGTTTTTTGAAGTACATTAAAATTACTTATTAAATTCCTCAGCTACCTTTCCACACTCACCCTATTTTACCTTTCATTCACATTATGCCTTACATGTAAAGCAGTTTCAATCTTATCTTCACAAGAAGCGCATGAGATAACATTTGGCATAACAGCAATGACGGAACACCCACTCTACTCAGAGGCCCAGGTATGGTTGGTAGGTAAAACTTCTACTGATCATGTTGTCACCCCCAACCAGTCATTCCCCTAAATTCCTCCTTTAATGTTACCACCTTCCTCTATCTTCTCTCTTTTTTTTAAGTCATCATTTCACCTCCCAACCTTCAACCCTAAGTAGAGGTTCTCAGGTAAAAATCTTATCCTTTACTGAAACATGCACTATTTTCCTATTCTTCTTAAAAACATAAGAAGATTGCCCCAATTCATTTTGATACATATGTGAAGAATTTATGGGTAAGAATGGAATGAATGGAGTGTTTTATTTCAGGGCTATCCCTGAAAATCTAAGATATACAAGTAAGACAGAAGAATGTACTTCACTCACAATTATACCAAAATAATAATAACTTTTTTGGAGCACCACAGAACACTATCCCAACATAATTAATTCCCATGTGCTACTTTCATCTCCTGTCCATATACAGAGGAGTCTTTATATACTCTACCTTGAATTTCTTCCTACCACCACCCCGAACATACTTGATACTAGGTTCGTTGGTTCTCTTTTCTTATTTTCCACATCTGTAATTCTTTATCACTATTGTCTCACAACCTCTGTCCAATACTCTGTTTATCACATCCCAATACCTTCTCCCAATTGCATGGCTTAAAACTCCTTCATGGGGCACAGGAAACCATTTGTAATCTAGCCCCTCCTCTTCCTTTGCCCCTTGTCTCCCACAACTTCCTGCACTCTACCCATACCAAAGTACTTACAAATTCAAAAAGACACTATGTCCTTTCCCAAGGTAATACTGGAGCTTCCCTGAGACAGACACCCTGACCAGACACCAGACCTTCAGACTCCAGCTCAAGTTTCACCCAAGAAATCCAGCCTGTCAACAACCTGGTCTTCCAAAGTAACACCTTTCTTTGCCCTATCCCCACTCCTGGTGCAGTCAACCAAATCACCCAGACTCACTGCCCAGCCCCACCCATTTTTTTTTTCCACACCCGCCACCTTTTCTCAATCCCCGTAAGATCTTCTGCTACAGATATTATGCAAGTTCTGCTCTGCTGTCTTATCATCATTCAAGAATCTCCCAAGCATATCCATGTCATTCTTCCATGTTTTAATGTTTCATAGACCCCAGACTTCCTTTATAATTCCAATGCCAATTTACACAGATACCTGCTTCCCACCACAGCAACTGTACTTGCTCCTCACATTCCCCCAATACTTCCCCCAATCCAATATCTACTCTGCACTGCTCTCAATACCACTCCATATCCACCACACCCAAACCCATTCTTACTGTCCCAGATAACTGCAATCCCACCTTTCTGCATCATTTCACCTACCCTCACATACCCCTCAGTTCCCCTTCCACATCTCCAATGTTGCACCTCTCCCTACCCTCACTTTGCACCTGCTTGCACACCTCCCGTTTCCTCTCGCACCCACCCCCTCAGTCTTTCTAGACATTCACTGGCCCCCCACCGTTCCTACCAGGTCACTCCCACTCAGAAAACCCCTCCAAACCCCCGCCTTCCAACCACCCGAGCCCCGCCCCCACCCCGGTATCGCCCCGCCCCCTCCACCATCGAGCCCCGCCCCTTGCCCTGGAGGCCCTGCTGAGGGGCGGGGCCTGTCCCTCCTCCCTTTTCCCCCGCCCCCTACCGTCACGCTCAGGGGCAGCCTGACCCCGAGCGGCCCCGCGGTGACCCTCGCGCAGAGGCCTGTGGGAGGGGCGTCACAAGCCCCCGATCCCCCCACCTTCCGCCCCCCTCCCGCCCAGTCTCCTCCCCCTGGGAATGCGCGGGGTGGGTGACAGACCTGGCCGCGCGCCACCGCCACCGCGCCTGCCGGGGGCGCTGCCGCTGCCTGAGAAAGAAGCCGCGGCTGCCGCCTGGAGGAGGTGCCGTCGCCTCCGCCACCGCTGCCGCCGCCGCCAGGGGTAGGAGCTAAGCCGCCGCCATTTTGTGTCCCCCTGTTGTTGTCGTTGACATGAATCCGACATGACACTGATTACAGCCCAATGGAGTCTCATTAAACCCGAGCCGCGGCCCCGCCCCGGCGCTGCTCCATTGGACGAGACCACAGAGACTTAAGGCCACCCGTTGGCCTGCGGGTCTGTCCGTCACCCACACACTAGCCACTCTGCAGCCCATTGGGGCAGGTTCCTGCCGGTCATCTCGCCTCCGCATAGACACACCCCTCGACCCATCATCCCCCCCTCCGGAACCACCCCGGGGGTGGGTCCACTGCCAGTACCAATCAACAGACCGCGGAGCCCGCCTCTTCTGGGCACCTATTGGTCCATGCCTTTTTCTCTCTCCCAGACACCGCGCCACCTCTACTTCCACCTACCCGCCCCCTCTACCTCTAGAAATGGATTGGGTCTACTCGCAGGAGAAGCGCTTGGCCTTATTGGCTGCACACAACGCCAATCAGAGGGTCTTTTCCCTCTCCCCTCCCCCACTCAACCCCAAATACCCTAGCCCGCAGCTAAAGTTTGTGTGAGAGCTGATCGCTGGCGGCGGCCGCAGGATTTAGGGGTGGGCGCGGGCGGGCGCGGGCGGGCGCGCGCGGGCGGGCACGCGAAGTTAAAATTCGAGGTTCTCAGTCGCCAGCTCCCGCGGTGGAGCGCGCGGACGGGCGCGCCGCCCGGAGCGTTCCATCCCGCCCCCTCCTCCACCCTCTCCCGTCCCGTCCCGGGCGACTACTCGCCCGCCCCCTGGCTCGCATCCTTACCCCCCACACCCCCCTACCCTGCAAGCCCCAGGCCGGGTGCAGGCAGAACGATGTCGCTGCAGCCTCCTCGCCATCCCATGCCGAAGGGGAGCAAGCCCCCTACCCGCCGGGCGTGCACCCCCCGGCTCCACACTCGCCCGTGTCTGCAAGCACGTGCACCGTTCGCCGCTGCCTCCAGCCACCCCGGTCCCCGGCTAACCTCGCCTGCAGCCCGGCCAATCGCTTGCTGCCCTTTGTTGCTGCAGCCCGGGTCTCCCCGCTGCCTTCCTCAGCCTCCGCCTCGTCCTTTGCCAGCCGCCCGGGTCCGCAGCGCCGCGCTCCCCCCGCCCGGGACCCACCGCCGCCGCCTCCTTCTCCTCCTCCGCCTCCTCCTCCTCGGCTCCGGGCTGCAGCGCACAGAGCCCGAGGCAGCGCCGCCCAGCCCCGCTCCCCCCGCGCCGCCAGCTAGCCCGCCCGGCCCGGCCGGGGGCGCAGCCTGGACCCCGCCCGCCCCAGTCCCCGCCCCGGGGGTACCTGCCTCCGCCCTGGGGGGCTCCGCTTGCCGCCCTCGAGGGAGGGCGGGGATGCCGGTGTCCGCGGGAGGATGGGGAAGCCTGGGCCGTTTGGGGCGGGGAGTGTGCCCGCCAGGGCTGGGACTGAGAGGTGCGGTCCTCGCCAACGCGCCCCCCCCCTCCCGCCGCTGTGGGCCCCAAACTTCGTCCTCCACCCGGGCCTTACACCCTCGGGTGATCGCGGCAGTTTGGGGGTAGGAGATGCCTCGGGAGCTGTGTCTACCCTGATCAGGAGGAAGAGGGAGCAGTGACATTCAGCGACCGCGGACAGGGCACGGCGGCAGCATCCTTGGGTGGGAGTGGGGATGTCAGACGCGGGCAGGAGGGGGAAAACTGCCCCCTCAAGATGCCCTCTCCCGGCCTGCGATGAGCTGGAGAGCTCAGAAATGCGTTCTGAGTGCTTTCTTGGGCGGTGCAGCCGGGTGGCAGAGGTGCTGGGGGCGGGGGGAGTGGGGGAAAGACCGCTGGGGGGCCCTTCCCCCCTCTCCTCTAGCCAGCGCTCTAAGGAAGGCTGATGGCGAAGTTCGGTTTTCCAGGCTTCCCCTGGGCCCCCCGAGTTCCTGAGGCCCACATGAGGGAGGCTGGGGCTCCTCTGGCCGCCCAGGCGAGGCCACTCTGACGCTGCCCACATGCCTCCCAGCGCCCTCCAGACTAAAAAGAGCGTCCCTTGCTCTTCCCGAGGATGGATGGGTTGCTGGCAGGGGAGACTTCAGAAAATAGGAAAAGTAGGCTCGAGAAATGGCTCCTACAGAGTTGGAGTTCGAAGTTTCCCTTCTGAGGCGCCATTTCTTCGGGAGGGGGAGAACTATGGCTTTGTAAAAGAACCAAGTTCCAGGCTTGGTGGCCTGGGTGGAAAACCACCTGTTGACTGAAGTCTGTCCCTGGAATCAGGGAGATCTTGGGCCCTGGCAGGGTGAGGCAAAGTGCTAGGGAGAGGCCCCCGGCTTCCTGCCCTGGTCACCTCCAACATCCTCGTGCCGCTGACACTGCAGCAGCATCTTCAATTCCCCCTTCAAAACCACTGTGCCAACTAGGTAGGTACTTTGTTAGCGCAACTTATCTCAGACAAAACAAGCAGCACAACCCTGTCAACAAATGCAGAGCACAATACACACTTCACTTTGTAAAGATGTCTGCTCCTTTGGGGTGTGAGCTGCCCCTACTTACATGCTTCTTGGCAACAAGGTGAGAAAGGAGCTAAGACAAAGGGCACAGAGTTGGATGAAAGGATAGAAAAAGGGAGAGGGGAGCAGAAGAGTTGTAATACTACACTCAAAACTGTCACCGGTTCCATTATAAACCCCTTTTATAGGTGTTTTATTACTTGGTTGTTAGTTTTTAAAACACAAACCTCTTTAGATTAAATCTTGGCATTCGCAGGCTCAGCTCAGGGAAACAAAACACAGGGAAAGTTCCCCCATCCACCCCCGGCTTGGCTACTTTTGAGCTACATTACTGATAAAACAAACAAACAGCGGGTTGGGTTTCCTCAGTCTCTATCTCTTATTTAGTTATCTTCAGTAGCTGGCTCAAGGTGAATTTTTACAAGCCATTAGTTCATAATTCAGCCTAGTTCATTTAGGTATTTCAAAGAGTTGGACATTTATAAGGTAGGCTCTTTAAAAAATGCAGGTGCTGGGGTTTTTCTTCTCCCAAGAAGTTACTAAATAAACTTAAGAATCCTGGCAGACACATTAGCCTTTATGTTCTATTTTTCCCCCCTATGGTCTGCCCAGATGCACTTTATTTTGTAACTTAGATTTGAGTCCCCCAGACTGCATTTTATCTCAAGTAATAAAAATAAACCACGTCTTAATTAAAAACAAGTTTCAAAACCCCAAATCTGTACACTCAAACTGAGGTATGCTAAAGAAGCAACCAAAGACATTAAAAGCCAAAAAGTCCACATTTAAGAGGACTTCAGCCAATGAATTGTGGGAGATTTATGAGCATCTAACACTTGCTATCACTAATGAGTTAGCCACATCGATTTCCAGTGAGACACCTTAAGAGCCACCTTTAGAGAGAAATGGTCCTTATTTGCCTAAACTTGTGCTCCTGTAACCCCAGGAGCTGGCAAACACAGAAGAAAGAAATATCTTTACCCAACATCTTGATGTGTTTTTTGATATTCTTTTCTTAACAAACATAGCTCTCTAACGGCCATGGCAAGGAAAGGGAATGTGTTGCTTTCCCCTTGATATTTCCCTCGGAGGTTACTTGTCCTTTGAGAAATCCTCGCTCTTCAGTTAAGTGGAACTGGAAAGGACAACAGAGACACAGCCAGAGAAACTTAATGCTTACTCCTAAACCTTTCTCTTATCTGTGGTATCTCACGTCCTCTGCTGAGCTAAACAGCTCAATTAAGAAGGTAACCTAGAAATAACTTGAACTGAAAACCAAGCATCCTGCAAAATTTGCAAGCTAACTGTGCTGGAGGATTATGAATCCAGGGGCTCATTTAACCAGTCCTCCTCCCTCCCCCAAAACAGCTGCCAGTAGCCACCTGGCAGAATTACTGGCCACAATTACTGACAAGGACATTCATACCGCTCAGTGAGGTCCATAGATCGCTGGCATCAGAATGATCTGGGAATGAGTGCCTAAAACACAGTTTCTTCGGCCTACCCCAGAGATTCTGATTCAGTAGGTGTCAAGTACGGCTCCCAACTCCACATTTTTAGCCCATGACTTGACTTGAAGCTTATGATCACTGAATTTGAGAACCACTAGCTAGGCTGAATCCTCTTCTTCCCCAGCTGGGAAGGAATATTTATTCTGTGAATGTCTTAACCAGGTTAAGTTCATCCCTAGTACTGGGATGATTCCGGGGTCTGACCTATTTGTCCTTGAGTTCTAAGGAAGGATAAAAAAGAATGCAGAGGAACTTCGGGAGCTGAAGCGAACCTGGAGGGTTTGATCTGTTGGGTTTGTTTACTTGCTCTGAGGCAAGTCAGACAAACCGCCTGATAAGAGGTATCACTTCTACAGACGTACTAACAAGTCCTTCTGGAGGAAATTAGGTAAGGAGGCAGCAAGCAGGGAACCCGAACTGATTTGTCCAGACCTCAGTGCATGATGAATCTACTTATTTCAGTTAGTCATTTAAAAAGCATTGGTCTGCACCCCACTTTCCACTGCCACATGAAATCCTCTCTTTTCATTGACCAGAAACGGTGTCCCCACAGGATCACAAGGTCTAGTTACATCAGTCAGGGACAGAGGGGTCCTTGATGGGTCAAATCATCCATTTTTAATAGGCTAGCAATTTTAATCTATGGCTTTGTATGAACAGCCCATATTATCCTAAATACCAGTATTCTGTACCTACATCCCATTTGTGTGTTCCCACTTAAAAATCATTAATGTCTTTAAAATGCATTCTGGATCAAGTCTACACTCCTTCATTAATCTACCTCTAAGGCTATGTACATCTGCACACAACCGATTACTCATCTCTAGCTTCTCCCAGCCCAACACACTCTTCTGTGCACAGCACACACAGTTCCCTCTGCGGCCCTGCCTCTCTACATTATCTGATGAAGACCTTGAAGAAGGAGTCCTCCAAATCACTGCTTGGCTGCTGCCTCTTCTATGAAGTTTTCCTGGTCTTTGCAGGTAGCCCGGAGAACTTTGAGCATACCTTTACTCCAGCCCTGGCACTTGTTAAGGGCACTGTTATTATTTGTTGAATTACAGAATAAATGAAAGTGCTTACCACACTCTCTTGTCACATTTTGCCCTTCTGTTTGCCGCATTAGCTTTTCTACTGCATAGACCAGCTTGATCATCTGTGTAAATGCCCTAGTACCTGACACATAGAAGCTGCTTAATAAAGAAACACGATGAGTACATACCTGTGGTTCCCAGGCCTGCCTGCATGTTAGAATCACCTGAGGAGTTTTTCAACCAGCCTAGTGCCTAAGTCCCACCCGAGGCCACTTAAATAAAAATACCTGGGGGTGTGGCCCATTCATCAGGGTTGTTTTTGTTTTGGGGTTTTTTGGGGGGGGGGGTTGGCTGTTGTTTTACATAGACTCCACACCCAACCTGGCTCTTGAACTCCTGTTGGAGATCAAGAGTCACATGCTCTACTGAGCCAAGCCAGCCAGGTGCCCCTCAGGTTTTTTTTTTTTTTAAAGCACCCTGTGCCATCAGAGTAAAAAAACATTTGTATAAACCAGCAGGATGCCTCAAATTAAGTGAGAAACTGAAGAAGAAAGGAGGATGGTAAAAGCTCAAAATTAGCTAAATGTTGCTAACTTTAGAGAGGGCAGAGTTCTCAGGGATCTTTTCATTTTTGTTGAGACTCAAAGGTGTGGTGGCCTCTTACTAATCATGAGTCTTAATAAAGATTCAATTTTTAGCACCAGGTTATCCCTAAGAAAATTTGAACTACCCCAATGGTTAATTTAATGATTCCCAGTTGTTTGGATCTTGAAATTTGGGGGAAACTGACAGAGTTGCCAACTTTTCATTTTGATAATAAGGGCATTTTTTAAAAAGAACTAACTGCCATCTACTATCTGCATCATCTCATAGAAGAAAGGGCATTTTAGCTCCCAAAATAATAAGAAAAACATACTCTCTGAATAAAGGATAGCCCCCCACCTCCATGAAATGAAAGTAGGCAACTTTACATCAACATGTAGAATTTTTCTTCCTCTTTTTTCCCCCGTTTCAATGCAGACAGTGAAATCGTATCTCAAGTCTGGCTAGCTGACCTGAGTACATTTAGAAATCACTAAGCTATACTTTTCCAGGGGTTAAGAAACTATACATCATGTTGAGAATCTAACCACTAACAATTTTCTCCAATATGCCTTATGCAATGTGCTCAACTAATCAAAGGTGGTTTTCCCTTATTCTATCTTCAATACAGGAAGAAAATACACAGCTCAGAGGGCCAGTTGCAAGAGAATATGGAAGAGAGCATCAAGTTAAAAGTAGGACACCAGATTTTTACCCATCTCTGCCACCAACTAATGTGTGTTCTTGGCAAATCACTGAGTAGTATTGTCTTAAAACTTGGGTTTTCTGGGATAGCATGCCCCATGTGGGCAGCGTATCCTCAGAGCTTAACACAATGCCTGGTTCATCGTAGATGCTCAAGAAATATTTGTGACAATGAAGAGATTAAATCAAGGGGGTTATTTTACATCATATATGTAAAATGGTCTTAACCAAGGCTCCAAATCCTACAACTTAAATAGTAAAGTACAAATCTCTGCCCTTATTAATTTATTATTAATTTACCCTGTGATTCCTAAAAGGTCATTAATTTTGTACGTAAAGTGCCTAAAGAATTGATGAAAGAATGAAACTTCTGAATAACTTTTTTTCCTACTGCATTTTTAATTGTAAACTTTTTATACATACTTGTCATAGAAAGCATGGATAATAACGCAAGAGAAGGAAAATAAGGAGAAACATTAGTTGTAGGTCCTTACACTGAAAGATAATTATTTTGGGACATTTTCTTCTAAGTTTTTACCTCAGTCAAGATTTGATTGTTAGTGGAGGTTGAGATAAAATTTTCAGCTAAGGAAACTAGAGAAGTAAAAAGTAACTTACAAGAACTTACTAGAATGTTGAGCCTATCAGAGGTTCTTATTATTCCATGTCTGGAAAAATACCAATTTTTCAATGGCATTACAGACAGAGATCCTGACATAGTCTTTCCAGCTATTAGGTGTTCAATGCACTCAACCTCCCATCATTCAAGTTAGCAAACCTAAAACATCCCAAACAAGGCCAAGGGGATCAGCCTGGTGAACAATTTGACCAGCCTGCTGCCTTTCCTGGTATTAGCAACAAACTGCTTGTGGGAGAACACGGTTGAGCTTGATCATAACAACCTCGCCAGAAATTCCTTCAGGGCTGGACCTGGGGTTGGTTTATATTCTCCAATTTTCCTCGCACATGGTAATAATAAATGATATTGAGTAAAATTAAAATAGAGGTAAGGAATCTGTTCTAAAATTCATAAATTAGACTGTAAACCTCATAAGCTTAAAGATTTCTTATGCAGTGTTTTACACATCATAAGCATTCAGGAAATATATGAAGTTTGGATAGATACATTTCCTAACCACTGTAAAACAGTACTTCCTATTACCAAATCAAAAACCACTTTTTATGTACGTTTGTTGAGGAGTATCTTTAAACATTTAACATTTTAGCATTTGACCAATGGGTGTGTTTTATTTATTATATACTACATTTGCTATTTTTTTTTTTGCTATGTATGTATATACATAGACTGGAGCCAGTCCCATCTGACTAAGACCAAGAGTTCCATACTTTATGGAGCTCCTCTCCATTCCCACAAAGGTTTTAACTGCCCCCTCTAGAGTTTGTGGCCTATTAATCCACTCCATGTGGCTCTTCAGTGGCTGATGACATACATATCTAATAGCTGAGATGGAGATCTTCTGTTTTCTTTCAATTGTAATGCCACACATTGAGTGATAACCTTCAGTAAACAGTCTATAATGACTCCTGATTTTGTTTCCTGAATCGTAACAGATAACCTGAAATAACAACTCATAAGTTCAGTTTATTTGTTGTTTGTAGTATCTCAATCTCTGGCAGAGAGGTTAATGTTCACCAAATATTCCCTGTGCTCCCCTACATTTCCTAGCCTTCCTTCCAATTAGGTTAGAACCCTGTGGCTAGTTTCAGCCAATGGCTAATGAGCAGAAGTGGCATGCATGACTTCTGGGTCAAGAGAGTTAAGGAACCAGGGTGGTCATTCTCCATTCCTCTCTTTCCCTTCCGAAGCATCTCACAAGCCATGTGTCCCAGAGGAGGAGCTACAAGTTGGCAGAGCCACAATTAGCCTGGACCCTTAAGTGATTGAAAGGAGCAGATTCTTCCTAACCTTCTCCTACACACACCCCACCACTTGCTTTGACATGTAATAGGAGAAATAAACATGGTTGTGTGAGTCCAAAGAGATGTTGAAGTTTGTCTACTACAGTAGGCAATAATGTTGCATAAGCTAAATTAATATATTCCCTAAAATACAATACTTTACAAATACCTGTCTTAAATCTCAGTGGCTGTCACTGAGGTAAGAGCACTTCCCTTCCCACAATTATCCTTTCCTCCAAGTACCCCACTTGACAGCCCACTGGCCAGAGTTGTGATGGATACGTCAGCTCTATCAAGTTATGTTGGAACTTCCCCATAGTACTTCAGCAAAACTACTGATGAGATGGAAAGAATTAAAAAGTGGATTTGCTTCTCCATGTGAATAAAAGCTGGGAAAGCCTGAAGCAGGAGTGTCCATTCTCAGGCGAGAATCTACCGTTTTGCCCCAACAGGGGAGAAAAGCAGGTCAGAATAACCTTAGTGCTTCAGTGTGACTACGTTGGCTTCCAAATAATTAACTTTCTCACCACTGTATAAGTTGAGCTTTTTTGAAATATGGACATTCCTTGGGATGACAGGGGCTGCTTCTGAGAGAGAAATTCTGCCCCAGTCCATTCTGTAGCCTCCTTGCATCTCCTCAGCCTAGTCCTGGAGCTCCAAGAAATGAGGAACGACCTAGGAGCTGATGTGCAACATGGCTAGGAGAAGCACATTCTATTCCTGCTAATTAGAGTAGCGGGACGCCTGTTGGTCCTTGGGTTGTATAATTCTGTGGCTCCACACAAAACCTCTAAAGATAAAAAACAGTGTGGGAACTCGGGATGCTGAAGTGGACTGAGAGAGCACGTTTGCGGAACATAGCTTTAGGGTGCTCGGTGTAACTATATTGTTAATAATAGTTAGCACTTAGGCAGTACTTACAGTGCTAAGTCATTTCCGCGAATAGGCTCATTTGATCATCACATTTCTTTTTAAATACTGCTATTATCTCCCATTTTACAGACAAGGAAACTGTGGCCCCGAGGTGTTGAGCAGCTGGAAAGAGGTCAGAATTCCCACCTGGCTCAACATTACCCTCTGGGGCCGCCGCTGCGGGGTGTGTGGGGCTGATCGCGAGCGTGGAGAGGCCCTGAGCAACCCGCCCTCCCGTACTGCCCGGGCGGCGCCCGTGGGCCAGGAGCAGCCCTGAGAACCGACGCCCTCACCCAGGCACGCAGGCCCGAGGCCCCTGGCCAGACAGGAGACGGGCGCCACCGATGATCGGAACGAACGGAGGAGGGCCGCCAGGGAGGGCAACGCGGTGTCTGGGGCGGAAGGAAGGCGTCGCGGCACGTGTCGGAAAAGAGAAAGAGAAGGTGCCGGGGCAGCTACGGAGGAAAGAACCGTCCCAGGCCAGGCCTTGAAGAAGCCTGAGGCCCAACCATTTCCAGGCTGTTAAGGACGCTGTAATAACCACTTTGGGGCTTGCAAAAGCCTCTCACTTCATTGCTCCAAGAATCCTTTTACAGGGAGAGAGACGAAGGGGCGAAGACACTACCGCTTCCCCCAGGCAGCCGGCGGGAGCAGGGCCTTCGCAGCGCAGGGCCGGTGCCCGCCGGGCCCTCCCCCGCCGCCGCCGGGCGATGCTCTGCGCCCCTGTCGTTCCGCATCGCACGGTGCCCGCTAAGTCACTCAGCTGTCACAGTCCGGCCTGGAGCCGCAGGGTACGGAGTCACCCCGGCGACACGCGCCCGGGCCGGGGGCGGGGGCCGGAAGGCCGGGCCGTGTCCGCGCGCGAAAGAGCACCAGCTGCATCTCGCCAAGTTGCTAAATTAGCCGGGCTGTTGTTTTGCTTTTAATTTTTGTGTGAATTCAGGAACAGGTCGCGGATGTCTTGGCAGCGTGTGAATGAGACCCTTTCCGAAAGAATTCCCCTTGCTCAAGGGCCGCTGTCAGGCGCACAAAACTCGCAGTGAGAAGCGGGCTTTGATAGAGGCCTCCTGCTCGCCCTCCCCGCTTCTGGTTACTCGGCCGCCCTTCCCCGCCGGCCTGCCTCCCGGAACCCCGCGCCTCCGGGGCCACCACCTCCCCGGCCTCGCCAGGCCGTGCGCCTGCCCCCTTCTAGCCGGGAAGAGGGAGCCAGGGCCCGAGTCTGGGCCTGGCGTGGCCTCTGCGCCCTCCGCAGTCCGGGAGCCCTCGCCCAGCCCAGTGGCTGGGGAAAGTAGGCAGAAGGTTCTGGAAACGGACAGGCTTGCTCCTGGACGAGCTGTACAATGCGCTGAAAATGTGCGCCTGCCTCCGGGCACTCCAGCCTCCCGAGTCCCGAGGCCATCACCAGCCCGACATCAACAAACAGAAGGGCCATTCCAGTGATGATGGCCCCAGACCATCATCATCATTTGTTGCTCTAGCAGAAAGCCATACACAGATGGTAATCCTAGTGTTGGTTTTCTTTAAGCAACCACACCCAAGTCCTTGCTGCCACCTGCCTCAATCTGCATGTGCCCGATTTCTCCCAGAGGGGTTTGCCCCAGGCCTCCTAGACCTGGCTCTCCAGCTTCGGGCAAGGCCACAGAGCCACAACACCCCAACTGGTTGCCTCGGCTGCTGCTTTTGCCCACGTGAGCCGGTGTCTCAGCTGAGACTAGGTAAGAATCGACAGGTCACATTTTTAAGAAAGTTTAATATATTTTAAAAGTACATGGTCAACCATGAACACTTGACGAAAAAGTACAAACAGCTAATAAATGTATGAAAAATGTTCAGATTCACTGGTTACTGAAGACCTGTGAGACAGTATTTTTTTTCCCTTCCAAAAGAGCAAAATGAAAATATGGAATCCTAAACACCGGCCTGCGTGTGACAAATTTAGCACTCAGTTGGGAGTCTAACCTGGTATGAGACTTCTGGAAAGTCATCTGACAAAGTTTATTGACAGCCTTGCAAATGCTCCACTCAGATGAGTGGGCTCTAAGTCAGGAGTCCTGACCACCCACCATTGCAGCTGTGTACCCCAGGACAAGTGACCTTGCCTCTTTTAAATCCCTTTCCTCAAATAGGAGGAAAGTGGGGCTGCTCCTCCCTACCTCACAGGGCTGTTGTAGGAAGAGAAAAAATATAGGCTGCTTAACAGTGATGCTTGCCGCAATGGTTGTTATAAATTCTCTTTGGCCCAGTAATCTGGACTGTCCCAAGGAAATACGATGAGATGTGGAGAGCGATTCATACACAAAAGCTTTGCGTGCACACGCACACACACACACACACACAGTCAATCTAGCATTACTTATAAAAACATGGAAACCACAGCCATGTACCCAGCATTAGAGGAAAAGTTAAGAAAATTATGGTATGGTTTTATATGTACACTCTGTGATAGCATGACATGCACTGTTCTATACCTTGCTTTTTTCAATTAATAGTATATTTTGCAAGTTTTAAGTGTGTCTGCAGGATGAGAGCCTAGCATTGGAATTGTTGGGTCAAAGGATGTGCATTTTACGTTTCGAAAACTATGGCCAACTTGCCCCATAGAGAGGTTGTCCAATGCACACCCCCCACAGATACTGGACAGCCTGTTTCCCCAGCTCTCTACAATAAAATTGTCAACCTTTTATTCTTGGCCAAGGTGAAAGTGGTAGCCCATTGAAATTTCAATTTGCATTTCTCTTATTATGAGTGAGGTTGAGCACCTTTACATATGTTTAAGAGCCATTCGTATTTCCTTTTCACTGAATTGTAGGCTCAAGTACCTTTGGCCGCAGTTTCTATTGAGTAGTGGGTCTTTTTTTTTTTTTGCATTGTTTTAGCCCTCTGGCTGACACATATGCAAATGTATTTTTCCTCCAGTTTATCACTTGTTTTTAAGTTTTGGGTGGTTTTGCCATTCACCTTAAAAAAAAAAAATGCATTGTCTAGGTTTTAAACAGTTGCTTTTTCTGTGCGGTAACACACTCTATTGTCCGCACCCACCAACTCTTCTCTCTCTGAGCGCCTTCAGGGCAGGGACCATGACTTTCATCTAGTTCACTCCGTGAAGCCCCAGTGGGCACCCACCAGATTCTTGTTCAGTGACTATAGTCCCACCTTGAGAATGAGTGCCAAGAACCTGTGCTCTTGTAGGTAAATTTACACAGTATACAAGGAAAAAACATTCTCGATTTCTATCAATTTCTGCCACTTGCCACAAAAAAGGGAGTCACATTCGAACTGTGACAAAGAAATAGTAAATTTTCACAGTCATATCCCAGCCTCAGAGGTCAGCAGCGCCAACATCCAAGAGCACATGAGTTGAGAAATCCGCCCCTAGCCTCCCAGCCAGCTCAGCCCCAGCCCAGCCCCGGGCAGACTCACTGTGCTCTGGGTCCCCACTAAGCGGGCTGATGGGCAAACCCCCATCCGCAGGGCCTGGGTCCACTTTGGAAGACCCTCAACTCGTCTTCTCAGGGGCCTGGGAGGAAAAGGAAAGTCCCTTTCTAACAGCAGAGAGCAGGGTGGCTCAGATTGTGTCATGCAAATGATTAACTCTAATCTATGGAGATTTTGGAGCATTCCTGGCCTCACCGGGAAAAACCAAGAAAATTCAAATTTAAAAAAAGGCAGAGGAAGAGAGATTAGAACTATTTACAGCCTTGAGCAGAGGTGGGCCAGGCGGGGCAACGCTGCCAGGGGTCTCATGCATTATTGCTGATCAAGGGCAAAATTGGCCAGAGGTACGAAATTAAACCTTGTCCTTGAAGCTGACTGCATTTTGGAGCTTCGCCATCAGTCTCGGTTTTCGAAGAGCCACATTTCATGAGCAAGGGACATCGTTGTGACACGAGGAGGGCTGTGTTCAGGCGTCCAATACTCTACTCACATGGCTTAGCCCCCTCTCCCCAGAAAGCATAAGAGAGCCACTCGAAACTATGACTCCAACCAGACCAGAGATAGTGGAGATATTTTTATATTTTTGCATATAGTAAAGGCTTTTTTATTTCAAATTTTTTTATTTTGAAAAATGTCAAATTTACAGAAAATTTGCAAAAACAATTCCAATGAACTCCCATACACTCCTCACCTAGATTCACCAATTATTTTTGCTACATTTGCTTTACCTCTCTCTATACAATATATACTATTGGTATCTTTTTAACGAACTATGAAGGCAAATTTAGACTTCTACCCCTAAATATTTCTATCTTTGCTGCTAACATTAAGAACAGCCTTTTAAATAATTACAGTACAATTATCAAATTCAGAAAATTTAACATTGTTAAATTACTGCTATCTAATCTGCAGTTCATATTCAAATTTCACTAATTGTCCCAATAAAGCCCTTAATAGCTTTTTTGTTTCCAGACCAGGATCCAACCCTGGCTCCATTTAGTTGTTTTGTCTTCTTAATTTCCTTTAATCTGGAAGAATTCCTCAACCTGGTTTTTATGACCTTGATATTTTTAAAGATCACATGCCAGTTATTACATAGAATTTCCTTTAGTTTGGGTTTTCTGATGTTTTTCTCGTGATTCGATTCAGATTATGCATTTTTGGTAAAAAATACCTTCAACTGCTCATGCTTCTTTGTATAGTATAACCAAATTATCAAGTGAGTCATATTTTGAAACAAGTTTTTTCATTACAGTTCATATTCATTTGCAGCTTATTTTCTAATACACTATTTTCTATATTTTTGTACTATCTTGGTAAAATACATTTTTTTGCATTTAGTGTTCTTTTTTGTTTGTCTTGGATTTGGGGGGTTTTTTTGTTTGTTTTTGTAATCTTTTTGCCCAACATGGGGTTTGAACTCACCACCCAATGATCACGAGTCGCATGCTCCACTAAGTCAGCCAGGTGTTTATTGTTTTGGACACAGATCAGGGTGTCTCTCTTGCTGGTTCACTCTCTTTTCATCAGGTGTTTTTTGCATCTGTTTATAATATTTGGATATTGACAGTTTATTTTGGAAATTAAAAAGTCATTCCCCCCAGACCAAGTCTCTTTTGTTCTCCTTTGCATCCCCGTGTCTGGCAACAGTAATACCTGGCAACACTCAGGAAGCCTTTGGGAAACCCTGGTAGACTCAGTGAATTAATTTCATGGATGCACACTGGATTTTCTCAATTCAGGTCCTATGCAGCAAGTGGTGTTGGTTTTTATTAATTACTGGACACATTGAGAAACAGAAGAATTCAGGGATTACAATTTTACAAAAATCTCTTCTACTGATGATTTAAGCATCTCAATCTTCCAATGAGGCCAAAGTCCACCATCTTTGACTGAAGCCCTACTTGAGCACTACAACACTTGAAAAGGGAAGGCTGTGGCTGGAGGTGGGGAGTTGGCTGGTCAGAAGCTGGGTTTCTCTGAAGAAAGGCTCCTCCCAGAAATGCGGGCAGAGACAGGCCAGAGGCTTTCAGGCTCTAATGAAGAACACCAAGCCTGAATGCAGAGAATGTGACCTCAGTCATCCTTAGTTTGAACCTTCTAACTTGCAGTCTGGTTCACAGTCACGTCAGCCTGAAGCTCTGGGCACTTGGTGGGCTAGAGTCTGCCCACCTCTCCCGGCTCAGCCTCTCCCTCACCATTGTTCCTCTTCTCTCCTCCTTGGAGTTCGGATGTTTGCTTCATTGATGAAAAGAGGCTCAAATTCACAGAGAATTACACAAAGGTAAACTATAATGCAATATCCGTTTAAATTGATCAGACTGGCAAAGATCAGATAGATTAATTATATCCAGGAATGTGGCCAAAAATACTTTTATGGACTTTCATATATTTCACGGCATCTGCTTAAATTTAAGGTGTCTCTACCTGTGGATCAAACTAGTTCACCCTGGGAATCTTTCCTATAGAAATACTCACATAAATACAGAAAGAAATATGTAAAAGCGTGTTTGCTGTAACTTTTTTGTAGTAAGGAAAACATGGAAACTGCTCACTCAACTGTCCACCAATAAGGGCTGATAGGAAGATATAATTGGCTGTCAATTAGCTTAAAAAGAACAAGGTAGATCTGCATGTCCAAGATATATTGTTAAATGGAAAAAGCAATTTGCAAAACAGATTAAATATGGTTATTAATATTGTAAAAATATTAATTAGCTCAATTTTAATATATGCACAGCTAAAAATCTGGAAAACCTACATTAAACTACAAACAATGATTAGTTCAGAAATGTGGGATTATAGGAGGCTTTCACATTCTCTGTTCTGTACATTTGTGGTTTTTTTTTTTTTTTTTTAAGATTTTATTTATTTGAGAAAGAGAGAGCATGAGCAGGGGGAGGAGCAGAGGGAGAAGCAGACTCCGTGCTGAGTGGTGAGACTGACATGGACTCCATCCCAAGACCCCAAGATCATGACCTGAGCTGAAGGCAGACGCTTAACCAACTGAGCCACCCAGGTGCCCCTGTTCTATACATTTGTGATGTTTAAAATTTTTATAAGAAATATTTGAGGGGCACCTGTCTGGCTTAGTGTGTGGGGTATGCAACTCTTGATCTTGGGGTCGTGAGTTCGAGCCCCACGATGGGGGTAGAGACTGCTTAAAAATGCACACAAAAAAAGAAATATTATTTGAAAATCAGACAGAAGCCCACAAAGATTAAAAAAAAGCCCACTAGTCAAAAAAACTGGTAGTGTGTGGGACCAGGAAATTGGTGGGGGTCCAGATGCACCAACACTGACCACATGTTGACAACTGCTGAAGCTATGGAAGGGGTACGTAGAGATTCCTTCTATTCTCTAAATTCGTACATGTTAGAATATTTCATAATAAAAAGTAAAACAACAACAAAACAACCCATGAGAAAACCTCAATGGCCAGGGCAACAGCAAACACCGCCTGTATGTCAATCATGGAACCGTGGAGTTCTACACAGTTCCTTAAACATCTATTTTTTTTTTTTTAAAGATTTTATTTATTTATTTGAGAGAGAGAATGAGAGAGAGCACATGAGAGGGGGGAGGGTCAGAGGGAGAAGCAGACTCCTTGCTCAGCAGGGAGCCTGATGTGGGACTCGATCCCGGGACTCCAGGATCATGACCTGAGCCGAAGGCAGTCGCTTAACCAACTGAGCCACCCAGGCGCCCAACATCTGAGTTTAGATTTTAGTGGGTAGAGAATGAGGTGCATTATTTAAAAGTATGAAAACTGATTTTTAGAAAAAATGTATATTTTATGTTAAATAAAATTATATTTTATATTTTTATACTTTGTATAAATCGAGTTGAAGAGAAGGATTAGCGGTGAGGAGGCTGACTAGAAATCACTTTGCCACAGGCCAGCAGCAAAAAGGTAGAAAAGAAGGATAAGTTAGAGGTAGGATTTAAGTCCCACGGAAAAGTCAGGGCACCCCGGCTGGCTCAGTCGGAAGAGCATGCGGCTGTTGATCTCGGGGTTGTAGGTTGGAGCCCTGTGTTGGGTGTAGAGATTACCGAAAAAACAAAACAAGGCAAAAAACCTTAAAAACAAAAAAAATGTCATGGTGACTGTTGGAGGGTGGGGAGGTGTAAGAGGACTCCCAGCTAACATCGCAGTCCTACTTCAGAGAACTTGGTAGGCTGGTGGGGCCATGGACAGACTCAGGAACCCGTCGGTTTTTTGAGTGCCACACTCCGTCTGCTTTACCCGCACTGCCCACCCAGGAACCTGCCCCAGGCTCTCTAGCTGCCTTTCAGCTGGCTCTTGCCTGGATTAAGCAGAGCTTGAAAAACTCACCTCTACCTGTATTCCACTTTTTCCTCTCTATTCCAACAAACTCCATTTTCCATTTCTTGTAGGGTTCCCTATTTGGCTATAGGAGTTAGCCAGAAGGGTGTGTGTGTGTGTGTGTGTGTGTGTGTTGCAATATTCATTTATTCATCTAGTGTCTTTAAGTACCTACAAACCCAGACATTGTTTGAGCACACACAAAGATGAATAGAATGGACAAGTCACTGGGCTTCTGTAGCCTACCATCCATTTTTCCACCATCACGTAAGTAGTTGTGTTTGTTTTTCTCCTTTAAAAAATTATTATTATCGTTGTGGTAAAATACACATAAAACTTACCATCCTAATCATTTTTAAACATACATTTAGGCATTAATTACATTCATTCTCGCAAGACTGAAACTCCTTACCTATTAAATAATAACTGCCTATTGCAGTCCTCCTCCCTGCCCCTAGCAACCACCATTCTGCTTTCTCTCTATTCTATTTCTGTCTCTGAGTAGATATGCACCTCAGATAAGTGGAGTTATACAGTATTTGTCTTTTTGTGCCTAGCTTATTTCACTTAGCATATGGTCCTCTAGGTTCATCCATGTTGTAGCATGTGTCAGAATTCTTTTCCTTCTTAAGGCTGAATTAACATTCTGTTGTATGTATAGCCCGTATTTTCTTGGGTTGCTTCCACCTTTGGGCTATTGTGATAATGCTGCTGTGAACATGGGTGTGCAAATATTTCTTTGAATCTCTGCTTTCAAGTCTTCAGGTATATACCCAGAAGTGGAATTGCTGGATCATATGGTAATTCTATTTTTAATTTTTTTGAGGAACTGCCCTGCTGTTTTCTATAGCAACTGCACTATTTTACATTCTCACCAACAGTGAACCACAAGGGTTCCGATTTCTCCAAATCCTCACACACTTCTTAGGTTGTTTGCTTGTTTGTTTTTGTAGCAGCCATCCTAATGGGTGGGAAGTGGCAGGATAGATTTTAAAATATTAAACTGATTTGCAACTAATATTGCTCAAGGATACACGATTTTCAACTCAAAAGCTTCTTTCGCCCTATATTAAACCACCGCAATCAGAGGCAGGAAGCTTTGGGAAGAATCAGCCATGAGTCCCCTTCTTGCCAGGTGCTTAATCCCAGCATCCTGAATACAGCACACTGGAGGATTCAAAACAGTCTTTTTGTTTTGTTTTGTTTTGTTTTATTTGAGTGAGCGAGAGAGAGAGAGAGAGAGAGAGAGAGAGAGAGTAGGGGGAGGAGCAGAGGGAGAAGGAGAAGCAGACTCCCGCTGAGCAGGGAGCCCGACTGGGATTCGACCCAGGGATCATGACCTGAGCCAAAGGCAGATACTTAACCGACTGAGCCACCCAGGCGCCCTGGAGGGTTCAATTTACTCCATATGGAGTTGCACTTTAGATCAGTTTAAGTTTACACGAGTTAATTCATTTAAGCACTTAGAACAGGGCCTGACATATCATAAGCTCTGTGTAAGCACTTGTTAAATAAAATAATAACAATGTTTTTCTAGTTTTGTGGCTTCTTTGGAGGTACTGTTGGAATGTAAGAATTGCATATTATCCTGGAAAGAAACATTAGTTTAGCAAAGCTTTACGGAAAGCCTGTATGCCCGGGATTGTTTGAGGCACTGGAAGGGGACACAGCCGATGGCCCCTCACTGCCGGGGGCTGTGCCACACCAGTAGGAACAGTTTCTGAACTTCAGGTGTCGGCTTACCCTGAATTAAAAACATGAGTGCTCAGCTTGCATCGACTCTGGAACAGCACCACATGCTGGGCACTGTCCTGGGCATTTTATATGCCATTTCTAATCCTGACCATAGCCTTCTAAAGCAGAAATTAATCCCAATGTACAGATGATGAAATCTAGACTCTGTGGGGTTCAGTGACTTGTCCAAGATGGGGAGCATGGTAGGAGAGAAGTCTAGGAGGGAAACAGGGCCAGCTCACCCCAGAGCTTGAGACCTTCGGGTTCATGAGCATCTGCCTTTTACGGAGTCTTGCCACAAGCCAGGCCCAGGCTAAGCCTTTACACGTGAGCCTCATCATGGGGCTCATCATTAGTGGAAGAACCTTCAGGGAGGTTCTCCAAAGAGGAACTGGAGGCAGAGTGAAGCTAAATCATCAGCTAGGAAAAAGTGGGTTCATTCCCCAGTTGCCGGACACCTGGAAGAGTGTTTAAGCACTACCTAAGGGTTTAAAAAGAGACTTCTTGGGGCACCTGGGTGGCTCAGTCGTTAAGCGTCTGCCTTTGGCTCAGGTCATAATCCCAGGGTTCTGGGATTGAGCCCCTGCATCGGGCTCCCTGCTCAGCGGGAAGCCTGCTTCTCCCTCTCCCCCTGCTTGTGTTCCCTTTCTCGCACTGTGTCTGTCAAATAAATAAATAAAATCTTTTAAAAAAAAGAGAGAGAGACCTCTTGCATCAAAATCACCTTTGCATATCAAAATGCAGACCCCAGGGCCCCCACCCCAGGCCTGCTAAATAAAAATCCGCTTAGAATTTGGATATTTCAATAAACCTTTCCCTGGAGCCTGAAAATGAGGGAAACAGCCCACCGAGAGTTAAACCATGAAATCAGCATTAAAGAATCCAGGCAAGATACGAAGTCACCTCTAAAGGGACAGATGAGTCTTCCTCTTCCCTCTTAACACTAACCAGATTGATTGTATTTACAAAATAAGGAATGGATGAATAGGAGAAAATGTTATGACCTTGGCATAGAGGAGCATTTCTTAAAAAGACCCGAAAAGTACAAACCTTAAAAGGATTCAAATATTCAACTGTATAAAAATTAAAAACTTCTGTACAACAAAAGATGTCTTAAAAAAAAAAGTGACGACAAGCCAGAGAGGGGAGAAGCTATTTACATTACATATAATCAACAACAGATTGTGTATAATTAACACAAGCTCAATATCTAGAATATATAAAGAACTTTTAAAAAATCAATTTAAAAAAGAGAGAGGGGCGCCTGGGTAGCTCAGTTGGTTGAGCGTCTGCCTTCGGCTCAGGTCATGATCCTGGGTCCTGGGATCAAGCCCCACGTCGTCGGGCTCCCTGCTCAGCGGGGAGTCTGCTTCTCCCTCTGCCCCTCCCCCTGCTCGTGCTCTCTCTCTCTTTCTCTCAAATAAATAAATAAAATCTTTTAAAATAAAGATAAATAAATTTAAAAAGGGAGCTATATCTTAGAATATTGACCAAAGGACATGATCAGGTGGTTAGAAGAAAAGCCCAAACCACAAATAAATGTGTGGAAAGGTGTTCAGCTTTACCGGGGATAGAAAAATGCAAATTGAAACCACAGAGAGATATTTTAAGGGCCAGAGAGGCTAGACAACAAATGAAACTTCACACACAACTGATGCCCATGTAAAGTGGGATGCGCTCTTTGCAGAGCAATTTGGCAAGAACTAATAACATTAAAGAGGCAAATACCCCACAATCCCAGCAATTCTTCTAGAACAATTCTCCCACATCGGCTCAAGGGACAAATAAGAAAAAAAGTCCACTGTATCATTGTATATAATAAAAATGGAGACAATTTAAACTAATAGAGTGAATAAATAAGTGTATATCCTACAGTAGAACACCATGCAAAAGTTAAAATGAATGAACAAGATGTAACAATAACTATCAAATACTTGAATCAACATTTTATTTTTTTTTAAGATTTTATTTATTTATCTGAAAGAGGGAGAGAGCACAAGCGGGGGGGGGCGGGAAGGCAGAGGGAAAGGAAGAAGCAGACTCCCTGCTGAACAGGGAGCCTGACTTGGGCCTGGATCCCAGGACCCAGGGATCATGACCTGAGCCGAAGGCAGACACCCAACTGACTGAGCCACCCAGGCGCCCTGAATCAACATCTTAACATAGAAGTCAGATCATCACATCCCTCCTCTGCTCCAAACACTTCAATGGCTCCCCCATTCCATGAGGAAAGAAAAATCTTCACAATGGCCTACAAGCTTCTCTGTGATTGGCATCCTCTATCCCATCTATTATTTTTCTGACATTACCTGGAATGTGCTCCATGACTCCCTCCGTCACTTCCATCAAGTCTCCGTTCAAATGTCACCTTTAACATAAGGCACACCCCAATCACTCAGTTTACAATTTATAATTACAATTATAAATTACAGTCAAAAATGCCTCTTCCCTAGATGCTCAAGCCCACCTGTCCTGTTGTACTTTTCCTTTCTCTCTAGCATGATCTCCTTTAAATATGTAATTCCCATATATTACTTTTTGTCTTCCCCTAGTAGAAAGTAAGTTGCATGAGGGCAGAGATCTTTGTCAGCTTTGTTTACTGCTGTATCCCAGACTCCAAGAATGAATGAACACAGCTAAATCTCAAAATCATATTAACCAATAAAATCATGATGCAGAAGGACATTTATGGTATGATACCACACTACATAAAGTTTTAAGACATGTAAAACAATACTGCATATTGTTTATATATGCATACATTTAGCAAAAGTATAAAAACTTGAGGGAATGATAAATTTAGGATAGTAATTATCTCCCATTTTGGGAGTGAGGGGCATGGATTGCAATTTATTTGTAAAGTTTTGTCTTAAAAAATTGATGTGAGACAAATATGACAAAATCTTGACACTTGGCAAAGCTGAGAAAACAATTCTAGTGTTTTCTTTGCAAGGCTTGAAATATTCCATAACTTTAGAAGAAAACAAACATAAATGGCTTCAAAAAAAGTTAGGTTAGCCGGACTAACCTAGACAAGGACAAAAGCTTGGAGAGAAGCTGTGCCACCAGGAAATCATTGCAGTTCCTTTAGCTAAGACCATCCTATTCTGAAAGGAAGCTATCAGCTACGAAGTACTGAGCCACTAAAGGCCACTAAGTGCTGGCAAGGATGTGGAGTGATTGACACTTTCAGACACACTGGCAAACTCTCTGTCAGCATTAGTAAAGCTGAACAGATGATGTCCTATGATGTAGCAATTCTGCTCTCAAGGATATAACTAACAGAAATGCACAGGCAAGACCTCAAAAGACATGTACAAGAATATTCATAGCAGCATCATTCGTAATCGCCATGAACTGGAAACAACCCAAATGTCCACCAAGAGAACAGATCTATATGGGGCACCTGGGTGGCTCATTCAGTTAAGCATCTGCCTTCCACTCAGGTCATGATCTCGGGGTCCTGGGATCGAGTCCCACATCCCCACATTGGGCTCCCTGCTCAACAGGGAGCCTGCTTATCCCTCTCCCTCTGCCCCTCCACCCTGCTCCTGCTCATTCGTTCAAATAAATAAATTAAATCTTTAAAAAAGAGAGAGAGATAGAGAGAGAACATATATATAAACTGCAGTGTATTCATATTGGAGTACTTACAACAATGAAAATTAACTACAGCACATAGAGCACCACAGGTAATGTTGAATCCAAAAAGCCAGATACAAAAAAAATTCATGCTGTATGATTTCATTTATATACAGTTAAAAATCAGCAAAATGAAAATGGGGTGTTAGAAGCCATAAAACTGTTTAGTTTGGAGAGGAGGGAGGAGGTAGTAGTTGGGAGGAGTCACAGGGGGTTGGAATTTCTTGACGGGGGGGTGGTTCCAAAGTTAGGTTCACTTTTTTTTTTAAGATTTTATTTTTTAAGTAATCTATACACCCAATGTGGGTCCAAGATCAAGAGTCCCATGTTCTTCCTACTGAGCCAGCCAGGTGCCCCGTGAATATGATTTAGTTTCTCAGTGCAAGCCACATTATTTGGTTTTTCCATTTTTTGCAAGTTATTCCTTTTTTTTTTAAAGTAGTTGTTTGTTCATTTGTATTTAAGTAGGCTCCACATCCAACGTGGGGCTTGAACTCATGACCCTGAGATCAAGAGTAACATGCTTTACAGTCTGAGCCGGGCGCCCCTCTTTGCAAGTTATTCATTCAATAACTCAACAACTATTTAGCCCTCTGCTATATGGAGGATATACAATGATGAACAAAATCAGACATGGTACTTGGTTTTGTGGGGCCTACAGACTCATGCTATAGGCAGTGCTAATGAACCATTCACATAAAGAGCACTATTGTTTTACGCTCTATACATAACTGGCTTTTGGCTATGCTGGAGACTGCTTTATAAAGTTAGTGTGCAAGTTTTTGGTGTGAACATATATTCTCATTTTTCTTGCTTTCTTCCTAGGAATGGCTATGTCATATGGTAACTCTGTGATTAACCTTTGGATGATCTGCCAGACTGTTTGGTAAAGTGGTTGCATCATTTACATTCCCATCAACACTGTACAAGAGTTTTAACTTCTCCACATTCTTGCCAACATTTGTTATTGTGTTTTTTTTTTATTATTATTATAGCCATCATAGTGAGTATTTCATTGTGGTTTTGATTCACATTTCCATGATGGCTAATGATGTTAAGGATCTTTTCATGTGCTATTTGGCCATTTATGTATCTTTTTTTTTTTTTTTTTTGAGAACTATCTCAGATCCTTTGCTTATTTTTAATTAGGTTATCTTTTTATTATTAAGTCAACAATATTTTGTAGTTTTCAATGTACCATGCTGCACTTCTTTGTTAATTTTATTTCAAAATATTTTGTTCTTTTTGAATAAAATTATAAGTTGTAAATTTAATTGTTTCCTTAAGTTCATTTTTGGATTGGTCAATGTCAATGTATAGGAATACAATTGATTTTGGTATATTGATCTTGTATCCTGCAACCTTTTTGAACTTGTTTATTAGTAATAATAGTTTTTTTGTGGACTCCATAGGATTTTCTATATACAAGATCTTATCACCTGTGAAAGAGATAGTTTTATTTCTTTCTTTTCAAATCTGGATGCCTTTTATTTCCTTTCTTGCCTACTTGTCTTGGCTATAACCTCCATCACAGTGTTGAATACAACTGGCAAGAATGGACATCTTTTCTTGTTCCCAGTGTAAGAGGGAAAGCTTTCAATCTCTCATTATTAAGTGTGCTGTTAGCTGAGAGTTTTTCATTGATGCCCTTTATCAGAGTGAGGAAGTTCTTAGTTTGGTGAGTGTTTGGATCATGAACGAATGGTGAATGTTGTCAAAACTTTTTCTGCATCTATTGAGTTCATTTGTTTTTGGTTTTTTGTTCCATAAATAGGTGAGTTACATTAATTTTTGTGTGTTAAACCAACCTTGAGTTCCTGAGATAAATCCTATGTGGTTGTGGAGTATACTCCTTTTGATATGTCACCAAATTTGGTTTGCTAGTGTGTTGTTGAGGATTTTGCATCTATATTCTTATGGGATTTTGGTTTGTAGTTTTCTTTATGTTGGTTTTAGGATGAGGGTAATATCGGTCTCATAGAATGTGTTTGGAAATAATCCCTCCTCTTCTATTTCTTGGAAGACTTTGTGAAGGATTGGTGTTAATTCTTTAAACAGATGGTAGAATTCACCAGTGAAGCCATCTGGTCCTGGGCTTTACTCTGTTGGAAAGTTTTTGATGACTGATTTGGTCTTTTTACTTACTATGAATCTATTCAGATTCTGTATTTCTTCTTGAATAGTTTCAGTAATTTCTTCTTTCTAGGAATTTGTTGGTTTCATCTAGTTTACCTGATTTGTTACCATACAATTATTCATAGAACATTTTTTGGGGGTACAACTAACAATTCATTCTTGATTTTAATAATTTGAATATTGTTTCTTTTTTTCCTCTATCAGTCTAGCTAAATGTTTGTCAATTTCATTGATCTTTTCAAAGAACCAACTTTTGGGTTGTTAATATTCTCGGTTTTTCTATTCTCTAATTCACTTACTTCTGCTCTGAATTTTATTATTTCTTTTCTTCTGTTTGAGTAGAGTTTAGTTTTGCTCTTCTTTTTCTCATTTCTTAAGGTGAAAGTTTAAGTTACTCAAGTTGAGATCTTTCTTCTTTTTAATATAGGTACTTAAAGCCATACATTTCCTCCTAAGCATTGCTTTCATTGCATTCCATAAGTTTTGGTATGTTGGGTTTTCATTTTCATTCATCTCAAAGTATTTTGTAATTTCCCCTGTGACTTCTTTGACCCACTGGTTGTTTAAGAGTATATTGTATAATTTCAACATATTTGTGAATTTCCCAAATAGCCCTCTGTTATAGATTTGTACTTTCATTGTGATCAGAGGCATATTTGTATGATTTCAATCCTTTTAAATTTATTGAAAAAATTGCATGGCCTAACATATGGCCTATCCTGGAGAATATTCCATGTGCATTTGAGAAGAAGGTGTATTCTGCTGTTGTTAGTGTATTCTATAGATGTCTGTTAGTTGGTTTATAGTGTTGTTCAATTTTTCTTTTTCCTAGTTGATCTTCTATCTAGTTATTCCACCCGTTATTGAAAATAGGATATTAAGTCTTCAACTATTTTAGTGAATTGTCTATTTCTTGCTTCAGTTCTGACTGTTTTTGCTTCATATATTTTGGGGCTTTGTTATACATATATATATCCATAGATGTATGCTTATTAATTGTTTTGTCTTCTTAATATATTGGCCATTTTATAAGTATATCATCTTCTTTGTCTGTAGTAACTATTTTTATTATAAAGTACATTTTGCCTGATACTTCTGTAGACATCCCAGTTCTTTCGGTTACTGTTTGCATGGCATATATTTTTCCATTTCTTTGCTTTTAACCAATCTGTGTCTTTGAATCTAAAATGTGTCTCCCTTAGGGGCGGCTGCCTGGCTCAGTTGGAAGAGCATGCAACTCTTCATCTCAGGGTCGAGTTTGAGTCCCATGTTCAGTGTAGAGATTTCTTAAATAAATAATTAATTTTTAAAAGGTTAAAAAAAATAAGGACACCTGGGTGGCTCAGTCGGTTAAGTGTCTGATTTCAGCTCAGGTCTTGATCTCAGGGTCCTGGGGGGACCTGGGAGGAGGGGCAGAGGGAGAGGGAGAATCTTAAGCAGACTCTATGATGAGCACAGAGCCAGATACGGGGCTCGATCTCAGGACCCTGAGATCATGACCCGAGCCAAAACCAAGACTCAGATGCTTAACTGACTGAGCCACCCAGGTGCCCCATAACAGAAGTTTTATATCAATATCATAAGTAGAAAAGCCCATATCACTTGCCTTCATTCATTTAAATATATATATCAATGTTTATTAATTTTAAAAAAGATTCCTTTGTGTATTCCCTAAAGTGATCTTGGGTCCATACCTTGGGAAATGCCATTTCTCATTCAGCACTCTTCCTATCCTATACACTGCCCATTTACTTGGCATGTGGAATTTCTGATTTCTCCCTGTCCTTTGCCTTCCCAAGGGTGGAGATGCTGTGTCCTATAGAAGACAAAAATTTATTTGGTTTAATTTGAATTTATCTGGAGTAATCTCGAGATGGCCCGGCAGAGCCCATCAGGCTTTGATGCTCCAGTTTGTACTCTGCTGCCCTTCATTGTTCCCATTCACTGCATCCCTGTGGTGCCCACTGCAGGGTGAAGGTGCCATGAGCTGCTTCTGAGTACAAGGCATTAGATTTTAATGATTTGTAAATCAGATTCCCCAAAAAGATGAAGATAAGGGCCTACGTGAATACTTAGACTCACCGGAAAAAAGAAACATGTCACTATTATACACCATGTCATGGTCTCCAAATAGCCTGGGACTGGTTTTTATGCTATGGAACATAAAGTATCTCTAAATATGTTAGGAGAAATTATTTTTTTTGGAGAAGTAATTTTTTGTAAAATATCCTACATAATTACATCATTGCCACTGATTTGTAATTTCCATTATAAACAAGTTTGCCGAGAGGTTCATAACTCTGCTTTAGTTTCCATAAAGCGCCTTTTTGGCAGGTAGATTGTTGAATTGGATGCAAATCCTCTCTCTAAATTAAGTGAAAACTTGTTAAGTCACTTTATTTAGATCAAGGAGGGATTTTGATTTATTTTTGGAGAGGGTACAGATACTTTTTGATCCTGCCACTTCCCACAGCTATAGAAGGCTGTTTTACAAGGAGAAACTGGGGAGGTTTGCCTTGGTTCACATTTGAGTACTGCTGAAAACTGGAGGGCCCTTTTCCTTCTTGGATGCTGAGGGGCCCAACTGCCAGATGACAGGGAGTTAGAAACCAGTTCCCCTGGGCTCTGCTAGGGGTGAACCCACGCCTGCCTGCAGGTGTGTCTTCCCCCTGCAGGTGAGGTCCCCTAAAGTCCTACCCCCAGCTCTGCCCCTCCTGCCTGGCTGTGGTCACCACAGTTCAGTTCTGACATGAAGTGGCCCCAAGTGTCAGCAGGCCTGGGCAGGCCTCCAGGCTCCCATATCTTTGGTCCCAGCCTCCTGCAGAATTTGATTAGAAGAATTGGGGGGGCGGGCACCTGGGTGGCTTAGTTGGTTGAGAGACCAACTCTTGATTTCCACTCAGGTCATGATCTCAGGATCCTGGGATCAAGCCCGGTGTCAGGCTATAGTGAGGGTCGGCAGGGGGGGGGGTGGTGTGTGCCTGATGAGATTCTCTCTCTCCTCCCTTTCCTTCTGCCCCACCCCCCACTCTCATGCTCTTTCTCTCAAATAAATAAATCTTAAAAAAAATTAAAAAGAAAAAGAAGAATTTTAGGGGCTCTTGTGAGAGGGACCGGTCTCTGGCCAATCCATGACTGGTTAGTTCCCCAGTATCCCAAACTGATAAGTGACTGTGGCAAATACATCACAGTCACTAATTTCAAAATGTAAAGTCTAAACATTCCATCCAGATTCTTGGAAAGAATATTAGCTACAAGTTTTTCTTTTAGGGCCCCAGTGAAGTCAATGATGACATGGTTTTTGGCTTCTCTTGTGTAGGTCTTCTTAAGTGGGTGTGAAGGGGAAGGAAGGTGCCTTTTGACACCTTTTGTTTGCATTTGTTTTTTTGAGCATTTTTGTTTCTCAGTGACAGCAGCTTGGTGACCACACGGAGAACAGCAGGGGCTCTACCTTCCGTCTGAGTCATTCCCAAGTGCTCACAGTTTCATGTTCGTACAGAATTATTCCTATGAAGAAGAATTCACTCTCTGCTGTTAACATACCAGTGATTCCTGCGTCTAATGCTAGATGTTAACATCCTGTATGTCAGGGAGGCTGCAGTTGCCCGGACTGGTGCCTTTCATCATTCTGCTTCACCTACCTGGAAAGCCATCTGTGTTTTTAACTGCCCATCTCAAATGCCAAATCATCCAGGTTGCTTTTCCAGCTCTCCCTACTGGAAACATCCACAGCACTTTGTGGTGAGCTTCCCTCACTCTTCCCACGTGCCGGACTGCGTGCACCTTGAAAACAGGACCTGTGTCACCTCACGTCCTGAATCCACATTGACGACCCGGAGGAGCTGACTACATTATTTATTGAATTCAATCAAATTTCACCTCTCTTTGCTTCTTTATTTTCTATTTTCCCCCCATTGGAACCCTTAGCTTCAGTCTTCACTAGTTTCTGGATATACTTTCTCTTTCTATTCATCCAGCTCTTCATTCATTGAACATCTTTGTGTGCCTTCCAAGTATCAGGCACTGGACTAGGCACTGGGGAGCCAAACACTGTCCCAGGTGCCAAGTAGCCCCAGTCCAAGGGGAGGGACAGCGAAGAGGGAAGGACACAGAGCGAGGGAGGCCACTGAGGCAGTTTTGGGAAATTGGGGAGGCCGTCCAGGGCTGCAGTGTCTAAGCCGAGACCCCTGGCATTTGCTGGTGTATTCCCGCTGCTTGGAGGGACTCTCTTCAACCCCTGAGAGCAAATCCACATGGTTCCCTCCCCTCCAAACCCTCCTGCTGGAGATGGCCTCCTCTCTCAGTTTTCAAGATGTTTGCCCTCCTGGTCCTCTGACATCCTGCTCTGTCTTTCTCAGGATCCAGTGGTGTTGGCAAGTTTTTGTTCTCCACCTTCTCCCCATTCTTCCTGGTTGGGCCTTCATGTGGATGAGGATGACTTCTCTTCTCAAAGTGTGTCTCTAAGCCCTGTCTTCTCACCTAAAATACATCGCGACCTGCCTGCTGGATCCAGCCTGCTACTGACCTGCCTGCCGTCGTATCCTCAAACCCTGGCCCCGTTAAGAACAGAAGGGGGTGTTTTTCTTCGGAGTAACTGCTCCTGAGACAGTCAGGTGATCGTGGTTATTCTCTAAAGGTTTTAAGCTGGAACCAGGTAGGAGGCAGGGCGCCACCTGCTTTTATCTTTTTAGGTAACTGATACAAAGTCTACCCTTGTCATGTTCTCTCCCAACTAGACACATTCTTTTGTGACAAATACAACCATACCATTTTATTATTTGCCTCTGTTCATAGGTAAGTGTTTCTACCTGCCGCATCAAGAAGCCCCAGCTCACAGCCTACTTCTCCGACGTGGCATAGCCATCTCAAGCGGCTGCTGTGGGCTGAGCTCCCACTGGTTGGGTTTGCTTGTGGCCAGTCGCCCGAACGCCAGTCTGTGGGGCTAGTTTGGGGGGGTCATTGCTACTAATCACCAAATGCGGCCAGCTCTCTGCCTTTGCAAGACATGGTGGAATTGCATTTCTCAGCCCCTTGTGGTTGGGTGGGGCCATGTATGTAACTGGTAGCTCGGGAGTCCTGGGGGAAGTACTGTGCCTGGGCTGAGGCGTTTCATTGTGAGTGCAACACCCTTCTGAGGTCCGTCCCTTTGCAGGGTGACTGTCAATGTTTGCAACGACAGCTGCTTCCCCAGCCTGGGCCCTGCGAGCGGGAGATGGGAGCAGCGGCTCCAGCCAGCTCATGATAGACACGGCGGAGCTCAAGTGAGAAATAAACCTTTGTTGTTAGGAACCACAGAGGTTTGGGGTGTTTGTAATGTATCTTAAATTGACTAGCATCCTACTAGTGTGAAATGAAGTCCTACTTAGCACCTTTCATATGTCAGGCATGCATCCTCCGATTTTTATAAGTAAATAGCCGACATACGCATTTCCATGAACTTTGTAGATAAAATTCCCCAAAGCAAGAGGTTTCTCTCTCTCTAAACAATGGTTGAAAATATTACACACATTCTTAGCGCATATTTTACGCAAACCTAACCTGTGTCCAAGCAGACCATGGAGCACACTGCTGAGTCCGTAAGGTGGGCTGTGCCCACACCTAGTGGCCGAGCTGTGCGAACCACAGCCCGGCCCGCGCTCGCTCTGCGGCTCAGTGCTGACTCGGCGTCCGCGGGCCCCAACCGTAGTGGCTGCCTCGGGCTCCTTCGTTTCCACTGTCACTCACTTCGACAAGTCAGAAGCGGTGTTTCCACTGGTGTCAACCCCTCCAGTCTTTCTCATCCCTGTTCTAACTTGCCACCAGAGTTCCAAGTTAGAAGTGCCCCTCGTGGTCACACACCCACTTCTCGAACCCCAGGACAGAGAAAGGGAAGCCAGGTGGGACCACCTCTGAGAGGCAGAGGACGCCCCCCACCCTGGGTCCCGCCAAGGCCAGTCCTTGCAGATCTTACCATAGACCTCATTCCCTCTGCTTCAAATGCTGCTCCAATCTTTAACCCCAATGTGGGACTCGAACTCACAACCCCAGGATCAAGAGTTGTAAGCTCTACTGAATGAGCCAGCCAGGCGCCCTGAGCATAGGTTCTTAATAAAGAAGCTAATGTTCTGGGCACCTGGGTGGCTCAGTTGGTTAAGCATCTGCCTTCAGCTCAGGTCATGATCCCGGAACCCGGAATTGAGTCCCACATCGGGCTCCCTCCTTGGCAGGGAGTCTGCTTCTCCCTCTTGTGATCTCTCTCTCATTCTCTCTCTCAAATAAATAAAATAAAATCTTAAAAGAAAAAAAAAAAGAAGGAGAAACTAATGTTCCATTGGAAAGCGGTAGAAGAGAACTTCTTCAGCCAGATCTTCTGACTCCATGTTTTCCTTTGGGCCCACGTGATCAGGAGTCACTCTGCAGGCAAGTTCTGATGGTGGCCAAGGGCCAACTATTGCATCTTTTGAGGCATCTCCATTTCACACCAATTTCTTTCATTTTCTAGAGCATTTAGAATAGAACAGAATCTCCACACAAGGTCCATCCAGGTTTACGCTACCCCCTCTCTGAAGCTTGAATCTTTCCCACAGGATTGTGAATAAATTGTAGGCCTGTCTCTCTATGGATACATACAAGGCAAGAAGAAAGTCATTGCTTTTTAGTAGTAAGTTCAGTTAATGGATGACTTGGTAATAATGGTAACAGCAACAACAACCACTATTTTTGGGCCCTTACATCAAGGTCGGATATATCATCTCCTTTCAATTCTTTTTATTTTTTTATTTTTTTTATTTTTTAAAGATTTTATTTATTTATTTGACAGAGAGAAACACACCGAGAGAGGGAACACAAGCAGGGGGAGTGGGAGAGGGAGAAGCAGGCTTCCCGCCAAGCAGGGAGCCTGATGTGGGGCTCGATCCGAGGACCCTGGGATCATGACCTGAGCCGAAGGCAGACGCTTAACGACTGAGCCACCCAGGCGCCCCATCTCCTTTTAATTCTTACAACAACTATCGGAGGTAGTTATTATTAGTCCATTTCACAGAGAAGCACAGAGAACTTGTTTGCTCAAAGTCACACTATTATTTTAACAGTGCAGATCTAGGTTCAAACCCCAGGCCCATCGGACTACAAAACCTGTGTTCCTAAGCACCCTTCCCATTCCAAATACATGGTTGTGGTAGAAAACAGATTTGAGGTTCTCTTCTGCTCTCTGGGCACACAGGAGGGCTACATTTCCCAGAACTTTTTTGGTTAGGTGGGACGGTAGTACTATTTCTAGCCTGGAACTTCTAGGCTGAGGCATCTAAGAGCAGGTGTGAGTTCTCCACTTTCTCTCTTCCCTGCTGCAGTAACCCTAGAAGCAATGAGATAGGAAAGCTATGACATGAGAGGTGCCTGGATCTCTAGTGGCCTGCATTTAATTTGCTTGAGCAGGATACAAACTCTTATGTGTTAAGCCTCTAGAATTTAAGGTTTGTTTGTTCTTGTAGTGTCGACTTTCCCATCCTGAGTATTAAAGCTGCATATTATAATTGCCTCCATTTATTTTCCTTTTGATTGGAGTTCTGCCTTCTAGGCAAGGATATACCACACAGTGTCAGTTTCTGGCACCTGCTATGTAGTTTTATTTGTGTTTGTCTCCTATTAGTTGATCTCATGACACTGAATAGTTAGGATCTTCTTAGCAGGTCAGAGATTATGTTTTATATTTCTTCTTTGTGCTAGCAGCTCTAGGCACAAAATTAGTGTGGAAGCAATGCTAGTTAATTGTTAAATCTATAATACCCAGAAAAAGACTATTTGTATTTACTCTGGTTTTTATAAGTCACTATTCATTAGACTTTTAAGTTCAGTTGAGGACACTCTTCTATTTATAAGTCTAGAATATTTTAGCAATTTCTTTTAAGGAACTTTTAAATAATAATTTGGTCCCATTTACAGATTCAGTTAAATACTTTCAACCATTTAAAACTGCATTTATAAATGTAGTATATTCTATTTCCTTTTAAAAGTACTTCAATTGTCTGACAAACCCTCCCTAAGTACCTAAGTAATTTTTATAAATCTAATAAATTAAACATACAGATATAGTGAAACTAATTTCTCTGAAATGTCTCACTACTACATATAAACTTGGTATGATTTCTACTTAAAAATCATAAATGTAAATCAGTTATCCGATTACATGTTTTTGATACAAATACAAATTTATACAAAAGTTGAAAGTATACAGAGACATTTTTCTAAACCATTTGAGAATAAGTTGCCAATCCGATGCCCCATCACCTCTGAGTATTTCAGTGTGTGCTTTCTTACAGACAAGGACATTCTCCTATATAACCACAACACAGCCATTCCAATCAGGAAATTAACACTGATGCATCACTATTACTAACCCTCAGACCACATTCAAGTTTTGTCTCTAGTCCCAACGATGTCTGTTAGAGCAAAGGGATTCTGTGCAGCATCATGTGTTCATGTAGCTGTCATTGTCTTTGTTCTCCTTCAATCTGGAACCATTCCTTAGCCTGTCTTTGACTTCCATGTCCTTGATATTTTTGAAGTTTGTAGGCCAATTATTTTGTAGAATATTCCCTGGTTTGGATATATCTGATCCTCATGTTAGGTTCAGGGGCGCCTGGGTGGCTCAGTCGTTAAGCGTCTGCCTTCGGCTCAGGTCCTGATCCCGGGGTCCTGGGATCGAGCCCCACATCGGGCTCCCTGCTCAGTGGGGAGACTGCTTCTCCCTCTCCCATTCCCCCTACTTGTGCTCTCTCTCTCGTTGTGTCTCTCTCTGTCAAATAAATAAATAAAATCTTAAAAAAAAAAAAAACAACACAACAACTCTCCTGTCTTTACCTGGGTTTCCTGTGGTAAAAGAAGGTGAGACAAACTCCTGTTAGGTTCAGGCTATGTATCTTGAGCAGGAATATCATAGAAGACACGTTGTGTTCTTCCTACCGCATTCTATCGATTGGTGTGTGATTTCAGTTTTTCTCATTACTTTATCATGTTCACTTTGATTACTTGATTAAGGTGGTGCTTCACTGTAAACTTAATTTTTAGTCCCTTTGTAACTTAACAGTATTTCGAAGCTATGCAAATATCCCGATTTTGTACAAGTTTTTATAAAACCCTTTATTTATTTGTTTATTTATGCCTGTCCATTTCCTGTTTTGTTCAATGGATTATAATCCATTACTACTCTTCTTGGTTTTGATTCTCATAGTATCTCTAATCAAGCTGGCTGGTTCTATTTGACATGCTGCAAAGTAATTATTTTGAGCATTCCTTTGCTTCATGGCACAATGAGATGTTTCAGGTTTCTATTGCACCTTCCCTGCCCTAGCCCTAGAATCTCCATTTCTCCAAGGAGCCATGGAAAATAGTACTAGAAGCCAGGATCTGCCCTTCCGGGTATGCTCATTGCCATTGGGGTAATGCTGCTCCCAATCTTTCCATTGGACAGAAAACAGAGAAAATTGGCTTCCATTGCCCTTCATATGTTTACTTATTTGGTCAATAGCTATGCATTGATTAATCAATCAATCTCCCACCTGGGCTGCCACCCTCTTTTCCCTGCTTGCACTCTCTCTCCTCTGAGCCTCCCCCTGCCTGGATCTCCTTCTCATCCTGCTTGGGATCTGATGCCCTGCCCTGGTCTGCTGCAGATCCTCACTCTTTCTGAAGATACAGTAGATTCTCATCTGAGGTAGTTCTGTTCTGTAAAGTTGTTGCAAACACTGAATTAGTGAATACCCAATCTCTGCTCCTAAGGGAAATACAGAGTTAGGTTCCTGAGGGCCTCTGGCCACATTTTTGTCAACCAATCAATACATACCTAGTTTTATGGGCATTTCTTACTATTTAAGGCATCTTATTTAATAGATATTGTTGATTCATTAACATTCAACTCACAGCCAACAGCACTATGGCCGACGCCTGAGTGAAGCTTATCTACCACACATATGTTCTCCGTAAGGCACATCACAGCCTTCTTGCATTTGGGAAAAGCAGACAGAACTTTGGGACTACACTTGGAGGCCATCTTATACAGCGAAATCAGCAATAAATAGAACCAAAATGTGAAACACGCAGCACTAAGTAGACCGAGAAAAGGACAGTACTCTTTACAGTACGAGAGCTGAAGCAACAAGGCAGAGCGTCGCCTTGTTCGGCCTCACCTGGGAAGGTGTTCCTGGGGTGTCTCAAATTTTTTGCCGCTCTGTGCATGTCTGTGAATGACTGCAAAAGCGCTGTGAGTATTGATTTTTGAGGTTACAAATGCATTTTAGTCCGTAGGTGAATTTGCAAATATGAGATCCACAAATAATGAGGACTGAGTACGAATCTATTTTCTCTGCCTCACCTAATGGCTTTCTTCAGACAGACAGGGAAGGAGAGGGAAGGGAAGGAAGAGGAAGAGATTGACTGCATATTTGAAGTTACAGACACAAGACTGAGCTGTTACACTAACAGGCCAAATTGCTTTCAGCAGAATAAGTACATAAAGAAACTGAGGAAGTACAAACATCTTAACCTGAACATATTAATACTATGAGTTTTCTTCTTTTCAACATTTCCATAATTAATTCGAAGATAATTATCCATTAGGGGAATGATATTATCTCACACAATTTCTGGAGTTATCTCACATGCCATTTTTGAGGTTGCTGCATTGACCTACTTGAGGTTGCAAAAGTACCAGAGAAGTGGGCTGCTGGTGGGATTCTTGTTGGTGACCTTGAATCCGAGCCACTTGCCTAGGATCACAAGAGCTGGCTGTGCCGTCTCTTCCCAGCCTACATTCTGGGCCTTCTGTTAGTAATTTGAAATTGGCCATGTTGTGTATATTTACCCCATGTAAATCTGCAAATGCTACAAGTCAGGGCTTTTTTGGAGAACTGGTTGTTAGATCTTAACTGGCACACCACTGCCATGATCCCTCTGTATAGTTGCTGTGCCATGGGCTTTATAACCCAAAAAGGGAACGCTCACAAAGCCAGAGACCTTCCAACCTCTACTCGCTGAAGTCTTCAACCTTATATTGCTTGTTCAGATACTGCATTTCTTTGGCTCTTAAGATACGTAACCTCAACTCTAAAGATTTAAATTTGATGGAGTCCTGGGGCCCCTGGCTGGCTCAGTTGGGAGAGCATGCGACTCCTGATCTTGGGGTCATAAGTTCGAGCCCCATGTTGGGTGCAGAGATTACTAAAAATAAGTAAATGAATAAACTTAAAAAAAACCTGGATAAATTTGATGGATTCCTGCATTCTTTTACCTTCTTAGGAACACAACTCTTACAATATGGAAATAAAATCTGCTGAGTCTAGGCCCTCTTTCTCAGCTTTGTCCAGTTCAGTCATGACCTTGAAGGTGATTCTATGTACCCCCCCATCTCCACCTCCAACCTGATGCATGCCCTCCTGCAGTGTCCAGCCCAGAATCCTCGTGCTATAAATTTTCCTCATTTTTTTTTTTCTGTGTAGGGTCCAGATCCAGGCTCCTTTTGTGGATAAGTGCCCTGGCTTCCAAGCTTGGGGTGCAGGTACCCCCTGCCCTGCTTGCAGGTCCCCTTGAGCTGGGTGAGCTGCCATATCCAGCTCCTTTAACACCTGGCACCAGCATGTGGACAAAGAACTCATGCTGTTTGCTGATCCTGGGGACTCAGGCTGTAAAATTGCAGGCCAAGTTGTTAAACTCAGAGGCAGGTAGACAGCCAAACAGGGCCACGGCTGCCCGGCATCTGGGTTTTGGCAGACAGAGCAGTTTCTCCATCTGCGGGGGCCTTGGTGTGGCCTTTCCCTCCAGGAGGCAATGCCAGTATAATTTATTGGGCCATAATTGTTGAAAGGAATAGTCCTTCAGGCCATTCATTCAGGCCAAAAATGTTTCTTTATGGAGCATTCTCAGTGTTCTCAGCCTTGTGCTATGTGGAATGTGTGTGCGTGTGTGTTGTGTTTGTGTGTATATGTGTGTGTTGGGAGGAGAGTCACCAGAAAGACCAAGACCCAGTCCCTCTTCTGTGATTTACCAGTTGAGCAACAACAGAAAGCAGAATATGCTAACTATAGGGGCATCTGATGGCTCAGTCGGTGGAGCATGTGACTCTTGATCTCGGAGTTGTGAGTTCAAGCCCCACACTGGGTGTAGAGATTACTTACAAAGAAAATTTTTTAAAATAAATAAACAAATAAAATGAAGGTATTTCTTTAAAAAAAAAAAAGAATATGCTAAATGCCAAATAAGCAGTAGAAACCGAAAATGCTAAAGAATTTCAAAGGAAACACTTTTCATGACCATGATGAACAGCCTTCACAGGGTTGGTTTGAAGGATGGAGAGGATTCGGTCAGTGAAGAGCAAGGTGAGAGAGCACCTCACCAGGAAGAAGAGCTCACAGGATGGGAATGGAAGGACCCAGGACACGTCCAGGGAGTGGCAACCTGTAGGCATGCAGTTCCCGAGGTTGCAGCTCCTGGGGAAAGTCTCCTGAGAGAAGAGCTGAAGATACGGGCAGAGGCCCGATGGGAGAGGACCTCAAATAACAGGCAAAGAGATTTAAACTCCATTTGGTAGGAAACAGAAACCCTCCCCGAAAGTTGTTTTGTTTTGTTTTTAAAGATTTTATCTATTTTATTTATTTATTTTTTTAAAGATTTTATTTATTTATTTGAGAGAGAGAGAATGAGAGAGAGCACATGAGAGTGAGGAGGGTCAGAGGGAGAAGCAGACTCTGCCGAGCAGGGAGCCCGATGTGGGACTCGATCCCGGGACTCCAGGATCATGACCTGAGCCAAAGGCGGTCGCTTAACCAACTGAGCCACCCAGGCACCCCGAGATTTTATTTATTTGAGAAAGAGAGAGAGAGAGACAGAGAGCGAGCGAGTGTGTGCAAGTGAGGGGAGGGGCAGAGGGAGAGGGTGAAGCAGACTCCTTGCTGAGCACAGAGCCCAACATGGGGCTTGATCCCTGGATCCCGAGATCATCACCTGAGCTGAAGACGCTTAACTGACTGAGCCACCCAGGTGCCCCTCACCAAAAGTTTTTAAGGAGAGGAGTGGCATGATCTGGTCTGTGTCAAATGAAGTCAAAATTGGGATTTCTGTTCTTACCATTGGAGGTATTTTCTCTAAGAGGAGCTTTAGCGATGTTCTGAGGTTGCCAGGCTGAGGGGGTCATGAGTGAAGGAAGAAAGACGGGTTTCCAAGAACATCTCTTCTGTGGCCACGGGGCTGTTCTCACCTGGTCACCATCTGTAGCAGATGTCAGAGATGATACTGTGGCCCATTATAATAATGACAACCATAAACAACAAGAATAGGTAAAATTTACTGATTAATTTCTAGGTGCTAGATCCTGAGCTAAGCACTCTACTATGATTTTGTAAAGTACTTATATCAACTGTATGAAGTAGATACTATTATTATCTCCATTTTACAGATAAGAAAACTAAAGCACAGAGAAGTGAAGGGATTTACCTAAGGTCACAGTGGTCCAAGTGACAAGGTCCAAGTGACAGTGGGAAGATGAGGACCCAGCACTGGCTGAGCTCTGCCCTCCTACACTGTATATATTCTGAGATGAGTCGCTTTCTCTCTGGAGCCATCCCCAGGATATCTGGGCAAGATTGTGAATGGAAGGCTGGATTTCAACCCAAGCAGGTGGTTTAACAAGTGGTGGACAGACCACATTCAGAGGGTGACAGAGAGTGAATTCAGATTGCCCTGGAAGGTGGTTTCTAGGGCAAGTTCCAGGTTTTGACCACCATCCTTATAGTTCAATTAGCTTAATGATGAATGAATGGGGGAATGAATGAATGGATTGCTAACTGGTGGCCCACAGGATATGTGTTCTACAGATATTTTTGTCCCACATGCCGCTAAAAAAAAAACATAAGAGTCAATGTTTTAAAATCAAGTGATTTTTAAAAATCCAGAATTCTAAATTCTCTTATGCAATTTGGAAATCTGGCAAGAGTACATTTGCATTTCTGCAGAGCAATAGTCAGCTGGAGTAAGCAGCAGCTGTCCCCCACCCCCGCCCATGCCAAGGGGCTTTATTCCCTGTTCACAGAGCCCACAGCACTCACACAGAGTGTGCACTTATACCAGCCTCGTTGATCCATTTATGTCACCTCCTTGGTCTCTATAGGTATTTGATTTTGAAACCCTGTTGACAGATGCTTCCCTAAATAATCATAGGTGAAGTGAAAATGGGAGGAATAGCAAGAAAATGGATAACATCAAGCTCCAGAAAGATTTAATCAATAGATGTCCATCTAGTGAAAGTTTAATAGAGATAAATATAAAGTCTTACAACTGTTCATTAAATCAACTGTGCTAGTGGGGACACAGGGATATGGCTTAACAGTAATAAACTGAAAAAAAAAGCCCACAAGTTTTAGCTGATGAAAACCTCAGTGTGAGTCAACGGCATGATGTAAGTGTCAAAAAAGCTGTGACTTTAGGCTATATTAACAGAAGTATATGGCCAATGTTTTGCTTCCTCATAACAGGGATTAGAGGTGTACTGCATAGCCTCCCGGGAAGAGTACAAATTAATTTCACCGGGTGGACGCTGAGGGGGGCCAGATATTGACTCGGTGGAAGGATGCCGCCCAGAGCTGCCCAGAAACAGAATAGCAGCTCGGGAGGTGGTGTTTTCCCTGGAAACTAGAGTGTTCAAGCATGAACAGGATGACTGCTTGGCACAAATCTGGAGTAGCAGACGGGAACGATCAGAGGATGATTGGTCTCAGAGAACTTCAGGTCCATCTTGACCCTCACATTCCATGATTCCGTGTACTAGAAGTCTCTTTGGAGAAAGGGAAGCGAATAGTAACCTCTTTGAGCCATTTCATGTGTGAGAGCTACACATATGGTGCTAGTTTGGCAGAAAGCACTGGTTAACTGTGAAAGCATTTGGCAAGATCTTTGAAAGCTGAGGCCTCCCTGCCTTAGGCTCATCACTGGCAGGCCCACCATGGTGCTTCAGATGTGAGTTGGGCAGAAGATGGCATTTTGCCACTTCCTGGGTTTGTGGAATGGCCAAACTTGCAGTGGAGACATGGCGCACATTGAGGAGACACACAGGTGTTGAGGAATTAAGTGATAGCCACTGTATACAAACAACTTGCTAGTTATCGGGGGTCCCTGTGCAGCCTCAAACCAAATCCGGAAGTCTTGGTAACCAGCGGGTTAGCTGCCGGTCTGTTGTATCTAATGCACGTGATTGCAGCACACAGGAGAAGATTCTATGCAGAGGGAAAGAACATGGGCTCCGGAGTCAGACAGCCTGGGTTCAAATCCTGCTCCAGGTTACTCCTGTGTAAAAGGCGGATAATCACACCTACCTACAAGCTATTACATAAAGTCTTTTTAACTTAGGAAATGATCAATAGAAATTAACCAAAGACTTGTTTTTCTTTATGAATATTTTGAAAACTGGCCTGTTTTTCTTGTTTTCGTCCGGCTGTGCTTTGTTTGTGAGGCTGCTTGGATTTCAGCAGCTGTGGCCCCTTAGAGAAAACGTGTGTCCAGGAGCCTGGATGGAGGGATTAGGAGACAGGAGCTCCAGTTATGGGCAGGATCAACCTGCTGTTCACGCAAAGAGATCATCACTGGCAATTTTAAAAGGAAGCTCCTGGGGTGCCTGGTAGAGCTTGTGACTCTTGATCTCAGGGTCATGAATTCAAGCCCCACGGTGGGGGTAGAGCTTACTTAAAAAATATATTTCAAGATAAAAACTTCAAAAATTAAAAAAAAAAAAAGAAGCTCCTTATTTGCCATCCACCTCGGGATCTCCTGTAAGAGGCTCTGCGGGAGGAATTTCTGTCACCAGCTCCTCAAAGTGCCACCTGCAGGTCCTCAAAATGCCAAGCACACCCTGCCTGGGGCCTTTTTGCTTATTGGTTCTTCTGCCTGAAACAACCTTGCCTCAGATATGTGCATGACTCAGTCTGTTTCTTCATTCAAATATCTCCTTGTTGGAGGAAACTTCCCTGAGCAGCATATCTAGAATAGCATCTTTCCCTTCGTCCCGATTTATCTTTCTTGCCCCGAACACCACCTGATAGTTGATATAATTAGTTATTATCTCTGTTGCCTCACTATGGGTGTTCCGTAGGGACCTGCTCATAAACGGAGCTCTTTCTCCAGGGCCTGGAAACTGCTGATGAAGGTGAGGTCTCAACGAACATTTTCGGGGTGGGTACTTTACTACAACTTTCTGGGTGGCTTTATTGCTTCCCTGAAAACCTCTACCCCAAACCATCCTGAGTTCACTCTGAGTAATGGGTCTGTGGCCAAACAGCAATTCCTAGAGAGAGAACGTGACCTCCCCCAACCCCCCCGCCCCGGACCCTGGGCACCGGGCACCGGAATGGGCCTGTTTTGCAATTGTCTCCCCTACCTTTTGCTTCCTTGCTGCTGTGGAAGGTAATAACAGCAAGAGCAGGGGCAGGAGCAGGGGCTCCTGGAAGAATGAGACACTTACTCACATAAAGGGGAAGCAGGACAAAGTGCCCCATTTCTATGGAGCCGTGCAGAATAATCCCTGGAAATGGGGAGCACTTACCAGTCCTGTCTTTCAATGGTCCAATTGTCTGGCACCACAGAGCTGTTAAAGCTGTTTATAGATGGGCTTTCACACTCGAGCAAGGAAAGAGTCTACTTCTGATTGTGCAGCTGAAGGTAGACCTTTAATACGTCTCATCTGTATACAGCCATTGCGTTTTATTCACAGGGAAGATCATGTTGACTCCTTTGGCCCTTAAAGGGCTGATTCTGTTGAAGCAATTACTCACCAGCAGTTCACATGCTGTCTCAACCTGGATTTCAAAGCGGTGTTTGGCATTAGAAAGAGAGTCAATTGGCTTGGGGGTGGGGGGTGTGTGTGTGTGTGTGTGTGTGTGTAGCGTTTGGCCTTGTTGGGCAGGGGGAACTTTTGGGCTGACAGTTCAAGGAGCATCTTCTGATAGAACGTGGTCAATAAAAAAAAAAGAAATATTGCCATTTGCAACGACATGGATGGAACTAGAGGGTATTATGCTAAGCGAAATAAGCCAATCAGAGAAAGACAATTATCATATGATCTCACTGATATGTGGAATTTGAGAAACAAGGCAGAGGATCATAGGGGAAGGGAGGGAAAAATGAAACAAGAGGAAACCAGAGAGGGAGACAAACCATAAGAGACTCTTAATCTCAGGAAACAAACTGAGGGTTGCTGGAGGGGAGGGGGGTGGGAGGGATGGGGTGGCTGGGTGATAGACACTGGGGAGGGTATGTACTATGGTGAGCGCTGTGAATTGTATAAGACTGATGAATCACAGAGCTGTACCCCTGAAACAAATAATACATTATATGTTAATAAAAAGAAAAAAAAAGTGGTCAAATGGATATGACCGTGGATCTTAAATGAGGAGACATTTTTGGATTTCTATGAATACAATTAGGTTTTGCATGATATTGATTTAAGAAAATTTAACCGATAAAAGTAAACAACTCACAGAGTAGGGGAGTGAGGGCTGAAAAACAACATTTAGATTTTAGTAAGCTAATTAATTCAGCAATTAGCTGTATTTTGTATTCTGTATTTGTCCTTCATAACATGCAGCATACGCCGCATTTGTCCTTGTCACCAGAGCTTGCCATAAGCTGGTTCTGGCCACAGAGAATGGACAGAGGCTCCCACCTTTCCTTCAAAATAGGGGATGGAAATATGGTGAGAGTATGTGTTTGGTGACCCCGGGTATATTCAATGCCCATAAAAAATGGCCGAGCCCAGAGAGAAGATTGGCAGAGATCATGGCCTTTTATTAAGGACCTTCAAGCATGTTATAAACCAACTCTGGAACAAGCATACACATACCTATTTCCATCTCCGTGCTACTACCCTTGTCTCACTCAATAAGATGGTGAGTCATTAAATGGTGGAGTCTATGAGTCATTCCCCTGGATCTAGAAAGTGCCTGGCACGGGGTGCTCAATAAGGATTGTTGAATAGAATTGAATGATCACAAAACAGTATTTCAGAAATGGAAGGACTTCAGAGATCATCTAGGCCAAGAAACTGATTTCGTAGAAGAGGTGAGAGAATTCGCCTAAGAACCCAAAGGCTGGCGGCCACCAATGACCAGGGCTCTTGCTTTCTTGCCAGACCTTTTTTGAAAAACAGGGCTAAGTGTGGCCTTGGCATTTGTGAAACATCTTTCAGGTGTGTGTGTGTGTGTGTGTGTGAGAGAGAGAGAGAGAGAGAGAGATGTGGCGGGCAGAGCCAGGGCCTCCTTATTCCCTAGGAGGCAAGCCTGGGGTTTTTCTGGATGACCCAGCACCAGGCTCTCCAGGGCGCTGTGAACCTAATAGTGCTCATGGGGACGTGAGACTGTGTCATCCTATGGCAGTGCTTAGCACACAGTAGGTGCTCAGAAAGTATCCATTGAATGAATCAGCTACTAAAGGTATTTTGAGGTGGACCATGTAGAAAAGGCTATAGAGTTACAGCATAAAAAGAGAAAGAAAACACACCCTTTGACAGAACATTTATATCTAAATGAATCTTGTCTTCCAAAGAATTCACGTTTCGAGGCTATATACATTTATTTCAATGTGCTGCTACTCTTCAAAACTTTTGAAAGCTCTCTTTTTGGCATTTTCTCCTGAGTTCTTTAATTAAGTCATATAAAACCAATGTCAAAAAGGAAAAAAAGGGGGGGGGCACCTGGCTGTCTCAGTTGGTAGAGCATGTGACTCTTGGTCTTGGGGTTGTGAGTTTGAGCCCCATGTTGGATGTGGAGATTACCTAAAATAAAATCTTTAAAGAAAATACGATGAAATAAAACCAGTGTCATTACTTTATAGTCACATCTTCTTTTTTGACCTAAACGTAACTTCCTCAGTCAACCCTCCCATCATATTCATCCTATTTTACTTCTTAAAAGATGTTTATTAAAAGTCTTTTGTATGCTAACATTACTGACTTCAAGATTTAGAATCCAATCATACTGTATATATGAGCAGTGAATACTCATTGAACGCCAGTCACTGTGTTTATAAGCACTTCATAGAAAATGATTTATTTAATCCCCACAACAATTTTATTTATTTATTTAATTTTTAAAGATTTATTTGAGAGAGGGAGACAGAGTGCACGTGCACATGTGCACAAGTTGGGGGGAAGGACAGGGAGAGGGAAAGAATCTCAAGCAGACTCCCCGCAGAGCTCAGAGCCCAACATGGGGCTGGATTTCACAACCCTGAGACCACGACCTGAGCTAAAATCAAGAATCAGACACTTAACCGACTGACCCACCCAGGCGCCCCTCCTCACAACAACTTAAAAGGTAGAGATGAAAACTGAAGTTGAGAGAGGTTAAACAGATTGCCTCATGACACAAAACTTGGAAGAGATAGGTTTTGAATATAGGTCTGACTCCAAGCCCAATGGTCTGAACATTCTGATACTTACCAAGTCAGAACTTACTCTTCAACAGGACTTTTTAAAGCAAGATTTTATTTATTTGACAGAGCAGCAGAGGGAGAGGGAGAAGCAGACTCCCAGCTGAGCAGGGAGCCCAGTGTGGGACTCGATCTCAGGACCTTGGGATCACAACCTGAGCCAAAGGCGGATGCTTAACTGACTGAGCCACCCAGGAGCCCCAGGATATTTTTTTAAAGTAAGCTGTAGGCCCAACATGGGGCTTGAACTCACAACCCCAAGATCAAGAGTAGCATGCTCTACCAACTGAGTCAGCCAGGTGCCCCTCTTCAACATGATTTTTAAGGGCTGTGTGGTATTCCAGCATATACTTGACTATAACTTACCAAAGCAGCTTTCTATTGCAGACCATTTAAATTATTTCCATTAAAAATATTTTAAGGAATTCCATGATGAATATCCTTGAACTTAAATCTTTACATACATTGCTTGATCTTTTCTTTAGAAAAAAATTCTAGAAACAGCATTTCCCGGTCATATTTTAAAGGCTTGTAACCACCTTCTACAGCATATGAAGTCCTTGCCTCCCAGTACTTATATTATCATTATTTAAATCATTGCCAGTCCGGGAGGTATAAAAAGGTAACTTATTTTGATTTCTATTTTCATGTTTATTAGTGAGGATAAACATTTCTTTTTTCTATTTGTATTATTCTTTTGTGAATTGCCTTTTGTTCATTTTATCTGAAAGTTTGTATGTCTTTTTCCTTTTGCTTTGCAAGACTGTTTTTCAAATTAAAGATAATAATCCTTTGTCTATCATATTGCCAATATTTTACCCCTGTTCATGGTTTGCCTTTTCATTTAAAAAAAATCAATCATAAGTTTTAAAATTTTATATAGGCAAATCTATGCATCTTTTATGATTTTTTAAAGATTTTTAAATTATTTTAAAATAATCTCTACACCTAACATGGGGCTCGATCTTACAACTCTTGAGATCAAGAGTTACATGCTCTACCTACTGAGCCAGCCAGGTGCCCCCTTTTATGATTTTTGCTTTAGGTACTCTCCTTTGAAAAACCTTTATGACTCATGATTATATAAACACTTTCTATATTCTCCAGTTATTTTAAGGTATTAAAAAAATAACTCATTAGGGCGCCTGGGTGGCGAAGTCGGTTAAGCTTCCGAGTCTTGGTTTTGGCTCAGGCTATGATATCAGGGTCGTAGGATTGAGCCCCGTGTTGGGCTCCACACTCAATGCAGAGTCTGCTTAAGACTTTAACTCCCTCTCCCTCTGCCTCTTCCCCCTAAAATCAATCAATCAATCAATCTTTAAAAAAATAACTCATCTATTTGGAGTTTTACCTTGATGATTGACATGTAGTAGGAACTCAAGCTTAATTCTTCTAAACAGAAACCAAGTATCCCAGCACTGTTTGCTAGCATATTTTCCCCCTCTGATTTTTTTTATTGAGATATTATTGACATATAACATCATATTAATTTCAGGTGTCAACATAATGGTTTGATATTTGTATATTGTGAAACGATCACCACACTAAGTCTAGTTAACATCTGTCACCATAGTTACAAATTATTTTTCTTGTGATAAGAACTTTTAAGATCTACTCTCTTAGCAACTTTCAAATATGCAATACAGTATTATCAACTCTAGTCACCATGCTCCATTATATCCCCATGACTTATTTATTTTATAACTGGAAGTTTGTACCTTTTGACCTCCTTCACCTATTTCATCCTCTGATTTTAAATGCTACTTTTATCATATACTAAATACTTGTATATATTTGGGTCTGTTGAAAAGTTTTAAATTTTATTTTACTGACCTATGCCAAATCTCCATGTTTTAATTACTCTGTCTTTATAATAGTTTTTAATACTTAAAATATCTGCTCATATTTCCTCCCCCCCGCAAATTCATTGACTCAGCTCTTCCAAAATCTCTTTTGGATTTTAATGGGAACTGCATTACATTTATAAATTAGTTTGAGAAGAAGTGACATCTTTATGATATTCCATTTGCTTATCCACGGATGTGACATGTCTCTCATGTATTTATCTTTTTTAAAATACTTGTTTTATTCTTTGTTTTCAGGATCATGTAGGAAATACTTCTTTCCTTTTTCCATCTTTATTGAGGTAGAGTTGACAATTTAAAATTGTATATATTTAAGGTGTTTGGTTTGATGATTTGATACACATATCCATTGTGAAATGATCACCGCAATGAAGGTAATGAACACACACATCACTTCACATAGTTAACCTTTTCTTTTTTCTTTTCTTTTCTTTTTGTGATGACAACATTTAGGATTTACCACCCTCTTAGCAAATTTCAAGTATACAATACTGTATTTTTTTAAAGATTTTATTTATTTATTTGAGAGAGAGCATGAGCACAAGCGGGGCAAGGGACAGAGGCAGAGGGAGAAGCAGACTCCCCCCATGAGCAAGGAGCCTGATGTGGGACTCAGTTCCAGGACCCTGCGATCATGACCTGAGCCCAAGGCAGATGCTTAACCGACTGAGCCACCCAGGCGCCCTACAATACAATATTTTTAACTATAGTTGTATTGTTGTACATATATTTATCTCCTTTTATGTACCTTGGTAAAATTTTGCTCTTTCCTTCAAGTAGATCTTAAATACATTTTGTTTATTCCTGAGTGAAACATATACATGTATACACACACACACACACTTATGCATTTTTATATACTTACATAGAATTGCTATAATTGCTACCTGAATGGGAGCTTTTTCTTCTCATTTTACTTTCAAATGGATTATTGATAGTGAATATTCATTTAGTCATTCAGCAAATACTTATTGTTTACTGCATGCTAGTCATCATGTTGGATACCAGGACAATGCTATGTACCAAACAGACACTGTATATAGTATTAATAAATTCTAGAATATTGATCATCTTTGCATTTCTGGGCCAAGCCCTGCTTGGTAATGGAATAATATTAATATATTGTATTGATGGGTTAGATTTAGTAGTATTCCATTTAGGATGGATGTAAGTTTATTAATTCCATATAAGTAATGTAAGTGAGACTAGTCTGGTCTAGCCTGTGGGTTGTTGTGTGTGTATGTGTGTGTGTGTGTGTTTATGTTAGCTTTATAAGATAAATTGGAAACCTCCCCATTATTTCTATAGTATATATAATATTGGAATTAAGTGTTTCATTCTTATTCCTTGACAATCACATTAAATCATTAGGTTTAAGCTGGAAGACTAAAATTGGGAAAAGGCCCCAGGTTTTCTGAGTCTCAGACCTTTGAAGAATTTATGGAAACAAGACAGATGGAGGATTTATACAGCAACAAGCCAGATGGCAAGAAATGCATTTCATGTTTTGGTCCTGCCCCTTCTCTGGGGAACAGTGGACTTATATGTGCATTTCTTGGAAGGACTGGCTTTTTTTCCAGGGAGGACACCAAGTATGCCCCCATTCTAGAGCTTTCCAATACTCTTGGTTGGTGCCAGACTGGACTGATGACTGCAGGCAGGGGGTGACCAATTGGCTTTGTATGAAGTGAGTAGAAAATTCCAGTGATGGCAAGGAGGGGGCAAAAAGCAGCACCAATGCTGTTCCTTTCTCATAGAGCCTCCCCATAGAAACCGCAGATATTAGACACGGGTAAAAGTCCAGTATCTCCCACTTCTTGTCTTTATCCTCTGCATCTTTCTGAATTTGTACAACTGTAGCTAAGTCTATTAGGCCAGTTCCATGTCTGCTGCAGAACCCAATGTCAGAGCCAACTTGTGAGCCGAAAGCCCGGGTTCTGTGATATAAGAGAATCCCTCCCATAATATTTTTATTGATATCCATGAATGTGTCTTTCAATTTTAAAATTTAAGCATCACTCCCCTTACCTTCCCTGACAAAGAATTTTTAAGCACATGGAGTTCCTAAATCTTTTCCCGATAACTCTTGTATTGGTTTTTTTTTTCCTACCGCCATGTAACAAATTGGCACAATTTAGAAGCTTAAAACAATACACACCTTACAGTTCTGTAGTCACCAGTCTGGTGGTACTTCCCTTCACATTTCAAAACGTCCAAATCAAGCTATCTATAGGGCCTTTTTCCTTACTGGAGGCTCTGGGGAAGAATCCTCTAATAAGTTCACTCTGGTGGTCGGTCAAATTCACTTCCTTGTGGGGGTTGGAGAGCTGAGGTCCCGTTTTCTTTCTGGCTGTCAGCGTAGAGCCCTGGAGCCCCTCTCAGCTCCTTAAGTTTTCCTGTATTCCTTGTCACATTGCTTCTACATCTTCCAAGCCAGGGATGGTGCACCAAGTCCATCCCATGCTTCAAATCTGCCTGACTTCTTCTGCCTCATCTCTCCTCCTTCCTGCTGGAGAAAGTTCTCTGCTTTTAAAGGCTCACCCAGATTAGACTGGGCTCACCCAGATCATCCAGAATAATCTCCTTATTTTAAAGCCGGTAACCTTAATTACATCTGCAAGGTCCCTTTTGCCATGTTACATAATATGCTCACAGTTTTCAGGGATTAGGGCATGCACATCTGTGGGACTGTTAGGCTTATCAAAGCTTTTATGTCTTTATTTTCTACACCGGATATTTTAGGATCATCTTTTCCCTTGAAAAGGAAGACAGTTCCATCCTTTTGGAAAAAATAAACTGCCAGTCATCATCATGCCCAAAACTCACACAGACATCATGCTTTCAGTTTATGACCATAAAGTTATTTGATTCCTACATCAAACTCAGTAAAATTCATTTGGTGGATTTAAAGATTTGAGACAGTCAAATATTGACACACCATTAGGTGGCACTTGATTAGAAAGCTTGCTTCTGCCTGAACTTTCCCAAGGCAGCAATCTGACAAGATGGAAAGAAAACTCTGATGTAAACAGAGCAGAGTGGGGGATGGCATCCTTAGTCATGACACAAAAATCATTAAAGACAAAAACTATCCCGGACTTGAAAGTAATTTGTACATTCAAGCTAACTTTAGAGAGCTTATTACTTAGCAAATGTAAACGGGTTATTTAAAATCTTTTACACATGATAATTTTTATAAATCCTGGGGTCAAAAAATTACCTCTAATAATTTTTATTGGCTGCAACATTTGTCTTATGTTAATAATGAGCAAATTTCCATGGAGTGCTTATTATATGCAGGGGAGGCAGTCCTACTTACTCTGGCCCATATTTTGCACCAAGCTGTATTTCTCTGAAATGGCATTGTACAACAAAAATATAATTCCAACCACATATGTAACTTTTAGCAGCTTTTTTTGAAATATAATTTACATGCCATTAAGTTTACCTGTTTAAAGCGTATGATTCAATAGTCTTTAGTATATTTATAGAATTGTGCAGTCATCACCATAATCTAATTTTAGAATTTTTCATCATCTCCAATAGAAAGCTTTATCCATTAGTGGTCACTTCCAATTCTCCCTTACCCTTAGGCTTAGGCAACCACTAATCTACTTCCTGTTTCTACACATTTTGCTTTTCATATAAATGGGATCATACAGCATATGGTGTTCTGTGATGGCTCTTTCACTCAGCATAACATTTTTGATGTTCATTCATGTTGTACCATGTATTAATACTTGATTTCTTTTTATGTCTGAATATAATATTCCATTATATGGATATAGCATATTTGTTTACCATTCATCAGTTGATGGACATTTCAGTTGCTTCTGATTTTTGGCCATTATGCTGCTATGGAGATTCACGCACAAATTTCTTTGTGTGGATATGTGTTTTCATTTCTCTTGGGTAGATATGTAGAGGTAGAATTGCCAGGTCTGATGATTACTCCATGTTTAGCTTTTTGATTTGTTACAACAGCTATACCATTTTATATTATTAACACATATGGAATTTTAAAAATAGCTTTATTGAGGTATAATTGACATACAATGAAATATACATATATAAAGTATACGATTTGGTAAGTTTTAACATACGTATGTACCTGTGAAGCCATCTCATAATCAAGATAATGAGCATATCCATCACTCCAAAACTTTCCTTGTTCCTCTTTGAAATCCATTCTTCCCACTTCTCCCTCTTAATCACCCCATTATTTCTGAGCAACCACTGAACTGCTTTCTGTCACTATGGTTCAGTTTGCATTTTCTAGAATTTTACATAAACGAAATCACATAATATGTACATCTTTTTGTCTGGCTTTTTTCATTGAGCATAATTATTTTAAGATTCATCCTTGTTATTGAATATATTAATAATTCATTCATTTTATTGATGAATAGTTCAATAATTCATTCATTTTTATTGATGAGTAGTATTCTGTTGTGTGTATATACCTCAGTTTGTTTATTCATTCACCTATTGATGGACATTTGGGTTGTTTCCAGTTTAGGGCTATTATAAATAAAGCTGCTGTGAACATTCATGCACAAGTCTTTGTATGAATGTATGCTTTCATTTTCCTTGGGTAAATACCTGAAGGGAATGTTTGGATTATGTGGTAGGTACATATTTAATATTTTTAGAAACTTCCAAAATTCTTTCTGAAGTGGTCTTACCATTTTATATCCCACTAGCAGTATATAAGACTTCCAGTTCCTCCACATCCTCACCAACACTTGATATGGTCAGTTTTAATTTGATTTGATTTAATTTAATTTAATTCTATTGATTCCAATCAGTGTGAAGAGTTACTTCTTTGTAGTTTTAATTTGCATTTTTTTCTTTTTATTGAATAAATTTGATAGGTAACATTGTCTAAGTTTAAGGTGTACAGCATGTTACTTTCATACATTATATATGATTGCCAATGTGGTGATATTTATTACATTACATAACTGTAGTACAAATTTGTTGTCTATATTTATTATACTGTATATTAGCTCTCTATGGCTTATTTACCACTCATTACAAGTTTGTGCCCTTAAATACCATCACTCTTACCTCCTCCCACCCATATCCTGGTAACCACCATTTTACTCTGGTTTTTACACGTTTAACTTTTTTAGATTTTCCATGTAAGTGATATCGTACATTATTTGTCTTTCTCTTTCTGATTTATCTCGCTTAGCATAATATGCTCAAGGTCCATCAATACTGTCACAAATGGAAGGATAGCCTCCTTTTTCATGGCTGAATAATACTCCATTGTATATATGTACCACATCATTTTTTATTCACTTATCTGTTGATGAATACTGGGTTGTTTCCATACCTTGGCTGTTGTGAAAAATGTAACTTGCATTTTCTTAATGACCAATGATACTGAGCGTCCTTTCATGTGCTTGTTTGGTTAAGTATACATTCAAATCTGTCTGCTTATAAAACTGAGTTTTTAAAAATAGAGTTTTGAGAGTTCATTATATATTCTTTATACAAGTTCTTTATCAGATATGTGTTTGCAAACATATTTTCCCATCCTGGGGCTTGTCTTTTCATTCTCTTAACAGTGTCTTTTGAAGAACAGAGCATTCAATTTTGATGAAGTCCAAATTACCAATTTCCCTTTTTGGGATTATGCTTTTGGTGTCATTTCTAAAAACTTTTTGTCTAATTTACTCTGAAGATTTTATCCTGTTTATTTTGTAGAAGTTTTATAGTTTCGGGGCTTATATTTAGCTGTATGATCCATTTTGAGATAATTTTTATATATGAGATATGCAAGATATAGACAGTAAGCTATATATTGAAGGTTTTTTTGTTTTTGTTTTTGTTTTTCCACAGGATTATCCACTTATTCCAGCACCATTTGTTGAAAAACTATCCTCTCTCCACTGAATTACTTTTGGATTTTTAACAAAAATCAGTTGCCAGAGAATTAAAATTTCAGAAATAAATCCATATGGTTATAACCATTTGTTTTTTGACAAGAGTGCCAAGACAGTTTATTCAGGAGAAAACAGACTTTTCAATAAATAGTGCTGAAGCAACTGGGTACTTATGTACAAAAGAATGAAGCTGGACCCCTACCTCACCACCATACTAAAAAATTAACTCAAATAACTCGTAGACCTAAATATAAGAGGTAAAACTATAAAAGACTTAGAAGAAAATTAAGAAGTAAGTATTTATGACCTTGGGTAAGGCAATGGTTTTTTGGATATGACATCAAAAGCACAAGTGACAAACAAAAAAATAAATAAACTAGGCTATGTCAAAATTAGAACATTTTGTGCTACAAATAATACCACCAAGGAAGTGAAAAGGCGACCTAAAGAATGGGAGAAAATATTTGAAGATCATCATCTATAAAGGAAATCCATAACAAGGCAAATAACACAATTTTAAAAAAAATGAACTACAGGGGCACCTAGCTGTCTCAGTTGGAAGAGCATGTGGCTCTTGATCTTGGGGTTGTGAGCCCCATGTTAGGTGTAGAAATTACATAAATAAGTAAACTTAAGAAAAATGAATTAAAGATTTTATTTATTTATTTGACAGAGAGAGACGCAGCGAGGGGGAGTGGGAGAGGGAGAAGCAGGCTTCCCGCCGAGCAGGGAGCTCGATGCGGGGCTCGATCCCAGGACCCTGGGATCATGACCTGAGCCGAAGGCAGACGCTTACCATCTGAGCCACCCCGGCGCCCCGGAAAATGAATTAAAGATTTGAAAATATATTCGTCCAAAGAAGATGAAAGCTGAAAGCACACAAAAAGAAGCTCAACATCATTAGTCATTAGGGAAATACAAATCAAAACCATAATGAGATACCACTTCATACCTTCTAGAATGGCTATAACAACAACAACGAAACCCAAAACAACAATAACAACAATAACCAGAAAATAAAAAATGTTGTTGGGGATGTGGAGAGACTGGAAATCTTGTACATTGCTGGGAGGGATGTAAAGTGGTTCAGCTACTGTGGAAAACAGTTTGGTGGTTTCTCTAAAAGTTAACAATACAATTACTAGATGACCCTGCAATTCCACTCCTAAGTATATACCCAAAAGATTGAAAACAGGCACTTAAACAGATATTTGTATGATAATAATCATTGTAGCATTTTTCACAAGAGCCAAAAGGTGGAAACAATTCAAATGTCCATCAACAGATGAACGGATAAACAAAATGTGGTATATAAACACAGTGGAATAGTATTCAGCCATAAAAAGGAATGACATTCTGACACAGGCTATATATGCCATGGATAAACTCTGAAAACATGCTAAGTGAAAGAAGCCAGAAATAAAAAGACAAATAATGCATGATTCCACTTATATGAAATACCTAGAAATTAATAGCAATAGAAAGTAGATTAGAGGTGTCCAGAGATGGAGTTTTACTGCTTAATGGGTACAGAGTTTCTACTTGGAGTGATGGAAAATTTTGGAAATAGATAATGGTGATGGTCGCACAACATTGTGAATGTAATTAGTGCCGCTAAGTTGTATACTTAAAATGGCATCCTTCATGTTATATGTATTTTACCAGACACCCACATAAAACATAATGACATACCACTTCACATTCACTAGAATGGATATAATCAAACAGATAAGGAATAACAAGTGTTGGCAAGGATGTGGAGAAATTGGACCCTTAATACACTTCTGGTGGGAATGTAAAACTGTGGCTATTTTGGAAAATAGTTCTTCGGTTCCTTGAAAAGTAAAACACAGAGTTTACATATGATTCAACAATTCCACTCCTGTATATCTATCCAAGAGAAATGAAAACATGTCCACATAAAAATTTGTACAAGGTGTCCATAGCAGCATTATTCATAGTAGCCAAAAAGTGGGAACAACCTCAGTGTCTATCAACTGATGAATGAATAAATAAAATATGCTATATCCTTATGATGTAATATTATTTGGCAACTGGAAGGAATGGAGGGCCGAGGCATGCCACAATATAGATGAACCTTGAAAAAATGATGCTATGTGAAAGAAGCTAGTCATAGAAGACCAAGTTGTGTCCAGAATAAGCAAATCTGGAGAGAAAGAAAGTAGATTAGGGTTGCTAAGGTTGAGGAAGATAGTAGGGGAAATGGGGAGTGGCTGCTAATAACTACAGGGTTTCTTCTTGGGTGGACAAAAATGATCTATAGATTGCAGTGACTGTTGCACAACTCTGTGAACTTACCAAAAAACACTGAATTGTACCCATTTGAATGGGTAAGTAGTATGGTTTGTAAATTATGTCTTATAAAGCTGTTAAAGAATCACTTGTCATTTATATGTGTCATTTATGTTTCTGAACTCTATTCTGTTCCATTTATCTCTCTTTATGCAAATGTCACACTGTTTTGATTACTGGGGCTTTATAATATATCTGGAATCAGGTAATGTAAATCCCCTAACTTTGCTCTTCTCTTTCAAAGTTGTTTTGGCTATTATAGGCCCTGCGATTTTCATTTGAATTTTAGAATCAGTTTTCACAAAAGAAGCTGGCAGAAGTTTTGATTGTGATTGCATAGCATCTATAGATCAATTTGGGGACAAGTGGTATCTTCACATTGCTGAGGAAGAAAGTAAATCTTTTTATTTATTTAGACCTTCTTTAATTTGTCTTGGCAGCATTCTGAAAAAGTCGATTCTCACAATTTTTGCTAGTTTTTAGTTACTCTTATAGAGAGGTGGACTTTCGGCATTCCTTACTTGGTTATTTTCACTGATGCCTCTCTTCTAAATCTTTCAAATCTGGCTTACTTTAAACTTGCAGAACTACTCATCCAATTAGCCACATTTCAAGCGCTCAATAGCCACATGGGGCTAGTAGCTACCATACTGGACAGTGCAGGCCTGTAAGAATATATTCATCACAGTTATTTAAAAATATAAATGAGAAACAAGGTCTCTAATTGCTTTTTTGTACCTGGGACAGAACTGATTTCATGGCAAGGTAAGTACTCTATGAACCATAGGTAGCAAATAATAATAACCACCATCTCTCAAGTACTTTACTTAATGCCAGATAACATTTGAAGACTTACATGTATTAATGTTTTTATTCTTGACAACAACCTAATGGGGTAGGTATTATTGTGCTTTAAAGATGCAGAAAACAAAACACCAATAAGTTAAGCAACTTACCCAATGTCTCATAGCTAAAAAGTGGCAGAGTCAGGATTCAAACCTTGAAAGTCTGGTTTAAGCCCATGCTGTTAACCACCACTCTATGCTACTTAGCAGACCTTAAAGAAGGAATTCAGAGAAAATTATTTTGACCAAAGGAGAACAGGGTGGGGAAGAAACATCCCTATACAGAATATTAAAAACATAATAAAGTGCAAAACACACTTGCAAGAAAAAACACCTCACATTTTTATTGAGTGCTATATACCTCTATCTAGCACATTATTTGACACTTAGTAAGCAGTGAATATTTGTTGAATGAATGAATGACTCCTGCATATTTATACATTGTGCTAGTTCTTTGAAAATGTCTCACACGAAGTCATTTTAAAGAACAGAAACTGAAGCTCAGCCTGGTGGAATAATTTTCCCCCTTTGTTGCTAGATGGTGCAGAGATTAGAGCCCAGTTCTCAAATTCTAGCTCCGCTATAGCTTTTTCTGACATGAGAAAGGATCAAGAAGTCACAAAGGATAAAAGCTTGTGCCATATCACACAATCATGCTCCATTTATGTGCATGTAGATTATGTAGTTGGGATGGGGACAGAAGGTGGTCCAGCTGTGGCACCCTGGCTACCCTTTTCTCTAAGAATGAAGATAAATAAGAAAGAAAAAGAGGGTTCTAGTGTGGAGAATGTGATCAGAAATATATGCAGATGATATAAACAATTATCGCTGTCCCGGCAGCTAAAATCCTTGGTGATTTTGCCATGCCCAAGTCTTACTCACCACAGGCATCTGCAGAAATGGGAGAGGACTTCACTGAGCAAACATTTATTCAGCATTCACTATGTGGCAGTGGATAGTCCTACCTTAGAAGAAGGCGTATACATCAGTAAACAATTACATATTATGATTGTATAAGCTGCAGTAGTAAGGTACATGTAAGGAAATACGCAATGTACTTTAAGATAAAAAAGGACAGAGCAGCAACTAACCTGGGAGGCTTAGAGAAAGCTTTTTAAAGGACCTGACTTTTGGACTGGATCTACAACTCAGTTGTAGAGGGAAAACAGTAATCCAGATAAAGGCATGAGCATAGTTATATGTTTGGCCTGGAGTGAAGGTTACAAGGAGGGATGGCATTAGGAAGGCTGTTAAAGTGGTTAAGTGGTGGATGGTCAAGGAGTTTAAACAGGCTTGTGGGGGTGGAGGCTTCTTGACACTGAAGAGAGCAGAGGATTTTAAACAGATGAGGTAAATAACTGAAACATTTACAACCCTTCTGGACCCATACAACCATTCTGTTTTTCACTTTCTTTCTTTCTTTTTTTTTTTTAATTTATTTATTTGACACAGAGAGAGAGAGCACAAGTAGGCAGAGCGGCAGGCAGAAGGAGAGAGAGGGAGAAGCAGGCTTCTCGCTGAGCAGGGGGCCCGATGCGGGACTCGATCCCAGGACCCTGAGATCATGACCTGAGCCGAAGGCAGCCGCTTAATGGACTGAGCCACCCAGGCGCCCCTTTTTTTCACTTTCAGTACAGTATTCAAACATTACATGAGATATTCAACTTTATTATAAAATATGCTTTGTGTTAGATGATTTTGCCCAACTGTAGGCTAATTTAAGTGTTTTGAGTACATTTAGGGTAGGCTGGGTTAAGCCATGATTAGGTGTATTGCATGCATTTTTGACTTACAATATTTTCTACTTATGATGAGTTTATTGGGATGTAATCCCCTTGTAAGTTGAGGAAGATCTGTGTATGATTTTTATGATGTACTGTTTTATCTTCTTCATGAGATGCTGCTATTGACCAAGTTTCATAGGTTTTCCTAAATATTTTATATTTTTCCCAATGGTAGGAAAAATTTCAACCATATTGGAAATGTTGAAAAGCAAACATCCATTTACTACCTAGATTCCCCAATTAACATTTTGCTGTATTTGATATATATCTATTCATCCCTCTTTCCATTCATTTTATTTTTAGATGCACTTCACTGTAGGTTGAAGACATCAATGCACTTCATCTCTGTTGGTATGTGTATCATTAACTAGAGTTCATTATTTGCTTAGGGTTCTTTGTGTGTATGATTAAATAACCATGGAACTTAAGTAGTACATTCTCTAAGTTTTGACAAATGCATACACTTGTGTATCCCCCGTGATGACATGGAACATCACTGTCAGTTTAGAAAGTCCCCTCATCTCCCATCCCAGTTTCCACTTCTCCTCTCTCCCACAAAGCCAATCCTTGGTCTGATGTTTTCACTATAGGTTGGTTTTGCCTGTTCTAGAACTTTATATGGAATCTTAAAGTTTGTGCTCTTTCATGTCTGGCTTCTTTCACTCAGTAAAATGTTTTTGAGATTGATTCATGTTGTTTCATCAGTAGTTAATTTCTTTCTTTTGCAGAGTATTATTCCATTGTTTGAATATACCAGTTTTTATCTATTCTCCTGCTGTTGGACAACTCCCCTGTTTCCAGTTTCTGGCAACAGTGAATAAAACTGCTATAAATAGTCTAATACAAGTCTTTTTGTGGACATATGCTTTCATTTCTCTTGGGTAAATACCAGAGTGGAATGGCTGGCTGAAAGAATAGGTGTGTTTAATTTTATAAGAAACTTCCAGGCCTTTTTCCAAAACGGTTGTTCCATTTTACATGTGTTGCTTCACATCCTCTCTAACATTTGGTGTTGTCATTTAAATTTTAGTCATTCTAGTACAGAGCTAACTCATTGAAATTTTAATGTTCATTTCTCTACGACTAATGACACTGAATACTTTATCATGTGCTTATTGGCCAAATATTTTCTTTTGTAAGGTCATCTGTCTTTTCATTGTTGAATTGTAGGAGTTTTTAATCTATTCTAAATATAAATTCTTTGTTGAAATATATGTGTTGTGAATACTTTATCCTGGCCTGTAGCTTGTTTATTCATATTCTTAATGGTGTCTTGATGAATAAAAAGTTAAACATTTTTTGGAGTTCAGTTTATCAGTATTTTTTCTTTTGTGGCTAGTGCTTTCAAAACCCTCTCCAAGAAACTTGTGCCTACCCCCAACTGAAAATATTCTCGTATGTCTTCTAAAAGCATAATAGTTTTGGCTTTTATATTATGGCCATGATCCATCTCAAACTTTTATGTGTGGTGTGAGGTAAGGTTCCTTTTTTCTCATATAGATATCAAATTGTTACAGCATTGTCTATTGAAAAGACTTTCCTTTCCCCACTGGGTTGCTTTGGTAACTTTGTAAAATATCAAACTACTTCATATTTAAGTTTATTTAACCATTTATAAAATGTTTTTACATATACATTCTCTTAACATTCTCTCACTGGCGGTGGATATGTTTTCCTCATTTTACAGTTGAGAAAACCAAGGCTCAGAGTAGTTCAAGAACTTGTCCAAGGAGATACAGAGCTGGGGACTAGAACATAGAACTACTACTGAATCCTTAAAAAAAATGTTTACATTTTAAAACTATTTTATCTAATGGAAATATTACTAAATGGACACTTTTTCTGAAGGTGATGTAGTAACAGAAATGAGTAAGTGCATATTTTTATATTTCAACACTGGTGGTAGTTTTAGATTGCCAGCCAAACACATGCTTCCTTTGTAGGCTTTTGTATGTCTAAAACAGTTTTTACATTAGGCATCTTTGTTTTAAAAGGATAAAAAATTACAGTGCTTGCTTTGCAAAATTTGGTAAGAATAATAATACTAGCTTTTAATAGCTTTTGGTAAGAATAAAAGTTGCTTGGACTTTAGTTAAGATAAAGAATGTATTTCCCTCACCCTGATCTAAAAAAAAAAAAGGTCTTACTTTTTGATTTTTTCAGAGAAATACAGCAGTTTTTGAAGGGACACATCATGAAGATGGAAAAACTGTAAGAAAACACAATACCTACTCTTGCTTTTTTTTTTTTCCTTTCTCCCCTACTCTGTTATATACTCGAGCACCCAGCTTGTCTTCAAATGCTTGTACTACCTTTTCCAATCATCTCATGGAAGCAGTTTTCTGGAAACCTTGATCATTTGCTGAGACTTGGCCAACCTCAATGTTCTAATTCTCCAGATCACCTATGCCTGCCCCTGAATTATCAGTCTTCTATGCCTACCTCATTTGTCCAACTGTGACTCACAAATAAATGGCCTGTCTTTCTGGCTCACTATTCAGTGAAGAACCACCTTTCCCCAAGTACAGGGAGGCAACGTTATTAAAACCACTGGTCCATAATATAATTCTATGTTAGAGATGTCACAACTAAAGTATCTATATCTGGTAAATTACATAGACTAAGAGAGTCACACAGGTATTTGAAGCCAACCTGGGGCCAGAGCTCATGTCTTCTTGGTAACTTCATTATTCTTCTCCCGTACTGCATGTCCTGCCCCCAAATATCTGTTAAGCCAAGATGCTATAAAGTGAAACTAGGTTAACTATTCCTCACTCTAAGATGCAAAAACTGAGGCCATAGTGGGGAATGTGTAACAACCAGTCAGAGTGAGGTTTCTGAGACCAACTCTGTTGGGCAGCCATTACTTTTGTCTTTTATCAAAACAGAGAACTAAAAAACGCGTCATAAACTCAAGGACAAAATACACATATCCCAATGACTATTTTTTATTACAAGAGAGTTATGTGATCTTTGTGCATGGTAAGTGCTACCAAATAGCATACTTTGGAATCTCCTTCTGAGAGTGACTGTCAGAAGTCTAGGTACTGAGTGGTACCTGATCAATAGTCTTGGGATAGGAAAGTTTCTCATCAGAAAAAGTAGAAAATGTTTACCAGTGCCCCTCCTACTTACTTAAGAGGAAGACATTCTGTAATAGTTTTAATATGATAAAGATACCCTAGTGCTCAAACTAATTGTTCTTGAGAGACAAAGTTGTAGGACTTAACTTCCTGATTTCAAAACTTACTCAAAGCTCCAATAATCGAAACAGTCTGGACTGGTACAAGGATAGACATAAAGACCAATGGAATGGAACTGAGAGTCCAGAACCTGAACCCTACATTTATGGCCAATTGATTTTTGACAAGGGTGCCTAGACAATTCAATAATGGAGAAAATAGTCTTTTCAATAAGGTGCTGGGATAACTGGGATATCCACATGCAAGAGAATTAATTTAGACTGTCTACCTCACATATATACAAGAAGAAACTTAAAATGGATCAAAGATTTAAATATTAAGAGCAAAAACTATAAAACTCTTAGAAGAAAACACAGGTGTTATTCTTGTGATCTTGGATTAGGCAAATGATTTCTTAGATAGGAAACCAAAAGCACAAATGACAAAAGAAAAAATAGACAAATTGGACTTTATACAAATTAAAAACATTTGTGCTTCAAGGGACACCAACAAGAAAGTAAAACCAACCCAGAGAATGGAAGAACAAATTTGTAAGTCATATACCTGATGAGACATATCTAGAATATATAAAGAACTCTCAGAACTCAATAATGGAAGGACAAATCACTTAGTTAAGAATGGGCAAAGCAGAGGCACCTGGGTGGCTCAGTAGGTTGAATGTCTGACTCTTAGTTTCAGCTCAGGTCATGATCTTGGGGTTGTGAAATTAAGCCCTGTGTGGGGCTCCACGCTCAGTGCAGAGTCTGCTTAAGATTCTTTCTCTCCCTCTGCCCTTCCCTCAGCAGCTTGTATGCTTGCTCTCTCTCTCTCTAAAATAAATAAATCTTTTTTTTAAAGATTTTCATTTATTTATTTGAGAGAGAGCAAGAGTGATCACAGAGGGAGACGGAGAGGGAGAAGGAGACTTGCCGCTGAGCAGAGAGCTCGATGTGGGGCTCGATCCCAGGACCCTGAGATCATGACCTGAGCTGAAGGCAGATGCTTAACTGAGTGAGCCAACCAGGAACCCCTAAAATAAAGAAATCTTTAAAAAGATAGAAATAATAATAATGGGCAAGGGATACGAATAGACTTTTCTCCAAAGAAAAAATATAAATCGTCAATAAGCACATAAAAAAGATGCTCAGTATCATTAGTCATTGGGGAAATGCAAATCAAAACCATAATGAAATATCCCTTCATATGCACCAAAATGGCTACAATCAGAGAGATAATAGCAAGCCCTGGGGTTGGTGTGGAGAAATTGAACCCTCAAACCTTGTGGTGAGAATGTAAAATGGTGTAGTCTCTTTAGAAAAAGTTTAGAGTTTCTAAAAAAGTTAAACATTGGATTACCATGTCACCCAGCAATTCCACTCCTAGGTATATACACCAAAGAACTGAAAACATATCCACACAAAAAACTTGTACATGAATGTTCATGGCAACACTATTCATAATAGCCAAAAAAGTGCTAACAACCCAAAAGTCCATCAACTGATGAATGGATAAACAGAATCTGGTATATCTATACAATAAAATATTATTTGGCAAATAAAAAAAGAAAGTACTGATATATGCTATAAGATGCTAAGTGAAAGAAGCCAGACACAAAAGAACACATATTTTATGACTTCATTCTTATGAATGTTCAGAATAGGCAGATCTATAGAGACAGAAAATAGATTAGTTGTTGCCAGGGGATGGGGAATGTGGTGAATCGGGAGATACAGTGTTTCTTTTTGGGGTGATAAAAATGGTGATGGATATACAGTTTCGTGAACACACTAAAACCCAATGAATTGTATGAATTATATCTCAATTAAAAAAAGAAAAAGACAAACAAGTATAGCATACCTTAAAGTTTTCCAAAACATAAACTAAACAAAAACTTGAACACTTCTCTATGGTTTGAATTCAGTTTTATAAATGTTACCTTTTTCTTTTTTAAAGATTTTATTTATTTATTTATTTGAGAGAGAGAGAGAGAGAGAGTGCATGTGTAAGTGGGGGGAGGAGCAGAGGGAGACTGGGCGGGGGGAAGAATCTCAAGCAGCCTCTGCACACGGAGCCTGATGCAGGGCTCCACTTGGGGCTCGATCTCACCATCCTGAGCCAAAACCAAGAGTCGGATGCTTAATCTACTAAGCCATCCAGGTGCCCCACCTTTTTCTTCTTCAACAATAATAATCATAGTGATAAAAATAGCAGGTACTTATTAAACACTTACTAGGCATGTAGCAAGCATTTTATACTTGATATTCTCTCTCAGATCATCTCAATGATCTTGTACATGGAGTTATCCCATTTTATAGAAAGGAAATTGAAGATAAAAGAGGCTGAGTAGGGGCGCCTGGGTGGCTCAGATGGTTAAGCGTCTGCCTTCAGCTTGGGTCATGATCTCAGGGTCCTGGGATTGAGCCCCGTGTAGGGCTCCCTCCTCAGCGGGGAGTATGTTTCTCCCTCCCCCTCTGCTGCTCCTCCTACTTGTGCTCTCTCTGTCAAATAAATAAAATTAAAAAAAAAAGAGGCTGAGTAATTTGCACAAGGTTATATAAAGGCAATTAAGTCTGACTCCAGAGGTTCTATTATGCAATTCCATTTTCCTTAAAACAGTGACTTACTGGTCTCAAATGCTAATTTATTTTTCAATGTATTATGTTGTTCTTTCTATCACCATCAATGAATTAGATATCATTTTGGGGCCTAATATTAAATAATGATCTTACTTCCTTAGTTTATTGAGCACAGAGCAAAGACAGAAAAAATTCCCATATGATGTTTTTATTTGTATCAAATCACAGAGTATCATAGGTAAATATAAGATTATAATTTGAATACTGTAATATTACATAATTTGGCAAATTATTTAATTATCCAAAGTTTATTACATGTTTGAGTATGTGCTAAAGAGATTATTTGGCATAACTTGGCAAGATATATATTTCTGTACCTTATTTGACCGTTTATCATTTATATATGTGGTACACATATATGTATGTATGCATATACACACGTACATATATACATACACACACTCCTAAATTAAATATACTTGTATAAAAAGCTGAAGATTGATGTGTTAGAATTAATTCCTGTTTAAAAATCTATTATATTAAATTGCATCTGCATTCAAAGCAGAAATGTAAAAACTGATCAATTTGCTAAATACACATGAATTTACAAAGTAATTGGAAATGAAATAAAAATTTCCATTGAAATGTTATATTCCTGTTTAATCAACATTTAAGTGGCACTATCAAACTATGGAAATTGACATTATTTTTTTAGGTTGTTGAGAGAATAAAGATTCTACTGAGCATTACTGTATTCCCTAAATTAAGAATGAATATTATTATAGTAGGAAAAGATGGCAGATAATTTTCTTCTTTATTAATACGGGAATTCCCAGGAAGCAATCAGGGCAGTGTCTATTCTCCTGGGCTTGGGTTTCCTGCTTTTCTATCAGTGGAAGTCTGGCTTCTCAGGAAAAGTGCAGCCAGTCCGCCTAATTATGACGCTTGCAGCATAGTGACCAGCACGGATGCATTCAGTCAGGGGCTTGTCAGAGACCAGTTGAGACAGAAAACCTGGAACACAGACAAAAGGGAAGAACATGAGTATTGCTATTATAACAGCATGAGAAAGGTCATTTTGGGTCAGGCCAAAAATTAGTCTATGTACCTATCCCTTTCTTCAGTGTTGATAGTTAAGTGTTAAACCTCAAGTGTTAGAGAGTTCTTCCTCCAAACATCATGAGCTTCCCTCGATATTTCTTTTAAAGAGCTCAAGTTGGGACATGACGACTCACCATCAAGTCGTTCTAGACTTTGTATGCCTAAAGCATCATCATGCTTTCCTTTAGTTTTGAGATTAAGAGGTTGTGAGTAAGAAGTACTGGCCAAATAATATTACCTTGGGTTTTTACAGCCGAGAAGGTATTAGTTATCCCTCTCTATCTGTCTGGGTTCCTTACATGTTGTTATTCCTAGCACATTGCTTTTGGACAAAATTCTATCATCTGGATGTCTCTCCAAGTACAGATTTAAGAGCTGAAGAGTTACAAAGGACCTTACATCTCCCTTTTACTCCAAGAAGCAACAGTGAAGTGATTTCTATAGTCAAACATCATGGACCAGCTTGACATTAAAATAAATGTGATAAAGTAGAAAGTAGTGTTGAGGACTTCTGTTTCTGACCAAGATGAAATAAAAGGAACCACGCTACGCTTTCTCCAGAAACAACTCAAAGACAAAGTAAATGAAACAAGGTTTTTCAAATACTGTAGAAGATCCATGGAAGAAGGGAAACAAATGGGATAAACTGTAAAATTGCTCTAGCTTACCACCTAGAGAGAGTTACTAGGCTACAACACAAGGAGCGACAACCTAGGCAGAGCTCAACAGTCTCACTGAGTTGAGGAGATGGATTTGGGAGTCTAAGTAGGACAAAATTAAACATGTAGGCAGAATGATCAGCAAATAAGAGAGAGAAGACATACATTATCAGTATTGGGAATAAGAGAGATGATGTCACTATAGAATCTACATACACTAAGAGAATAATAAAGAAACATTACCAACTGTGTGCCAATAGATTTGACAAGTTGATGAATTGGACAAATTCCTGGAAAGACACAAACTATCAAAGCTCAAGCTCAGGAAGACATAGATAACCTGATTAGCTTTGCACCTATTAAATATATTGATTTTACAGTTAAAAAGCTTCCCATAAAGACAATTCCAGGCCCAGGTGATGTCACTGGTGAATTCTACCAAATATTTAAGAAGTAAAAATAATATTAGTCCTATACAATAACCTCTTCAGAAAGCTGAAAACTGAAAATACTTCTTAACTTATTCCTTGAGGCCAGCATTACTCTGACACCAAAATAAAAAAAGATGCAAATATTTTATTTTATTTTAAAGATTTTATTTATTTTTTGACAGAGAGAGACACAGTGAGAGAGGGAACACAAGCAAGGGGAGTGGGAGAGGGAGAAGCAGGCTTCCTGTGGAGCAAGGAGCCCGATGCGGGGCTCGATCCCAGGACCCTGGGATCATGACCTGAGCCGAAGGCAGACGCTTAACGACTGAGCCACCCAGGCACCCCAAGATGCAAATATTTTAAAGAAAATCTTAGCAAATCAAATCCAATAGTATATTTAAAAATATAATAATTTATTATTATAAACCCACCTAGGAATGCAAGGTTGGTTTAACATTCAAAAATTAGTCAATATAATTTAGCATAACTAACAAAACCATAGGATCATCTAATGCAAGAAGAAAAAGCATTTGGCAAAATCCAACATACATTTCTAATAACAACTTTAAGCAACCTAGGAATAGAAGGGAACTTGCTCACCTTGAAAAAGGGCACTTAAAAAATTTACAGTTAAAATTATTAATGGTGGATGATGGAATGTTTTCCCCTTAAGATCAAGAACAAGACAAAAATGTTTGTTCTTAAACACTGTACTGGACACTTTAGCCAGTGCAATAAGGCAAACAAAAGAAATAAATAAAAGGTATCAAGTGCTAACTTTGGCAGCACATATACTAAAATTGGAATAATACAGAGAAGATTAGCATGGCCCTTGCACAAAGATGATAAGTAAATTCGTGGAATGTTTCACATTTTTAAAAAAAGGCATCAAGATGGAGAAAGAAGTAAAACTGTCTTTATTTGCAGATGGTATGATTGTCTAAGCCTTTGGTTCTCAATAGTGGATAATTTTGCTCTGCCCCCACATCACCAGGACATTTGGCAATGTCTGGCAATTTTTGGTTTTCACAACTGGGGCAGAGGGTGCTACTGGCATTTAGTGAGTAGAATGAGGGATGCTGCTAAAAATCTTACAATGTCTATAATCTCAGATTGAGAAATTATTGGTCTTTGTAAAATAGCCTATGGAATCTAGAAAAAAGTTACTAGAACTAGGAAGTGACTTTAGTAAAGTTGCAGGATACAAGATCACTACACAAAAATCAATTGAATTTCCATACTATATACACACCATACTGTGTGTATATATAGCAACTGTATGTACCACCAACAGTTAGAAATTGATATTAAAAATAGCTTTCACCATACCATGAAATATGTGTAGTAACTGATAAAAGTATAAGACCTGCACACTGAAAAATGACAAAACAATGCCAAAAATAGTAGTAAAAGAAACCTACAAAAATGGAGAGATAGAAAGTGTTCACGGGTCAGGAGATTCAATATTGTCAACAGCTCTAAGAAAATTTTCTGTGGAAAATTCCAGCAGGCTTTTCTTTTTTTAAAAGATTTTATTTATTGGGGTGCCTGGGTGGCTCAGTCGTTAAGCGTCTGCCTTCGGCTCAGGTCATGATCCCAGGGTCCTGGGATCGAGCCCCGCATCGGGCTCCCTGCTCAGCAGGGAGCCTGCTTCTCCTTCTCCCTCTGTCTACCACTCTGCCTACTTGTGCTCTCTCTCTGTCAAATAAATAAATAAAATCTTTAAAAAATAATAAATAAAAAAATAAAAGATTTTATTTATTTGTCAGAGAGAGAGAGAGAGAAACACAAACAGGGAGAGTGGCAGGCAGAGGGAGAAGCAGGCTTCCAGTTGAGCAGGGAGCCCGATGTGGGACTTAATCCCAGGACCCCAATATCATGACCTGAGCCGAAGGCAGATGCTTAACCAACTAAGCCATCTAGGCATCCCTCCAGCAGGCTTTTCTTATAGAAACTGAAAAACTGATTCCAATATTTATGTGGATATGCAAAAGACTAAGATTAGTCAAACACATCTTTAAAAACAAGACTACCTGAGTTAAAACTTATTATAGAACTAAAATAATCAAGACACTATGCTACTGGCATAAAGAAAAACAGATCAATGCAACTGCACAAAGAGTCCAGAAATAAACCTACTTCTATAACATCAATTGATTTTTGACAAAAGTATCAAAGCAATCCAGTGGAGAAAAGAAAATTTTTTAAACAAATGGTCTTAGAACAGCTGGATGGCATATTTAAAAAAAAAAAAAAAACAAACCACTTTAACCCTTACCTACCTCACATCACCTACAGAAATTAACTTGAAATGGATCACAGATCTAAATGTAAGAGCTAAAACTATAAAACTCTGAGAAGGAAACATAGAAAATCTTAGTGATTTTGAATTTGCCAAAAAATCTCTTAAGTAAGACATAAAAAGTACAAACTTTTACATAGGAAAAAATAACTGGACTTTGCCAAATTAAATACTTCTACAACTCTGTAATAAGAAACAACCCAATAAAAAATGGGTTCAAAAGAATTGAATTAACATTTTAGCAAAGAAGATAAACAAATGCCAAATAAGCTCAGGAAAAGATGTTCAACACCATTACTCATTAGAGAAATGCAAATTAAAAACCACAATTAAATACTACTGTCAACCCACTAGAATGGCTAAAACTAAAAAGACTGACCATAACAAGTGTTGACAAGGGTTTGGGTCATTTGGAACTCTCATATATTGATAGTGGGAATATAAAATTATTAATACCACTTTGAAAACCATATGTCAGTGTCTTAAAAAGTCAAACATACATTTACCATATGACCTAGTCATTCTATTTCTAGGCATTTAACTCAAGGTAAATGAAAGCATATATTCACACCAAAGATTTGTAGTGAATGTTCACAGCAGCTTTATTTATAAAAGCCCCAAACTGGAAATGATCCAAATGTGGATGAGAAGAGGAAGGAAGCCAGGATTACAAAAGAGCATGGGAGTAGTGGATATGTCTACAGTGATGGTTTCATGGATGTATGTTATGTTAACATTTGCAAAATTATACCCTTTAAATATGTGCAGTTTATTGTATATCAGTTACACTAAAATAAAACTATAAAAGAAGAAAAAAGGGAGAAAGTGTTATAGTTACAAATAAGACAGGTCAAGAACAGAAGAATCTGGGGCTACTTTCCCTCTAGGGAAAACATGAGCTGCTTAGCAGTACTCAAATACTCAGAAGAACAGATAATGAGAAACTGTTCTGTAGCCAGGCTTCCAGGCTGTTCCCTAGGCCCTGGCAGCCTGCTGGGGGTGAAGATTAATTGAGAAGCTGTGTATAATGACCTGTAGAGAGCATTTTAAGAGATTTATGTCCTTTCTTCTCTACCGCTCTGACCACACAAGCTTTTTCCCTGTCAGATTTGGGGAATGCTCTGTATCTAGTAAAATAAGTATTCCCAACCAAAGAATAAAATTAATTTGGTTAATGGAGTGACATATTTTGAAGACATTTGCTTAGAATGTGAAATCACTCCCTCAAGAGGTTTAGTAAGAGTATTTTATCATTTGAGTTTTCAGGTAACAGTCAAAGGTCAACGTTAACTTTCAGCCAAACTGTGAGACTAAAATGCTCAGCCCACACAGTGAATGAAGCACACACCAAATTCAGAGTCAGATCAGCTTACAATGGAAACACGTCTATGGGAAGCCTTACATGCAACATCTGTTTTCCTCATTCCTTCTGGTATGATCTTTGTGAGAAAAAGAAAAGCTTACGTTTATGAAATATTTTTGTGAAGCATAAGTACCAGCATCCTCTTTCTAAGAGAAGAGCTAGTTGATGTCTGAAGTGAAGTGCTCTGAAGAGACATTTGCGTTGACAACTGGAAAGCCTGAATGCAGGAAAAAGCTAAGACCTTTGCCCCAGGTGAATAACAGTTTTCAATAATCTATTTTGAAAACCCAGCTGAGAAAAACTACAGATGTTATATAATTGATTGTAAGTGGAACCTTCATATAGTAGCTGATGTGAATCTTAAAGGTTGTGTAAAATGGTTTAAACAAAGGGAGTTTATATGTTAAGAATCATAAGGAATCCTATTATAACATGAATAAACATTCTAAGATAATTTTTTATTGTGTAAAAGATATATATAACCTAGTTTACCATTTTAACCATTTTTAAGTGTGCAATTCATGGCATTAAGATCATTTTGCAAAGTTGTGTAATTGTCACTTTTATCAATTTCCAGAACTTTTTCATCACTTCAACAGAAACTCTATATTCTTTAAACAGTAACTCTCTAATTCCGCCATACTTCTGGCCTCTGGCAACTGCTACTCTACTTTCTGTCTCTACGAATTTGCCTATTCTAGGTACCTCATATGAGTAGGATCACACAATATTTGTCCTTTTGTGTCTGGCTTATTTGACTTACTGCAATGTTTCCCAATGTAATTTTTTAAGTTAGAATTTTTAATTATTAGCTGACCAAAATGTATTTTGAATAAAATGCTTTATTTGGAAATAATTTCAAATTCACAGAAAAGTTGCAAGAATAAAAATAATGTGAAAAACATCCACATATCCTTTACCCAGATGCACTTGTTAACATTTTACTCCTTTTGTGCACATATACTTTCTCTTTATACAGGTTTTTGCTGTATTTGCATTTATCATGCTTCTTTACCTTTAAATACATTGGTGTTTCCTGAGAATTATTCTCTTATATAACCACAGTTATTAACTTCAGTAACACTGTTAGAATACCGTTATCTAATTTTACTCTCCATATCCCAGTTTTGTCAATGATCCAATAATGTTCTTTTGTTGTTGTTGTTGTTAAAGATGTTTTTATTTTTAAGTAATCTCTACACCGAACATGGGGATTTGAACTCACAATCCTGAGATCAAGAGTCGCATGTGCTACTGCCTGAGCCAGACAGGCACTCCCAAATAATGTGTGTTTTTTTTTTTAATGTTTTATTTATTTATTCATGAGAGTCAGAGAGAGAGAGAGAGAGAGGCAGAGGCAGAGGGAGAAGCAGGCTCCCGCTGAGGAGGGAGCCCGATGCGGGACTCGATCCCAGGACCCTGGGATCATGACCTGAGCCGAAGGCAGACGCTTAACCGACTGAGCCACCCAGGGGACCCTGTGACGGGGACATTTTTGAGGCATACAGTCTTCCCCTACCTCCTATCTAGCAGAGTGATTCTCATTTTGGGTTTGACTGGTATTTCCTCATGATTTAATTCAGATTATGCATTTCTGGCCAGAATACTAGAAAAATTATGTTGTGTCCTTCTCAGGGTATCACATTTAGAGGCACATTATGTCCAGTTGCTAGTCACCGGTGATGTTCATTTTGATTACCTGGATATAGTTTCCAATGCTTTGCAGTCACAAAGAATGCCACAATGGATAACCTTTTGCATATATATCTTTGTGTTGTTGAGGGGTGATTTATCTTCAGGATAAATTTCTAGAAGTAGAATTTTTGGGTTGAAGAGTAGATACATAAGTAGTTTTGTTAGACTGCCAAATCCCCTTTCATAGAAGTTGAATGACTTTGTATTTCCACTAGTAATGTTTAAGAGTGCTCGTTTCCCCACAACCTCACCAACAGAGTGTACTTTGATTTTGCCAATGGGTTAGAAATGATATCTCAATGTCATTTTAATTTGCATTTCTCTTATTATGAGTGAGGCTGAACATTTTATACGTCTAAAGAACAAATCTCTGGTTTGTTCTTATCTTTCACTTATTCTTCTAAAGGATTTTTGGTCTTCCTCTATTTTTAAAAGTTATTTGCATTTTGGGGATTTTATTCTAATAAAGTATTTTTTTAGGTAGGGAAAAATATCAACAATAGCAATATGCTATTAATATATACAAATACTATTCAGCAAGGAAACAAAGTGATTATTCATATCTTATTCACTGAATGTGGTGAATTTTAAAGAGTATGGTTGGCACACACTATAACAGATAAATATGGCTTGCAGATATATATCAAAAAAGAAGTTTGCTCTCTTTTAGTAAAGATTTTGGGCCTATCAGGAATTCAACAAGAAAAATCTTACATGACTGACTTGGCATGTGTGCTCAACATGAAAAAGTCGCCCAGGAATCCTTTTTGTTGGTGCTTTTTTCCTGGTTCTTATGGTCCTCATCAGTACATTATCTTGAAAACGAAGGGTAAGGTTCTGCATATATGCCTTCCAACATGGTCAAGAGAACAAAAACAGGAGGCATAACATTAGAGAACAAGAAACATCAGAACAGGTTTCCAATCAGGAACTCATACGCTGAGCCAGTTGTGCCTTTCTACTTTGGTTCCTCCTCTCTGGTATCTGTAGAACTCCTTTCTAATCCTTCTACCGATAGGCTTATTCCCACAGCCTCTCTGACTCTTCTGAAATTTGGGTCATGTCATGGATCTTAGGTCTCAAGCTGTTGAGGCATACGGTGGGTGAAGACTTCTCATTGACAATGAATTTGGTTCCTAGGGCTAGCGTTGGCTGGCTCTGAATCTTGGAACAATCACAGATCCAGAGCTATCAGAATAAACCTCTGTCCACTAGCAATTAGTACAGCTTCTTACCTTCTGGTTACTTTCATTTGGATTTTTCTTTTACCAATGTTAAGGAGACTGACCGATTTTAGCATAACTGAATGCATTATCTGAGATGAGACTGGAAACATGCATTTAAACTGCGCAGAGAGGAGGTGCTAGGCTAGTTTCCTCAAAGCACATAGAGGTGGGATGGCTGGTGTGGGCAAAAGGCAATATAATTTCCTGACTCAATTTGTCTATTTTATGTAGTTACCATATTAGAGATATAATACCTAGAATTTCCTCAGTGTCATTTAAAGAAAAGTGAGAAATATTGTCAGTAGGTATGAAAGCCTTAATCGAGACACTTAAGAGCTAGGGATATTTTAGAAAGAAATGAACAAAGTCTGTAAGTCAATTTTTTCTTTCCCATAGTTCCTTCACCAATAGTTTTCATGGTGGGTGGAACTAAAAGCCCAGTAGACTCTATCATTTTTCATTCAACATTCACAACAAAAAGAATGACTTAGCTTTTCTGGTTGTCATAAAATAGGAAAACCATGCCACACAGATTTTATGAACTTGGAAGAATTAAGGTTTTTTTTTTTTTGTTGTTGTTGTTGTTATTGTTTGTTTTGCTTACTGATTCAATTTCATTGCTAGTAATAGGTCTGTTCAAATTTTCAATTTCTTCCTGATTCAGTTTTGGAAAGTTATACATTTCCAGGAATTTATCCATTTCTTCTAGGCTGTCCAATTGGCATATAAGTTTTCATAATATTCTTATAAACCTTTGTATTTCTGTGGTGTTGGTTGTTGTTTCTCCTTCATTTCCGATTTTATTTATGTGAGTCCTCTCTTCTTGATGAGTCTTATCAATTTTGTTGATCTTTTCAAAGAACAAGCTTCTGATTTCATTGATCTGTTCTATTGTTTTTTAAGTTTCTGTTTCATTTATTTCTGCTCTAATCTTTATTATTTCCTTCCTTCTGCTGGCTTTTCTAGTTTCTTTAGGTATAAGGTTAGGTTGTTTATTCGAGATTTTTCTTTTCTTGGTTCTTGAGGTAGGCCTGTATTGCTATAATCTTCCCTCTTAAAACAGCTTTTGCTGCATACCAAAGATTTTGGATCATTTTGTTTTCATTTTCATTTGTACCATGTATTTTTTTTTTTAATATTTTATTTATTTATTTGACAGAGAGAGGGAGAGAGAGAGAGAGAGAACACAAGCAGGGGGAGCAGCAGGCAGAGGGAGAGGGAAAAGCAGGCTCCCTGCTGAGCAGAGAGCCCGATGCGGGGCTTGATCCCAGGACCCTGGGATCATGACCTGAGCCGAAGGCAGACGCGCTTAAATGACTGAGCCACCCAGGCGCCCCTGTACCATGTATTTTTTTATTTCCTCTTTGATTTCTTGGTTGACCCATTCATTGTTTAGTAGCATGTTATTTAGCCTCCATATATCTGTGTTCTTTCCAGATTTTTTCTTGTGTCTAATAAAGAAAAGATAAATAAACAGGAAGGAATCCAAACATAACACTAAAAAAAGCCATCAAACTACAAGGAAAGAGAGCAAGAAAAGAAGAAAGGAACAGAGAGGAACTAGAAAAACAACCAGAAAACAAGTAACAAAATGGCAAAAAGTACATACTTACCAATAATTACTTTAAATGTAAATGGACTAAATGCTCTAATCTAGACAGGGTGACTGAATGGATGAAAAAATAAGACCTATGTATATGTTGCTGACAAGAGATTCACTTCAGACCTAAAAACACATGCAGATTGGAAGTGAAAGGATGGAAATATATTTACCGTGCAAATGGAAGTAAAAAGAAAGCTGGGGTAGCAATACTTACATTGGACAAAATAGACATTATTTATTTATTTGTCTTTTAAGTAGGGTCAGTGCCCAGCATGGAGCTCAAGGTGAGGCTTGAACTCATGACCCTGAGATCAAGACCTGAATTGAGATCAAGAGTCAGACACTCAACGGACTGAGCCACCCAGGTGCCCCTGGGCAAAATAGACTTTAAAACAACAGAGCTTTCTCTGTCTACATAAAGGACACAATTCAACAATTCAACAAGAAGATATAACAATTCAACAATTCAACAAGAAGATTTAACAATCGTAAATAGCTATGCACCCAACACAGGCACACAGGAGCACCTAAATATATAAAGCAACTATTAATAGACACAAAGGAAGAAAGTTATTAGTAATACAGCAACAGTAGGGGACTTTAACATCCCACTGACATCAATGGATAGATCATCCAGACAGAAAAATCAACAAGGAAACAGTGGCTTTGAATGACACACAGGACCAGATGGACATAACATATATACAGAACATTCCATCCAAAAACAGTGGAATACACATTCTTTTCAAGCACACATGGAACATTCTCCAGAATAGATCACATGTTAGGCCACAAAACAAGTCTCAATAAATACAAAAAGATCAAAATCATATCATGCATCTTTTCTGAACACAATGGAAGAATGAAATTTAATAATTCACCTTTTACAAGTGTTAGCATCTTGTATTATCTCAAATTGCTTCTCCAACGATACTGCATAAGTACATATCAGTGATTATCTCTTTATTTCTTATATAGTCCCCAAAGCCTTTTAATATACAGACCATAACAGACCATAATATGGGGCGCCTGGGTGGCTCAGTTGGTTAAGCGACTGCCTTCGGCTCAGGTCATGATCCTGGAGTCCCGGGATCGAGTCCCGCATCGGGCTCCCTGCTCGGCAGGGAGTCTGCTTCTCCCTCTGACCCTCCTCCCTCTCATGCTCTCTGTCTCTCATTCTCTCTCTCTCAAATAAATAAATAAAATCTTAAAAAAAAAAAAAACAGACCATAATATGTATATGGAGAGAAAAACACTTGAAAAGCATTTTTAGAATATATGTAATTTTCTTTAAAAATCACATTTTATGCTAAATTTAATTCTTATATATTTGTTTACCTGACAATATAGACAAATGTATATGTGTTTGAAGTAGTTTTTAAGCCATATAATTTAAAGGTCAGAGGAAACTAACAATGTGAAATAGAGTAATACCTCTGGTACAAGACTTGAAGCAATAGCAGCTTCCATGGTCATGTATATTACACTTTCAATGACCGCCCCTTAGAACTTCACTTAGAGCCTATTTAGTTCAAGAAAGCAAGGGAAAATTTTTTTTTCTTGATTGTAAAAGTAATAACCAATAAATGTAGAAAAAGTAGGAAAAAATAGTAAAACAGTAGAATTAAGAAGTAAATAAAACACATATAGTTCCATTATAAAGAAAAATCAGTGCTATTTAATATAACATGGAGATCCTAGCAAGAGCAATAAGACTAAGAAAAAAAATTAAAAAGTGTAAAATATGAAATAAATTTGTTGTTATTTTCAGTTGAGAGGATTGTATATAGAAAACCCCAAATATGGGCGCCTGGGTGGCTCAGTCGGTTAAGCGTCCAGACTACTGATTTCAGCTCGGGTCATGATTTCGGGGTCGTGGGACTGAGCCCCACGTTGTGCTCTGGGCTCAGCGCGAAGTCTTCTTGAGATTCTCTCTCTCCCTCTGCCCCTCCCCCATTCTCAAATAAATAAATAAATCTAAAAAGAAAAGAAAAAAGAAAACCCCAAATAATCTATAAATTGCTGGACTTAAGGGACTTTGGAAAGATTGCTAGTTATAAGAAAACTATACAAAAATCAATTATTCATATATATATCAGCAACTATTCATATATATATATCAGAAAACAAAAGAAACTTGAAAAAAAGATACAAAAGCAACATAAATTATGCCAGTCTCTAATGAAGAAAATTATAAATCCTTATCAAGCAACATTATAAAGGACCTAAATAAATAGAGAGATATACCAGGTTCTTGGATAAGAAGATTCATGAATACAAAATCAAAGTCTCAACAAGTTTTTAGGGAACTGACAAGTTGATCCTAAAATCTGTATGAAAAACAAAGCATCAAGAATAGCCAAACATTCCTACTGAAGAAAAACAAGGTAGGAAAGACCAGATCCAACACTTATTATAGAACTATAATAATAAATACAGTGTACAGTGTGGTATTGTCATAGGTATAGATAAATAGTACAAAGGAAAAGAAAAGATAGTTCTGAAATGGGCCTATGCAAATGTGGAAACTTAAGCTTCAGTGGAATTAGCATTATGAATACATGGTGAAAGGACAGTTTATTAGAAAACAATGTTTAGGCAACTAATTTTTGATTTGGAAAAATAAAATTACCTTATTCCATATTAAAAAAATCCAGATGTATCAAGGAATTAAATGTGAATGGCAAAACTGTAGGACTTTTAAAAGAAAATAAAGAATATACTAATGTTGTAGAGGTAAGAAGGATTCTTAAATAAGACACAAAAAGCACAAACTAACTCTAAAATAAAATACTAAAATATTCAACTATGCTGAAATGAAAACTCCTGTTTCTCCAAAGATACCTTACAGAGACGGGAAAAAACAAATCAAATTTGTATTCTGGATATTAATATCTAATTAATATTAATCACACATATGTATCTCGGTATCATACTATAGATATTGTCATATAGCCCTTTTTCACTTAATATATATTACCTAAACAATGTAATACCATTTTTCACTTAAGAGATTAGTAAAGATAAAAATAGTTAATACACTGTATTATGAAAGAGAGTGAACATAATTATATACTGGAGTGTAAGTTAGCACTATTTTTGAAGGGCACTTAGGCAATATCTACCCAAACTGTAAGTGTACAGCGGTGCCTGGCTGGCTCAGTCAGAAGAGCATGCGACTTTTGATCTTGGGGTCGTAAATTTGAGCCCCACACCGGATGTACAGATTACCTAAATAAATAAACTTAAAAAAGCAAAACCAAAAACCTGTAAGTACACAAAGGCTTCAAGCTCAGCAATTCTTCTAAGAATTGGAAATGACCTCTAAGCTACATTTATGCATATATGTGTACAAAGGCATATATACAAGGACACTCACTGCAGCATTGTTTGTAATAAAAAAGACCAACTTAATATTAATACTATACTATATCTAATATACAGAACATATTAAAGTATCCTTGCTTGTCACAGTAATATCCTTTATAGATTTTTTTTCCTGCTTCAAAATCTAATCCAGGATCACAGTTCCATTTAGTTACCATGTTCCTTTAGTCTCTTTTAATCTAAAAAAGTACCCCCTCCCATTCAGTAGTTGAAAACTGGCATTTTTTAAGAGTCCAGCTAAGTTGTTTTGCTTAATATCCCTCAATTTGGGTTGTCTAATGTTTCTTCATGATTAGATTCAGGTTTAACAAGTTTGGAAGGGGTATCACAGAAATGATGCTGTGTCCTTCTTAGAGTATTTCACTGGGGGTACATGGTGTGGGTTTGTTCCATCCTTGATGATGTTAAGTTTGATCACTTGGCAAAGGTAGTATCAACCATATTTCTTCTTAAAAACACTGTATGATTTATGTTAAAAAACCCATCAATTTGAAGAGGGGAGTGGCTAAATCCATGGAGTGGAATAATATAAAGCAGTTAGCCAGAATGAGGTAGATCTCTATGTGCTGCTATGAAGCAATGTCCAAGATATGAGTAAATGAAAGACCAAGGGTAAAAAACAGTAAGCACAGTATATAGTATTCTCATTTGATAAAAACTGGGATATTAATACATACACAAACTTATACATGTGCAGGATATTTCTGGATGGATTTAATAAAACTAGCAAAGAAAGCTGCCTCGAGGAGGGGACTTAGAGGATTGGGGTAGGACCAATGTTTACTTTTCATTGTATCTATTACTTCTACTATATATGTATATATCCTTTTTGTACTGCTGTATTTTCTACTTATTTTATTATTTCTGCAATAAAAAGTATATTATTTTCCCATATTTTTAAATATTCCTAGAGGCCATGCTTTTTAAATGTGGATATAGCAGGAGTGCCTGGGTGGCTCAGTCGTTAAGTGTCTGCCTTTGGCTCAGGTCATGGTCCCAGGTCCTGGGATTGAGCTAAGCATGGGGCTCTCTGTTCAGCGGGAAGCCTGCTTCTCCCTCTGCCCCTGCTTGTGTTCCCTCTCTCGCTGTGTCTCTCTCTGTCACATAAATAAACAAAATCTTTAAAAAAAAATGTGGGTATAGCATAATTTACTTAATCCTAGTATTGGATATTTAGGTTATTTCTATTTTTTTTATTATAAGTAACACTGTGATGAATATCTTTATAAAATTCTTACGGCATTAATCATTGTGCACATTTTTAATTTCCTTAGGATAAATTTCTTTAAGGGTAATTAATATTTTTTCAGGCTTTACATACTTATTGCCAAATTTCTTTTCAAAAAGATCTTATTAGTGTACACTCCCAATAGCATTCTTGCTATTAAAAAATTCTGTTTGATAATTTGAAAAGTTAAAGGCAGAATCTTGTCTTAATTTAGTTATTTGTTATTAGGGATATTGAAAACATTTTTGTTTATATGCCTACTAGCCATTTGTATTTCTTTTTATAAACTGAAGACAACTTTTACCCATTTTTCTGTTGGAATACTTCTCTTCTTTTATTGATTTTTAAGAGACATTCCCAGTTTGTCTACTATATATGTTGCAAATACTTTTCCTTAGTCATTTGTCTTTTATTTTTATTGTGATACAGATAGATTAACCTTTTGTTAATAAATTTTCCACTGAATTTAGCTGAGAAAGGTCTTCCACACCATGAGATCAGATAAATATTAGACTACCCTTTCTTTTAGTTCATTTGTGGTCATTTAACTTTTTATTCCATCTGGAAATTCTTTGAGTATGATGATTGGTAGAGATCAACCTTTGTTTTTTCCAAAAAGTTACATTTTTGTTCCACTACCATGCCTTAAGTATTAATCCATCCTGTTCCAGTTGTTTTTAAACATTTTATTTGGAAATAATTTTAGATTTTCAGAAGAATTGCAGATAGTACAGAGTGCTATTGTACCTATCCTACATGTGTTTCCTTCCATTTTTAGTCTTTTGTAAGATCCATGCAATACACTTTAGAAACTTTTTTTTTTTTTTTGAGAGAAAGAGAATGTGCATGAGCGAGGGGTGGGGGTGGAGGGAGCAGAGAGAGAGAGAATCTTAAGCAGGCTCCACACTCAGGATGGAGCCTGATGAGAGGCTCAATCTCATGAGCCTGAGGATCATGACCCGAGCTGAAATCAAGAGTCAGATGCTTATTTGATTGAGCCACCCAGGTGCCCCCACTTTAGAAACCTTTTTATTCAAAATAATAAAAAGGCAAAAATTTTATGTGTGTCTAAAAAGGCAACATTCTCATTTCCAGATTTCAAAGATGATTTTTTATGTTATTTGCTCATCTCCTAAATATTCTACAATAAGCAATATTACTTTTATAATCCAAAAAAAGCCAGTAACAATAACATGGGGATATTTAACTATTCAGATAAACAGTTAAGAATAACTCATTCAAGAATTTCAGCTAAGTGATGTTTTGTTCTAACAGTTTTCTACTTATGCCTTTAGAGTTCATTAATAATTATAGCCACTTGGGAATACAGCTTTCGACAAAGTAAATCAGTGTCAGTATCAGTATAAGCACAATGAAATTGGTCACTCTTCTTAGAAGATTCCTCAAGGACATAAAGGTCTTTACTACTTCCTGTATTCTTACACTTAGGGAAACAGGCTGTGTGAGAGGACACATCTCAGAAAGTTTCTGAGGAGACTTTAGCTCAGTCTTTCTTCCCCAAATGAAGTCTTCCTCTATAGAAACTATATGCCAAGTAAATCAGTCTGCATCTTTTGAAATGGAAATTCAAGGACCAATGCTTCCCTAGAAGGGATTGCTGGGAAAATTCCTGACAGAATTAAGCAGAAAGGATCACTGTACTTGGATAGAGTGGCTATTATGTGATATCAATGAAAACAAGCTTTTTGGTAAAAACTGTGAGGTCACTGGCCATAAGACACTCAGCACCATAGGACACCATAGCTGAGGAAGCTGGGAAACACAGGGCATACACATATACTGAAGATACTAATAAAATGACATAGGTGGAAGAAAAGTTTTTTCACTTTGGCATTTAAAAAAAAATTAATAAACTCTATTTTTTGGAGCATTTTTAAGTTTACAGAAAATGGAATGTACAGAGTTCCTTTATACCCTCTCATCCCTCCATACTTCAATTTCCCCTATTGTTAACATCTTGCATTGGTGTGGTACATTTGTTACAATTGAGGAGCCAATATTGATTCATTTGTTGTTTGTTTTTTGAGAGAGAAAGAGAGTGTGAGTGCCCGCAAGCTTCGGGGGGAGGGGCAGAGGGAGAGAGAATCTTAAGCAGGCTCCATGCTCAGTGCGGAGCCCCACGCGGGGCTTGATCTCACGACCTGAGACCTGAGCTGCAATCAAGAGTCAGATACTTAACTGACTGAGCCACCCAGGTACCCCAATATTGATTCATTATTAACAACTAAAGTCCATGGTTTATATTAGGGTTCACTTTTTGTGTTGTTCATTCTATAAGACTTGAAAAATGTTTAATGATCTGTTTTCCACCATTACAGTATCATATAGTATAGTTTTGCTGCCTTAAAAAAAACCTTCTGTACTCTACCCATTTATCTGTCTCTACTCCCCACCCCAAGTCCTTGACAACCACTGATATTTTGGCTGTGTCCATAGTTTTGCCTTTCCTAGAATGTCATGTAGTTGGAATCATACAGTATATAGCCTTTTTAGATTGGCCTCTTTAATTTAGTACTATGTGTTTAAGTTTCCTCTCTATCTTTTCATGGCTTGATAGCTCACTTCTTTTTGTGGTTGAATATTATTCCATTGTGTGGATGTGCCACAGTTTGTTTATCCAGTCACCTACTGAAGGACATCGTGCTTCCAAGTTTTGCCAATTAAATTGATTATGGCTGTTATCAACATGTGCATCCATTTTAACATGGACATAAGTTTTCAATTTATTTGGGTATGTACCAAGGAGTATGATTGCTGGGTTGTATGGTAAGAGGGTGTTTTGTAAGAAATTGCCAAACTGTTTTCCAAAGTGGCTGTACCATTTTGCATTCCCATTAGCAACAAATGAGAGTTCCTGGTGCTGCACATCCTCACCACATGGGTCACACACTTAAGAAGTTTTGGTAAAATGATATGACCGAAAGAATGGTTTTTCCATTAAAAAAAAAAAAAAGCCTTAATATTTACTTAAAAAAAAAAACCTCCTCAAACAAAATGGACGGTTTAAAGTATATGCATTATACCAAACTCACTTATCTAGTCCACTGTCCGGTAAATTTATTTATTGTATGTTTTTTGTCTTCAGAAAGCTACATAGTTCATCTCAGAATCCGTTGGTACTTTTCTAAGGCTTTGGCTCAGATCCTTGAGGACTGGGTCAATGATCTAATGAATCATTTGAATTCCTGAATATTACAATACTATGATTTCCCTACTGTCTCCATCCCTTGCCCGACCCCAGCTCATTCATTGAAGTTATCAATGTTCTTTATACATGAGTAATATCAAACTACACACTGTATAGTAGTGATAAGTTAATTACATAGTTATTAAGAGATAATGTGGGAGTAGTAACATAAATCATCATGTAATTTACCTTTGTTCTTTGGGACATTACCATGTAATTAAAGCAAACCTGATATAATATTTTACAGCAACTAACAGTGCTGAATTCTATATTCCCCCATCCTTCTCCCTGTAAAAAATTTGCTCTCAGTCTTTTCTGGGTCAATCTGATTTTTTAATTCTTTGTTTGTTTTCTACCTTTCTTAGATATCTACACTTTAGTGATGATTTATGTGCTTTCTTAAACTGGTCTGCTATATCTTCTAGATCAATAGTTACCAGATACATGCTGCCACATGGCACATGAAATGGGCAACCTAAAGGCTGTATTTTTTTTTTTTAAGGCTGTAGTTTTATTAAATGTAGCTGCTTTAGAGAATAAGATATATACTAAAATTCTGACTAGTCTAATCCTCAATTTATTAGACTCATGCTACTACCACTCCTATACTTAATGTTTTATAATAAGAAGCAAATGGAAAAGAAGTAAAAACCCAGAATGCCATCAAAAATCTTTTGATTTATTCAATCAGTCAACAGCTTTCGAATGCCTACCATTACCATCATGATTCAAAGATGGATAAGACATAGTGTTTGTCTTTGAGAATTTTATAATTTTAGGAGAGAAAACTATGTAAATACTTTAAAAATAATCCTAGCAGAAGTGTGAAGTATGAACTTAACTAGGAAAGAGACTGTTGGCAGAGAGATCAAATTGGAATCTAGTGCAATATTTTAGGAGTGGTTCTCAAAGTGTGGTCTCTGGATCACCTAAGTCCCACTCTAGACCTACCGAATCAGAAACCAGATAGGGCCCAGCAATTGTCTTTTAACAAGTCTTCCATGTGATTCTGATGCATGCTCAAGTTTGAGAACCACTGTTCTAGGTGATAGATAATAAGCATAGGAAAGAGAAAAAACAGGTATAGTGATTTGATGTGGGTGCTGATGAAAAGTTAGGCAGTTAAGGACAATTCTGTGGCTTAAAGCTGAGGAAACTGTGTGGACAATGAAACATGGGCTTTGTCCCAGACTCAGTTCATGTCAAGTGCTCTTCACTAGAGATTCTTATTGCTTTCTCTGGGGAGGATCTACTTTTAACTCCACTCGCACCTGTCAGTGGAGGAATACCAGCAAAGATCCTAGGTAGGACAGGACAGAAGTGCTGTTATTTGATGCACTGGACATTCACTGGGCATTTTGGCAAACCAAATTTAGAGATCTACAGAATAACTTCAATATATTCTGTGAAATCTTGAGTGAAGCCTCTGACCTGTATGCTACTGCCTATTAGCAGGAACTGATTTACAGATTTACGATCTTGAGAATTAGTTTTCTTATTTGTATTATAAATACTTAGGAAATTGATATTAGATGTTGCTTTCTTTCCTAACACATGTATACTCTCCATATTTACCTCTATTTTTTTTGAAGTAATCTCTATGTGTCACATGGGGCTCAAACTCATGACCCACCCTGAGATCAAGAGTCACATGCTCTATGGACTGAGCCAACCAGGCGTCCCTCCATATTTACCTCTATTTTAAGTAACAGTAAGAAAAAGGTAGCTACGATCAGTCTCTCTGTCACTGGATTAGTTACATACACGTTAGCACAGGTTACTCTTTTTTTAAATTAAAAAAATTTTTTTTTAGCATGGGTTAACTTTAAATAAAAGCGACCTGATACTAACGTATGGCCTACTCTGCTATTTCCTGACTCATTCCACACCTTCTGACAAAATCCTTTAATAAACAGTTTCTTAGATCTATTGACTAGAATGGTTTTTATTTGATGGTAGGGTACAAGTTTGCTTGCAGCTGGCCATGTGATTGATTGATTGATTCATAAAACTAATATTTACTGCGTATTTACTCTATGCCAGGCACTCTGTTGGGTCCTGGGGATACACTGGTGAATAAGACACATGGAGTCCCTGTTCTCTTAAAGCTTATATTTTAATGAGGGAGATAAAAAAAAAATCCCAAGTAATAAGTTAGTAATTAAGATAACTAAGATAATAAATAATAAGATAATTCTAGAGAGTGTTAAGTGCTATTAAGGAAAATAACTGTGTGTAGCAGTAGAGAACAAGAGCAAAGGGACCCACATTACATAGGATAATTAGAGAAGAGGTGACTTTTAAGTTGAAATGGAGAATGAGAAAGAGATAGCGATGTAAAGAGTAGGGGAAGACAATTCTAGACTAAGGGAGCTCCACGTGCAAAGTGTATAAGGCCTAAAAGAAGAAGACCAATATAACCAGAGCACGTAAGCAAAGCTGAGAGCAGCATGAAATACAGATTCATGGATAGCAGATCATATAGATCCTTTCAGGCCACTACAGGAGTTTAGAGTTTTAGTCTAAGTTCAACTAGAAGCCACTGAAGCAAGGAAGTGAAGTAATTCAATTTCTTCCTAAAAGCGTTATTTTGGCTACTGTGTAGAAAATGGAATGGAGAGTAAGAAAGAATGAAAGTATGGCAGGCATGGCCTAAAGTGATGGGAGAAAAGTGGATGGATTTGAGGTAAGATGATATGAGATATATTCTAAAAATTGTCTCAAAGAACTCACTGAAGGTATGGACAGATGGAAAGGAATGCATCATTTGTACACTGTTGGTGGGAATGCAAGCTGGTGCAGCCACTTTGGAAAACAGTATGGAGGTTCCTCAAAAAGTTGAAAATAGAGATACCCTACGACCCAGCAATTGTACCACTGGGTATTTACCCCAAACATACAAAAACACGAATTCAAAGGGTTACATGCACTCTGATGTTTATAGCAGCATTATTTACAATAGCCAAATATGGAAGCAGCCCAAGTGTCCATCCATAGATGAATAAAGATGTGGTATGTATATACGCACACAATGGAATATTACTCAGGCATAAAAAAGAATGAAATCTTGCCATTTGCAATGACGTGGATAGAGCTACAGAGTATAATGCTAAACAAAATAGAGAAAGACAAATACCATATGATCACTCACATGTGGAATTTAAGAAACAAAACAAATGAGCAAAGGGAAGAAAATAGAGAGAGAGAGAGACAAACCAAGAAACAGACTCTTAATTATAGAGAACAAACTGATGGTTACCAGAGGGGAGTTGGGTGGGGTGGTGGGTAAAATAGATGATAAGGATTAAGGAGGGCACTTGTGATGAGCACTGGGTGATGTATGGATTGTTGAATCACTATATTGTACACCTGAAACTAATATAAAACTATATGTTAACTATACTGCAATTAAAATAAAAACTTAATAAAAAAACTGAATCCTAGGTTTCCAGCTTGAGATTCAGGGTATTTCATGTTCCATGTATTGTGTGATAGATGGATTGTACTGTAGGGAACACTTTTAGGACCATAATTATGAGAAAAAGGGTGTAGATAGGCATACAAACATACACATTGATAGAACCCATCCATCTATCCATTACCTTTTTTTTTTTTTTTTTTTTAATTTTAGTTATTTATTTGAGAGAGAGAATGAGAGAGAGAGAGCATGAGAGGGGGGAGGGTCAGAGGGAGAAGCAGACTCCCCGCCGAGCAGGGAGCCCGATGCGGGACTCGATCCCGGGACTCCAGGATCATGACCTGAGCTGAAGGCAGTCGCTTAACCAACTGAGCGACCCAGGCGCCCTATCCATTACCCTTTTAAGAAAAATCACCTCCTCTCTAGCATTGCTGAGGGGGTTGGTTGATAGATTTTGTGCAGGTGAATCAATCCTTACTACTAACTGAACCAAGGAGAGGGCATATGACCCAAGAGCAAACAACTTATGGTCCTGCTAGTGTCCTACTTATGAATGGCACCAAAACTGAGCTAATGGAAAGCAAAGAAAGACCAGAAAGCTGATTATGAGGTAGGAGGAAGCCCACATGCAATGGCAGCTGAATAACATTACTGTGTAAGCACTGGAGTGAAGATCCAGGAATATCTGCTGTTCAGGTCTCTAGAACTGATTTGAATCTATAATTACCATCTGGCTCCACTCTCAATGAAAACCTGTCCAGTTTTGGCTCTTGTTTGAGATTCCTTTTATTACAGATAGCACTTAATGAGGCCATATGATGCTTTCCACACATTATTTAACTTTCATGATAACCCAAATGAGGTAGGTGCTCCTTATCGTCATTTTTATAGATGAGGAAACTAAGGCTTAGGAAATGTTAACTTGTCCATAGTCCTACAACTAGTTAATGGCAGTACCAGGACTCAAACCTGTATCTTGTGACCCACCGTCTTAATTATTGTTACAATGTCTTCCTTAATGCTTGTGCGCTTCCTTAAAAAAATTCCGTATCCTGAGCTAAATGAAATGAGTTTCTGTTCCTTTTGTTCAAAACAGTCAGATGAAACAGTCCCTTAAAACTGAAGTATGGCTGCCTACTGTATCTCGTCCTCCCTTCCATGCCAAAAAGCTCCCTCACATAGTTGTGAGGTAACAAGATTGAATAGAACAAAATATATTGCTGTATTGTGGGGATTCTGAAATGTACATGTAAAAAATAGGATGAGATGTGGGGCGCCTGGGTGGCTCAGTCGTTGGGCATCTGCCTTTGGCTCAGGTCATGATCCCAGGGTCCTGGGATCGAGCCCCGCATCGGGATCCCTGCTTGGCGGGAAGCCTGCTTCCCCCTCTCCCACCCCCTCTGCTTGTGTTCCCTCTCTCGCTGTGTCTCTCTCTGTCAAATAAATAAAACCTTTAAAAAAAAAAAACAGGATGAAATGTTATAATCATAAATCCATATCCTTTCTTTTCCCTCTGCTTTTGAATACTTTAATATAGAATAAAGATATAAAGGGACACCTGGCTGGCTGAGTTGGTAGAGCATGCAACTCTTGATCTTGGGGTCATGAGTTCAAGCCCCATGTTGAGCCTAGAGCTTACTTAAATAAAGAAATAAATACAACTGTGGAAAACCAATTTCCTCCTCTATCTTCTGAAAAATTAAAAGAAAGAGCTCTGGTGGTGTTCCATGATGTAACAAAACTTTATAATCTACTATTTCATGGCTTAAAGACTTAATTAACTCAGGGTAGAATTTGGCTTATAACTACATAGCATTTCAAAGGCAAAGAACTGCAGCTCTCTGGGACGCCTGGGTGGCTCAGTCGGCTAAGCGTCTGCCTTCAGCTCAGGTCATGATCCCAGGGTCCTGGGATTGAGCCACATGTCAGGCTCCTTGCTCAGTGGGGATCCTGCTTCTCCCTCTACCTGCCATTCCCCCTGCTTGTGCTCTCTCCCTCTCTTACACAAATAAATAAAATCTTAAAAAAAAAAAAAAAAGAAGAACCGCACCCCCCCAACATCTTTCACTGCCCTTTTTGACAGAGTCTGTTGCATCTAGGCTTTAGAAGAGGTCATCTCTCAGATTATCATTATTTTTATTAGTCATTTAGGCAGATTGGGGCAGTAGTACCAGAGGGAATGGGAAGTTTACTATAGTGCAGTGAATAAATGATTACAGCTATGAGAGGAAGACTAATTTTAAATCTAATGGTCAAACTTATAAGTTTTCAATTTTGTGTTCATCATCCCAGGTGAGTGATTTTTTTCAGACTATGATGTTTTTCTAGCCATTTGCAAGAGGGCAGGTAGAGTGTTTATATGAATACCTTTCATCAAATTTAATAGCTAGTTCAGTTTCTATAGAAAGTAAGTAACCCCTCAGTCTGACCTTTCCTTTTACACAGATGTGCATCAACTTTTATCTTTAAGATGATGACTAACTTAGAGCAGCTAGAATATTTTAGATTCTTCTTTAATGAAGAATGGTATTTAGGAACAAGGGTGGCATTGACAGTTTTATGTGTCTAGGTCATGTTGTGCTACAAAAACATTTAAGTTTAATAAAGATGTTAACAGGATAGTTTTTCTACAACATGTGTTTTAAATATTTTGTAATTGCTTTACTACTTCTTTAAAATTGATGTTTCAGAAAAATCACTTACTTCTTCTGTTGGTATGAGTATAGATCAGTGTCCCTTTACATTGTGTTCTGGTGTTAGTCTAATTACTAGACTGAGAAAAAGTCTGGAAAACCTTTACCCATTAAATTCATATATTTAACAAGTCACAACCTTGAAATCTTGCTCTACCTGAAAGCAACATTAAAAGTGCTTGACTATTATTACTAGAGGAAATTTTTAATAAAAGCTAATTAAGCTACAAAACTCCCAAGTGGTTAACTGATTTTAGGGGCTAAATTTCTGGTACTTCTAATTATCCTCTGATGGCTTTACTTAGTGTTTCACAACCATGACAGATGACAATGAAAAGCTGCAGTGAAATTCATCCACCCTGACACTGTGCTAAGCACCGGTTTCTCCCTCTCCAAGTTAAATCAATACTCTGTTTGAGTAAACACATTTACAGCTTTATTAGGATGTCTTGCTTGTTCTGTAACAGCTACTTGAAGCTGTGGTAACAAATCGACTCAACTCAGTTAAACCTAGAGAGCTGGGTAAGAGGCCCATCGATAAGGTTGTTATAAAAATAAACTGCAGGAGATCAGAAAGCTGGAGCAAACAGTCTGGTAAATGTCAATATTTTCCTTTACAGAGGATGACAAAAACAGTGAGATCATGTGGAAAGTCTTTTTTTTTCCCCCTTAAAAACGTTTCTTGTTTCAGTTGGATAAAAGCATTTCTACTTTTTGTGCACAACTCTTCTGAATGAAATTTTTGCTTCCTAATTCCCATGTGCATCTGGAACAGGAAGCTGATGTAAATATTTGGTATTTTCCCTGCCATTTCAGCTACTTTATTTTCCTTCATATTTAGAGGTTTATTTTGGTCATCGGTGACTCTGTAAAATGACCTTATTCAAGTTATCTGGAGTACCTGGTGGCTCAGTCTTACCTTCTTTTTATTAATTAAACAAAACTTTTGTCATCTATGTTTGGGAAGTCCTTGCCGTGTAGTATTCTCTTGCTATAATATCTTTGAGACCTGATGTTGTACTTTCCAAATTAGAACTCCCATATTTATGTATTTAACAACACCAAACAGTGCTAGCTTTAGACAGGCCACACAACCTCCTGACTAGTAGTACATAAAAATGTCTGCTACCTATTAGGAGCAAGTTTCTACAGTGGCGATAGCCCTACCAAACAAGAGCTCTCATACCCTCTTTTCAATGTTCACAGGTTGCTCAAAGGACTAACATCTGGCAGGAAATTCCCACTTCAATTTGGCTAGCTTAGACTACCCAGATGTGACAAAGCAATGGTTGCCCCCAGCGGAAAAGTGCTCTGCATGTAAAGTTTTTTTCTTTCATTTTCTATGTGGCCTAGTTAGTAAAATTTTGTTTTGTTATGCTTTGACTTCATGTTGACTACCAACTAGTCATGAACTCAAGTAACAAGTTATGACCCATATGCTAGAAAACACAGATTTTTCTGGGAAAAGAAAGTCAACAAACATTACATTTTGAAATAACTTAAAAAGCTACTTTGCCTGCTAGGGTAAGGTCTGACTTAGTAGGTATTTGCATAATGAAAACCAAAGCCTAAGTGGTGTCAGACGGTGCAGGGACTGACACGGACAGGAAGTCAATTCAGAGCAAAGGCTCCTTTGCAATAGCTCAGCACCACACATCCTCCCATACAGAGTGAGCAACTGAGCAGCACGGTAAAACATATAGGCAAGTGGCCAGTGCTATAACTATGAGGATAACTTATTTCCTTTTTCTGGTGACTGAAAATGGAAACCTGTTAGATTCTGTTAAAATGGCACGGGATACTGCATGCAAATTAAAAAAAAACTCCAAACCCAAAAACTTTTAAATGCCCCCAATTCAGGAAAGACCCTGAAGAGGACCACAAAACAGTATGTTTTACTCATATAGGTAAGTTGCCCTTCTGCCCCAACCCCTTTCAAAATACTGCTTTAAAGATCATTCCTCCTCATGAAACAAAAATGTACAAGATCAGGTTAGAATTTGAATTTTCAACCTAATGTGTGATCTCTCTTTTTTTTTTTTTAAATTTTTTTATTGTTATGTTAATCCCCATACATTACATCATTATAATGTGTGATCTCTTGATGTGGTTCCCAAAACAAAAGTGTGGCATATGCTTCTGTTTATAAGTTGAAGTCAAACATCTTGGATACCCACATGCCAAGAAAAAGTACATCAAAGGCTTCTATCCATTTGGGATATTGACTCTTGACTTATATATTTCCAAGAGGCCTATATAACAGACTGCTCAACAGACAACTTTCATTTGGGTTATTAACATGTATAATTACTGGACCATGAATTAACAAGTCAGGAGATCTGGCTCCTAATATTGCATATTTGCAATTAACTCCTTTTCTTTGGGACTCACTTTCCTCATCCATCAAATGGGGACTTCTGAACAGATCATGGTTTTCATACCCAACATTGACTTATTCCAGGTAGTTATTTTATGAGCCACCAAATAAAATGTAGGTAAGGCCAAATGAGGATTTGTTTAATCTCATTTCATTCTGATTCCGATAAGACCTCATATGAACATAGTTTCACGACTGAAAACAGTTTAAAAACCTGAAAACCAGAAAATGTGATTTTTAAAAATATTCCCTCTCAGGGAATGGCTCAGTCAGTTAAGTGTCTGCCTTTAGCTCAGGTCATGACCCGGGGTCCTGGGACTGAGCCTCGCATCTGCCTCCTTGCTCAGCGGGGAGTCTGCTTCTCCCTCTGTCTGCTGCTCCCCCTGCTTGTGCTCTCTCTCTCTGACAAATAAATAAATAAAATCTTTAAAAAAAGTATTCCCTTTCAGCACTAACATATTAAGTATATAGTTAAAAGCAAAAAGACTCATCAGGACAAGGTCATACCTGCTAGAATAAGGAGATGATAACAAGCTTATTTATGTGAGCTTATATATGTCCTAATTCATAAGCAAGATAACTAATATTGTTATTATTTAACTCAACTGAAAAATTGTTATTTGATCAAATGACAAGTTCTCAAAGCAGGGTGGTTCTAAAATTTTAAGAGCATTGGGGCGCCTGGGTGGCTCAGTCGTTAAGCGTCTGCCTTCGGCTCAGGTCATGATCCCAGGGTCCTGGGATCGAGCCCCACATCGGGCTCCCTGCTCAGCGGAGAGCCTGCTTCTCCCTCTCCCACTCCCCCTCTCTCGCTGTGTCTTTCTCTGTCAAATAAATAAAATCTTTAAAAAAATAAATAAATAAATAAATAAAATTTTAAGAGCATTTGATGAAATAAACTGGTTTTTAATCTGCCATTTATTTCATAGACTAGAAATAAAACAAATGTATCTCATCTCTATAAAATGTCAATGTTAACTGGATAATTAAATGAAAAATAAATTAAGAGCCTGTGTTCATACCATAGATTTGGGAATTCATATATCTGAAGTGAGAATAGTTGTAAATTTAGTAATTGTGTAGCTAATTTTTGTTTTATTCAGACCTACTGATGGTAAATAGCTTTACAACATCAGAGGTTATGTTTTATACAAATTTTCATATAAGAAGTTTGGCAAGTTGTTTCTAATGACTTATTTACCATGAATAAAACTTCTGTTAGGTCCCTGGGTTGGCCAGGCTATGTATCAGCACTATGAACCTGATTTTATTTATTTTGATTTTATTAATTACAAAGTCAATAAAAGGTACATTGTACCAAATTCAAACATAAATGAGATAAGATTTAAAACTGAATACATTTAGCTTCATGAAAACCTACTATATTGCTCCTACCTTTTTTCATCTTGGTATTGGCTGATAAAATCTGTTAGGTCATATCATAGATAGGCATCAGTCTATGGACTAGTGTTTAGAAAACCATTTTGGTTATTTCTCCTCCCTTGGAGGGGAAGATAAAATGATACACTAATAGAGCAGAGTATAACAAAATAATTAGGGGTAAGAACTCTGGGGTCAAACTCTGAGTTTGAATCCAGGTTTTCACTGTGATTTTGGGCATACTTAATCTCTTGTACCTCTGAGACTAGAGGAACTATCCAGCTGAGCGTAGGCCCAGTTGCTGATCAACAGATTTGTGGAGCTAAGTAAATGGTTGTTGTTTTAGGTCAAAAAGTTTTGGGGGTAGTTTATTAATTATACAACTAATACATGTTATATGAATCAGACAGATAAGGGTGGGTAAAACTGACCAAATCCATGTAATAGCAGCTGGGGCCACTAATGAATTTAAGTGGGTTCCATTTGACTCACAAATATTCTAAGGCAGGAAGCTGATACACATATATTTTGCCATGTCACAGTTCTAAGAAAATTAACTTTGCTTAAGACATTTCCTCTGGTCCTCTGCCACTAAATACAATCTTATAAACATCAACATCGTTTTCTTGGAATAAACATTTCTTAGTAATCTTCAAATATAGGAAACTTAGGTTCATATTTGAGCTTCAGGGTCGGATAGTCTTCATGGCTCAGACTATCTTTGTCGTATCCAAACTTCCAGAAGACAAAGTCCTTTGAATTCCATTATCTATTTATAATTGCTTTGAGGTGAAGGCCATCCAAGATACTAGATCTTTGAGGAAACATTCATGCTTGTGAGAGATTCCAGACTTTACAACTTAAAATCATCTAGTATTCCATGTGAACTAAAGTTATTTCTCTTTTTTGTCATGGCTTGAGAAGCATCTTTACCTCTTTTAACCAACAAAGGCTTAAATAATCTTAGGCAATGTTCTTGAAATTTGTTCCTGGTCCCATATCAGCTTTTCTAAATGTCTGGATGTTAACACTAGAATAGCATGTCATGAAGTGTTCTATGAGTGTGCAAGGTGTGAATCTCCCCTCCACTTCCATGAATGAGCTGCTATCTGTGATGAATTTCATATTCCTAATGATGAAGTCAATTTCATACCTCATTTGATGGTTTTAAGGAAAATTGCTGCTTAAGAAATAAAATACCAAAGATGTCCTACTTAAGACAGGGACCGGTATTATTGTTAACAGACAGGGAAAGGTATTGTTTCCTTGGGTGTGGGTGTGGGTGTGGGGTGGGTAAGAGTATGCAGTTCTCATCTTGGTCCCCATCAAATAAATCCTCTGCATACAAAGGTCCTACGAAAGTTCTGATTTTTGAGTGAATTAGTGTGAGAAATAACATATTTAAGTTATTTTCTAGTTTTCTGAGTTGGACAGCTAAGAAAAGAGGTGGTGCAGAAAAAAAAAAAAACAAGAATTCTGCACCACTTCTTTGCAGAGCACAATTTAGCAGCAATTAAGAAGAATGGGAGAGGGGCACCTGGGTGGCTCAGTTGGTTAAGCGACTGCCTTCAGCTCAGGTCATGATCCCAGGGTCCTGGGATCGAGGCCGCATCAGGCTCCCCCTGCTCTTTGGGGAGCCTGCTTCTCCCTCTGCCTCTGCCTGCCACTCCCCCTGCTTGTTCTCTCTCTGTCAAATAAATAAATAAAATCTTTAAAATTAAAAAAAAAAAGAAGAATGGGAGAGTAAGCTACACATGTTTGGGAACAAACAAACAAGGTGAGACTAGAAAATACAAAGATAATTTAGAGAATCGCCACGACTCTCCAAAGTACAGCCACGTGCTACATGAGAAGGAAATAGCATCCTTGTTTTAGAAACTTAAATCTTTTTTTCTTAACCAAAAAATTTTTTGAAAATGAATTAGAAAGTAAAATTAATGCTTCTTTTTATTAGATGGGAACTAGGATAATTATTTACATTGGGATTGCTAAGTGGCTTTAATAGTCATGTGTATGCTGTAGGTATTATCTTTTAGGGTAATATATTTTCCCTACTAAACCTGTCATGAGAAACTTAAAAAGTATTAGAGGTAGCACACTTACTTTACTGTCATTCAAAAGAAACTGCTCTAAGCTATATATGGCTCTTAACCACATTTAACGAAGCTTTTTTAATCCTAAGAATGTTGGTCCTTGGGTGAGGTCTTCAGTCTTTTATCTGAGAGCTATATATATGTGCTTGGGTATAATCTGTCAAAGGCGTACCCACTTTTAGTCTAAAGATGATTTGTAGGTCTAGTCCATATTCCTACAGCTGCCATAAAACATACAACTAAATCATATTAGATTAACACAGGCTGGTATTGACAGCCCACTGGGAACATATTGATTAGGTCCTCTTTCATGTTATTTGTTATGATTTTTCTTCTCAGTTTCATTTACTGGGAAGACACAGGGGAAGAGATTTCACCAGGAACAATGACAGTGCCTGTCACAAAATGTTCTCAATGTTTCCATTTGTTACTATGGCAGTGACAAAGAGGGTTCCAAATGAAAAGGCAGACCTGCTGTGACAAAGCACAGCAGGACAACAGGAAGAAATTTTCTCCTGACCTGGGAAATTAGGAAATCACACTTAGAGATTATAGAATTGTCTCCATTTCCAAGGGTACAATCGTACCACTTGGGCTTTTGAGGGAGCATGTGAAAAGGGTAGTTCCATCAGGCCTGGTTACGGACAAATAAAGGGCAAATGTTACAGAGTGCTTAAGCTCTCCAAATAGAACAGGAGGCATGCTTGTAGAGGCTAGAGGGAATTGTCACTGTTACTGAACCCCTGAGATGGAACTATGAATTTAATTTATGTACATGTGGGATACTCATTTTAAAATTATACATGAAAATCTATGATGTACTCTAGTTGTATATCTCTTATGTGGCTAATAAGAACACATGGCACTCTGGTACTGGGATATGTAAGTAGCACATGGTAGATGAAGTGATGCTTTATCCAAGAGCTTGAAATTGGGACTGGAATACAGTTATGCAAAGTCACAAAAGACAGAAATACTCTTAAGCCAGCAAAACTTAAAGGTAATAGGAGGAATATATTATCTATCTAAAGATAGAATGTGTCAATCAGAGAGGAGATATGTTAATAAGGCAATAAAATAGAGCAAAGAAAAAGAAACTACATAGTAAATGCAAAAGTTGCCATTGCCCCTCCATTCATGTTCAAGGTAGAGAAGTATGTTTCAATAGCTGAAGTATTTCCAATCCTAGTAGAAAGGCTTTCCCTAGGGTAGAGATGGAAGTTGGGGTTTTTAACCAATGGATTTTTTAGTATTTCCTACTGATAAGACCATCTCTATTGTCAGATGGAATGCATTAGCCTGGTACTATTAAATGGTTGATTCCTGTAACTCCTTGTATTTAGATTCCATGCTGACCCAGCAAGTTTATGATCTGTCTTTCCGTATCTCTGTAGCGCAATCAATTCTACTGCTTAGCAAAAAGCTCCTGGTTCCAACTCACCAGGGACTACAGTCCTTCGATTATCTTTCCTTTCACTTTCTCTTTTTTTTCTGCAACAATCTTACCCTAGAGTCCTCAGAATCCTATCAGATAACAAAAGCTCCTGTTCAATACATGAAATCATCTATTCAGATAAAAGAAAGATTCTCTTTGGCAAAATCCAGCTTTTGTTAGTAAGGCTGGTCTGTGGCTCTCAGTCCTAATGATGAGATTTCCCTAAAGGTTTAGAAAAGCAATATAGTGCACTAAGAGCACTGAGTCTGGAACCAGACTGCCTGGATCGAATCTTGGCTCTTGTACTCTCTAGCTATGAGAATTTGTGCAAGTTACCTAACCCCTCTGTGTCTCAGTTTCCTCATCAGGAAAATGGAGTTATTAATAACCTACTGCAGGGTCTCCTGGGTGGCTCAGTAGGTTGAGTCCAACTCTTGATTTCGACTCAGGTTGTGATCTCAGGGTCATGAGATTGAGCCCTGCTTTGGGCTCGGGCTCAGTGGAGTCTGCTTCTCTCCCTCTCCTTTTGGCCCTTCCCCTGCTCGTGCACGTGTGCTCACTCTCTCTCCCAAATAAATAAATAAATCTAAAAAAAAAAAAAAAAAAAGCCCTGCTTCAGTGAGCTTTTATGAACATTAAATGAGTTAATATATGTAAAATGCTTAAGGTGCTTACTGGCTAGTAAGTGCTATATAAATGCTATCTATTGCTATACTGTACAGTTTGACTTACACAGAATGTGCTAAACATGCCAACATAAGTATTTCAATGCTAAAATGACATTAGAGTGTTCATGTCATTGCATGACTCAGTCTTTCAGGATCTGATTATCCTACTCAGAGTAGGGTTAAAGTGAGAAAAATGGCTACCAGTAAAGTCCTGCCTAGTGTCAGCCTGCCTTCTACTTTCTCTATAGTGATTTCAACAGCATGTAGTGAAACCCAGTGTTTGGATCCAGGGTATGATGAAAGTGAATAAAGTGAGGAAGCTGCCAACATATTACACAAGGGGTTGACAAATTAGAGCCTGAGGGCCAAATCCAGCCTGTGGCCTGTTTCTGTATAAGTGGAGAGCTACAAAAGGTTTTTATATTTTTAGAATATTATAAAAAAACAAAACAAAAACAAAAAGCAAGCAAGCACACAAACAAAACAAGAATAATATGCAACGCAGCTTGTATAGGACTTGCAAACTTAAAATATTCACTATCTGACCCTTTACAAAAAAAAGTTTGTGGCTCTCTGTTCCATACTCTTCCCTTACTACTTACTTCACTGTACCCCAACAATAAATACATAGGTAGATAGAGTGAGATAAAAAAGAGGCTGATAATCCTGTAACAGAGAGCCCAGGTGCTTTGGTAAGGTAGTTCATTTATTATCCTTACCACAACACAAATGGGTACCTAGCTGTTCCTACTTCAGTACCCTAAGAATGACTTCTCTCTCCCTCAGAAAGTCCGTATGTTCTTACCTAGTACTGGAAACATTATAGGTAGTTAGGTGTTCGTCAAGGAGTCTGTTTTTGCAGGGCTAGGTGGCCCAGGACCCAAGGTAGTGACTAATTAGGTCACCATCATATTTATGATGGCCTCACAATGTGCCCTACTAAATATTAAAAAAAAAATAGAATACTTACTGTTTTAAATATTTAAAGTACTTAAATAATGCACACACAAGGGATAAGTTTACAGGTTATGTACTAAGATTCCTGGTTTAACCAATTTTACACAAGAAATCCATAGTGTTTCCTTAATGTATTATAGAATTTAGCCCAATTCTGGATAAGAGATTTTTAGCCTACATGACTTTATAGCTCTGAGGAAATACGGCATAGGAAAAATAGCTGGAAAACACGCTAATCAATGAGGAAGCCTTTCAGAGCAAAGACACAAAAGATACAAGCATGACAGTAGAGTAGAATGCTATCTGTGGTATGTACTCTTTCCAAAGAATAAGGCATGGGGCATGCTACGAGTCTACTGGTTAACAGCTCATTGAAAAGTAGGCATGAAATTTCAAAGAAGAAAATACGAAAAATTTATCTTGGTGAAAAAGAGCATTAAAACAAAAGAATATCTATATTTGAAACAATACTATGTTAAAACCATCACATAATTTAAATTTCCCATGATTCAAATTATCTTCCCAAGAAAGGAGGACAAGGGTCAATTCTATTTGCCTTTGTTCCTTGTTCAGCTTGATGTTATAAGAAATAAAGAGAGATCAAGAGGGACTTTTCTTGATTATCATTCAGGAATCTAAAGCTTTCTAGAGACCACCGTCTAGCTTAATTACACTTAACTAGAAGGGGTTTAGACATATCAAAAGAACTTTTGAACCAGATTTTAGATCAATCTAATTCATCAAGCTAAGAATCTTCCAATTGTCTTCATCTTATTTTTGAGTACTCATTCCAAAAATGACTTAGTCCTTATAAATTGTGCCAGTTCTTACTAAGCCTGAACCAGACAAAAATTTAACCCTTCCTAAAGTACATTTATGAACATTTAACTATTGTCTTAGAAACAGATGTTTTAATCAAATGATATAATCCACAGACATCATCCTTAGTTAATATTCACCACAACTTGTTTTGAAGAACATAATATGTTAACATTTAAGCCTGAAGGCCTAAGAATATACTGTATACTGTACTTGATACAGCTTGTTTATGCAATATTCTCGCAGACACAATTAATCTTGTGAAAATGACTGGGGTACAGCACAATAGCAAATTATCTTTGAGCCCAAAATAAGTATTTTTCCAATAGTAAAATACCCTCATAATACTCACAGTGATAGTAGCATATGGAAAGAACATTAGGAGTTAATTATTTAAAAGAAGAAATCATTAAATTCATAAATCTTGGCTATGTAGTAGAGGCAAGGGTTAAAGGAAATGTTTAAATTATAAGTATGAAATAAATGAATCTGTACCTCCAACAAATGCATCTCCAGCTCCATTGGTATCAACAATTTCTTTCTGGTTTTGATCCAAGACAGCAAAAGCAGTGACTTCACTTTCTGCAAGTAGAGCCAAAGAAAGGCAGACTGACTTCTCTTTGTAACACTCAATACAGAAACTCACCTAGTAAAGTCTGAAGCTCCTGCACCATTCATCATTCAAAGAGAGAGACATGAGTTCCATATTCTCCACATGAGTACTTGGGAACCAAGGCAAAGTCATCTGTACACAATGCTTTTTTTTGAGTAATTTTCAGCATACAGATACTGTATGTGTTTTGTTAGAGTTATACCTAGGTAGATCACATATTTTGGGAATGACTGTAAACCACAGCAGTACCTTTTTGGACAGTATAAATACGTGAACAGAAACTACGAGTGAAAGGAAGATTTGTAAGGACTGGATCATGGATCTCTAATAAAGCTTCAAGCCTGACTGCATTCTTGGCAGTGAAATCTTGGATACAGTTAAAGAGCTGTAAATTTAAAATATATAAATAAAGAATCTTGGGTGTTTCTCTACAGAAAATCACAATGGTATGATAAAAACATAACTACTATTCTGTTATAATTCTTCATGCCAATGTTAAGAATTACTGATTTTACTTGGCTTATTACAAATAACCGAATCTGGTTACTTTTAACAAAGGAGTCGCTATTTCCTTTAAACTGTCAACTAACAAAAGGGAAAGCTAGGTAGAACAAAAGGGACAGTGCAATGGATTCTTGTCTTATAGCAGTCTGGACTAGGGCTTGATTGTTTTGACTATAAAGTAACCTAATACAGTACTTTAAACTTGGCACATGCCAGTGGAATGGAGTTATTTGTGATGAAATTTGGCCCAGAGGACATCTGCAAAAGATTGGACAGTGCTTTTTATTGGTGGCTGGAACTTCTGAAATCACAAATTTGCATCCCTTATGGGGACAGATGTGGCCAAAAACTTGTAAACTTCAGTCTCACCTAAGATCAAGAGAGACGGAAAAGGAGATACTGAGCACCTTAGGGTCTTAATAAAGAACCCAAGAATCTCAAAAAGCATATTCTGTCTGTCTTCTGTTACCCGGTACTAGTGGATACTTTCAACAAGAGATAAGCACAGATACGATAATGAAAAAAAAATCCTACTGGAAAGATTGATATTCAAGAAAAGGATTCTTCACTTAGTGATCCCTTTTGACCATATGACTGTAGATGCTAAAAGACTCCATATCAGAAGCATCTATTTAAACTCTTTAAGTAACTAACTTTCCACACTTTTTAACACCAGGACCTACATGGTAGTTAGCAGGATTTTGATTAATTGGAAGTTAAGGCATAAATATCCAGAATTAAATTTTCTAGGGAGTATGCAGTACACACTGCGGAAAAAAAAAAAAAAGCAAGCAGACTTTACTAGAAATAATTAGGAAAGGGCTACAGTCTGATTTAGGAAAAAGGACTATACCATAAATATTTATAAAGAAATCTGATTTTATTACTTCCAAGTACAAGTCATACTATAAAGAGAATTAACAACTATAAAGTCAGAACAAACAGCCACTAAATAAGTAAAAGGAGCTAGGTTAATGATGCTATTACCATTTATAATAGGGTTACATTTTGTAATAATAAAATATGACTATAAAACACTTTAGGTAATGTAAGTGTTAATATAAGAATTAATTACTGGATTATAGATTTGAAAAATAATTACATATAAATGGTAAGTAAGCCATAATTAGATATAATTCCTTGAGTTCTTTGTTAGAAAAAGTCATGGATTTTTGGTTGGGTATATCTTTATTTATGAATAGAACCTAATTCAAAATGGAAGAGATTACTTGGAACTTTGCTCTTGAGAATCATGACTTCTTGGTTTAAACTACTGAAAATTCTAGGGCGCCTGGGTGGCTCAGTCGTTAAGCGTCTGCCTTTGGCTCAGGTCATGGTCCCAGGGTCCTGGGATCGAGCCCCGCATCGGGCTCCTTGCTCTGCGGGAAGCCTGCTCTCCCTCTCCCGCTCCCCCTGCCTGTGTTCCTCTCGCTGTATCTTTCTCTGTCAAATAAATAAATTTTAAAAATAAATAAATAAATAAAATAAACTACTGAAAATTCTAAATGAATGCAGTTTTCTGGATATATGTGTATATCCTTGAGATGTTTTATCCTTAGGTGACATAGAAGTTCAATTTCTTGTAATACAAAGAATTATTTTTAACCTTTTCTACTCACTAATGCAAATAAATATATAAGAATATCAAGACTGCAAAAGAGCTGTCATAAATTGTTATATAGTCCAGTCTCTATTATCTTCTGTATCTAGAGTTATATTATGAGAGCTCCCTTCAAAATAATGACCCTGAAAATTTGCAAGATCCTGAAATGTGTTCTAAATTATTGAAGGATTAAACAATGTTCAGTAATATTTAAGTTCAATTATGTTTGGAACATTCTGATTTTTTGAAATGAAATGATCTAAGTTAATTTAGAGAGCTATTTAAAAACCCCCAACACATGGGGCACCTGGGTGGCTCAGTCGGTCAAGCATCTGACTCTTGATTTTTGCTCAGGTCATGATCTCAGGGTTGTGAGATCCAGCCCCATGTCCTCGGTCTCTGCACTCAGCATGGAGTCTGCTTGAGATTCTTTCCCTCTGCCCCCCCCCCCACTCTCTCTTTCAAATAAATAAGTAAATCTTAAAAAAAATACCCCACACAACTAACTTCACCAGCATGACCTATTCCACAGCCTTCTAGACAATGTATTGAATGAACATATGAAATACCTCACTAAATCTTAAGATACACTTATAGGCATGACCATTATTCAGCCCAGGCCCAGGACACTCACAGGACTCATGTGGACCTAGTTTTCTTAGGTGTAAAATGGGGCTGGAGTAGCTATGGGAAGAAGTAGCTAAAATAGCTTTCTGTATTAGTTGTAGAAAAATGACACTGTCAGTTCTGATCAAATGCTTCTAAATAAGAGCTTAAGACAAGTTAGAGCCTTTTATTCCTGTGATTAATTCATTCCATAACTAGAAGCCTGTATGTCCTATTCCCTTTCACCCATTTTGCTAATCCCCCCATCTCCCTCCCCTCTGGCAACCATCAGTTTGTCCTCTGTATTTGTAAGTCTGATTCTGCTTTTTGTTTTTTTATTCATTTGTTTTGTTTTTAGATTTCACATATAACTGAAATCATATGATACTTCTCTTTCTTTCTCTGACTTATTTCACTTAGCACAATACCCTCTAGGTCCATCTATGTTGTTGCAAATGGCAAGATCTCATTCTTTTTATGGCTTCATCATATTCCATGTGTTCCTTATCCATTCATCTATCATTGGACACTTGGGTTGCTTTCGTATCTTGGCTATTGTGAATACAGTCCATGGTACTGGAATAGCGTTGTATGGTGACAGATGGCAGCTACATTTGTGGTGAGCATAGCATAATACAGAGCTGTGGAATCACTCTGTTGTACACCTGAAACTATGTAACACTGTGTCAGCTATACTCAGATAAAAAGTTTTTAAAAAGTAAAGTGTATAATACATGGGAGAATATTTCTAATACTATATGGAATTACTAATAAAAAGAATTAGTGATTTTTTTTACAGCTAATGATCTTTTTTGTTGTTAAAGATTTTATTTTTTTATTTTTTTATTTTTTATTTTTTAAAGATTTTTTATTTGTTTATCTGAGAGAGAGAATGGAAGACAGAGAGCATGAGAGGAGGAGGATCAGAGGGAGAAGGAGACTCCCCGCTGAGCAGGGAGTCCGATGCGGGACTCGATCCCGGGACTCCAGGATCATGACCTGAGCCGAAGGCAGCTGCTTAACCAACTGAGCCACCCAGGCGCCCTAAAGATTTTATTTTTAAGTAATCTCTACACTCAACATGGGGCTTGAACTCATAACCCAGAGAGCAAGAGTTGCATGCTGCATCAACTCAGCCAGCCAGGAAACCTATATGATTTTTTATACCTTAAAAAAAAAAAAGTAAGTCTTAAGAGCCACTGTTTCTCAAATCTTTCCAAACTTTTGTAAAGTGAGAAGGAAAAGGATTGGTAATAATTATTATTCCTATTTTCCAGATTTCTGTAAAACCACAAAATCATGAGCTTCCTTGAGTAGACAGGAAAGAAAAAAGAACAATTCAGTTGATACCAGGTTTGCTTGGTATCATTTATTAGATAAGATCCGCAAGGCACCTTCATCAAGAACAATGAAATTTAGCTTACTTAAAATACAAAATAATAAAAATCAGACATTCTCTGGCCAGTTTATATAAGCAAATAATTTACTCTTCACTTTGATATAAGCTTCACTACCTAACTTAGAAGGGCAGTCTGTCTAGAATCAAAACATCTTCACACGCCTATAATGCTAAGTCAATTATGGTAGAAATAGTAAGTTCATACAATATCTAACTGAAAAAATGATAAAAAATTCAGTCACTCAATGCCAAACAACTAGATTAAATGCTTCTGTAGCTTTACCGCTACTAAATTAACTATATGTTTTAGCACTGTATACCTATAACCCCATGATAATTAATATCCTTAGAAAATTTTGTTCAAGATATTTTAAAATGCCATGTTTCATCACTGCTTTTTTTGACATCACCTCTAAATTGTAGGAAAGATATAACGGTTGAAGATAGAGAGCAGGACGAGGTATTTTCAACCTCAAGGTAGACTGCAGTCACTCTGCCACAGCTTCTGACTGAGCATCACCAGGCTTGGAAAAGATAGAAAAGTGATGGCAAAATCTTCACCACCAAGTGAAAAGTAGGACTAGGTAAAAACTGGAACTCTTGAGATTCTTAAAAGAGGCGCCTCTACCTTGGCCATTCCTTATAATGAGGTAATTTCCAGAGTATAAATGCTTTTGTTTGCTTGGTTTATTTTTTTTTAACCTTTATTTGGGCATAATTTTATTTATTTATTTTTTAATTTTTAAAAGATTTTATTTATTTATTGGACAGAGAGAGACACAGTGAAAGAGGGAACACAAGCAGGGGGAGAGGGAGAGGGAGAAGCAGGCTTCCCACTGAGCAGGGAGCCCGATGCGGGGCTCAATCCCAGGACCCTGGGATCATGACCTGAGCCGAAGGCAGACGCTTAACGACCGAGCCACCCAGGCGCCCCTATTTGGACATAATTTTAAACTAACAGGAAAGTTTGATGAAAAATACAGAGAACTCCTATATAACATTTATCCAGATTTACCAGTTTTTAACATTTTGCCACAATTTTTTATCAATCCTTCCATATATATGTACATATTAATTATTATTAATTCTTCTAAGCCATTTGAGTGTAAGTTGCTTATATCATTCCCTTTACTTCTTAATAATACAGTGTGTATTTCTAAGAAATAGATATTCTTTTAGGTAACCATGATATAGTTGATAAATTTAAAAACTTAACATTTTTATTTTATCTAATCTATATTCCATATTCCAATTTTGTTAATTGTCCTAGTGTCTTTTACAGTTTTTTCCCATTAACTACAGGATCCAGTCCAGAATCACAAATTGCTTTTAGTTGTATTTGCTTGTTTTTAATTTAACATTTTTAATAGGTAATGCACACATATAGTTAAAAAATACAAATATATTAAAAGGTAGCCTATAAAAAAGTTCTTTCTCACTTCTTATCTCCTATTCATCCAGTTTCTAATCCTACTGCTTTCCAATCTGATTATCACTGTTACTGCTTTTCTGTATATCCTTCCAGAATTTCTCTATGCATATACAAGAAAACACATTCTTATTTTTTTCTTTTTTATTCTTTTTTTTTAAAGATATTATTTATTTATTAGAGAGAGAGAAAAAGTGAGTGAGCAAGAGGGAGAGGGAGAGAGAATCTGAAGCAGACTCTGTGTTGAGCGTAGAGCTGGATGTGGGGCTCGATCCCACAACTGCAAGATCATGACCAGAGCCAAAACCAAGAAGAGTCAAACCAGAGTCAGAGGCTTAACAGATTGAGCTACCCAGGCACCCCTCCCTTTTTATTCTTAAACAAAAAAGTATCCATTTATGCAGGCTGCTCTGGAACTTGTTTTTTCACTCGGAAATCTTTCTATGTTGGTAAGCAGAGAACGTTTGCATTTTTATCGCTGCATAATAGTCCATTGTATGGATATACTATAATTTATTTAAGCAGTCCTTTATTGATGGACTTTTAGGTTGTTTTCAGTCTTCTGTTATTACACACAATGTTGCAAGGCACTAATGCTTTTATTTTAAATAGACCCTAAGTTTAATTATTTTACTTAAAAGCCAAGTCAATAATTTAATTCCTACTTTTTATAGGGAACTGACATAAGAAAACCAAACTGTTATACAAAAAGCATGAAATATGCCTGTGTCAAAGAATAGGAAAAAAGTGAGAATCCAGGAAATGCTTTTCTTTTCATTAGGATACACATACCAGGATATGAGCAAAGACACCCTGCTCAGACTGCCCTAATAAACAGGGTAATGAAACAGATGACAAATTCTACTAATAATAGAGATTTATAGAACAATCCTAATTAACAAGGACTTTTGGGGAATGAAGAGCTCTGGGTTAATTTAATTTTCTGGTTAACTAAAGAAAAAGCAAAAAGTCTTTTTAGTTAGAAATCTTTCTAAATGTATTAATATAATAATATACCATGACATCCCTGCTTTAATTAGTTTAGTTTATTGAACTGAAAGAAAATTTCTTTGATAATAGAAAATCCTACAGCACATGTTAATGTCATTATTCTGAACATCAATTCTTACTGTAGCTCCAAAGGTGTCAGTGCTTTCATGAAAGGCAGGATAAATGGAATGGTTGGAGGAACACTGGATTAGGACTCAAAAGACCCATGGTTTTAGTCTGGTTTTGGTTCAGCTACTTTATTCAACAAATGCTTATTAAGAGCTTATCATGTGTCAGGCACTCAGAGACTGAGAATACAGATGTGAATAGGACAGACAAAAACCCTGCTCTCATGAGACCTACATTCTAGTGAGGATAGACAGTATACAAGTAACAACAACAACAAAAATGAACAAGATAATTTGAGATAATAATAAATGCCACAAAGAAAATAAAACAGGATGATGTGATGAAGTATGACTAGGGAGGCGAATTAATTTAGATGGGTGCTACTTCTTTGTTGAGGAGGTGATGTTTGAATTGAGACTTAAATAGCAAGAAGGAGCCAGCCATGGGAAGATCCAGGGGCAGAATATACAAGAGCAGAGGCTCTGGGCTAGCAACAAGCTTGGTGAACTAAGCCTGTTTAAGGGTAAGAAGGCCACTGTAACTACAGTGTAGTGAGTGTGGGGAGATCAAGTATGTGTGTATGTGTGGGGGGGGGCGCTGGTAGAATTTCATTCTATGTAAAACAGGAAACCATTGGAAGGTTTTAATTTTTTTCAAAGATTTATTTATTTTGAGAGAGGGAGCACATATGTGGAAGCACGATGGGGTAGGGAGGAAGGGGCAGAGGGAAAGGGTGAGAAAGTCTCAAGCAGACTCCGTGCTGAGTGCAGAGCCTGATGTGGGGGCTTGATCTCAGGACCCTGAGATCATGATCCTGAGATCACGACCTGAACTGAAACCAAGAGTTGACACTTAACTGTCTGTACCACCCAGGCACCCCCATTGTAAGGTTTTAAACAGGGGACTGACATGATCCCATCTTTGATTTAAAAAGATTATCTGGGTGCCTGGATGGCTCAGTCGTTAAGCGTCTGCCTTCGGCTCAGGTCATGATCCCAGGGTCCTGGGATCGAGCACCGCATCCGGCTCCCTGCTCAGCGGGAAGCCTGCTTCTCCCTCTCCTACTCCCCCTGCTTGTGTTCCCTCTCTCTGTGTGTCTCTCTGTGTCAAATAAGTAAATAAAATCTTTAAAAAATTAAAAATAAAAAGATTATCTGGCAGCCTTATACAGAATGGACAGAATGGTGGGGGTTGGGAGTAGAGTCAATGCTACTTTCTAAGACCTTGCAAAAGTCACTATGTAACTTACCCTCAGTTTTATTACACTTAGAAGATGAGAGGAGTACCTGGGTGGCTTAGTTGGTTAAGCGTGGGACTCTCGATTTTGGCTCAGGTCATGATCTCAGGGTCATGAGATTGAGCCCTGTGTTGGGCTCTGTGCTCAGCCGGGAGTCTCCTTGAGATTCTCTCTCTACCTCTGCCCCGCCCCGCACTTGCACACATGCGTGCTCTCTCTCAAATAAATAATCTTAAAAAAAAAAAAAAGGAAAATAAGAATACTGGTTCTAGCTATTTTCTGTGATTCTTATATGGATTAAGTATTAACATTATGAAAGCACCCTTTCAAATAAAAAGCCCTATACAATTTTTTTTTTAATTCTTAGATATGGTTTAATACTCTTGGCCATTTCTGTGTATCACAACATGAAGATTTTGCTGCTTAGGATTTCTCTGTAGAGGTTATAGAGAATGCAGAGGCTATGTTTTTCACCCTCTCATTTATGTGTTTGTATGTGTAAATGTAATACCTATCGGTATATATTGATACATAATTTTATAAGGTGTTCTTAGGAGCTTATTTTCTTCAACCAGGTAACAAATATTTGTTGAGCACTTGCCATGAGCTCCTTATACTCTGCTAGATCCTCTGGGGGAGATATAGGAGAAATATTAAGACATCATCTGTCTTCTGAAATAATTTATAATCTAGACAGAAAGAGAAATCTAGTAAAGTATCATACAACATAATTTTTATTATAATTGCAACAGGAGTTCAAAGAAGGAAAGAAACAATGTGAGTTTAATTAAGTGGAGATGGCTTCATGGAGAAGACCTAACTTAAGCTAGGTCTTGCAGATGTGGATAGTGAAGAGGAGAGGAAATAAAGGTATATATATTCCAGGAGACAGAGAGAAAGAAATAAGTTTATATGTTAGATAAGGAAAGAAATAATGCAAGATGGGCGGGGTCCAGCCATCTCTAGGAAGACAGATGTTTAGATTTAATACATCAAACAATGGGATGCAATTGCAGTTTTTGAGCTAGCAAAGTGACATTGAAGTGCTAACTGTGCACCAAGTGCTTTACATACTTCATATCATGTATTTCTCAATGCAATCCCATGAGTTAGGTAGTATTGACCTGACTTTATAAATGAAGACATTGAGGCTCACAGAGGTTGTCAACCGCTTTAGGGTCCTGCGGCAAAGGACTTTGGGACAAAAAAAAATATGAGAGAATAAAATGGAATCCAAAGTTAGCATTTGAGCAACACTGCTATCATTTTTTTTCTGAAAAAAGGGTGATCATGGAAAAAAACCAAGATTTTGATTAAGCAGTATACAGCAGTTAATTGACATTTAAATTCCCGTTCTAACTCCTGTACTGATAACTAAATTTGACCAAATTAAGTAGATAAATACTCCACAGGGAACAGAGGCAGTATAATATTGTATTAAGAATATAAGTCAACTGCTTGGGTTTATATTCCCAATTACTAGTAAATTCCCATTTACAGCTCATAACCAAGTCAAACTCTATGCCTCAATTTTCTCATGTGCAAAATAGGGACAATAACAGTAATTATCTCATAGTGTTTCTGTGAGACTAAATCAGTTAATACATGTAGAGCACTTAGACAAAAGTTGGCACATAGTAAGCATTTAATGAATAAATGGACAAGAATATTATTAATCTTAAAATAAGACTCTTGGGTATAGGGGATTGAGATCACACTTAAAACTGCTGCTACTGAAGACATGGTTTTTTGTTTTTGTTTTTTTTAAGATTTTATTTATTTATTTGACAGAGAGAGAGACAGCGAGAGAGGGAACACAAGCAGGGGGAGTAGGGGAGGGGGAAGCAGGCTTCCCGCGGAGCAGGGAGCCCGATGCGGGGCTCGATCCCAGGACCCTGGGATCATGACCTGAGCCGAAGGCAGATGCTCAACAACTGAGCCACCCAGGCGCCCCTGAAGACATGGTTTTGATATGGAACACTACTATCATTGTTTGTAGTAAAGCCTCCCAGTTTGTTCATGTTTTCTTTGAATTTCCTACAAATGTTTCTAGTAAATGTCAGTTAAAATCTTCAGTCTGAATATAGACAGGTAAGAGAGTAGAAGAGTGTTTGTTTAGAATATGAAAATAGTTTTCCATAGAAAAGTGACCAAGGGGGTGCCTGGGTGGCTTAGTTGGTTAAGCATCCGACTCTTGGTTTCAGCTCAGGTCATGACCTTATACGTCGTGAGATCGAGGTCTGCAATGGGCTCCATGCTCAGCTGGGCCTCTGCATGAAGATTCTCTCCCTCTGCCCCTCCCCCCATTCATGCTCTCTCGCTCTCTCTCTCTCTCTCTCTCTCAAGTAAATAAATAAATCTTAAAAAAAAAAAATCCGTAAGAAAAATGACCAAGAAAACAATGATAAATGGAATTACTGCTTTAAAACCTTATTTCCCCGGGCGCCTGGGTGGCTCAGTCGTTAAGCGTCTGCCTTTGGCTCAGGTCATGATCCCGGGGTTCCGGGATCGAGTCCCACATCGGGCTCCCTGCTCAGCGGGAAGCCTGCTTCTCCCTCTCCCACTCCCCTTGCTTGTGTTCCTGCTCTCTCTGTCTCTCTCTCTGTCAAATAAAATCTTTAAAAAAAATAAAAAAAAATAAAACCTTATTTCCCCTTTGTTTGGTGTCTGCCTCCCTCCCTCCCTCCCTTTCAAGGTTTCTGATACCTTTAATAGGTTCACTACATAAAGCACATCTCTTTAACCTTACATAAAGCAGTTCATTCAAACTGTTCTCTCTCTGCTTTTTTCTATGCACTTGCTCCATTCTCGTATCTATAAAAACTGGTTTCCTCTGTGGCTTAGCTCATATGTCACTGGCCACCTATAGACTGCCTAACCTTGTTGAGATTCCTAGCCCTGATTCAGTCAGCTGTGCTCAGGGAAGGAGCTAGGGCTCATGGCACAAACCCTGGCTACTTAGGTAAGAAGGGCTACAGGAAAGGCAATTTGTCTGATGATCTTTAGTACCCAGAACTATGCTTTGTGCATTACAGGTGCTCAGTAAACATTTGTTGAATGAACAGACTGATTTTTTCATGAGTACAAATCTGATCATGCTATTCTGTTACAAACCCTTTGATGGTTCTCTACTGAAGTCTTAACTCCAGGACATGAATCTAGCCTACTGTTTAAATCTTATCTTTCGCCATTTCCTGAGCTGTGATTGTTTCTCTGTCATGCTCATAATTTTTCAAATGTGTCATGCTTTTTTTTATACCTATGTACATATATACCTGCTTTACTGCTCAAATCATCTTTCACTACTAGTTCCAAATCCCAGGTAAGTTTCCTGGACGCAGTCCCTGACTTCTCAGGGTCCTGCTTAGAAGCAGAGCTAACTGCTTCCTCTTTTATGCCATCATTTATAACCTTCACATATCTCTAAGAAAGGACTTATCATATTTATAGTTTTACTTATGTACAAGCATTTTTCTCTACTAAAGTATGAGCTCCTTGTGGGTAGGAATCATGACTTAATCATAGTCCCAGTATGCAGTAGGTGCTCAATAAACATTTATTAGAGATGATTATTTTCTACTAGATCTTAACTTCCTGAAGACTGGTCTCTTTTTCATGTAGTAGAGTATGAACTCACGATGTATTTTCTGAATGATTTTTGAGTAAGTGGTATCTAATTATAACATACTTCTCTAGGTTAGTTTAGTAAACCAAGTAAACTAAAGGTTCTAGTTGTCCATGATCCTGTTTTTTAGAGTTATTAGGATTTAATCTAGCATTCTAAATGCTTGAATGAAAAGAAATCATACAAGTACCTGAAAATCAGAGGGTAATACACTATTTCAATAGTGAATAAATTCAACCTTGTGTAACTTGTCCTAAAAATCTTTCCAGATCTAACTGTGCTGAACACATCTGGAGAAATAATAAAAATATATGATTGGCACCTTCAAGCAAGTTGCTTTCCATCATTAAGAAATGAAGACATTTTTATGATTCAATAAACCTAAGTTCAGATCCTGTTTAAAGATAGAAGGTTCTGATAAAGGGACTTGGAGTTAACTCTTAGATTGGATAAATCAAATGGATCACAGTAACAAGGGTGGGGTTCACCTCATGAAAATACCATATAAGTCCAACCAACATCTATATGTATGTGACCCTTCCTTATAAAGAAATCGTAGGCTGTTAAAACTAGAATAGGAATAGGCATTTGTTACATAATTTGGACCAAGGCATCATGGTTATGAAAAACACTGAGTGATCAAACATCAATGGCTTTCTTAAATTTTTTTTGTGTGGTTTAGTCCTAATCACTGCAGTAGGAGGATATAGGACATTATTGATATTCTAAATGTACCCCTTCTTAATGTCATGTATTTCCTTCTGAGTACAATAGTGAAGATTTTCAAAATGATATGCATATGCCAAGTTGTTCTTTTTTATTAAAGAAAAAGCGATTGATGCCACTACTTCTAATCGCGGACTTCGCATCAGTAAGATTTGTTTGAATTATTGACGGTGGCAATGGCAAATGTTTATGAAGTTTACAAAGGAAAAGCTGCATCAGATATGACAGGACCAGTGTCTCCTTTTTTCTTTTTATAGATTAGAAGAAATCTTAGAGCAAGAAAGCAATGCTGAAATATCACTGATGTTTTAGTGCAATCTGGTTTGCAGGGATGATAATGCTTCAAGGTAATGTCATAGATTTATGTTGGAGGAAAAATGTTTTTAAAATATTTATACTGTACAATAAAGCTAAAGTTCCCCAAAGTATGAGGTCAATTTCAATGGGTGCCCTGACAAACATGGATAAAAGTTATGAGTACTATCTATCGTCCAATAAACTAAACTGGAATCACAGATAACTTGACTACTTGCAGTATAGCAATAAACACCAGTAAACAACCATTCTACCCAATTTAAACAGAATACTTTATTGAGTCATTTGCCAATCTCTCTTGCACTTAAAAGTAGATTAAAATGTGTAAACGTATGGTTAATTACCTGTTAAAAAAACCCTCTCAAGTACCATATTTTACAATGCTTTTAAAAGTTGGTTGTACTTCTCATCATTCCTTATGAACAGAAGTTGCAGCATCAGATTTTTAAAAAGTTGCAGGAATAGTTTAAGGCTCATACTCAGGCCTATCAGTAGATTAAGAAGAATGGCATAGCCCTATTTATTAAAATGATAAAGACCCTGTGTCAAAACAGGCTGGTGTTTGTCATCCAAACACTATGCCAATTACTGCAATTCCTCTCAGAATTGGTCCTACTAATGATCCTTAGCTGGTGCTTCCATTTCCCTCCCCAAAGTATCATTTTAAATGTCTTTTCAAGTCACCAAATAATTCTCACCCTTAGAGAGAAGAGAAGCTGTTAGGTGTCAAGTCTTTACACTTTGCCAGTTATTTTGAACTACTAACAGTTCTTCCATCAAACAATAAAAGAATCAGTATCTTTGTTTCTCAGACTGGAAGAAGGTGGCAGACAATTCAATTTATTGAATTTATTAACACCACACTGTATAGCGATTATGTCACATAGCTATTTATACTCTAGTCTACGTAAACGGCACCTGCTAGACTTGGCCTATTCATAGATGACAATACTATTTCTACTTCCTCAGATGACCCAGAGACAATATACAAATTGGTCAAGCTATAGAAGTCAGTGCAGCAAGGCTGGTGTCATTAATTGTGTGGTATGTGAAGTTTTAATGTTGGTTACATCTGGACAGAAGAAATTTGTGGTGTGCTAGTTAATTCTTTGAAAAGACAAAGTCTTGTACAACCAAAGAAGTAAAAGAAGCAACAACAGCCTTACAGGTCAGATACCCATTTATTCATTCTTTTCTTTTTTTTTCTTTGAGTGAGGGAGGGATGGAGAGAGAGAAAGAAAGAGAGAACAAGCAAGCGTGAGCAGGGGTGGAGGGGCAGAGGGAGAGGGAGAGAGAGAATCTCAGGCAGGTTCCATGCCCAGTGTGGAGCCCGATGCAGTGCTTGATCTCATGACCCTGAGATTATGACCTGAGCCGAAACCCAAGTAGCATGCTTAACCGACTGAGCCACCCAGGTGCCTCATTTGTTCATCTATTTTAATACCTCATTTTAGATAATATTTAGGTAAATGTTCTATGTGAGCTGTAATATACAATGAAAGTATCAGCAATTAGTTTTTGTTTCACTATAATGGCTGCTGATAAGGAAAGGGAAAAAAACTCAATGTTCTGGTTAACTCCTTCTAAAAGTCTAGAATTTGAGTGTCTGAGGGTAAGGTCCACATTTTCTGATGATGATGGCAATACCCTAAAGACTTTGAGAGTGAAGGGAACATACAGTTGACCACAAAGGTGGCTTCTACTCCTCACAGCCAGTTATCTTGGTTTTAAACACATGGAGATAGACACAACTTTTATCCCTTCAGGGAATCATGAGCACAAGCTTTCCTGTTCCTCAGAGAATGTGAACATTTTATCTAGCATATTCCAACACTAGGAAGCCACTCTAGATATCAGATAACCCTTCTTTCTTGATTATACATTTATGAATTCAGGGGAAGAAATGGGGACAACAATTGAAAGCTAGAAGAGGAGCACCTGGGTGGCTCAGTCCTTTAAGCATCTGCCTTCAGCTCAGGTCACCATCTTAGGGTCCTGGGATGGAGCCCCGTGTCGGCTCCCTGCTCAGTAGGGGGTCTGCTTCTCCCTCTGTGATCTCTTTCACTCTCTCTCAAATAAATAAATAAATAAAATCTTAAAAAAAAAAGAAAGCTAGAAGAAAGCCCATTATTTTAGGTACTCAATAAATACACAGTGACTGCCAGTAGAATTTAGAAGACTTCTAAGCTAGCAATCAAGTACATTTTCTAATAAACTAATTTTTATATACTATTTTTTTTGAGAGAGAGAGAGAGAGAAAGCATGAGTAGGGAGGGGCAGAGGGAGAAGGAGAGAGAATCTTAAGTAGGTTCCACACTCAGTGTGGAGCCTGATGTGGGGCTTGATCCCATAACCCTGAGATCACAACCTGAGCCAAAATCAAGAATTGGATGCTCAACAGACTGAGTTACACAGGTGCCCCTAATTTTTATATAGTATTTTAACAAAAGAGAGAAAACTTCTGTATTCATTAGATATTTTCTTAGCAGATACTATGGGGATTACAATTAACTTCCTAAATATATAACAATCTAGTCTGAATTGATACCAACTTAGCTTCAATAGCATACAAAATCTTTCTTCCCATACAGTTCCTTCCTTGCTTCTGTTGTTGTTATAAATTACACCTTTACACATGTGTGCCAATTAACATATATTTATAATTACTATACAATGTATCTGTCTTTTAAATCATGTATGAAATAAAAGAGTTACAAACCAAAAATACATTAATACTGGCTATTACATTTACCATCATGGTTACCTTTGCTGGAGTTCTTTCTTCCTTCATATGGGTATGGTCCAGCTTCTGTTCATTTCAGCCTGAAGAATTCCCTTCAGTATTTCTCATAGGGCAGGTCTATGAGAACTGAACTCTTAGTACTGAACTCCTTTGGCTTTTGTTTAACTGGAAATGTCTTAATTTTTCCTTCACTTCTGACAGTTTTGTCAGATATAGAACTTGTGTATTCTTAAGCCCATTTTTTCAGATGTTAAATTACAAACATAATGATCAAAAAAGCTAATTCACCAAGTAGATTCTCCATTATTCATAATGCATTTTAATATGCTGAAGGTCCAAGAAGATAAAATTGTAGTGTGGCTAAAGCTCAGTGCTGAGCTCAAGACAGGAAAGCTTTTCAAAAACTAGTTGCTGATTGTACTTTGATAATTAAATATACGAACCTATGATCCTTTTAGGCTCACCTAATTAGTATCAAATGAGTTTACTTAATTACAGCTGTAAATTAAATGCATAGAGTTTGCCTCATCTCAAAATAATTACATGTGCATTGGAATGTGAATTATGCAACATTAATTTGTAGTTTATCGATTATTCCCTAAACAGAGACTGGGACTCATTAGGACAAAGTTATTATCATAGCAGTTTTGATAAATAGCTCCTAGAAAGGGTTCCTGAAAAATGTTTGCATATAAGTTCTTTAAAGGAAAGGTGTACATGTATCAGAATTGGTACTGCACATTTATTGTAAAGCCCCAGCCTAGAAAAATGTGCTCTCTGAAGTATTTGGGTGAGAGGCACAAATATGTATACATATATGTATAAAATCTCCACCTTCATTCTGCATGGAGCTAGAAAATTTTCAAATTTATAGTAAAGGCTTCAATTACTTCAAGAGTCTTCTAGCGCAAGTCAAACTATTACCTCTAACAAACCAGTTCTTAGCATCCCTCAGATAGAGCAAATGATAAGCTAACGATCATGTTAAAAAAAGCTTCTGCAATGTTCTTTATACCCAAAAACCACAAAAAAGGGGCCAAAAACTCTTATCTTCCTTTATTCTTTGGATACTTTACCACAGCAGGGCTTTCCTCCCTTCTTTATATGATCTTTAAAAAAAATCTGAGAAGGGAAGAAAAATTTCCTGCTAGAAAATGAATGGAATTATTAAAGGGATAAATACAGACTAATCAGGTACAGAAAATATTCTAACTCTAGACTTTTTTTTAAAGGAAATAACTATGTTGATCACTTGGGAAAAAATAGCTTAGTTCAAATGGGGCTCACTCAATTTAAGATTTTTAATTTTTTGTGAGGGAGAGGAATCTTAATCACCAATTGAAGTATTTCAAATGCAATTTCATGAACAGGCCTCAGATTTTCCTTAAATATAAAATGAATTTAAATAAAAACATGAGATTTTCTTGTTTAAATAAGACAAGCTTTTCAGAACAGTCCCTTGCTCTACTTGCTTTAAATGTACCCATTGTTTTTCCTATTTTCCTATTCCTGCTCAATTGTGAGACAACTCCCATTGATCACACCAATAACTTACTACTGCGCTTATATTATTTCCTTTCATTTTTTTGTGGATATTTGGCACTGTGTGCAAAAAAGGAACTCTGCTGCCACAGAGCCTAAAGAATGCACTTGGCTGCTTACGGTAAATGCTCCCATTTTTCTAGTTAGGAGTAGTGGCATTATCAGGCTTCAAAAAAGCAACAGAAATAAAGGCTGAACAGGTATGTTAAGCCTTTCTTCTGCCATTTGGAATTTCTAACTTTGGCCACCATAGCTTTTTTTCTTGCTATATTTGTAATTTTCTGCCTTTTTCTCCCTTTAAATATAGAGGCTGAGGGAAAGACCTCAGCATAATAATTGTGTTTTAATTCGGCCCAGTTCTGGCCTATAGCAAACATCTCACTACATTGTGATTAATTCTAAAGAACATAACTTACTCTCATGTTCAGTGGGTCTGTGTTTGAATCTAACTAGTGGCTTCCTCATTTTCTGCTGCCTTTCTTTCTTTTCTCTGTGTTAACTTAATCCCCAAAGTGACTGAGGAATTATAAACTGCCATTCTCCTGCTACACAAAATATCTGTATTATGCAATTCACATTTCAAGGGACTTACATTATTAGTCTTGAATCATGTGTTCAAATTTAGACTTCTGTAAAAAATGACAAGATGCATGAGAGCACTGTAATCTAGGCAACCATAATTATACAATTATTGATGAAGTTCCTGTTGATAAACAATGCAAACATTAGGAAATACTATTTTGCAATTAAATGATGAAGAAAGCTGTTTATTGCCTTCTATTCTATCCTCTGTTAATAAGACTGAAGTTGCAGATGTTCATGTATGCTGCATTGATGTTAAATGGTGCATGATGCTCTAGGTGGTTCCCATAACCTTGCTTTGTCTACTATGAACTGACTCAATTGATATGATAATAGAGAAAAGAGCGGGGCTGAACTGGCACAATTTGCATAGCCTTGAAATTTGCTATTATTGGACAGCCAACTGCTCCTATAAGTTCTTGTTCAGTTGTCATTGACAACAATATGTTAGACAAGCAATATTTTGAAATTAACCACTCAGGTGGGGGCATCACTTATTGAAGCTTTTATCCCATCAAACAAGGTACTCATCAGTGCATTTCTAAAGCCAATAATGGGAATTTTGTGATCTTCTTTGGGATCAGTTACTATTAGATTTAGTACAAAGAGAGCAGACAACATTCAGGGGTCACAAAACAGTGGTAGTACTTGCTGCTTTTTGACACAGGAATTATATTTGGAGTATACCTCTTTCCCTTTCACAGAACCTTTATTTCCATCTCATCATTAAATAAATATTATATTTTAGATTAAGAAATAATAAAATCTTCAATGTTGCTTAATATTACTTGTTACTTTACTCATAAAAAAAAAAAATCATTATATAAGACACTCCTTACAAGAATAGTAGGAATTGCTCTGATCCATTAAAATGACACACTAGAAAACCTCAAACACTGAAGAAAATCCCAATATATTCCAAAAAAGTTTTGAACAAGTAATAGGAGAATAGCTAGAAAATTTTAGGGGAGAACTCTGAGTTTAGAATTTATGGGCATATATAATGAATGAAAGGGTAGAAGACAGTAAATGTACCTTTGGTGGGTGGGCGATTAAAACAATTAGGAGACGAGAGAAGAATTGCAAATAAATGGGAATAATGTAATTTAAAGTTAAAACAAACAAAATTGTTTAAACAAAAAAACCTAGAAAAGCTAATATGGAAAATTTAGTGCTCATGAAAACGTAATACAAAATGGAAAACACAACTGGGCCATTCTGTAATACCTAGAGGTCAATATTTAAGATTTAACTCCCCAAAGAGCAAATTCCTATATGACTGGTTGGGTAAGAGATGGGATAAAGGAATTTAGAGAAATACCAGATGAAAGAAACTGTGCACACACAGAATTAACGTTTTAAAAAAGAGCCTAGAGTGGTTTTTAAGACAAACCCAATTCTTTAGCCCAATTCAAGGTTTAAACAATAGTTTGTTCTGATGTTTTGTTTTCAGTTGGTTTAAATTCTAAATTACAACAAGACCTTTCATTCTAAGCATTAGTTTTAAAACAAGAAGACTAGAATATATATAAACCCGTGAATGAAAATGGAGCCAATGTACATTGTATTCACTGTCCCCTCCTTTACTGGGCTTATCCCTGTAGGAGAACTATAATCTGTTAAATTTATGCTTCCTCTCTGATCAATATCAGGCTTGGCCATGTGACTTGCTTCAGCTAATGAAATGTGAAGGGAAATGATGCAAGAGCTATAACATTATGTAGTTCTTTCATTTTCCCATCTTTAATACAACTAGCATGTTCTGGATTGGGACTGTCCCTCAGTTTTGGTCCTAGAATAAATACACCATGGACTAGTGCCTCAGCTAACCCAGTATAGAACAAGAATGTAACAGAAAAATAAATATCTATTATTGAAAGTCATTCAGATTTTGAGGGTTATTTGTTGGGCTACTACCTGAGCCTAACCCAGTTAATAAACATATAAAAAAGGGCAGCACTATGACTTTTTTTTTTTTAAGACTTTATTTATTTATTTGACAGAGAGAGAGACAGCAAGAGAGGGAACACAAGCAGGGGGGGTGGGAGAGGGAGAAGCAGGCTTCCCGCTGAACAGGAGCCCAATGTGGGGCTCAATTCCAGGACCCTGGGATCATGACCCGAGCTGAAGACAGATGCTTAACGACTGAGCCATCCAGGCGCCCCAGCACTATGACTTTTAATGTAAACAGAATTCAAAATTATGAGATGAAGGCTATAGAGTAACTGCTTATTTGAATAATGCCTTCCCTTTGTCTGAACCAAGTATAAAATCAGACTGAACATTCAAGAAGTGCTCTTAAAGACTACCTGGATGAATGTGGTACAGATAAGATATGTATATGAGGATGTCCTGGTAAGACATCCTGACCCTGTTTCCTAAGTAACCCAGAAGGCCAGAGAAGTATTAGTATTATTTTAAGTAAGTTCTAGGAGCTTTTGATAATGGCAGACTACATGATTTAGACCAACTGTCTCAAGAACAATTAGAACGTCTGGATAAAATGTATTTTAAAAATATGCTTGAAGGGGCACCTGGGTGGCTCAGTCATTAAGCATCTGCCTTCAGCTCAGGTCATGATCCCAGAGTCCTGGGATCGAGCCCCGCATCAGGCTCCCTGCTCCGCAGGAAGCCTGCTTCTCCCTCTCCCACTCCCCCCTGCTTGTGTTCCCTCTTTTGCTGTGTCTCTCTCTGTCAAATAAATAAATAAAATCTTAAAAAAAAAAAAAAGTGCTTGAAGGCATTGAAGGCCTAATAAAAGAGTGAAGAATTACCAGAATGGGATCTCAAGGATGACAGGGCCCAGAGAGGAGTCTGGTGTTTGAGACTGCTAGGAAGACAAAATTTGGAATCTAGAGCCTGTCAAGAGAAATGGCCCTGGTAAAACCTCTTTATGCAAGGAAACCCAAAGGGCTGCACCTACGATTAAGGGTAAACAGAAAGTAGACAGGCCTAGGCAATGGACAACAGCTTAGTTTCTAATTTTGAATTCCTAAACTTAGATCAAGATGATTCTAGTGTGCCAGTGTTTCTGTAACTGCCAAAAGCAAACATGAATCATCCTATGTCTCACATTATTTCTGCAAAGAATTTTCCAAATACACTGTCTTGCTCACAATAAAAAATGAATAGTAAATAAATAGTAAATAAGGAGGCAAGGTAGTAAATTAAAACCAGCAGAAATTATATAATAGAAAGTAGTCCCAAATAGTTCCAGATATTGAACTTATCAAACAGAAACTTTGAAATAACTATGCTTACTGAACTTTAGCAGAGGACTATAAAGTATAAAAAAATTGAAGTTAAGAATCAATAGGTTTAAATGGAAATTGAAATATGAATTTGGTGGATAAATTCAACAGAAACTTAGACACAGCTTAGAAAAGAATTAGTGAACTGGAAGACAGATCAGAAGAAAATATCCAGAATGCAGCACAGCCAAGATGGGTAAGATATATTCTACACAGTTCCTGAAAGTGGAATTAGGACCAGTGGACAGAAATGAGAAAATAAATTCTGTTCAACAGAAGAAAAAACTTTTTAACATTTTGGGGTTTATAAAACTGAAATGAATAGATCTACTAGGTACTGAATATTTTAAAGAGGATTCCTGAATTGATTTTGGAATATGATAAGATGATGTCTATTCCCTTTTTAAGACCTTAGGTTTTTGTAAGAATTCAGAGACTTATTAATTAAATGGAAGTGTTACATGAGATAAAGTTTGGAAAAGTATAGTATGATCCTATATATGTAAAATTATGTAATGTGTGCATGGAAGACCTTAGTAGAAAGACGTCTTAAAGGATAATCACTAAATTGTTAATTTTTGCTATCTCTGATGGGGGAATTTCAGTGGATATTTTATTTATGGTCCAATGTTGAGGATGGTATTGGTAATCATGAGATCAGAGCATTACAGCTAAGAGTATTACATTAGAGCAGGTGTTCTCACATTTTTTAGTTCTAGGACTCTTTATACTCCTAAAAATTGAGAACCTCAAATAGCTTTTGTTTATGTTGAGTTATATTTATCAATATTTACTGTATTAGAAATTTTAAAAGATGTATTAGTAAACCAGTTACACTTCAACATGTTTCTATGAAAAATAACAAAATATTCCAAACAAAAATGTGAAAAGAGTGACATTTATATTTTTACTGATCTCTTTAATGTCTGGTTTAATAAAAGACAGCTGGGTTTCATATCTGTTTTAGTATTCAATTTGTTGCTATATCACACATTATGTAGTCTCTAGAAAACTCTACTGAAATTGAGAGTCAAAAAACCAAATAATATCTTAGTATTATTGTGAAATAGCTTTGACTTCATGGAAGAGACAACTTGAAGGAGTCTTAGAGACCTCTAATGGGTCCGTACTTTGAAAACTGCTCCATTACAGTAAGGGTTATAGTTGTCACCATACTGAGATGGTAGACCTGCTTACTCTGGATAAGCTGTAAGTACAAGAGTGTGTCAGTTCTGCTGGGCTTACAGCTGTGTTTAGTGGGATAGGCCAGTAAGGAATTAATCCTCTGCAGCTTAGAAAGTGAAGATCCCAAACAGTGCTGAGATGAAAGCAAGCTGGCAAACAAGAATATTTTAGATTTCTCTAGGCAGATAAAGTGTCACTGTGCTGATCCCTTCATGTAATAATAGGCCTGAATTAATTATCCCAGCCCACGGTTGCTTTGTTGTTACAGCAAACAGAAGTAAAGTTTGATATAAATGCACTAGACAAGGTAGATTAGCTAAGGCCTGAGGTGGGAGAACTAACAAAGGTCTCCAAAGTGAAGACAAACTGATTTCCACATTAGAATCCTGGTACCTTAAGACCAAGATATAAACCCAACCCGAGACAGAGGGAGATCTGAAGTCTGCCTAGCATGGCAGTCACACACACACACACACACACACACACACACACACACACACACACAGAGGTCTGCAGCTCACATTATCATGAAAGGCATGATTTAGCCAATTTTATCAGAAACAAAATTAACAGGCATTGAACTTTGGTCCTACTAGGCTCAATGAATTTTGAGGACTTAAAAAGAATTATTAAGTGTTGTAGACACCATTATTCTTCCTTAATCGAGAAAGCTCAGAGTTCCTCAATTGCAGAGAATTTAATACAACTATTTGGTGACAGGATATTTTTATCCTTTTCCCATGGTGTTAAACCCTGATAGTGAAATATTATTTTTTTTTAAAGATTTTATTTATTTATTTGACAGAGAGAGACACAGAGAGAGAAGGAACACAAGCAGGGGGAGTGGGTGAGGGAGAAGCAGGCTTCCTGCAGAGCAGGGAGCCCGATGTGGGGCTCGATCCCAGGACCCTGGGAGACGCTTAATGACTGAGCCACCCAGGCGCCCCGTGAAATATAATTTTATATTTGACTAATCCTTAAAAGAAAGATGAAGGAAAGAATGGTGCCACAGAAATAAGGTTTACATCCTATCCCCCCAAAATTCTTTTAATTACATTTTCATTATTTTAGTATCTAGACCAGGGGTTGTCCAACTGTGGTCTGGGAGCTGAATCTGGCTAGTGCCTATTTTTGTAAATAAAGTTTTATTGGAACACAGCTACACCCATTTGTTTATGTATATTGTTACATATGGCTGCTTTCATGCTGCAGAAACAGAGTTGAACAGTTGTGACTGAGACTGTCTGTACTGCAAAGCTGAGAATATTTACTGTTTGGCCCTTTACAGAAAAGCTCACTGACTCCTGATCTAGATACATAGTCCGTTAGAACCGCATGTTATATTAGAGATTTTCTAGTCAGTCCTTTCATTTTACAGTTGAATAAAATGAAGCCTAGAGAATTGAAAAAGCAGCACAGTGAGCACACAGAAGACAAGTGGAAGCACCCTAGCACATGGGATTCCTTCTTTGCTATTTTCTAGCCTACTCATTCCACACTAGGAATGCTCTGCCTAAAGCAAGAGTCCTGTGGAGTCTCTTAAAAGCCGCATATGGTCCTGGCACAGAAATCGTTTTTTCAACACCTGGGTAACCAGGCTGTGTAGGTCCCGGGAGTGCAGCAGTGCCCTCAGCATCAGTTCTAGCCAACCCCTGAGGAGTTAGATCTGAGAGAGAGCCACTTTCAAGGCCCTGCCTCATTAGTCCCTGCTGCCACCAATCTAGCTCAGAGAAAATTGATCCTTCCCTCATGCCTGCTGCACCAAGGCCAGTCTTGGGAAAGAGGTTTTGTTCATAGAGGATTTGTTAATTAAGTCATCACTGTACTAATGAAACCCCAGAGCTTCAGCCACTAGTTGTCTATGTTACTTTAGGGTAGCTAAATTTGTTAATTAAAAGGAGTATGTTCTTTTAGAAATAACTAATAATTAAAAAAAATAAAATAAAAATAAGATATGGAAAACACATAGTATTTATCCTCTTACCCCCTATCGTAATCATTCTTGCTATTGTGATGATAATGGTAATTTTATATTCTGATTTTTTTATACTTACAGAAAAGTCCTCAAATTTTAAGTTAATGAAGTTTCACAAAATGAATGAACCCATTGTTTTGGTTTACTTTTCATCTAACATACATGTAGTCTCAAACTGCTGCATTATTTTTAATGATAGTATCAATAAATAACATAGTTTACCCATTATATTAAAGTTCCTTTTAATTTTTACTATTATATGTAAAAATGACACAAATATATTTTCACATGTAGTTGCTCCCATATTTTTAGTTATTTAAATTCCATGAACTGAAGTTACTGTATAAAAGGATATAAATACTTTCACTATTTATACTCTAGCAATATTATAAGGGCATCTGACTGACCACACTCCCAAGCATCAAACAGCAAATTTTTTTGAAAGTTTCTCTTATATCACATATCCCAATTTGAACTTCTTTATTAAAGTCATAGCCAGGGGGCACCGGGGTGGCTCAGTCGTTAGGCATCTGCCTTCGGCTCAGGTCATGATCCCAGGGTCCTGGGATGGAGCCGCGCATTGGGCTCCCTGCTCCGCGGGGAGTCTGCTTCTCCCCCACCCATTCCCCCTGCTTGTGTTCCCTCTCTCGCTGTCTCTCTGTCAAAAAACAAATAAAATCTTAAAAAAAAAAAAAGTCATAGCCAGGATGACATTGTCAGAGAGCCATTTATAGTCTGATTCTAAAAGGAAAGCTCATTAATAAGCAAAAGTGTACAAAGGTTAGGAGAAAGTTTTATTAAATGTGTTTATTATGATCTGGGGCACCCGAAACACTGATCATTCTGCATCTCTCACAAGGAAAAAATATTCACACTAATGTGATATTGATGTATTCCAAAAGCTGCTTAAAAGCCAGTTTAATGGGGCGCCTGGGTGGCTCAGCTGGTTAAGTGTCTGTCTTGGCTTAGGTCATGATCTGGGGGTCCTGGGATAGAGCCCTGCATGAGGCTCCCTGCTCAGTGGGGAGCCTGCTTCTCCCTCTCCCTCTGCCCCTCCCCCTGCTTGTGTTCTCTCTCCCTCTCTCTCAAATAAATAGATAAAATCTTAAAAAAAAAAAAAGCCAGTTTAACATCCATCCCATAGATACCAACTCCCAAGAAAAATTATCACCAGAATCAGCATAGGTTCACAAACATATATACACAAATGTACAGCTTAATAAAGTATATTCTTTTAAGACTCTAGTTAAAAATCGCTACACTCAATTCATCATAACTCAGGTAGCCTAGATGATTCTTCAAGTTGTGTATATATATTTAAAAATGGCTAATTTTGGGGGTGCCTGGGTGGCTCAGTCAGTTAAGCGGCTGCTTTTGGGGGTTGGGGGATCCCAGCACCCTGGGATCAAGGCCCATGTTGGGCTCCCTGCTTAGCGGGAGCCTGCTTCTCCCTCTCCCCCTGCTTGTGCTCTCTGTCAAATAAATAAATAAAATCTTTTTTAAAAAAAATAAAAATGGCTAAGTTTTTTATATGGCTAATGGCACAGGACTAAAAAAATATATCTGACTATACTAAAATTAAATTAATTTCTTTTACTAATAGCTTTATTGAGGTACGACTGACATACAATAAACAGTACATATTTAAAGTGTACATTTTGATAAGTTTGAATAAATAATTCTAAAAATTTCTTTGTGCTTCTTAGTAAACCCCCACCTCTTCCTGCCCTCCAGGCCCCAAGCAACCATTCATCTGGATCCATAGTATCAAAGTTTGATTTGGATTTTTAATCAATTACTCTATAATGATTCAGGTAATGCTGCCTATACTCAGTGGGTTTTTTTCTCCATAAATGGGTATGTAATTTGAACAATAGAGGTTACTTTCTAGGAAAATTTCTGAGCTACAGATTCATTGGACCAATAGCAGCTTTAAGCATTCTGCTAAGTGCCAGTCTTGTGTGGAGACTGCCAGTCTTGTCATATATTAACACATAATTACAGACTTCCAGCATTAGCTGATAATTGGTGGTTCTTGAAACAACAGTATTTTAAAACAAATGAAAGAGGAATTAATTTGATTATTTAAAACCAAACCTTTGGAACATTCATAGCAATTCTGTTTCTTCTACAGTTATCCTATATGTATTTAAAGATTTCTTTTTCTTCTGAGTTAAGAAAAACATTCATTCAGGTAATTTTTCTTTTCTTTTACAGTTTGTAATTATTCCAATGGTCAACTGGCACAATAATCAACTCTAGGTTGTTGGTTGACTGTAAGAACCTATGTATTTGATATTCAGACTTTCATTGATTTACTGTTATTCTGCACACATACTTAAAAAAGACCTCCTAGATATTTTATGTCCACTCAGATGAAAACTATCTATACACTATGTAGTTCTTAATACTGAATTTCTATTTCTTTGTATTATTATCTTTCCAGTCACTTAAATTCAAAATCTTTGGATCACTTTTGTCTTCTTACATAGTCATTAAATCCTATTAAACCTTCTTTCATGATGTCTTTTTGCCTTTAGTAATGTGATCTTTCTTTATCTTTCTAGCTTCTTGTACCTATGCTTAGGTTGCACTGCAGGCATATGAAATATGTCCCCCTGTGCATGATGCTTGACTCTTCTTTGCCTATGCTTTGGCATACATTGTTTCTTTTGCGTAGATTTTTTTTTTGGGGGGGGGGGGTCTTCTTTGCTTGTCAAGCCTCAAATACCCATCTAATGTAAAATCTTGTATAAAGCACTTCTTAGACTCCTCCATGCAATTAATTGTTCTTTCTTCTTAGGTCTTTATAACACTTTAAACATTCATCTACTACAGCTCTTACTACAACAAATTGTGATTATTTCTTTACACATCTCTATTTCATATATTGTGAGTTCCCTGTAGGTAGAAACCACCATATATACAGTACATTGCTAGTGCCTAGAATACATTAGGCCCTCAATTCCTATATGTGGGTTAAATAAATTCTTTTCTATTAGCTTTTCACCGTTCTAATTCAAATCCCTCTTGGTGCATATCCAAGTTTTTGCTTCCAAATAGGTGTGCCTGATTATAACCTCTGCTTCTTCCAGGTGATTTTATATACTAGCATGGAATTGTATCTCCTAAACTGCTGTTTTGGATCATATTATTTCTCTGCTCAAAACCCTTTAATAACTTCCTACATCCTTTCAAATCAGACCCAACTCCTTAATAAAGCATTCAAAATCTCAGTGCAATCTAACACTAAGTTCTCCCTCTCTTTTTCTTTTGCTTTATCATCTATTCATTTTCCTTACAAAAACTATACTAGCATATAGAAGTACTTATATTTTCTGGAACATCTTGTAGTCTCTATTTTTGCCACATTATTCTTTAAAAAAATAGGTTCTCTATTGTTTGCACCGCCTTTGAAAGAAGACTTTTTATTGAGGTATAACACCTATACAGAAAAGTGTATAAATTGGAAGCCTGATCCTCAAGGACTGACTCAGACTAAATGGAGAGATAGAAAAGGTTCTAGTCATCCCTAATGAATCCAGCCTGCAGCCAACACCTACCTAAATGTAGCCACACTAGTGATCACTGTCAAGGCCAGGAGAACAACTGCCCAGCTGAGTCTCTAGCCTTGACTCCAGAACTGTGAGAAAATAAAACTGCTATTATTTTTAAGCTATTAATTTGTGGGGTGGTTTGTTATGTTGAAATACTCTCTTCTTGCAATACCAATCCCCTCCAAGGGTAACCTGACTTTTATTTCCACTGACTTTATATAAACAGAATCACATGGTGTGTTGTTTTTATTTATATGAAAATGTCTTTATTTTACCTTCATCCTTCAAGAAAAATTTTGCTGGGTATAGAATTCTGGGTTGGTAGATTTATTTTAGCACTTTAAAGATTTTATTTTTAAGTAATCTCCATTGTTAATGTGGAACTTGAATTTATAACCCCGAGATCAAGAATTGCATGCTCTACTGAGCCAACCAGACACCCCCACTTTCAGCACCTTAAAGATGTTGTTCCACTCGCTTTTGACCAACACTGTTTCTGATAAGATATCTGTAATTGTTCGTATGATTTTCCCTTTGTATGTAGTGTGCTATTTTGCTCTAGCAACTTTCAATACCTTCCTTTTATCTTTTGGTTTGGTAATTTGATTATAATATGTTTAGTTTTGGTTTTCTTTGTATTTATTCTGTTTGTGGCTCACAGAATGTCCTCAATCTACAAGTTCACGTCTCTGATCAGAATTAGAAAACTTTCAGTCCTTATTTTATCAAATATTTCTCCTGCCCCATTCTCTCTGTCCTTTCCTTCTGGGACTCCAATTATACATACATTAAGCCCTTTGATATTGTCCCACAGGTTACAGAAGCTCTGTTCATTTTGTTTCAGTCTTTTTTTTTTCTTTGTTCTTCACACTTGTAATCTCTGTAGCTCTATATTCAAGTTTGCTGGCTCTCCTGTCATCTCTAACTGTTGAAAGAGCACCTATTGAATTTTTTATTTCAGAGATTGTAATTCTCATTTCTACAATTTCCATTTTTTAAAGCTTCTATTTCTCTGTTGAGATTTTCTAATTGTTCATTCATATGAGCAAATTTCCTTTTACATCTTAGAGTACAGTTAAAATAATTATTTTAAAATTGTGTGCTGGGGCGCCTGGGTGGCTCAGTTGGTTGGGTGACTGCCTTCGGCTCAGGTCATGATCCTGGAGTCCCGGGATCGAGTCCCGCATCGGGCTCCCTGCTCAGCAGGGAGTCTGCTTCTTCCTCTGACCCTCTTCCCTCTCGTGCTCTCTATCTCTCATTCTCTCTCTCTCAAATAAATAAATAAAATCTTTAAAAAAAAAATTGTGTGCTAATGCCAACATTAAAGTCATTTCACAGTTGGTCTCTACTGATTTTTTTTTTTTAATTTCACACAATGTTACACTAGTTTCAGGTGTATAACACAGTGTTTCAACTTCTCTATAAATTATGTTATGCTCACCACGAGTATAGCTACCATCTGCTATCACACGAGACTATTATAATAGCAGTGAGTACACTCTCTATGCTGTACCTTTTATTCCTGTGACTTACTCACTCCATAACTGGAAGGCTGTATCTCTCACTCCCCTTCACCCATTTGTCCATCCCTCTACTCCCTTCCCCTCTGGCAACCATTACTTTGTTCTCTGTATTTATAGGTCCAATTCTGCCCCTTTTTTTTTCCTGATTCTGCTTTTTTGTTGTTCATTCATTTGTTTTGTTTTTTAGATTCTACTTGAGTAAAATCATATAGTATTTGTCTTTCTCAGTCTGACTTATTTCACATAGCATAATATCCTTCAGGTCCATCCATGTTGTCACAAATGACATAATCCCATCCTTTTTTATGGCTGTGTAATATTCCTGTGTGTGTGTGTATACACATACTACATCTTACTTACACATTTGTCTATCAATGGACACTTAGGCTGCCTGCCTTCACATGTTGGCTATTGTAAATAATGCCAAGGCTGGGGCGCCTGGGTGGCTCAGTTGGTTAAGTGTCTGCTTTCAGCTCAGGTCATGATCTGGGGGTCTTGGGATCGAGTCCCACATTGGGCTCCCTGCTCAGTGGGGAGCCTGCTTCTCCCTCTACCTGCCGCTCCCCCTGCTTGTGCTTTTTTCCTCTAAAAAAATAAAAATAAAAACTAATGCCAAGGCTGCAATGAACATAGGGCTGCATATATCTTTTTGAATTAGTGTTTTCATTTTCTTTTGGTAGATACCCAGTTCCACTGTTTTCTTTTGTTCTTCATTGTGCATGTTTCTTTGTATGTCTTATAATTTTAGATTGTATCCTGAATATTGTAAATGAAATGTTGTGGAGTAGGGGTTGGCAAACTACAGCCAGTGGGCAGGTCACCTGATTTGTGAATAAAGTTTTAGTGGAACACAGCCATGTCCCCTTGCGCATGTATTGTCTATAGATGCTTTTGCATTACAATGGCATAGTTGAGTAATTGCAACAGAGACCGCTTGGCCTATAAGTCTAAAATATGTAATCTTGGGGCGCCTGGGTGGCTAAGTTGTTAAGCGTCTGCCTTTGGCTCAGGTCATGATCCCAGGGTCCTGGGATCGAGCCCCACATAGGGCTCTCTGCTCAGCGGGAAGCCTGCTTCTCCCTCTCCCACTCCCCCCACTTGTGTTTCCTCTCTTGCTGTGTCTCTCTCTGTCAAATAAATAAATAAAATCTTAAAAAACATAAATAAAAATAAAATATGTAATCTATAACCCTTTAAGAAAAAGTTTGCTGACCCCTGTTGTAGAGACCAGTCAACTGTGTTTCCATGAAGAGGGTTAATTTTTTTTTTTTCATAAAGTAGGCAGTTAATCTTTGCTAGACTCAAATTCTAACCTGTCAGTCAGACTGCATGTTTTCTATCAAGTTTTAGGCATGCTACTTAATGCCAATTTGGGCTTGCCCTAGAGATAAAAGCCACAAAAAGAGGAAACTTAAGACCATTCCCTTGCTAATACAGATTCTCTTTCAGTTTCTGTGTAATTTTCATTGTTTTCTAGTGTTCCCAGGTTGTTGCTTTGATAATATTTTGTTCAGCATTATAATTGCTTCCTTGGAGAAAGAATGGTCTAAAAGGAACTGTTTTTACTCTCAGTTGGAAGTCAGGATTCACTCTTTCAGGTTTGATTTCTCAACATTATGTTTGTTATATTCATTCATATTGTTAAGTGTAGTAGTAATTCATTCTCTTTTCATTACATATTCCACCATATTAATATATCATTTATTTATCCATTTTACTGTTTATAGACATTTGTATTGTTTCTAATTATTTTGGTCATTACAAATAGTACTGCTCTATTTGTTATAACAAAAGACTAGAAATAACCAAGATGTACAATGGAAGATTAGTAAAATAAATGACGGTGCATTAATGAAATGGAATATTATGTAATCCTAAAAACATGGAACAATCTCCAAGATATATTAACTGAAAAAGCAAGGTGTGGAAAAATATGTGTAACTGACTTCCAATAGAAGCACTGGTTGACTCTTGGAAAAAGAACTGAATAGATGAGGAAAAGATTAAGAAGAAAAATTTCATGCTTTGTAAATGTATGATACATTAAAAACAAATTTATAGAAAAGCACAAAAGTACAAATATATCTTCCCATGTTAATAAAACACTTTTATGACTAATCAATTTCTATCTTATAGATATGTTAATAAATTCTCTATGGTTGAATATTTAGACTAGAATGAGTAAGATCTCTGTGAAGTAATATGGAAAGATTTCCTGGATAGGTTACAAAGTGAAAAAAGCAAAGTACAAGAGAGTACCAACAGTGGGACATCTTTCAAATAAAAAGGAAGGGGAAATAAAATATTCATGTATCTGCTCATCTGGGCATAAACAAATCTAGGAATGAAATGTCTATCAACTGTTGATGGATAAACAGAATGTGGTATATTTATATATAATGGGTAGAACAGTATCCACCTAAAATTCATGTCCACCTGGAACCTCAGAATGTGACCTTATTTAAAACTAAGGTAGATATAATTGCGTATGTAATGAGTTAAGAGTATCCTTATAATAAGAGGTGAGGACATACAAAGATACAGCTATAAGCCAAGGACTATCAAGAAATGCTAAGGACTGATTGCCAAGAGCCACCAGAAGCTAGGAAGATACAAGGAATTCTTCCCTATAGACTTCAGAGGGAACATGGCCCTGTAATATCTTTATCACTCTACATGCTGATATCTAGAGACTTTTAGCCTTTAGAACTGTGAGAGAATAAATTTATGTTGTTTTAAGCCACCTAATTTGTAGTAATTTGTTATGGCAGCCCTAGGAAATGGAATATTACATGGTAATAAAAAGGAATGAATTATTGATACATGCTACAAAATGGATAAACCTTGAAAACATACCAAATGAAAGAAGCTTGTACGAAACACATTGTAAGATTCCATTTTGTGGATTTCTAGAATAGGCATATGCACAGAGACAGATTAGTAGTTGCAAAGGGCTGGCAGAAATTGGAGAAACTGAGGAGAGAGTTTCTTTTCGGGTGATAAAAATGTTCTAAAATCGATTGTGGTGATAGGTGCACAACTCTGTGAATATACCAAAAAATTGAATTTACATTTTAAATGAGTAAATTATATGATATGTGAATTATATTTCAATAAAGCTGTTTGGGGAAAAATAAGATGAAATACAGGAAGGATAAATCAGAGACTAATGAATTCAGGTGCCTCCAAGAGGTAAGTGGAAAAAGGACAGAAGAATGGGAAAATGGGAATGGAGAAGGGATGTGGGGAGAGGGACAATTCACTGAGTATATCTTTGTAAATAGACACCATGGTATCTATACAGCCATGGTAACTTTCTACAAATCATTAAAAAAGTTAAAATTAACCATGGGGCGAAATGCTGTTGTGTTATATTGGAGTAGGCAATATCAGTATGAACTCATATTTAAATATATATATAGGGGACACCTGGGTGCCTCAGTTGGTTAAGTGTCTGCCTTCAGCTCAGGTCATGACCCTGGGGTCCTGGGATTGAGCCCCGCATCGGGCTCCCTGCTTGGCCCTCTCCCACTCCCCCTGCTTGTGTTCCCTCTCTTGCTGTCTCTTTCTCTGTCAAATAAATAAATAAAATCTTTAAAAAATATACATATATACACACACACACACAGATACAGGAACAGATATAGACAAATAGATATAGAAATAGATAGAGATGTATGCATATATTCATATATTTCTTAATTCCATCCACGGAGAAAAAACAAGCCAGTAGCAATGAGAACAGCTAGTGCCAATAAAAGGAACTAGAATTTTGAGAAATGGCTGATTTCATGCTTAGGGCAGGAAAACTTGGAGCATCCTGTATCAGAATATAAAGAAGTCAAAGAATGACGGCAATATGTCAAAAGGGTATAACAGCCATCCTGAAGGCACTTCCAATGGCCAAATCTAGGACAATCTGAGCAAAAAATAAAAAATGATAGCAAGGAATTTTATTCATAGAATAAAATGAATATCCCACAAGTCCATACTGACATAAATAAGTATATGAATAAATAAATACATGGGCAGAAGAGAAAGCTCTTCCTGACAATAGAATTCTAATTAATCATGTATAGGGAATAATAAAAATAATCATTATTTGGCTAACACGACAGTAATAATTACTTTTATTTATTTCCTTTTTTTTTTTTTTGACAGAGAGAGAGAAGCGTGTGAGAGCAGGGGGAGGAGCAGAGGGAGAAGGAGAGAGAGAATCTTAAGCAGGCTCCACGCTGAGTGTGGAGCCCAATGCAGGGCTCGAGATCATGACCTGAGCCGAAATAAAGAAATCAAAAGTTGGATGCTTAACTGACTGAGCCACCCAGGTGCCCCCATAATTATTACTGAGTAATCAATGGCTGCTAAAATTAGATGGCAAAAGTATGATGAGACCAAAAAAGAAAAAAAAAAGATGAAAGACACATAATCTCAAAGTATTTCCCCACAAGATATTTATGGAGAAATATGAGAGGCACCACCTTAACCAAGTGATCAAAATTAACACCATCACTAATGAGGCATATTGGTATCATAAATGTCCTGATGTGATATGCTGAGAGCATAATTTCATTTCTGTGGTATTCTTACCTAAATGGTATAACCTGAATTTAGTCAAACCCAAATTGAGAGACATTATATAAAATAACTGGGTAGGCACTCCTCAAAAGTGTCAAAGTTATGGAAGACAAAGGCAAAACTGAAGAACTATGCCAGAGTGTCAAGAGAAGAAGGGATTGACTACTAATGCAATTTGGGGCCCTGGATTGTATTCTAGACCAGAAAAACAACATTAGTGAGAGAACTGGCAACATCTGAATAAGGTCTGTAGCTTTATTAGCAGTATTCCTACAATATTAATTTCCTGGTTTTTACAACTGTACTATGGTTATATAAAATGTTAGTGTTTAGGAAAGCTGGGTGAAGGATATATGGAAGATCTCTACTATTTTTGCAATCTCTGCTGTAAAATGAGAAGTTAAAAATATTAAAAATTTAAGATCAATGCTGTTATGAATATCCTTGTATGTAAATCTTTGTGCATATGCTAAATTATTCCATAGGATTAATTCCTGTAACTAAAATTACTGAGTCAAAGGATATGCATATTTTAAAGGCTTTTGATATGTATTCTCAAGCTGTCACCCAGGAAAGCTGTACAAAATTTCTCTTACCAGCAGTGGGTCTCAATTATTTTTCAAATTTCCAACATGTACTAGATGATCTCTAAGGTCATTTCTAGTTCTGATCTGCATCAAAACCTTACTTATGTTGCACAAACCAGTTTACACGTCACTTAAAAAATATACTGTTTTCCTGATCACTAGTGTAAAGTAAACTCATGCCGTTATTTCTACAGCCTATTTCTTGGTAAAATTCAAATAATGTTTTCTATACACGGTTTTCTAGTGTATATCTCACCTGCTTTCTTTAAGTCTAAGCTCCCTGAAGGAAGGGCCATATACCTTTGTTTCCAATATTACCCTAGCACAGTATATATGCTATACACAGCAGTGGTTCAATTCAGCATTTCAGGAGTTAAGTTGCAACTTGCTTCTTGTCATAGACATGTTCAGATACGTTATTGGCTGATATTTCAAGTCCTGTATTGTTTGCATGAGGTCCTTCCTCATTTTGCCCTCCTTATATCTTTCCTGGGTCTTTATAGTTCAGGCTGTACTTGCAGAGTGAGATACCCCAACATTAAGCTAGGCCTAACAAGGGCAGGATACATATCAAGAGTAGGGCACAGAATTATTTAGACTATGTAAGCTGTGGTAGCCCAAGTGGAACTGCAAAGCTTTTGTTTTACTTTAATAAATTGTCTTCTGCACTAATCAATCCTGAGAACTGGCCTGGGCTTCAGTCTAGATTGTCTATCCTTAGCCTTGACTGATTATCCTTCCTAACATTCTAGGCTCCACCTTCTAAAAACTAAACTGTTTGCTAGCTCCTGGCAACCTTTCCTTTTAGAAGACCAGCACAGCTCCATTTATATAAGAATCGCCTTCTCTGAATGATACTGATTGCCTCCTAAGAAAGAACTTTTTTCCTTTTTCCACTACCACTCCTAGCTCACATAATATCTTGGTGTGTTCATACCAGAATTGCTGAGGCTGCCGTACCCTTGGAGGCTGTACTTAAAATGACTTAATGCCAGATTTGCTACCAACTCCTGTGTCCAGACACTTTATCTCAACATCTGCCTCACCTGAGTTAAGTTTTTTCCCAGTCCCTGCTGGCTCTGCTTTCCTGACTTTCCTATTTAACCAATCCGCTATGCCTCCATCCTGGACCATTAATCTAACTTACTATAATCTACCTTATCACAGCTTTGGCTTGTCAACTATAGAAACAGCACAAAAGGTCAACACCTGGGTAAAAATCATCACCCCCCCCCCCCACAGGATCTATTTTCCTCTGTTTAGGTAAAATTCAGAATAACTCAAAGGGAAAAGCTAGCTATGCTTTGAAGCTGAATTGAAACAACCAAATAATACACAGTAACACATGGAAAACTGAGCTGTAAACAGATCCCAGATTAAATGTCAGTACTGTCAATGGTGACAAATGCCTTTATGCTTTATAGATAAGCTTACAAGTGGCATGCTGGGTTGGGTTGTTGCTATCAGGTGTCAAAGAAACCTAATGACCCGCATTATGATCTACTTCTTATGCTGGCATACCAACGAGCAGGTTTCTAAAAGTTTACTGCAGCTGAATGTTCAGTTAAGGTTTAATATACATATTAAACATATATTAACATATCCATATAATATATAAGTCAATATATTAATATATTTAACAAATATATTACATATAATAAGCATGCATTTATCTTTTTTCTCGAAATGATTCTTTGTACTTCTAAAACACCCAACAAAAAAAATCTAAATGTAGATATCCTTTATAGAGGAATGTGAAGATAGAAATGGATAAATCTAAGGCTATTTCAAAATAAAGCTTTTTTGATTATCCTTTGTGTCAAATTCTGAAAGTAGCTATAGCCAAGGCTCTAAAAAGCTTATATCTATATGGATTTGCTATAATGGCTTAAGGTTTAAATGCTTTAACAGATTCCAGAATAGCTGACTGCAAAACTATTTGTTTGATCATAACAAAGAGCACTGTTGATCTTTCACAATAATCATGCTATGATCTGTAATTTATGATGGAAATATAATGGTTAATCCTACTGCAAGTCACAGAAATTGAAGGCCATGGTTTACTTTCTAGGACTCATGGGCATATTCAGATTAACCAGCAGTTTATTTTTTTTAAGATTTTATTTATTTATTTGACAGAGAGACACAGCGAGAGAGGGAACACAAGCAGGGGGAGTGGGAGAGGGAGAAGCAGGCCTCCCGTGGAGCAGGGAGCCCGATGTGGGGCTCGATCCCAGGACCCTGGGATCATGACCTGAGCCGAAGACAGACACTTAACGACTGAGCCACCCAGGTGCCCCTAACCAGCAGTTTAGACAGAAATAAGAACCTTGCTCAGGATCCATGTAACTGTTTCAGGGGACCAGACCTTTTGTCTAGGCCTCCATTCATTGTTCCTCATCCAATCTTTCTTAATACCTAGATATACTCTAGATATTTAAGCAACATCTAGAAGGAATAAGATCATTTTAAAACAGTTTCTTCATTAAAATGTGAGTCACAGAAAACAGTGTTCTCTAGAAAATGCAATGACAAAGATTTATATGAAAAATTTCACAAAAAATCCACTTTGAATCATAGAATATAATCACATTACACAGCTTGTAAATGTAGACTCTTTAGTGAAGACATATTCCTACCTCTCTCAATTTTACTTGGCTCTATCATTCACTTATTAAACCCTAAACCAGGAATACCTCCTGGAAATGGGAGAGATTTCTCTAGTGTTACCTGCTGTTTCTATATAGATTTAAAAATGGGGTGAATATAGTTTATTTAATTTTAAACATTATTTTGAACTTCTATTTCTAGCTTCCAGTGTTTATTATCAGAATTTCTGTAATTTTATTAACAGCTATATTATCTCCTAAGTTAGTGTCAACTGTAAATTTTATTAATGGGCTATTACTCTTTTTCTTTAATTTAAGGGAAAAAAATACTTAATAAAGCCAAGCCAGCAGCATTTCTTTTAGAAAGCACTTTAGTATGAACTGTCTCCATGACTGAATTCATTACCCTTTTGCATTAGTCTTTGTTTATCATCTTTAAACCAAACCAATCTTTATTAATTTTCTAAGGCATTTTCCCTAGTGCTCTTACCATGATTTATATATAGCTCTTTTTCTCTACAATTTTCCTAACCCTATCAAATTTGTCTCACTCCAACCCCATGGGTTTGTTCATTACTAATACCTTTTAGAGGGATTACTGCAGCTTTTATTCTTTGGCATTTAATTAAAAAAAAAAAGATCTTCATGTTTAGTATTTGTTGATCCCTCTGAAACAGGGCTTTATAAACAAATAGAAGTGCATTATGATAAACTGATCACAAGATGTTTCTCAGCCCAAATGATCTCTTCTTTCTCTGTATGCACTTTAAGATTTTATTTATTTATTTATTTATTTGAGAGAGAAAGGGCACGTGGGTGGCTCAGTTGGTTAAGCGTCTGCCTTCAGCTCAGGTCATGATCCCAGGGCCCAGGGATAGAGCCCTCCATCCGGCTCTGCTCAGCAGGGAGCCTGCTTCTCCCTCTCCCTCTGCCTGCTGCTTCCCCTGCTTGTGTTCTCTCTCTTTCTCTGTCACATAAATAAAATCTTTAAAAATAAAAGAAGAGAGAGGGACAGCGAAAGTGAGCAGGGGGAGGAGCAGAAGGAGAGAAATAATCTCCACGCTGAGTGCAGAGCCTGATGCAGAGTTCAATCTCATGATCCTGAGATCATGACCTGAGCAGAAATCAAGAGTCGGATGCTTAACCCACTGAGTCACCCAGGCACCCCCCTCTGTATGTATTTTAAGCACTTAAGCATGTACTGCCCAGCAAAGCATTCAAAGCCTTATCACAACTTACCATTCATGCTTACCCACAAGTCTCTCCCCAATATTTTACATTCTGTGTGATACATTATACCCTTTAAGACCTCTTTGCTTTTTTATCTTATTATTCCATTAATTTACATTCCTTTGTAATCTCAACTTGCCAAAAATGAACTGTATTCTTCAAAGCCTAATTAAAACATCACTTCCTTTGTGAAATTTTCCCCAATTCCTTGTGCCTTCTCTTCTATAAAGGGTAGTTCATTAAAGTCATATACTACTTCTCATTATTGTGTATAGGAATATGTCTCTCCTAGATTTTAAGAAATGGGAGTTTTTGTCTTATTTATCTTTATAACAATAATTCTTGACACATAGTAGGCACTCAGTAAAACCATACCGATTTGAATCCATTTGTACTGTTACTTTACTGTTTTACCTATTGGTATCTTGCCTCTCTGACCTGTCCTGTTAGAGATTCTCCGATTTCTTTAAGTTCTATATTACCTGGCATATTCTTAGCACATGATCAAGAACATTTGAGTTGGAAGAAATGTTAGAAATAGCACAGCCCAAAAACTCAACCAATACAAGAATTCATTTTACTAAATACCTCTGTTTAACTATCTAATAAGGAGCATGACAATATGGACTGGTTTGCTCAGGATAGCCCTCGTATAATTAATAGCACCCTCGTTCACTCTCAAAAGTATCTGAGTTTTGTTGTTTCATGGTCATCTTAATAATGAAAAACTGCTTACTTCCTCACAAGTAGTGGACAGCTGAACAATCCTAATTATTGTATCTTTTGAATTCTGAACCATGTGGATGTATTACCTATCCACAGAACATTTTAAAAAATTTCCCCTTTGTTATAGGTAAGTAAGGGTAGAGTTCTAGGACTAAATGAAATAAGTAAGAGTACAGGCAAAATTTAATATGATAAATAAATTAAGGGCGCCTGGTGGCTCAGTCAGTTAAGTGTCTGACTCAATTTTGGCTCAGGTCATGATCTCAGGGTCACGAGATGAAGCCCTGCGTTGGGCTCCATGCTGGTGTGGAGCCTGATTAAGATTCTCTCCCTCTCTCCCCCTCTCCCCACTTGCATGCGCAGGCATTTGCACACGCTCTCTCTCTCTCTCTCAAAAAAAAAAAAAATATATATATATATATATATATATATATGATAAATAAATTGAATAGGCGGCTAAGTGCAAAATGATTAATTTGACAAAAGATTAGGACATTTTCTTGAGACTTTAGATTGCTTATTAAACCAGAAAGGCACTGAATATAAGAACTTAAAATAGCTTAATAGAAGCAGAGAAAAGCTAAATAAACTTCATGGGCCAAGATTAAATAACAGGGGAAAATCCTTAGGAATAGTGGCTTCTATTTTGGCTACTTCAAAGGTCAATGAATATAAAAAATGATGTACACTTCTAAAGAAGTTTAATTAGGATAAACTATCTTGGCTAAGGCTTAAAGGAATAAGGCAACAGATAAGTCTTCATTTAAGTATAGTTTTTAATATCCAATGAGCAACACTGTATTCCTTTTAACCCAAGAAAATTTTAACTGTTCAGTTATCTGAATCAGATTTTTCTGCATACCTACAAAGACTTTTATCTGAGCCAAAAACACACATGCCATGTTTCAGCCAAAATAAAATTCTGCCGCCAAGCTGTAATGCTCTGAAAAATAAATTTTGGAGTCTAACTGAATTATAGAAGAATCACTCATTAGGTACAAACAATAATTATTCTGAAAAACATTTGGTAATATACTTCTTAGATAAATATCCATTTATAATATATTTTCAAGAGCTTTCAAGAAATTGATTATTTGGGGGCCCCTCGGTGGCTCAGTCGTTAAGCGTCTGCCTTCGGCTCAGGTCATGATCCCAGGGTCCTGGGATCGAGTCCCGCATCAGGCTCCCTCCTCGGCAGGGAGCCTGCTTCTCACTCTCCCACTCCCCCTGCTTGTGCTTTCTCTCTCTGTCAAATAAATAAATAAAATCTTTAAAAAAAAAAAAGAAATTGATTATTTGGAGTTTTAAAAGAAGATGGAAACATTCTCTAAGAACCATTTAAGTTGATGTGTACATATATATCTATAAATGTGTAGGTAAATGTAGCTATCATCTAGATATCCATTCACATATACATAATGCATTTATAAGATATATATACACACCTCCACATGAGAATGTTTTAACCAGCTCTAAAAAATTCTACTAAAGAATTTAAATCTTTATTATTAATATTCTGTATTAAGAAATTAATATATAAAGCCTTAAAATTGGAGATTATTTGTCTGAAGCTCTGAGAAACACAGTTAACCAAATATCTTCTAGATCATATATGGACGCTTTCTTGAGTCAAAGGTCTCTAGATGTATTCCTACAAGATTTATCCTACTAAAATCTATTGGTATCGATCTACTGGTTAAGTGTAATGAAGAAGCAGAAAGTGATCCTTTAAATATACATTCTCAGATACAGTATAAGCCAGGGTTTTCCCAGCCTCGGCATTACTGACAATTTGAGCCAGACAATTCTCTGTTGTGGATGGCTGTCCTGTACATTATAGGATGTATAAGTGGCATCTTTGGCCTCTATCCACTAGATGCCAGTTGAGTTCCCCCATTCTCTACTGCCCACCCAGGTGTGACAACCAAAAGTGATGGGAAAAATTGCTCCTGGTTGAGAACCACTACTGTAAATAAGTGAGGCAATGTGGTATAGAACAGATTAGACTATATTGGGGTTCAAGAGGTTGGATTCTGATACAGTTTTTTGGCTCTAACTTTGGGATCTTGCATTAATTATTGCATCCAGCCATTCTCAAAGCAGGTTATGGATGCTGGTATTGCTAAATCATCTAACAACCTTATATAACAGATGAATCTACTTAACTTTCTTGGGCCATGTATTTTTCTATTTTATAATTAAAAATATTGACTAGGAACTTTGATTTAGGCTCTAATGCCATAGCTTGTGATAAACCACTTCCTATACCACTTCCTATACAGCTAGAAAAGCAGTAAAAATAAAAGAATAATAAATGGAGGTATAAGAGCACTGTCAAGGTAGCCAAGATTTGCTAAGACAAGATCCCTAGGAGTAGAAAACCTTAAAGAGCTAGGCTGACATTTTAAAAGTTGATTTTCCCCTCAGGGCATTTGCAAATTTTTGGCGCTTGGTTAGAGGTTGAGAATCTAGGAAACGGGCTTTTAATAAGAGGTAGAGAAGCCAACAGAGCTTTTGACAATCTCCAGTGTTGCTGAGACAAAAATTGGAGTTTGGGGCTGCCAAGGTAGTCAGAATTGAGGTGTCATGTTCTTGAAGAGAAGGAAACATAGTGGAGTAAGCCTGACACTCAGGGCTCTTCTTCTTTGAGGTATTTGTTAAATCTGTAATGTCATAGGACAAGAAGGCAAGACACTAAGCAGAAGACCTCTAAAAGGCAGAGTAGTATTTTTAGCAGTTGTATGGTGCCAACGACAACCTATCAAGGAGTATGGACCCTAGTAAATACTGTAGGATTTCAGTTTAAATTTCAGGAGAGCTATAACATAGGAGTGGAGGAAAATGAGAAGGCTTACAAAAACTGTAACCCAACCTTTAGTTGGTTCAGTCCTCAATAGAAATGCTATAATTTAGCATGGACAATATTTAACATTTAATGAAAATTTATCTGGCAAACCAAGATATAAGGCCCTCCCAAAAGAAGTAAAAAAAAAAACCAGGGGTGCCTGGGTGGTTCAGTCGTTAAGCATCTGCCTTCAGCTCAGGTCATGATCCCAGGGTCCTGGGATCGAGCCCTGCATCGGGCTCCCTGCTCAGCCGGGAGCCTGCTTCTCCCTCTCCCACTCCCCCTGCTTGTGTTCCCTCTCTACCTGTGTCTCTCTGTCAAATAAATAAAATCTTAAAAAAAAAAAAGAAACAAAGAAGTAAAAAAACCAGACCTATAGATGATTGAGATATCACAATTTTTGGACAGGCAATTTATTATTACTGTGATTAACATGTTCAAAAAATAAATGACAAGGTAGATGTTTATAGTATAGAACTGACAGCAATAAAAAAGAATCAAGTAATATAGGAAATAAAAAACGTGACTATTGAAATGAAGAACTCAACAGATGTGCTGAAATGCAGATTGGAGAAAGTAGAAGAGAGGATAGTGAACTAAATGCCAGGTCAGTACAAATATATAAGCTGAAACCTGAGGAGGAAAAATGATAAGAAATACAAAAAAAGATCATAAAAGACATATGGGACACAATAAAAAGGCCTAAGATATGAGTAACTGGTGTCCCGACTGGAAAGAGAGGAATGCAGTATCTAAAGAGATAATGGTTGGAAAATCTCCAAAACTGGTAAGAGTCATCAGTCACAGTTTCAAGAAGTACTAAAAACCCCAGCAGGATAAATACAAGAAAAACCAGAACCAAGTCCAAAGTTAAAGTCAAAGAAAAATTCTAAAAGCAGACAAAGAAAGTAGAAATATATCCAAAGAAGCAAGAATAAGACTAACAACTGACTTCTTGACAAAAATAAGAGAATCCAAAGATTATGGAAGGTCATCATTAAAGAGTCAAAGAATATAACTTCCAATGTAGAGTTCTGTACTTACTGAGAGGCAAAATAAAAGATATCTGCAGGGGCACCTGGGTGGCTCAGTTGGTTAAGTATCCCACTCTTGTTTTCGGCTCAGGTCATGGACTCAGGGTTGTAAGACTGAGCCCTGTGTTGGGCTCTGTGCTGGACAAGGAGCCTGCTTCGGATTCCCTCTCTGTCTCCTACTCTGTATGCAGCCCCCCCCCCCCCCCCCCCCCACCCCCCCCCCCCTTTTTCCAAAAAAAAAAAAAAAAAAATCTGTAAACAAAAACTAAGAGAATTCACACACTGAGTGAAAAGTAAAAGAAGCTGTGTAGGCAGAAGAAAAATAATAATATAATTCATAATTGTCCAGATGAAAACATGGAAATACAGGAAGAGGAGAAAAACAATGGAAAGAGTAAAATTCAACTACACAAAATGATTAACAGCATTTTGTCACTACAAGGCATTAAAATGTAGAATTAAGGTGACTGACAACAATAATACAAAAGGTTGGAAATCTTAAATGGAATTAAAATGTTCTAAGATCCTACCATTGTATGAGAAGTGGCAAACCTTATAGTTTATATTTGACTTTAATATGTCAAGGGTACATTTTGTAATCTTTAGGGCAAACATCAAAAGGATATACAACTGCCAAGCAAATAGAAAAGGAAATGAGAATAAAAAATACCTGTTCAATCTAAAAGAGGCAGGAAAGAAGAAAAAAAAGAAGATAAACATGTGGCAAACAGGAAAAAAAAAGTAAGATGTGAGATAGGAATCTAATTATATGAGTAATGTATATTAAATATAGACTCCAATTAAAAGATAGAACGAATTAAAAAAACAATAAAAAGTGCATTCCAATTACAAAAAGAATCTTGTATTTAAGAACATAGAAAGGTTGAAAGTAAAAGGATGGAAAAGCCATGCAAATACTAAAACAACCTAAAGCTGGCATAGTTATACTAATAATAGATACAAAAGATATTCAGGTAAGCATCATTAGAGGTAAAGAAGGATATTTCCAAATGATAAAAGGTTCAATCCATCAGGAAGATACAAGAATTCTAAACTTATATACATGTAAGCTATATACAAGTATATATAACTTACACATGAAAGATAGCTTCAAAACACATAAAGCAAAATTAGATGGAACCAAAAGAAGAGATATAAAAATCCCAATCATAGCAGGACACTTTAATAAATGTCTCTCAATAACTGATAAAACAAGCAGACAAAAACTAAGCAAGAGTATAAGTGATCTGGACAACAAACTCAACAAACTTGACTTTACAGTATATACTAAGACTGTATTTAAGAATGTCAGCATATTAAAAAAAAGAATGTCAGCATATACATTGTTTCCAAATGCACAAAGAACGTGTATAAAACTGACGATATGATGTTCAATAAGACAAAATTTCAACAAATTTTGAAGAACTCAAAATCATTCTGCATATCTGACCACAATGAAATTAAACCAAAAATCAGAAACAAAAAGATAATTAGAAAATCTCCAAATATATTTCAGATATTTAAAAATTAAGCAAAACTTCCTAAATAACTTATGGATTAAAGAAGAAATCACAATAGGAATTAGAAAATGTTTTGTACTAAAAATAACAAAAATAGACATACCAATATTTAGAAATTAAATATGTAAAAAATAGAAGAAAGTAAATAGTATCCAAAATTTAAAAAATAAAAAACCAAACATTCAATGAAGAAAATCAACAAAGGCAGAGTTGGTTCTTTTCTTTTTTTAAAGATTTTATTTATTTATTTGGGAGAGAGAGAGAGCACAAGCAGACTCGATGGTGACCAGGGAGTCCATCATGGGGCTCAATCCCAAGGCCCTAGGCTCATGACCTGAGCTGAAGGCAGATGCTTAACCAACTGAGCCACCCAGGTGCCCCAGTTCTTTATAAGACTAATAAAATTGATAAATCTTGTCATGGCCATGAAAATGTGCCTCTCAGATGTGCCAAGTGGAGCTATGCTTTGAAATTCACCACTGCATTCATATTGAGGCCATGCTTCCCATGAGCACAACAGAAATAGCATGGAGACCTATTCCTGAGATATGTGGGACTCCTTTGGGCAACTCTGGCTTGAGGACTCCTCTCTGGCCTTGTCAAAACTTAATTAATATTGCAATCTATGCCTCTTCCTTCCCAACCTTTCTTCAGTCCTGCTCTCCAGCACAGGGGTCAAACCTGCACCACAATTTGAGAGGTCTCCCTGTTTCCTCTGGCTCCTAACTTATCTTCCATTACAGGTGTTTCCTTCAATAAATCTCTTGAATGTCTAACTTCATCTTGGCATCTACTTCTTTGAAAATCCAAATTAGCATAAACTTATAGGAAGAGTGATCAAGGAAAAGAGAAAGAGCATAAATTTAATTCTAAGATTAGGAATTAAAAAAGGAACATCACTATAGATCCTATAGTAATTAAGAGGATGAGAGAATATTAGAAATAATTTTATGCTAATAAATTTGAGTATTTAGATAAAGTAGACAAATTCTGAGAGAAAAACAACTTATCAAAACTGACACAGGAAGAAATAAAAAAAACCAGACATTCCTATTCAATTAAAGAATCTGTAATTAACAGATTCCTAGATCTAGGCCCAGATATTTTGATGGGTGAGCTCTTTCAACTATTTACATAAAAATAACCTCAAGCTTATAAAATTCTCCCAGAACAGAAAAAGGGCACTGCCTAATTAACTTTATAAGGTCATCATAATGTTCCTACCCAAACTAACAGGGATGTTACAAAAAAGGAAAATTAGGAAACAAACTCTTTCATAACAACACTGCAAAAATATGAGAAAAATATAATCAAATCAAATCCAGTGATACATTAAAAGAATATCATGACTATATTGGGACTATCCCAAGAATGCAAAGGTGATTTATCCTTCTAAAATCAAGCTGTAATTCACACATTAAAAAAAGGGGGGGGGGTGAAATCATATAGTAATTTCTAATAGATGCAGAAAAGTTATTTGATAAAATTCAACATCCTGGGCACCTGGGTGGCTCAGTTGGTTAAGTGACTGCCTTCGGCTCAGGTCATGATCCTGGAGTCCCAGGATCGAGTCCCGCATCGGGCTCCCTGCTCAGCAGGGAGTCTGCTTCTCCCTCTGACCCTCCCCCCTCTCATGTGCTCTCTCTCATTCTCTCTCTCTCAAATAAATAAATAAAATCTTTAAAAAAAAAAAATTCAACATCCTTTCATGACTAAAAACACCTTAACATCATCAACAATAAAACTCTTTGCAAACTATTAATGAAAGGAAACTTCTTGAATCTGTTAAGGAGTATCTATAAAGAGATTACAGCAAATTTTATCCTTTTTGATGAAATACTGAAGGTTTTCCATAGGAGATTGGGAATGAGACGAAGATACTCATTATAACCATTTCAATTATACTCATATTCATTGTGCTTTGCTGTGCTAATTGTGCAGTAAGAAAAATAAAAAAATAAATACAAAGATTGGGAAAGAAGAGATGAAACTGTCATTATTCACAGATGATATCATTATATACATAGAAAAATCCAAAAGAATCAACAGACATATTATTACAATTAATAAATGGAAACAATGTCATTGTAAAAAATTTATAAACCAGTGAGACACAAACAGAAACTGAAACTAAAAGGATGCCATTTAAAAATGGATAGCATCTGGGCGCCTGGGTGGCTCAGTTGGTTAAGCGACTGCCTTCGGCTCAGGTCATGATCCTGGAGTCCTGGGATCGAGTCCCGCATCAGGCTCCCTGCTCAGTGGGGGGTCTGCTTCTCCCTCTGACCCTCTTCCCTCTCGTGCTCTGTCTCTCATTCTCTCTCTCAAATAAATAAAATCTTTAAAAAAAAAAAATGGATAGCACCATTCCCTGAGATCTGCTCTTACTGAAATGGATCAATATGAAAATAGACAAATCTGAGCATCAGAAGACCTTCTAGTCTATCTGATGCATGATCTCTGTAGTTCTGAGAAGCAAAAGTATTTAAAACAACAAGGGCTTGTATCTGGAGTTGTGAGGTGTGTGTGCATCTGTGTGTACAAAGGTGACAGTGGGTAACTGAGGATTTGTTGATGGATGATGAGATTGGGAGGTGGATATGTGTGTGTATGAAAGACTAATCAGTTCTGAGCAATGATGGAAAGGTTTTCTACTGACCTTTATAACTATGAAGGTTTCTATACTTGATCTGAACTCAGAATTAAAAAAAAAAAAGTATCAAAAAACAAATAATAAGCGGGACACCTGGCTGGCTTAGTTGGTAGAGCATGTGACACTTGATCACAAGGTCATGAATTCAAGCCCCATGTTGGGCACAGAGCTCACTTAAAAAAATACAGAAAACAAATAATAGGAATATTATAAAAGTTACATATGTGAGACCATTATACTGAAAAAACTAACATTTTGAGAAAAATTAAAGACCACTAAATTAACAGAGAAAAATACTCTATGGATTGGAAAACACAATATTGTAAGGCTGTCAATTCCTTCCAAATTGGTTCACAGATTCAATATAAAATTCAATTCAATAAAATTCTAGTAAGAACTAAAAAAATTTCAAGGGGGCAACAACAATCTGATTCTAAAATTTATGTGGAAATGCAAAGAGGCAAGAAAAGCCAGGATAACCTTGAAGAACAAAGTTGGAAGTTTGGCATTACCAAATAAAAAGACTAATTATAAGTAATTAAGAGACTGTAAACTGGTTATAAGGATAAAGAAAACAATGGAATAGAGCAGTCTAGAAAAAGACTCACAGATATAAGGTAATGTGAAATGTGACAAATGTGTCAATTTACTGCAGTAAAGGAAAGGATGTTCCTTTTAATAAATGATTGTGGGTCAACTCGTTATTCATATGGTCAAAAGAAATGAATTATCCCTCTACCCCGTAACCATATATAAAAATTAATTCTAATACCAGAAGGACTGTAAATCCAGATGAAAAGAATAACATAAAAATTTTAGGGATAAGAAAAGAACAACAGGAAAATCTCTTAATGAGCTAGGGATATCCAAAGATTTTCTTTAAAATAATATGAAAAGTATTACCCATAAGGGGATAACATTATTAACTGGACTATATTAAAAATGAAGAGCTTTATTTCTCAAAAGATACCATACAGAGAATGGAAAGGCAAGCCACAAGGTGGGAGAATATATTTGCAATACATTTATCTAGCAAAAGACTTGAATGCAGACTGCAAAAAGAATTATACATCAATAAGACAATCTAATATGGCAAAAGACAGGAACTTTACAAAAGAAGATATCTAAATTCTAAAAAGCAGATGAAAAGGTGCCCCACCTCACTAAATTAGGGAAATTCTAATGAAAAATACAATGAGAAACTAGAGCATACTCACCAGAATGGCTAAAATAAAAAACATGGATGGTAGAAAATGCTGATGAAAATGTGGAAAAATAAAAGCCATTCTATATACTTCTGGTGGTCATATAAATTGGTACCACCACTTCGGAAAACTAGAAGTGGAACTCTTCTGTAGTATAACTATGGTGGTGGTTGCATGATCTTATGCATTTGTTAAAGCACACAGAACTGTGACACCATGAGGGGTGAACTGTACTTATTAAAAAAACCAACCTAGATATGAAAGGAAATCAAAATGGAATACAAACTCTTAGAAATAAACCTAACTGTATTACAAATGAATAATATAACCACATTGAAGTGGATGGAATAAAAGAACTAACCTGAAGTGACTTTGGATAACAGTATTTTGACTAGACATCAGAGGGCTAAAGATAAAAAGAACTGTAAGCAAATATTGTACTCTAGGAAGTAAATATGTTTCGCACAAGGGTGTGGGTAAGTAATTCAAAACTACTTTGGGATGGAACAAATAAGTAAATATATTTTAGATAATGAGAGCCAGAACTTTCAATGTCAGAGGAAGAAGTTAAACGGAAGGAAAGGGTGTAGGCTAGAATGAACTCTGTTGTTGGACTGGAATCAAAGGTATCAGCAGTTTCAACTCATGGAATTCAAATATAAATAGATAGATAGATATGGAAATAAATACAGATGGATATGTATGCATCAGTTATTATATGTACAAATATTGCCAATCTATTTGCTAAGAGGGTCCCAAAGCAATGATTCTCAATTAGCAATGAGCATGTCTAGCACCCAGATCTGGGTTTCTAAATATCGTTTGCTAATTAAAGGAACCAGGGTTACTTGAAGAAGTGGTTGATTCTAGGACTGTAGCAGGGAAAATACAAGCACCTAAAGCATCATAGGTTGTCAAAAAGTAAGATAATGCTCAAAAAAGGATGGAGACAGAGCAAGATAAAAAGTCTATATACTGGGTGATTCTACTTCAAAAAGAGACAGAACTAATTGTTAGTAGTACAAACCAAAATAATAATGGCTTCTAAAGTGCTACAAGTGTTCTGTCTTGATCTGGTGGTAGTGACATAGGTATGTTCACTTAATAAAAGTAGTACCAACTTCATATGCATAAAACTTAAAAACAAACTATATAAGATGTTCTATATTTTGATTATGGTGATTATTTAGTGAAATATATGTGCACTTTACTATATGTAATCTATACCTCAATAAATTTGACTAAAGGTCTTACCAAAATAATGCTATAATGGGGTTAACATTTGCCTAGGCTAATCTCCCAGGGCTAGGTCTCCCCAGGGCTAGGTCTGAGATCACTACACCATACAAACCATGCCCCAAAGATATTCCTTTGTCAGGAATGTGACAGTTCCACATATGTTATTCTAAATTATTTTTGACCTCTTGGTTAATTAAAGGACTTTGTCTTTTGTGGTTACAAAAATCGAAAAATGGAACATGAGTTAGTATTCTAGTTGTTTATATTCCTAGTTAAGAAATATACATTCTTCAAAATCCAAAGAACTTTTTTCTATGAATGTCATACATAGACATTCTGAAAGAATGCCACTTAATTTGTCCTATCCACACCATCACCAACCTATACCAACAAGATCATCATTTAAAATTGTTTTGGCTGTAGTAGAGATAACATTTTCAAAATGACTTATAACAATTTTTTGTAGGAATAGGAGTTGTGATGATGCGCTGACATTATTCTTCCAGCTGCTGAAGTTGTTTTTCTTTAGAGTTTACATTTTTTATTCCACACTTTCTGTACTTTATGTCTACCAGAATTGTAAAGCACACTGACCTTTTCTTATAATGTACAGCACTGAGTACTAACAAAGAACATGAAAACTTAACTAGAAAATGGGGTGACAAGTTTCTTTAAGGTCTCAGGAACATGAAGACAAGTAACTCCAATAACCCCATTTACTTATAAGGAAATGATAAAGGGCACTACGATGTGACTATCTTAAATTATAAGCTAATCAAATGCAGTTACTATTTAAAATAATATATGTAGATTGCTAGTAATAGATGAGTACATGACACTTCGTGATGTATCAAGAGAGAAGCATTCACCAAGACTTATTGAAGTACTAGATGCTTAGCTGCTAAAAGGTTCTGCTTCTATTATCCCACAAAATCATAAACTTGAGGCAACATTATCGAACCACCTAATCCAATGGTTCTTAAAGTGAGAGATGGAGGATAGACAGCATTGCTATATTACCTAAGGGATCTTTTCAACAAATAGACAACACTACACTTCCCATTCCACAGACTCTACAACCCCCATTCTCATACATCTTCTTGAGGATGTATATTCTAATACTCTTCACAGGGATGTATCAGGTTGAATCGAACATACTTCTATGAAGGCAGGGCTATATTTACTAAAAGTCCACTAGGTGATTCTGACATGGCAGCCCCTGTCTTCCAGCTGAAAACCTAATGACCTAATCTATTTCCTCCTATTGGGCAAAATTACAATTCAAACAACCCAGAAAGAATTCTGAAAGTATTCAGAAAAGTCTACAATTTATTCTTTAGTGGACCTATTTCATTGTGTCACATATGAGCCAAAGTGTGAAATGCATTATTTTCAATTTAGAATAAAAATCTTATTGCTTTTTCCAATTTTTAGGGACATATTTAGTACAGAAATTTGGAGAAATGTAAACTTTCTGTAAAGACATATATATCTGTATGTTGTATGTATGTATATATATATGCATGTATATAAAATATTTATTTTTAAAATTGTTAGTATAATAAGGTATTAATATATGAAGACCTCACTAGTAGGTGCTGTCTGGTAGGTAATAAAAATCTTTAGTCTTAGTTTTTCTACATTTATAGACATAGGAATGACCTCCTTGACCTGACTCCCATGCTACCTAAGAGGTTCATTTAATATTTATTAAGAGGATCAAAATGTATAGAATCATATTTTCTTTCCTGCCGTCATTCCTGGCTTCTTACTCTTATTACTTTCCAGTGCTCCTTGCCACTCCCTCCCCCAACACCCCAAAAAAGCTTGGAACTCAATTAGCCTACAAGCAATGAGACAATGGTTGATAGTGACAAAACTTCTGCACTAGATGGATATACAAAATGGATACACAACTGAAATAGAGGTGACCAAAAAAAACCAGGTGTTAAAGACTTTAGATTCACAATTTAGCAAAGAGGAATTCAAAGAACTACATGTGTAAAATAACAGAAAGTGGTTTATAGACACCATATCTCAAAAGGAGAAAGGTCTCTAGAATTAAATACCAGGAAAACGGATTTTGTTACATTATTGCTAAATGCCAAAAACTTAGCAATGATCATTTAAAAATACTCTACTGTGTGAGGTTTAAGGAACAATGATTCCTAATTAGTGTTTTAGTTAAGTGTGTTAGCACTGCCTTGTGCATTCTGGAATGTCACTTATGGTAAATTAAGGGACACTTTCCCTCCCCATCTTCCATTAGTATTTTAATGCTAGGAGGTGGGAAAAAGCTGATCCATATTCAAGAGCAAAGGAGGAAAAACAATAACAAATTGGCATCTCTTCTGTGAATTGCCCCACAGGCCAAGCATTTTTATGTTCTTAATCATTATTAAATGACTTAACATGACACCCAGAGCCTGGCGAATGATTGCATCCTGACATGAGAACGAATTACAAATGAAATGAAAGATCAAGCCGTATTAGAGGATTGCCTCTGGGAAATGAAAATCTTTAATTCTCTTTTATTATTGACATTTATTTGGCTGCCATGAATAACAACATAGCAAAGAGATTCAGCTATGCTTGTGCACTGAATAGCTTATCCCAGGGCTCAAAACTGCATTAACATTTATCATGTTTGCTTTTGTAGCTGACACCACTGAACAGATTCTCTATCCATCTTGTATTTATCATGCATTGCAGATATAGTGCATCCTCTAATTTAAGTTCATTTTCATATAGTAGGAAGAGCAAAGATTAGCCAATGTCTTTCCTCAAATAAATTCCTGATAGTAAGTATTCCTAAGAATGGCTTAATAGATTTAATAAAGAACAAAATGAGTTGACAAAGAAATTGAGTCACAGGAAGGGGGGGCTAATTTTAAAGGTTTCAACTTTGGGGAAATTGTGCAAATTCACAATGAGGAAGACACTTGTATGATATGTATATCAGGAATATATAAAGCCTTAAAATAAATGTCTCCATAAAGAGCAACCAAATAGCATTTTATGAATCTGAATGCAGTACTACAGTTCCTGTAAGATAAGAAGTCTGCATGTTTTTCAGTTTTCCAAATAGTGTTCATTGCTAAGACAGAACAGGCCACATACTATACGAAGACAGCAATCCAGATAGTTATTATCAATGCAGGAATATCTTTTCATGACATTTCTCTTCTCCCTTGCACAAATTAACAGCGTTGCTTTTTCTGTGATAACAATCAAAGATTATATGGTACCTGATGCCTTTGCGCATATGATCCTCTTCACTAATATGACTGGATTGCCCTCCTTTCTTTAAATTCTTCCTAGAATTTAAGGCTCAGCAAGGATATCAATGTATCTTGAAAATCACTTAGTATCTCTGATTCTTTTTTTTTTAAAGGCTTATTTATTTTAGAGAGAGAGAGGGAGTGTGAGCATGAGCGTTGAGAGGGGCAAAGGGAGAGGAAGAGAATCTCAAGCAGCCAGATGTGGGGCTTGATTCCATGACCCCAAGATCATGACCTACGCAGAAACCAAGAGCTGAACTCTCAAATGACTGAGCCACCCAGGTGCCCCTGTATCTCTGATTCTTGACTGAAAATTATTTTTTAGTTTTCTATTTTATAATTTTAATCATGGAAAATTTTAAACATATACACAAGTGGAGGTAATAACATAATGACCACCCCTCGTATACCCATCACCCAGCTTCTACAATTATTAACTCATGATGAATCTCATTTTATCTATAACCCCACTTCACTATTTGTCACTCACTGAATTATTATGAAATAAATATTTTTGGAAGTAAGTCTTTGAATCTTGCTTTTGACAATTCTAAAGTAAGAAAGTCGGAATGAATTAATTCTAAGGTTCCTTCTCCCCAAAATTTGACAATAATTTCTTCTTTGACCCTTTCCAGGCTTATAGATTTAATTCAACAAAAATTTACTTCATATTCACTATAACATCTTTCTTCAAGCTTAATCAATTTATCTCCTTCTCTGAGTCAATACAACCTATATAGTCTGTACCAATAATCAAGAAGTATAATTATACTTCTTTGGATTTATATTTTTATGTATATTAATTTTATTTCCAACTTAGATGCTTAAGGCTCATACCTTAAATTTCTATTTAACAGTGTACTAAAAGAAACACAAAGGTAATTAATTGCTATTGTTTATAATAATTATTAATTAACTGATGGGTTTTAATTTTAATGGTTCAGACAGAATTAACAGGTTTGTATTTCGCTTTAATAGTAGGTAGCATCATACTGACAATATTAATCATTTTAACCAATAAAATGCTTGTTTACTAGATGAAATTCCTATTCTATTTCTGTGTCATAAAATAGATGACTGAGTAAAAACAGAAGTGAGGTTTTCTTCTTGAATTTTAAAGCTGAGGAAGTAATTTATCTCTGGATTTTATTTGTTTACAATTAGATAAATTCAGGGTGCTGGGGTGGCTCAGTCGGTTGAGCGACTGCCTTGGGCTCAGGTCATGATCCCAGGGTCCTGGGATCGAGCCCCACATCGGGCTCCCTGCTCGGCAGAGAGCCTGCTTCTCCCTCTACCTCCGTCTGCCGCTCTGCTTACTTGTGCTCTCTAATTCTGTTAAATAAATAAATAAAAATCTTAAAAAAAAATTAGATAAATTCATTTAAGTTAAGCATTGTAATTTGCTAAGTAAAATTTTTTTCAGGGGCGCCTGGGTGGCTCAGTCGTTAAGCGTCTGCCTTCGGCTCAGGTCATGATCCCGGGGTCCTGGGATCGAGGCCCGCATCGGGCTCCCTGCTCCACAGGAAGCTGCTTCTCCCTCTCCCACTCCCCCGGCTTGTGTTCCCTCTCTCGCTCTCTCTCTCTCTGTCCAATAAATAAATTAAAAAAAAAAAAAATTTTTTTTTCAGGAAAGACATTACTAGATTGACAGTATCTCCAAAATACCAGAGTAAATAAACTAAATCAAAGTGGATTTACTCAACTGAATTTTAATAAATTACCTTCTTGAAAATGAAATCTTTCCTACTGAGACAGAAGGTAGGTATATTTACTAAAATAAAAACACTACGAAAGGTACATTTTCACAGAAATAGAACAAACAACCCTAAAATTTATATAGAACCACAAAAGACCCCTAATAGTCAAAGCAATCTTGAGAAAGAATGAGGCTGGAGGCATCACACTTCCTGATTTCAAACTATATTACAAAGGTATAGTAATCAAATTAGTATGGTACTGGCATAAAAACAGACACCTGGAAAGGAGTGTCTTCAATGAATGGTGCTGGGAAAACCGCCACATGCAAAAGTATGAAACTGGATTGTTATTATGGATGTCCAACGGGTACATGAAAAGATGCTTAACAGTAGTAATCATCAGGGAAATGCAAATCAAAACCACAGTGAGATAACACCTCACAACTGTTAGAATGCCTATTATCAAAAAGATAAGAAATAAATGTAGGTGAGGTCATGGAGAAAAGGGAACACTTGTGCATTGTTGGTGGGACTCTAAATTGGTATAGTCTCTATGGAAAATAGTACGGAAGTTCCTCAAAAAATTAAAAAAAGAACTACCATATGATCCATAATTTCATTTCTGGGTATTTATCTGAAAGAAACAAAAACACTAACTCAAAAAGATATCTATACCCCCATGTTCACTGCAACATTATTTATAATAGCTAAGACAATAGCTAAGTGTCCACTGATGGATGAATGGATAAAGAAAAAAAAAATATATATATATATGATAGAATATTATTCAGCCATAAAAAAAGAGAAGAAAATCCTGCCATTTAAACAAAATGGATGAACCCTGAGTGCATTATGCCAAGTGAAATCATTCAGACAGAGAAAGACAAATGCTGTATGATCTTGCTGGGATGTGGAATCTAAAAAAAAGCAAAGCAAAACTGAACTTACAAATACAGAGAACAGACGGGTGGTTGCCAGACGCAGGGGTTGGGGTGGGGTAAGCAAAATGTATGAAGGTGGTAAAAAAAAATTATGTTGTTTTCAAATAAATTATAATATAAATAATATAGAATTCTGTTATAAATGATTAATCTTCATTATACTGGGCTTTGCATACAATTTCCACACGTACCTGTAGCCATTATAGTATCTTCTCTCCCTTGGGTGAAAATCACAATTCGCTGCCTCTTCAGGTTCACCTTTGGCAGAGCTTGTGCCTTCCTGGCTATCTCTTTAATGTCTTCAGTCTATTAATAGAGAGGAGGAAAAAGTTCTCATAACCAGTACAATAAAGCAAAACTACTAGTAGATTAAGGATTTAGCTTGTCATGTTCAAAATAGGAGAGGTAACACCCCTATTATAAGAGTGATTCTTTTAAAATTTCAACGATATACAAAAGTAAATAGTACAATAGCCTCCAAGGAACCCACCATCAAGTTGCAACAATTTTAAATTTATGATAAATTTTATTTCATCTATAGTCTCACTCACTTACCTTTCATATTATTTTGAAGCAAATCCCAGATACAATATAATATTATCTGTAAATGTTTTATTATGTATCCCTGAAAGGTAATGACTTAAACATAACCACATAACTACTATATTTTTAAAAATTAACAATAATTTCTCAATATTAGCAAGTAGCCATTTTCAAATTTCCAATTAAGGAGATTTGTAAAGAAAAAAAAGGAGTACTTGATTATTTTAGAGGTTTGGAGAATTATGCTGACTCTGGAAATAATGTTGCTAAAATGCCAATTTTTTCAAAGAACTAAAATGAGAGAAGGAGATGCTGTTTCCTATAGACTTAATTTTATTTAAAAAAGATAAAGTTAAAAAAAACTACAAGGTAATTCTAGAAACTTGGATGCTATTTTTCATATCACATAGGTCACGAAGTTTTACATCATAAATGTTCTGACTTGAAATCTAACTCTTGAGCTATTATCAGTAGGATTTTTAGAATCATGTTTTTTTTTTTTTTAAAGATTTTATTTATTTATTTGACAGAGAGAGAGACATAGCGAGAGAGGGAACACAAGCAGGGGGAGCAGGAGAAGCAGGATTCCCACAGAGGAGGGAGTCCGACGTGGGGCTCGATCCCAGGACCCCGGAACCATGACCTGAGCCAAAGGCAGACGCCTAATGACTGAGCCACCCAGGCGCCCCTAGAATCATGTTTTTTTTAAAGATTTATCTATTTATTTATTTGTTTGAGAGAGAAAGAGAGAATGCATGCATGAGCAGGGGACTGGAGAGAGAGAATCCCAAACAGACTCCAAGCTGAGCATGGAGCCTGACATGGGGCTCGACCTGACGACCCATGAGATCACAACCTGAGCTGAAACCAAGAGTTGGATGCTCAACCGACTGAGCCACCCAGTTGCCCCTAGAATCATGTTTTCAACAATTTTAGGTAATTTAAAAAATCCATGTTTGAATTCAGTGGGCCTCTAATCATCCATGGTTTGGGCTTTATTGGTACTCTATCACTGTGCAGTTTCAAACAGTTATGGAGAGAGACACAGACCAGAGGAGAAATATATCTGAGTGGCATCAAGAAAGTTTAATTAGAATATATAGGACAGAAAAATTTAGGTACTCAAGGTAGACAAGTCATAATGGTTACAATGAACATCAGAAACTATGACATTTTTAAAGGTATGAAAATTTTTAGTGAAATATTTGCATGTTGTTTGTTCACTACATACTTAAGAAATTCCAGATGATACATGAAGCTAAGCTTCTACTACACCTAACATGATGATTCCAGACGACCGTTGTTTCTGAAAAGAATAGCCATGTGTGGTAAGACAATGCTGCTGACCTTTCAAACACGCTATTTCACTTTTGGTTGCTTATTTTAGAACAAAACTAAGCCTGAACTCTGACAATATAAGAAAAGAAATTCCCTCAGTTTTTGGGGAACGACTATTAGAAATGACTAGTAACAGCTGAAAGGACCAAAATAAAATAAAATAAAACAAAACAAAACAAAACAAAATAAAACAAAGCCACATAATGACAGTGTTTTCACTCTCTCAAATAAATGTATACATTTAATTAAAATGACTGACATATATTCTCCCAATCTCCTTACCACACTTAAGTTTTACAACTGTCAGAATTTTGCTTATAATTGAGTACATTCATATTTAATACAGATAAAGGGGTAAAGCTCAGAAATACATTCACTTTATCATCTTGGGAGCAGAATACCATGTACGTAATGTTTTTTAAATAGAGGTCTTTCTTCAATGTGGTATAAGAAATAAATTAAGAATGAGAATCTACGGTTGTCTTCTACCAAGCCAGTGGGAAGATATATATATATTTTTTATGGGAGTTTTGGTAACCTAATCAAAAAAACCTTTCTTATGTCTCAAATGAAATCTTATAAAAATGGCAATTCAAGATTGAAATAAACTTCCCAAATATAAAACACAAATCTTTACAGGATGGTTAAACTTTATTCTAATTGTATCCACGTCCACAGTTCATATAAAACTCCTCTGTCACTCTGGGATCACTGTCCGTGAACACCAAATCTAAATTTCTTAACTATTCCTTCGAGGAGCCATTGCTTTGGCCTCAATAGCTGATCCCCATCTAGTATGAAAACTTTTCTTAAAACCTCAATTTTGTCTTCTCAAAGCTAAATATTTCTAGTTATGCAGCTACCTACACTTCCCTATAGATTCTTCTCCCTTATACTTGGGCTAACATCTTAGCAGAATTATGAAATTGCAAGGGACTTGAGAGTGTGACACACCTAGATGTGTGTACCTTGAGCAGGTAAATAAAACTCTATAAGGCTCCATTTCCTCATCTACAAAACTAAGAAAATATTTATGTTAAAAGACACTGGGGGGGGGGCGCCTGGGTGGCTCAGTCGTTAAGCGTCTGCCTTCGGCTCAGGTCATGATCTCAGGGTCCTGGGATCGAGCCCCACATCGGGCTCCCTGCTCAGCGGGAAGCCTGCTTCTCCCTCTCCCTCACTTGTATTCCCTCTCGCTGTGTCTCTCTCTGTCAAATAAATAAATAAAATCTTTAAAAAAAAAAAAAAAAGACACTGGGGGGTGGCGCCTGAGGGGCACAGTGAATTGAGCATCTAACTCTTGGTTTCAGCTCAGGTTGTGATCTCAGGGTCATGGGATCAAGCCCTGCCTCGGGCTCTGGGCTCAGAGTGGGGGTCTGCTTAAAGATTCTCGCTCCCTCTCCCTTTGCCCCTCGCCCTGCACGCTCTCTCTCTCTGTGTCTCTCTCAAATAAAATCTAAAAAAAAAATGTTGGGAAAGAAATATGCCCAAATAGTGGGCAAAAGTTTGAAGAGAATCAGGATATTTGCATAGTCTCAAAGTATTTCCCCTAAGATACTTCTCATTATAGATTAGTAGGTGAAATGAGATATTTGCATAGTCCCCAAATATCACCTCCAAGATATGTAATAAATACTATGAGAAAATAGTAACTTTACAAAAAATAAACTGGCAAACATCACCTTAACCCAGTGTTGAAAGTGAACATCATCAACATTAAGACAACGGGACATCATGTGCGTCCCCAATATGATGCACTGAGAAGGGCAACTCACTTCTGTGGTATTTCTGGCAAAATGCATAACCTCAACTTAACAGAAAATATCAGAGAAACTCAAATTGAGGGGCATCTATAAAATGATTGGCAAGTACTCTTCAAAAGGATCAAGATCATGAACAAGGAAAGAATGAGAAACTGTCACAGATAGGAAGAGACAAAGGAGACATGACAAATAAATGCAATTTGTTTTCCTGGATTAGATTCTCAAACAGAAAAAGGAAATTAAGGAGAAACTGGTGAAATCAGAATAAAGGCTGTAGTTCAGCTATTGGTAGCATACTAATGTTAACTTCCTTGTTTTGATCATTATACCTTCATTTGTGTAAGATGTTACATTAGCGAAAGCATAGTGTACTATTTTCGCAAATTTTGTAAATCTAAAATTATTTCAAAATAAAAAGTTGAAAATAATTGTTGTGAGGATGAAAGAAGATGAGGTAAGTGAAAGACCTTAATGCAATATTTAGCACAGGCTAAGTACTTAATAAATACTAATTTCTTTCCTCTAATGACCATCATTTTAATACTCTCCAAAACTGTCATATCCCAAAATCTCTAGAAAGGCCGTCAAGAGTTTTGAGTATTGGGAATTCAAATATGGTATCTAATAAGGGAGGAGAGAAAGGAAAAAGGGGGGAGGAGTAGAAGAAAGCTCATACAATTTAGCTATGAGCCATGTATATAGCTCTGAAGTGCTCACTAAATCTTAACTTCTACAGGCAGTAGGTATTATTCCTATATCCTCATTTTGTAGGGGAATAAACTGAGTCAGAGAGGTTAAGAAGCTTCCTAAGGTCACAAATATACTAAGTGGTGGAACCAGGGCTAGCATCCACAAAGTCTGACTCCAGAAATTACACTCTCAACCAATATTCCATGCTATCCACAGATTGTACTGCTTTTTGAATTCCGGCAGTGTGCTTCCTGTTGTTATCACAAAACTATAGCATGTTCAACTGAAATAATTTTTCTGCCACATGCACAAGTCATTACTGATCTTGAATTTAAGTTTGCTATTTTTTTCTCTTAATTATTCTGGCTTGTATTTTACCCTAGTGATTTTCAATTTTTGATTTCCAAGATATTTCTCATTTTCCAAGGTCATTTGGAAATCTAATCTCCTCCTCCAATGTGTTAGGATGTGAGTAAGAAAGAAGTGTAGTATATAAAGAGTACAACACTTAAAGAGCTGGCTCTGGTTCTGGCTCCATGATATATTAGCTATGTGTGACCTTGAACAAGTCATGTAGCCTATTTTTTTATTTTAATCTGTTGAACTGATATGGTAATACACACCCTACCTACCCCCAAAAGGTTTGTGTGAATATTAAATGTATTAATCATATGTTGGAAAAGGTTTTATATAAACTGTGAGGCATTTTATAGATGTTAAATTATGCTTTTATTGTCACTGCTGATTACACACTTAAATTTAGCATTGTCTTCCAAATTAAAGAATACACTCTCTTCTTTCCATTTTTAACAAGCTGATGATACAAATGTTAATACTGTCATAATCTACCTACTCCTATAGAATACCAATTTTGGTGTTCCCACACACTGCCTCACTTAACCATATCACATTCTTTTGTCTTCCAAACAGAACCTCCTATAATAATTATGGTGTTCACATGACGTGTCAGTCTCCAGTCTTATCTCCTACTACCTCCTCCTCGCTTACTTCATTCCAGTCACATTGGCCTTCTGTCAGTTCTTGGAGTACACAGTACATTATGCTCTTTCCCTTTTGGGCCTATGTGCTCTTGTTCCCTGTTGTTTGTTTGTTTTGCTTTTTTCTGTCAATACTAGATACCCGTATTTTTCAAGTTTTGCTTTCCTCAGAGAGTCATTCCATGACTATCGTTATCTAAAAAATAGGAACCCCTCCCATGTTCTCTTTCACAGTATACTCTCTGGTCATTTCTTTTTTTTTTTTTAAAGATTTTATTTATTTATTTGAGAGAGAGAGAGTGAGAGACAGAGAGCATGAGAGGGAGGAGGGTCAGAGGGAGAAGCAGACTCCCTGCCGAGCAGGGAGCCCGATGCGGGACTCGATCCCGGGACTCCAGGATCATGACCTGAGCCGAAGGCAGTTGCTTAACCAACTGAGCCACTCAGGCGCCCCTCTCTGGTCATTTCTGTCTTGTCTTCAGGGTCTATCAAAGTGTTAGGCACAGAGTTAGTGCTCAGTAAATATTTACTGAATGAATAAATGACTAAATGAAGAGCATTAAAAGACTACCTTTCTCTTTCTGTTAATTTACTCTTTTAAAACTCTCCTCTTTTGGGACTCAGTCACCTAGAAAAGTAGCATTATACTCTCTTAGCCAGCAGGACCTAACATAGTGTCTTATTTCCAGAAACTCTGGGTGATCGTTCATTGTATTCTTTGTATTTGTGAGGAACACAAGAACCTTAGAAAAATCTCGGGAGAATTCTTTGGGAATCAATACCGCCTGAATACTCTGTGGACTTTCTATCCAGTGTTGATCAATGGAATTTTCTGTGATGATGGATATATTCTATATTTGCACTGTCTAATATGGTAGTCCCTAGCTACATAGGGTATAGAGTGCACTTGAAATGTGCCTATTGAGATTTAGGAACTGAATTTTAAATTTTATTTAATTTTAATTAATTTGAATTTAAATAGCCATATGTGGCTAATGGATGCCATATTGGATAACACAATTCAATACTTTCCTGTCTCAGTGGTATAAGATGATAGAGTCATCAACAGTCAGAGAAAGATTACAAGTCTGAGATCCTCTGGATAGAGTCAGGGGCTGTGGGGAAAGTTGGAAAGGGGAAAAGGATTGCTTTGTTTCCTCTATGGTCAGAAGTAATATATCTTAGAGATCTAAAATAAAATTAAAATTCGTTGCTTGGAGTAAACTGAATAAATGACCCAATAGAGAAGGTATGAATTACCTTCATCATTTGGCATAGAGTCCATTGCACAAAGAATGAAAATACAAAGAATATTATATTTAGGCTTTGGAGGTATTTTCTTTATTTAATTTAAATCAATTTTCAATACAGCTTTTATAAAAGGTTTCATAATGAAACATATTTTTAAGTACCTTATTTTTATTTAGGTTCTAAAAATATAAACCTTTAATCGCTTCAGTTCAAGATAAAATAGATTTAAAAACACACTGCAGTCTGAACTGATTTTCCAGAATAATAAAAGGCCTCATGAAACTTTTTACCTCAAGAATTGTCATTTTAAATTCTTAGCAGGTCTGTCATTTAAATCAGGCACTATGCAATTTTCTATCTCATATATATATATATATCCTCTCTCTTCTGCTTTGTGCTCTGCCCAGCTCCAGTTTTTATCTCATTCTCCAGTGCCCTCCTAAGCTGCCTCTTCTTACTAAAAATTGCCCAATTCATTTTAAAGATTAAAGATTTTTTTAAAAAGAAAGATTATCTAAAATTTGCAGAGAAGCTAACCAGAATATCATAAACAATGCCACTGAAGATATTTCCTGATGAATAAACACTGGTTATTTTTAGAGGCATTTGGACTGGTCTGTTAACAGACATATCACTAGTGGCAATATTCAGTGGCTTTGGGAACTGATTGGGATTTATAATAGAAAATGAGGGTAGGACAGCAGAGCTGGTGGAAAGAAAAAAAAATGCTCACCTTTCTTTTTAATCTTTTCATTTCTTTCCTCATGCATGCCCCAATTTAGAGGTAAAATTAAGGTTGAGAGGGATAAAATGCAGATTTTGTCTCGTTTGTCACAGTAGACCAGAGAGCATTGACACATTTCTATAGGTATTAAACCATTAAGATAAAGTGATTTATTCTTGTTTGATTCTTTAAAAACACCGAGTTTCAAACCTAGGCTTTCCTATTACTGTCTAATGGACTAAGGAAACTTTAATGACATTTTAAAAATCACTGAATTCCCCTAGATAGCATTCCATATATGGGTTATATTTAATAACAAAAATATTCTACTCATGGCTCTTATATATTTTGCAATGCTTGTAGTATTTTAGGGAACCCATGAAGGGTGACATCAAGACACGGTGTGCTTTACCTAATCTAACTATCATTGTCAACATCACCAACAGATTAGTTTTGCTACGTTAGAAGGTCATAAGATATCCTATTATAAACATCATCACTTTGTTTATATGCTGTAATCAATTATGGCAGATTTATGGTTAAGAAAAAAATTCTAGAATTGGTAAATAAGAACTAATAGAAAGGTTAATACGGTGCCGATTAGTAGAAAATAGAAAAAGAATTTTGTCACTAAGACTGAATTTAAACCAAGCATATTCAAAGCATGTAGCTCAAGTGGGCAATAAAAGTATGAATTTGGGTTTAATAAATTATTTAAAATTATTATCTGCAGGTACTACAGAGTCATGATCATTTGTTATGTAACATGTTAGATTTCTAAGCATATACAAAACCAGTTATTTTCTAGAACTAAAATACATTTTTTAATGTTAGCACTGAAAACAAGCTATAAATTTACACTGGACAAGCTCTTATCTATGGAGAATATTGATGTAACAAAAGAGAGTATCAATTGTTAATATTAGAACTTAACATTAGTGAAACCTTCAGACATGACTGAAAACATGTACTTATATTTTCATGATCAAAACATTTGATGTTTAAATTGAATATTACCCTGAGTATATTTACTTGTGAATACCAATCACCAGTTTGGGAAATTACAAAGTGAAACTTAAATTAGATTCAACAAATACTTGGAAATTTTTATTCCTTCTTCATGTGACTCAACCCTATATTTATAAGAATATATTAAAACAAAAAAAGAAAACTCCCAAGCAGCTATCATAGTTCTAATAATCAAGTATTTTGAGGCAAGCTTTTCTGCCCTGATATGGTTTTTACAAAGAATATGTATACCAGAAGCTACTGTCTTCCTCCAAGAAGAGGAAGCTTTATGTCTGGTTGTCAAGTCCTATGACATGAGTAACATGCACATGTATTACTTTGTTGTTCGATAATGAATCTGCCTTTAGTACATTTAAATAATAGTTCCATCACAAATTCATACAACACTTTTCTCTAAAGAGTTCAAAGTGAGCTTACTGATACATCTAATCAATGCTCACAGCTTCTCTAGATGGTAGACAATGCTGAGCATGTAAATAAAGAGTTTCTATATTCCAGCTCTAGTCAGTTTAATTTTTAAAAATTACTACCATGCAACATTCCAAGTTGCTGTAGAGAACACAGCATTCTACATAGTTCTGGCTCAATAAATATGATGCTTATAAAACTTATAAACTCAGTTTATGAATTCTCTGTCAGTTAACCTGGGTTCAGATTAAAGTCAGTGTTTTCTAACAATCAACTAGAAGATGGATATTATATAGATAAAAACATGGTCTTGTCTGTTATCCTAATTTTGCCAACAACCACCACATGGAGTTTTGAATCTTGACAACTAATACTTCCACTGGGAAAACAGAATTAGGACCTGGAAATTAAAGCCAATTATTGATACCTGGTTTCAGAAAATTAATATATGTTTTATGCTATCCAAAAAAAAAAAAAAGAGAGATGGAAAAAAAGGATTAAAACAGGAAGTTTATATGAGCAGGATTTAAATTAATCAGTTCATAACAACTGTTAAGTACAACCTTTTGGAAATTAATTTGCATAATGATAATCTACATGTGGTAGGGGTGAAATTATTTAAATGACATTATATTTCACTATTTAGTCTTGCTCCACCACTGCTTTACCAGTGAATCCTTATGAAATGTAATACAGCTAATGAGGTAGCTTTTTAACTGAACAAACTGACAGGCCCCATATCTGCAGAGGCAGCTTGAAACCGTGCCCAACCTCTTGGCTTCCCAAGAGGCTTTTCAAAATTCAATAAATAACATCTGTAGGCGATGTTGGGTGCAGACCTAGCAGAGTGCGTCATAACACTGTGCTGGCAGAACAAAGAAACCATGACGACTGCCAAGTTTCCATGGCAACTGCTGCGAGGCTCTGAGAGTATAATAGCACATCAATCACTGTCCAAAAGAACTTCATTATCAGCTAGAAAAAACCTTTAGGATCTGTTTAGTGTGCAATTGTGGGTTAACTCACCTCAAAGCCTTGCTCTCTAGCAAAAGTGGCAGCTTCCTGAAATAAAAAAAAAAGAACAGTTAATTATAAAGTGATAGGTAATGAAGAAATAATCCATTTTGAAACTCATTCAAACAGTCTTCTTTTTACACAATTATCTCAATATACCCACATAGTTCAATTTTTATTCTTACACCAAAAAAGGTTTCTTTTTTTCCCTTGGCATGAAAAAAAAAAAAGGCAGCATAATGTCAACACACTTCACAACTTAGAATAAAGAAGATATAGTGCATGTTTTTACTGCAGCTGTCACAGTGAGTTCAGGTGTTTTGACCCCAGCAAAGAAAGACAATCATTTGAAACCTAAGGAACATACTGGTGGTTGTGTTTTTAATTGAAACAATACCTTTCAGAAAAGCTCTTCTGCAGAGAAGAATCACTGCTAATAAATGTATAGATTCAGAAAATCACCATTTTGCAATCCCTAATGAAATTTATTCAGGCAAGGATCATCAATGGATGCTAAATTTATTAGATAAAAGGATGACGGGAAGCTGAGTATTTCATGGAATCAAAATATCACAGATTATATGCCGGTCACGGGGGGCAAAGTGTAACTTTATAATGGAAGGATCAAGCTGTCATCACCTTAACCCAGTGATCGATCTTATCAGTTTTCATCATTAATAGTGGAATCACCAAATATTCTGTGCCTTCCATTAAGATGCAGTATAAAGGACACAGCACCACCTATAAAGTTTTCTGACCGTGTTTTTAACACTAATTAATCAAAACTTTGATTCAATAACCGCAGTCTACAGAAGATATAGAGGATAGGAGAACAAGTTAAATGATACAATGAGAAAGTAAATGGACAAATCCATAAAGTAGGACATTCTACAGGACAAATAGCTTGGTCTCTTCAATAAATCAGTGTCATGTGGGGAGGGGAAAAATAACCAAGAGCAATGTATAGACCTTTACTGAGTCTTGTTTTTAACAAACCATTCAAGAAAGGCATTTTTCGGACAATTAGAGAAATCTGATTATGAAACAGGATTGAGATAACATTAGGAATTATTATTTGATAAGGTAAATGTCCTTAATTTTAGAGTTTTCTTCTCAAGTATTTAGGGATAAAATGGCATGATATATATAATTTACTTTAGAATACTTAAAAAAATTAAAGTGAAGTAAAAATGGCAAAATGTTATCAACTACTAAATTTAGATGTAGTTTATCACTCAAATTTTCAATATATTGTCACACAATTTGTTAGCATTGTCTTTGTTATTTGATGCTCTTTTCAAATTTGTATTTTGTTGCCTTTTTTTCCAATCTAAGATTTTCATGGAGCTAACTGCTCAAACATGCCACTTTTTTGGATATTTTCTATTTTCCATTTTTTCTTTCTCACTGAGGTTATTCAGAATTATATGGTCAGATGTGGGGGATGTTTTCCTGAAAAAAAAAAATCTAGATGTATTCAGTATTTCTATTTTATCTGTTTGAAAACTTTTATAGCACACAGTCTTCCTCCTCCCCAATTTCTCTTTTATATAGATGACAGGTTAACAAAAGTCGAACATTAAAAAAAGAGTTAAAATTTTTATTTTATTTTTTAAAGATTTTATCTATTTATTAGAGAGAGAGAGAGAGTACGAGAGGGGGAAGGGGCAGAGGGAGAGAATCTCAAGCAGACTCCATGCTGAGCGTGGAGCCCAACACGGGGCTGGATATCACGACCCTGAGATCATAACCTGAGTTGGAATCAAGAGTCGGACGCTTCACCAACTGAGCCACCCAGGTACCCCTAGTTAAAATTTTTAAATTCACAGTTTTTCTAGGTTCCTGAATATCTTAAGGGCACAATCTGGTGAACATTGCTATATCCACTAATGCTCCTAAAACAGGCTATCAAATGACAAAAACACATCTGTGTAACCAAGTCCTTTCCCTTTCTGTACTCTCTGCATATATTTTAATTTTAGGACTGATACAGAAAATAGAAGCAATATTACTTTTCATCTCAACTTCCCTCTTGAAAATGAAAAAAAAAAAAAATACTGCAGACAACTGTCAAGAGCCTCTACATCTTAACTTACATTCCTCCAAAATTATCTTTGCCAAGAGATATTAATAGAAGGATGGGATTTGAGCCTGAGTAGTGAGCAGATCCAACTCAACTGAAACGACTGCCGCACCAAACCATGTAAGGCAGAAAGTAAGTCAGTGTCTCCAGCACAAATTTGGGTACTATCTACGTGTTAAGGAAAACACTGGGAAAAGAAGTATGTATGTACTTATGGTCCAATATACTAATGATATATAGAGTTAAAGACCCATTGTGAGGGCTTGAAAAGGTTGAAATGGATGATTACGGCTAAATGCTTAAGTTAATAGAGATAAGCTGAAAGTACAATTCCTTAGGCTGTTCACTACAGAAGCACAAGGGTGATCAAGTTAGCTTTGGTGATGTAGATTAATGAAAAATTGAATTATGATCTTAACAATTGGTACAAGCAAGGTTGGCCTCTCTATTTACTATAATAGAACTTGATACACCATATAGTCAATAATATTTGCTGGACTGGATGTCAAGGAAAAGGATAAGTTTCAAAAGATATCAATATAGTATTTTTCCAAGCTGTCCAATCCAAGAATTAACCAAGCTAATTCTTATATCAAAAAGATAACTGAAAAGCTCTGCTAGAACTGCTTATTTATACAGAGCTTCATCAGAGGCATGAAAGAAGTCCAGAGAACTAGAAGACAAAATTAATATGAAGAACCTGTATGACTAAAACTGCACTAAAAAAATAAAAAACTCAAAATTCAACATCCAGTGGTTAAAATGCTTTTTTAATGTCCAGTTTTGCCCACACAGATGTAAGAAGCAATTAACTGTGATCTCTTATGGTATAGTGGAACTGGCTAATTGCAAGAAGACACATATATAAATGTCAGATCATTATTCTTTAAGGAAACCAGGCCCGAGGACACTTCCACATCTGTAAACTATTTGTAGCGCCAACGTATTTCTGATTGAGGAAGGACATGCTGAAGAAAAGTCGACTCAATATTTTATCTTAGCGCCCCCTCACACAGGTTTGCAGAGCTGTGCCCTATCACTGAAAAGCTAAGCACTTGTTCTATAGCTTAAAAAGATCTTATCTCCTGACTTCCTCCTATCTTCTTTTGATCTTGAGCTGGTGCCCCCAGTCACTCCATTAGAGAAGGCAGCTGGCTCACATCACTGCAGACTTTCCCACAGCTAACCTCTGATCTGAAGGTGTTTGTAGATACAATGATGGAACAACATTTATTTTTCCCTCCCAGCAAAACAAATAATAAAACAACATAGGGGAACAGTTTGACCTAGTAAGCATTTTAACCAGAGTTTTAGTCCTCAGATTCACTGCATGGAGGGAGGGACAGAAAGAAAAGGCATTAGGTCCGAAAGTAGGGAAGGAAAAAAGGGTATGGATGTGGGCAGAAGAGTAAGGCAGGTTCCAAATATCAGGGTTAATTCCAAGTGAACTGATCATACTAAATTGAAAAGGACTTTTTAGTGTGTCTTTGCAGTAAAAGTGAGAAAAGAAAACAAGCATGTCCCCATCTGTGCTGCCCCAGGGCGCCACGTACTGAGTTCACAAATCTAATGAAGCAGTCAGGTTAAAATCCAACCGCAGAGTGGATGTGACGTGTAGAGAACAGCTAGGGTTAGAATAGAGAAGCAGGGCGGTTCCTAATGCAAGTGATTATCCATGTGATAATCATTATATTTACAGGCTTTCCATTTTGGATCTGACATCAAAAATCACAAAGGAGGAAGGATTAAGGAAATAAACAACTGACAGAGGTTATTCCTGCTCCCCTGAGAGTGTAGCACTTTCATTCATGCATGACAAGCAACAAAAGCAAAACCAAACAGGCCAGGAAAGAGTATTTCTGAGAAGGCTGGATTTCACATTAACACTTCTTTCCATTTTGATAACTTTCACTATTATTCAGTTTCCCAGACAGGTCACATTTTCAGAATTAGTTCCCATTGTTGTCTGTGCTCTAATACAGTATCATTTTTGGTTTACAATGAATGATACTCACATAATATGTCTTTTACAACAGCAAAGTCATTTTTTCCTTCCTGGAATTGAGTGTTGTGAATAAAATGACATATAATTAAAGTCTCAGACTCTCATCTACACCACATTATTTAGGATTTGCAGTAGGCTTGCTGCTTCATCGACCAGGCTAAAAGGGTGCTAGTGAAACAACCACCAAGTATGGGTTTTGAGGGGTTTTTTTGTTTTTTTTTTAAAGGAGCTGAAATTCATGGTTAATGAAAACTATGGAATACTTGCATTACGAGCTATTTAAAGGGATTAGCAAGCCACTATTAGAAAGCACAATCCTCAGATTATACAGAAAGGAAGGAGAAACTCAGGTGCATGTTTGTGGGTATCAAAGAGCTATTTCCTTTATATTCAATTGAGGAGAAAACTGTTTTCTCTGCAGTTTGTCTGATAACACTTCAGTTTTAATTTATAAAGCAGAATGATCTGTAATCAATATTAAACTAAAATCATAAGTTGTCCATATTCTTATTTCAATTCCAATTATTTGTTACTAGTTATATGGAAATACAAATGATTTCTGTATATTGACCTTGTACCCTCTGACTTGGTGAAATTTACTTCTTAGTTGTAGAACTATTATTTTGCTTCTGTAAAAAAGATAGTTTTCTATCTTTCTTTACATACCACATACCACAAAGTTATTTTGTGAAGTTAGCAAATGCCTTTAAAAACAAAATTTACCTCTCTTTTCTCCAGGGTGATCTGAAGGGTATGACTACTAACCACTAACTACCAGCACTCATAGCTCATAACCCTTGCCCCTGCACTTCCTGCTCTTCACTTTAAGGCACTGAATCCATTTAGAACCATTATCTGCTTGCTAATGTTACCACTCTATTTTTGATCTCAGACATGAGGGGTCCTGATATTACCAGGCTGAAATTTCATGGAATGAAACAAAAAAGGAGAAGATCCAACTCGACCAAAGAAAGGTAACTTCTGACTATCCACAGAAAGCAGCCTATCCATCCAAAACAAACTACTTTGTTGCTCCAAAGCATGGAGGAAGCAGAAAATTCAATGGGGGGCTCGCCATGGTCCTCACTCAAGTTAACAGGAGTCCAGAGCTTTGGGGAAAGCCAAGGGTGAATGGAGCCACCAAACCAGTAATGTTGTTTTTACTTTGTTACCTCTTCATTCAACAAGTATTTATCTCCTATATATAGTTTTAGGCTAACAGATACTGTTAACCTAGAGGTATATCACCACTATAGCTGTTGCAGACCTTACAATGGTATTAGACTTTGATTCAATAATATTTGAAACAATACTGTAAATCCTAAATGGTGTGGTGTAGGTGAGAGCCTATAACATAGTCTTCTGTGTCTAAGAATGTTATCTGTCTTTCTTTCTATATATAAAATTCACATATTTGTATATACATTTAAATGTATCATGCTCTCTTTGAATGGCCTTAAGTGTAAGATAGTACTGGTCAGGAGGCCAAATGGAAAGAGTACAGGGGGTTGGGTGCCTGGCTGGCTTAGTTGGTGGAGCATGTGACTCTTGATCTTGGGGTTGTGGGTTCAAGCCCCACATTGGGTATAGAGATTACTTAAAAAAAAAAAAAAGAAAGAAATCTTAAAAAAAAAAAAAAAAAAAGGAAAGAGTATAGGGCTTAGAATTAGAAGACCTACACTAAGGGTGTAGTTTTACAGCAATCTTGAACAAGTCACTCATTATATCAGTTTATATCAATAAAATTGATGCCAATAATATCTGTTGCATTAGATTGTTGCTAGGAATAAATGGAATATTTATAATGTGAACCTTACAGGTAAAATCATTTTGCCTATTGAATTCAGGTTCTTGATAAGATCTCAGGATAGTTTAAACAAGTTCCAGAGCATCCAGAGGACATTCAGTGATTTGTCTTATCTCTGGATCATATGTGTAGCCTCCAGATTGGCTTCCAATGATCCCCTGACTGCTCACACTCAAACTTCTGTATAATTCCCTCCCCTTGAGTGTGGGCTGGACTCAATGACTTGCTTCTAAAAATATATGACAAAAGTGATGGGATGCCTTGTTTATTCTTTTACTCACATGCTCTCTGAGCTTCTGCTCTAGAGGAAAGCTGTCATGTTATGAGTACACCTATGGCCCATGGCTAACCACTGGTGAGGATCTGAGGCTTGGAAACAGACATATGAGTGATTATGGAAGTGGATTCTCCCCCAGTAGTGATATGATTACAGCCATGGCTGACATCTTGATTACAGCCTTTTGAGAGATTCCAAGTTAGGGGCACCAAGCTAAGCTATGTTTGGAATCACCATCCACATTTTATGTATGAGAATCCTAAGCCTTAGAGAGGTTAAGTAACACGGCCCAATTAAGATAGTTCAGATTATGTTAATCCTTACAAAAATCCTCACAAAAATCAAATGAAAGTAAGTGTGGTCAGCAGATCAATCACAGGGTGAGCAAATTATGTAAAGATAATTTAGATACATACTATCTAAATGGTTTTGTATAACTGATTATGGTTAACAATTTCTTCTATACAGATAACTGGGATATATTATCTTTTACATAAAATTTGTTTTTTGGGCTCAAGTTTAATTTCAATTTACAATGTCTTTCATTATTCTGAAGCAATAATTACCTTACTGAGAATAGAGTAAGATATTTAAGTAGTGCCAGATCCTCGGGTGAGAAAAATATTATTGAATCAAAGTCTAATACCATTATAAGGTCTGCGACAGCTGTAGCAGTGATACACTTCTAAGTCATGCTGATATTTAATGATAAAGAACTACCTGCTGTTTATTTCTTTTCATACAATATATGATAAAGACTTACATTGCTTAAGCTTTTAAATATTTCCTCATGCTGTCCTTCAGACTAAGAATTACCTTTTCTTTATGCTATCTAAAAAGTCATTTATATACTTTTTATGACACTGTATTAATGTTATACTATTTTTAATATACTAGTTTTGATGAGGAAAAGTTTTAATTTAAAAATAAAGTGGGGGTGCCTGGGTGGCTCAGTTAGTTGAGCGTCTGCCTTTGGCTTGGGTCATGATCCCAGGGTCCCGGGATTGAGCCCTGCATCGCTGAGCAGGGAGCCTGCTTCTCCCTCTGCCCTTCACCCACTCATGCTCTCTCTCTCACTCTTGCTCTCTCTCAAATAAATAAATAAAATCTTTTAAAAACTAAAAAAATAAAAATAAAGTAAAAGAAGGGTAGAGAAAAATCAGTAAGTAAATTATGTGCCTGGGAACTGCTTTTTAAAATAAATTTTATTCACAAAAATTTCTGTACTGGCTTTTCCAAAGAATATAACACACAACTTTTTGGGGATTTTCAACCTGTGCTGTGACATTTATTTCCATATGCTTTCTGTCTGCAGAATGCTGAATAAAAATATTATTTAACATTTATTGAGTGCCAAAAACTCAGTGGGGCAAAGTATAAGCTATAAAGACATTCATGGCCTCTATCCAACAGATTTATAATAAAAGTTACACAGACAGTATATAAATTATACCTCAATAAACATGACTGGAAAAAAAAAAAAAAACATTAGGCAGCCAAAACACAAGCCAAAAAAATTAGGTTTAGCTTAGGACATACCTAACCCTTTCACAAAGTGATTTATTAGCTGATGAGTCTATTATAGCAAGAAGAGTTGTTCATTCCCACCTTTAAGCATATTTAATGGTGGTAACTAAAGGAAAACAAAGTTAGGAAAAATACTTCAACAAAATTTGATTGATTAGCTATTTTGGTAACTTCTAGACTAACCCAAGTTTTTCAGATACTGAAGAAAGAAGAGAGATGATAGCATAAGAAAAATCTCAGACCTCTTATTGGGCCTCTTACTGGATTTTCATTTTTAATGAGACAACACATGCTTGGCACAAAGGAAGCACTCAACAAATGTCTATTATTTTCCTTATCTCATTTGATCCTCATAAAAATCCCATTAAATAGGTTTCTCATATCACAGATGAATATCTGAAGGTTCACAGAAATTAAAGTATGTCCAAGACCATATAGCAGTAATTGTTATAGGTAGCACTTGGATCTGAGCCTTCCTAAATGGTTTGTGGTGGTCTTCTACTGATGAACTCTTTCAGCTTTTATATGTCTAAAAAAGTCTTTGTTTTGTTTTTGGTTTTTTTGAAAGATATTTTTGCTGGGTATAGAATTCTAGGCTGTCAATTTTTTTCTTTCAGTGCTCTATGCTTGCATTGTTTCAGATGCTAAGATTGCTGTCATTCTAATCTTTGTTTCTTTGAATATCTGTCTTTAAAAAAAAAAAATCAACCTGGCTGCTTTTAAGAGCTTATCACTGATTTCATGCAATTTCATTATGATGTTTCTTGGTATGGTTTTCTTGTTTTTTCTGCTTGTGATTTGTTGAACTTCTTGGATTTGTGGATTTATAGTTTTCATCAAATTTGGAACATTTAGGACTTCAAATATTTTTTCATTCACTCTCCTCTTTCCTAAGACTACAAATATGTATATTAGATCACCTGATATTGTCCCACAGCTCATTCATGCATGGTTTATTGTTTTCCAAAGACTATTTTTTTTCTCTCAGTGTTTAATTTTGAATAGCTTCTGCTGCTGTGTCTTAAATTACTTACTTAAATTAATTACTATTTTTTCTTCTGCAATGTCTGTTTTCATCCAGCACATTTTTCCTCTCTAGAAGTTCAATCTTTTTTATATTTCTTCTTTAACAGGCTTATGCTTTCCTTTACCTTCTTGAAATACAGAATATATTTAGAAATGTTAATCCTTGTCAAATAATTCTAACATCTGTGCCATTTCTAAATCCATTTCTATTGATTGATATTTGTCCTCATTTTGGGTTGTATTTTCCTGCATCTTTGCATGCTCAATAATTTTGACTGGATGCTGGACATTAGGACATTTTATGTTTTTGGATGCTGGATTTTTGGTATTACTTTACACATTTTTGAGGTTTATTCTGAAATTCAGTTAGGTTATTTGGAAACAGTTTGGTCCTTTTTAGGTTTATTTTTAAGCTTTGAGAGGTGAAATGAGAGCAGCCTTTAATCTAGAGCAAATTTGGTACCCTACTGATGTAATATCTTTTTGAATACTAAATAAAATATCCCATTTATTAGAGAGAGGTTTCTCCACTCTGGCTACTGGGGACATAAACTGCTATCAGCCTGTGTGAACTTGGGGGAATGTTCTGTCTGCTTCTTTCCAATGGTTTCATCCTTTACCTTGAATACTCTCCTTATACACATGTGCTGACCAGTATCGAGCTGAAGACTCCAGGGAACCCCCTGCAGATATTTAGTGTGTGAGCTCTGTCTCTGTGCAGCTTTCTTCTCTGGTACTCTTTCCTGTAAATTCTAGCCATCTTGGCCTCCTTCAGTTCTTAACTCAGTTGGACCTCTGGTTTTAGTTCATTTGGACCTCTGGGTTTAGGACCCCCCTTCCTGCACTGTAGACTAGAAACTCTGTTTAAACAGAATGCTATGGCCATTGTAGGATTCTCTCATTTGTTTACCTTCCCTGAGGGATCACTGTCCTGTGCTGCCTACTGTCTGGAGACTGTTTTATTTATTTTGTCTGGTTTTACACTGTTTAAGGAGGGAAGATAAATCAGGTCTCTCTTACTCAATTATTCCAGCAGAAGTTCAGTGTGGGTCCATCTTAAAGTACAGATCCTAAAATATCCTGGCACATTCAACAAATCTGTAGTTCTCTATTTAATGGTTAAAAAAGCTTATGACCAAGCCAAAGACAAAAGAGACTGATCATTTATTTTAAGCATCTCATACATTGCTTTTTGCATCTTATTGTACAAAGGATACAGTTCCTATATTTAGAGCTGCTTCACTAAATCATAAACACTCTACTTTATCAGTAATCTAATATTTGAAACCCTCTGAAGAATAACTCTAGCTCTAAACCCTTTTTTACTTACATGTCTTATATAATTGTCATTTTCTTGCTTTTTATCTTACCAACTAGAAAGCCCCAGATAGGTAGTAACATCTTTCCTTTTCAAAAAAATTTTCTCGGGGCGCCTGGGTGGCTCAGTTGTTAAGCGTCTGCCTTCGGCTCAGGTCATGATCCCAGGGTCCTGGGATTGAGCCCCGCATTGGGCTCCCTGCTCCGCAGGGAGCCTGCTTCTCCCTCTCCCACTGCCCCCGCTTGTGTTCCCTCTCTCGCTGTGTCTCTCTCATCAAATAAATAAAATCTTTAAAAAAATAAAAATAAAAATAAAAAAATTTTCTCCCTGATCCTCTCTCAACCAATAGAGAGGGTTTTACTATAATGTATGATCAACACATTATGCCCAGGGTCGGCAGACTGCAAGACAAATTCAGCCCACTGCCTGTTTTTATAAATAAAGTTTTACTGGAACACAGCAATGCTCATTCATTTACATATTGTCTATTATTGCTTTCATGTTACCACAGCAGAGTTAACTAGTTCAACAGAGACCATACTAACTGGACTTCTACAGAAGAAGTTTGCTTACCCCTGAATTATGCTACTAGTAGGGTACTTATGTTTCAAAACAGATTTTTTTCTTTTTAATTAAGTTACTAATGAAGAACTGAAGGCCCTATGGGGAGCAGACTCCAGCTTATTAGCCTTGAGAAAAGTAAAATGTTTGTCTTTTGACAGGTCTTATTTCTTTCATTCACTGGCAAAGAAAAAAAAACAAAAAAACCCTAAAACCGAAATCACTTACGTTAAAAAGACAGTCAAAGTCATAAATAACCAATTCTTATGAGTTTAGATACATACATATGCAGGACAAGAAAGGCATTATGGATCAGTGCTAAGTATTAGACAAAGGGAAGATCTCAGATGGGGAGAGATTAGCATTCTTGTTAAGTGTCTAATGATTCCTTTCTCTCAGTTCAAAGGTGTACCAATACCCTTTATATTTTCCATATTCAAAGCATGATCCTTCCCAAGTTGTCAAGGTGTGATACCACTGCCACTATAAAGCCCGCCCCCTGGGGCCACTCTAATGGCCCAACTTATTCTAGTCTGAAAGTTGTACAAAAATTAACTTCTAGAAAATAAGGTAAAAATACAATGAAAACAATATATAAAACACAGAAATGGACAACTGTACAGGGCAGAGTTGTTCTTATAAACCTTTCTATGAGCAAAGTGGCAAGGGTAAGGTGTGAGATATGACAGAGGAATACAGATGTCACAGAGATCACCAGTTTCTAGTTGTTTTGACTCTTAAGTTCAGACCTATAACAAAGCTCCTTTATTCCTTAGTCTCTTGGTCTTCTGAGGAAGAAGAGAGAATATTAATATTCACAGTCCAAAATGTTACTGGACTAAGTAAAAAAAGGGAATTTATAGGACTACATTGTGATTTAATAACATAACAAAATATAGTAAAAACAAAAAAGCATCTAGTCTCCTATCTCTAGTAGAAAAAAAACCAAACAAGAAAAAGGTAATTTCTCCTCAGGTCTGAATTTTAACCTATGGATATGTATATAAAATACCACTTTTGGGGCGCCTGGGTGGCTCAGTTGTTAAGCGTCTGCCTTCGGCTCAGGTCATGATCTCAGGGTCCTGGGATTGAGCCCCGCATCGGGCTCCTGCTCTGCGGGAAGCCTGCTTCTCCCTCTCCCACTGCCCCTGCTTGTGTTCCCTCTCTCGCTGTCTCTCTGTCAAATAAATAAATAAAATCTTTAAAAAAAAAAATACCACTTTCAAATATCACCAATAACCAGTATTATTTTCTTCCTTTTTGCTAGCTAATAATAATTATGTACAGAGTGTATTATGATGCTGCTTTAGAAGTCCAACATATAAGCAAACTTAAATTTTCATAATGGCCAGTGGGAAGTAGCTAGGATAGCCATGCAAGTAATGATCAACACAGGTATCTTCAGAGAGAAGAAAAAGAAGTCAAAGAAAAAAACCCAATGTGCATGAAAAAGAAATTAGCCAAATGTACAAGTCAGGCTATTAAAAAAAAATCACAGAAAAATGGTAGGAAACACCCAACAGAGCATGTAGCAGGGTCTCAAATGTCAGATGGAAAGTGTGATTTCACCTACCCTTGCTGTATGAAAAACAAATAGGTTTGAAAAGATACTGAATATTTCTGAAAAGATTGGATAATGAAATGGGAGCCAATCATTTTAGTCTAAAAACTAGAATTAAAGAAATGTCTATCTTTTACCTCTTGTCAGAATCTGAGAGAACACATTATCCAATCTTAGTGCCTGCCTGTGGAGTTCTGGAGTCTCCATGACAAAGGATGAGTTTTCATTGGGTATCAACAACACATGGGTAATTGAAGGTAATACAGCACAGAGCTAGTAACAAAATACTGGCATTTTTATTGCACTAAACGTTATAAAGTGATTGGGCTAACAGATGGGATTTTGTTAACAGCAATTTTGACTTATTATACATTGTATTACAAGTTGGCTTCCACCTACATCCATTTCAGAGACTGCGTTCTCACAAATCTCAGCCTTTCCTCTTGACTTTTTTGAATAGGACTTAATTGCTTTTCTTGAGGGAAGAAGGATTTCTGCATAGTGTAAAATTTAGGAATAATTTTTAAAAATAAAATGAGTACTCATTTCCTTCTATTCTTTCAGAGGTTTAGTTTCAATCTCCAAATTTCTTTGCATCGCCATTACTCTTCATTTCTTGAGTAAATATTTTCCCTCCTTTGGGTCTTTGGACAATTTTTCCCAACTTACTCCTGTACATTCAAGCTCTTTTGCTTGGATTTCCCAATTCCAATGGATAATTTAAGAGCTGAGAAATGAGAGTTAACTGATATTTCAGTTTGAATTTCCTACCCTGTCCTAGAAACTCTCCTTCCTACTTTTCTGTTGTATATCTTCTTTCCTTTTTTTAAGATTTATTTATTTTAAAGAGAGAGAGAGTGATAGATAGTGGGGGGAGGGGCAGGGGGAGAGGGGAAGAGAGAGAGACTCTCCAGCAGACTCCCCGCATAATGGGGAGCCTGATGCAGGGCTTGATCTCATGACCTGAGCTGAAGTCAAGAGTTGGAGGCTTAACTGACTGAGCCACTTGGGCTCTTCTTTCCCTTTCTTCTCTCATCTTTCTGTTGCTTATCTTCTTTCTCATTTGTTAATTCCCTAAAGACAGTCTTGCTCTAGAATTCAGTTACCAATTTTCTGATCTGTTTTCTCTTTACATTTTTTGGGGAGTAATTTCCTCTATTATTTTTACTTGATATCATCATCATATATCCTGTCTCACTTCCAGAGTTCCTTTGACACTTTCTCTTTGCATCTGATAGCTTCAAGGTTCTGCCAAGTACATTTTATAAGCATTAAGGCCGATAACATCTGTAACCTTGTTTTCGTTCCTACCAACACAACCTTAGGTCAGGCCTGTACTACCACTTGCCTAGATTATATAGTCACTTAACCAGTCTTTGGTACCAGTCACCCTCAGCTTGAATGCATCCTTGCACATGACCATTAGATTCACCTTCCTAAATATCAACTTCGATTAGCCTTTGCCCAAAAAGCTATTGCTTCCTGATAAAAGTCCTAGTTCCACAGTCTGACTTTCAATGTCCTCCATAAAGTGCCCCTACTTTTCCTTTCTAGCCTGATCTTTTACTATTCCCTTATACATGTACCAGATGCCACTCAAACTAGAATACTTGCTATTCTCTGAACATGCCTCAGGCTTTTTTGCCTTCATGCTACCTTGCACATGTAGGCACTAAATGAATTAGAATACCCTTCAACCACCCTTGTCAAAATCCTACCAATCCCTCCAGGGTTAGTTCAACCATCTTCTGCTTAATGGAAGCCTTCTTGAATTGTTCATGGTCTCTCCTTTTCCTATCTCCAGATGTGGCTTTCTGCATTGCAGAAGAGTTTTGCTCAATTTGTAAAGGTTTCTCTTATGGCAATTATGTGCAGACTGGAAACATAGTTATTTGTATAGACAGTTTATCTCTCCTACTACATTATAAATTCTTCGTGCAGAAACTCTCACTTTGTATCCTCAAAGCATCTAACATATTGCTCTGCACAGAATAGATAATAAATCCTTGTTGATTTACCAAATGATAAGGACAAAGCACTTGCCTACATTAAGCAAAGAAGAAATACCTCTGCAATACATTTATATTGACTTGATTTCTTGTGTTCATACTTTATTTTTGGGATCAGAGTTCACTAACTTAGTGCTGTGTATGTGCCTCTATTATGCTAGTTCTTGCACTGCATTATAATTTATTTACAGGGTCTATTTTCTCCCCTAGTTTACAAGCTTCTTTAGAACTGGGTTTTATATCTTATCCTAGAACTTTGCCTTGCACATAGTGTGATTAAATAAATGTGCACTGGAATGAGTTAAACTGATCAAAAGAATGTTTTTTAAAAAGGCAAAAGATCTTTGTACGTATGAGTATTGAGATTTTCAAGAATGAGATCTACGATTTGGTGCAATATTTCATAAATTGCTGGTTTGCTGGTTCTGTGAGAGTATTTATGCAATCCATATCTTGGTCATATCTGCAGTCCTGCTCTGGAAGGTTACCATAAAGGATGTTGGCATTTGCCTCATTTCCACGTGATATACAAATAATCAGGGTGATGGTTTTTCCTAAGAGAATACTTTCTTCTGAATTTTTAAATTATAATTATATTTTCAAAGACATACAGAGTTCAGACATCACTGGCAGACACTGGGTATCATAGAGTACAATATAAGGGTAAATGTCAAAAAATTTACAATAGAAGCAGCAAGAATAGCAAAAAACAAACCAACAAGTTAACTAAACAAAAACCACAAAACACCCTACATACAGATTAAGTAACAGGGGTAAATAGTAAACACAATTCAGTTTGAGGACTTGGTAAGCTACGAACTAAGCACTTTTATGACAAGCTACTATTTTACTTTGCTGAGCTGCAAGATAATTAGAAAATTTACAGCATGTGGGATAAAAACAGAAGTCTAAATGAGCTTATAACCAGCAATAAGTCACTATGGTACACTTCACAATTTTAAAATGAAGCCTTTCTTTTTTCTCTAGCAAATAAATACTAATATATATTTGTAGGACTTCTCTTGGTTGTGATGATCTGGGCGGATTTTGGTTATCTGCTGTAGGAATAAAAGGGGGTAGCAATAACTATCTTCCATCTGTTTTAAGAACTTTAGAAACCAATTAACATATTAGATACCACTTACTTCCACGGTTATATGGCACTCTGCTAGACTCATCTGATTAACCAAAAATAAGAATAATTAAGATGAATGCAAAAACTGAAGTCAGAGTATAGTAGATTGCAATTGAAATTAAAAGGAAAGAGAACAAAAGAAGGCTTTATGGTGGAAGGCAAATTTTTTTTTAAAGTAAACCCTACCCCCAACATGGGGCTTGAACTCATAGCCCCACCATCAAGAGTTGCATGCTCTACTGACTGAGGCAGCCAGGTGCCCCAGAATTTGATATAAACCTAAAAATATAGGTAAAAATTTAGGTGAATATATAATAAGGAAGGACATAGAGGTATGGAAAATGAAAGGTGTATTCTGAGAACAGCAAGTGGTCCAATTTGGCTGGATCATAAGGGATGAGTAGAGGAGCAGAAAGCACTACAATTTGAAAGGTAGAATTAGTCTTTAATAAGCTAGGACAATGGATTTATTAATTTATTTAACAATGTAGTATGTAGATAGAGAAGGTGAGAGATACTAAAGTTTTTGAGTAGGTAAGTGGCATAATTAGGACTAGATCTTAGAAAGATTAGGTTACCTAGTAGCATTATGTAGACTGGATATAAAAGGGAAGATAAATGAAGATTCTTACATGGCAAATCAGAAAACAGATGACTAATACAAAATATTTTAATTCAAAGAATAAAGTATAGAAATGACAAGTTCTGGGGCGCCTGGGTGACTCAGTCGGTTAAGCTTCTGACTCTTGGTTTTTGCTCAGGTCATGATCTCAGGGTTGTGAGATGGAGCCCCACGTTAGGCTCCACGCTCAGTGTGGAGTAGGCTTGAGATTCTTTCTCCGTCCCCCTCTGCTCCTCCCCCTGCTCACACACTCTCTCTCTCTCTCTCAAAATAGATAAAATCTTTTAAAAAAATTAAAAGAAGAAAGAAACGACAAGTTCTAAGATACACACAATACAATGAATTTTAGGTAAACACACAATATAATGAATTTCAGCTTGCTTTCCATGTTCATAAAATAATGGTATAAAAACAGTCCTAGAGTTGGAATAAAGAAACATGATTTCCAATTCTTGCTTTGCCTCTTACTTTACCTCTCATGTGACTTTGGACAAGACACAAATTGTTTTTCGCAGATTCCTCATCTCAAAAATGAGAGGCTTATAATACTTTCTCAAGTCCTTCTGATTCTAAAATTCAATGACCATAAAAATGATTTTATGGAAGGTCCCTAACAACCAGACAACCTCCTATCAGGGAGAGTTTCATAAGCAAGAAGTCCAGCGACTTTGGCCTAAATCAGTGAGTAGATTTAAGTATCTGTCATTTTCTACTGCTTATATCTTTTTGCAAAAGGTAAAGTAACTTTTTAGAAGACAGGAAAAGATTCATTCCTTCTTTAAATGCCAAAATTCAAGAAACCTTTCGCCTTATTCATGGATACTTAAACCCTTGCCAAGAAAAACAAATTGTAAAATATGGAGGTTGGAAAATGTGAATCATCACTGGTATTAAAAACTACATTTAATAATTATGTTGTAGTTTAGAACTACTGCTGAATCCCATTAGGTTTTTAAACATAAATTCAATAAGAATTTATGATTTTATAAATGGCATTTAAATGTATTCAGAAGTAGAAACAAGAACCATCTGATAGAGAAGTGATTGTGGTTAAAACGAAAAGAAGGAGAAAATAAAGACATAAGGAGGCCAGAAGGTGAAGGAGAGGAAGGAAATAGAAAGTAATGATTCTATGGCTAGAGTTAGGCAAATGCTTATAAATTTATCTTTTGTGTTATGCATTTTCTTACTTGATGGGATTCTGAATTAATACTACAATAAAAGATGAGGCACCTGTCATTTAAGAAGCAGAAATTATTTCAGCAGAACTTTGTGCCAAGTTCTTGAGGATTTTCAGAACATATGGAAATATGCACCACATGACTGAAAATAACAATTTGGCCTTTATTCCACATCCAATTTGGATTTTATTTAACTGTCTTCTAAAATTTTTATTCCATCTTAATTTTATCATATTCATTAATCTGAAAACTAGAATTGCAAGTGGGGTCTTATAACACTGTTCCTCTTCGTAAAACAAGCTTTATGTCTTATTTTTGATATGACCACTTGTTTAAAAGATCACCAGTGTCATAGGCAGTAATCTTGAATTGTTAAAATCTTTAACTCTCTTAATTCAGTTGTAGGGAATAGTTTTGCAAATATTGTTTCATCAACTCAAGAGGCACTAATTAAGGATACAGTAATGTTTCTGGAGCACTGCTGGAGCTAGGCTGAATTCTAAGACCTGTAATTTGACTTTCCAGGCTGTAACTCCCCTTTTCTCAATCCTTTTACTTTCACCTGACCTTCAGACTTCCAGGGCTTTGAAACCATATTCAAAATATTTAGGGTCCCACAAGGTCTATATACCTTTTCTGTCCATGCTAAGCAATTTTCTTAGGGTCCTCAAGGACAGAATAGGGAAGGAAAAGAGTAAGATGTCAATCTTTTTTTTTTTTTTTAAGATTTTATTTATTTGAGAGAGAGAGAGAGCGTGCATGAGGGGAGGGGCAGAGAGAGAGGGCGAGAGAGAATCTCAAGCAAATTCTGTGCTGAGCACAGAGTCCAACACGGGGCTCGATCCCACGACCCTGAGATCATGACCTGAGTTGAAACCAAGAGTTGGTCACTTAACCGAGTCACCCAGGCACCTCATAAAATGTCAGTCTTGAAGGGCCAACAGAAAATACCGAACACAGGAAGTTGTATCTAAGCTACTACAGCAACCGGCCTTGGCCAAGATTCTCACACTCCAAGAAGCAGCAGAGCCACTGGACTTGAAGGGCTAACAGTAGGTCTCTCTCAGTAGAGACAATGGGGACAGAAGACTTGGCGGGGGAGGGGGAGATGTTTTACTTTGTGAGAACCTTGAGGAGGTGAAGGAAAGTACCCCAGTAATGAATTATATTTAATTTTCCAGGAAAGGGATTTAAAATTGTATTTCATTTAATTCAAGGAAAATAAGATTAAAGTGATTTGGACTGTGTGTGTGGATCATGTGAGATTAAGGAGCAAGAACACAGCAAACACACACACACACACACACACACACAAAGGCTACAATAAAAAAAAATATCTTTTATCAAATACATGATAGTATAGTGTACAAAAGTTAAGAAATATATACTCACATGGTGAAAAAATTCAGAGTTCAAAAAAAATGGAATAGGGTTAGTCAGGAAAAGTCTGTTAGAGAAAAAAGGATTTCTGTGTTGGACCTTGAAAGAGCATCTTGGGGAGAAAAACACTAAAAGCATAAAAGCAAAAACTATTACAGATGCTAAGGAAATCACAGGACTGGGGCACATGGACCATCAAAAAGAATAGATGAAATACCATTAGTTTTCAAGTTTTGAAAATTAAAGGTAGAATGTAATATATTTTCTTTTTTTCAAGTGGCTTTCCTCCAAATCTTGATGGACTCATTTAATTTAAATGGTCTTTTCTGGGAGATATCAGAGATTCTGACTTTTGACTCTAAGCAAAGAACTATTAGAAGCCAAAGATACAGACAGCAGAGAGATGCCTGGGGAAGTTTATATGTGAAACAGGTTGTTTTTCTAGACATACTTGTAAGGCAATTATTGTACAACAGTATTCACTAAAGTAGTAGCTTTCAAGGTTTCTTGACAGCAACCACAGTAAAATATTCACTTTACTTTGCAACGTGCCATATACAAACATATGTACACATGCATTTATATAAATGTATATCCTTACATCTTTTATACTGATTTCACTCAGAACTGCTAATTTTGTCCCCTAAAGTAAAAGTAGGTATATTATTTACAAAGTAACATGGGCCTTTGAAATTCAGACTTGAGAAAGTTCCTTGAGGGAATTTTATAGTGACTAGAAGATAGTAAGTACTCAATATATTAATCTATCCTTTCACTTAATAAGCACCCACTACGTGCCAAGGACTGTTAAGAACTAGTAATATAGTAATATTAAAGGGGATGTTTAAAACTGTATTTTAAGGCTGGTTGTGGTGTGGATGAAGAAGGAATCTCTAAGAGATTGATAGTTGAGGCTTAAAGAATGAGTAAGAGTTAACTGGGTGAATAATACTGAATAATGGGGTGAAAATAGGTCAAGGCAGAGGGAAGAGCATTTGCAAAGAGCCTGAGAGGACAGGAGAAAGAGTTCAATGGTTTTTAAAACTGAAAATAGGCCAGTGTGGCAGCAGAATAGTTAGTGGACAGACAGTGTTATGGATTCTGAATTTTGTTCTCAGTGAAAAACCAAATAAAGCAAATAACCATATCACAATATAACCAAACAAAGAAAAAATGGTATTTGTTCAATGTAAAACTAAATCCAGAAACCAAATTTAATTTTGCCCTTGACCTGGTTTGCAAGGACAGTTTTAGAGTTATAGAGCATAAAATATAATGCAAGCGTACTTGACACAAAGAATACTGATATAATTTCTTGCCAAAGCAGGCATTTATTGAAAGCACATGTACTACACTAAAAAGGATCCTAAAATTTTATGTGCCACATTTGATAAGGGATCTAATTTATATTCTGGCATTTAGCTGGAAGCCTGGATTAGTGATGCAGTAACATAATAAGGACCTAATTTTCTCTGTTCTTTTATAGATATGTCATATTCACTTGGTCACTGGCAATTCCAATTAGCACAAACTGATGCACTAATTTCAAACAAAGGTTAAAGGTCATGAACAAGGCGAGTAAGATCATCTCTAAAGAAAATGAAACAAATTGCTAATCAGTGAAAATGGATTTGCACCCATTCCAATATACTCTAGTCCTTGAATCCATCCCCAAATCAAACTTTTTATGGCTTTTCTACCTGTTCTACTTGCCCTAGTTCTGTACAAAGTACCCTATAGACATACATTTTTAAAGTCTATATTCCTTTAAAAATGCCATATAGGCCTTATTTATTCAAAAAGCATTTATCAAGTATGTAGTATGTGCAGGCAGTGGGCCATAAAGAAAAGACATGAATCATATTTTTATACTTCTCCTGTAATGGTATTTTCCACAATTACTGCTGGTGTTTCTCTGGCTCACTTTCCTCCTAGACTATCTTGCTCACTGTTTTATCAGGAGAAGTACTTGGCACCTAGAAGTAATTAAAATTTTTTTGAATTAATAAATGGTTTTTAGGGACCTTTAGTGGTGAGAAGTTTGTGTAAATGCTCAAGAACATCAGATATAAATGACGAAGCACCAAAAAAACCCTCCCAACTAAATGTCACTTGAATTTAACTGTAGACCATAATATCAGAGGGCAAACTTTGGGGATCCATTATAAAAAATTATAAGGTAAAGTTGGGAGGCAAGGCAATGGAGAAACAGTAAAACTGTGTCACTAATCCTTACAAGACCTTTTAGAACATGCTTTGGATCCTCCAAAGAGTACAAAATTCATTCTGATAAAAGCCATGTCTACAAAATTCATTAAATATCCAGATTTTCAGTTTTGCACCCAAAGAAACATATTTCTGCATACCAGGATCTCTTATATATAATAGCAATATAAAGTGACAACTAGTTTAATTGAACTGAAAATGGACTACTTTCAGTGTCCCACCTACTTTCTTAGGTAATTCTTATAGGGCCTCGGGTGAAAGACTAAGTCATTTAAAACGTATTCCTAAATGAGGCATTTCTTTTTGTGGTATTAAAAAACAAAAATTAAGTTGAGAGCCTTTATGGGCTTCAGATTTTACAACTGTAAAAAGAAGGGATAGATTCAGATGGGGACGCTTCTAGTTCTAAGTCTTGTTTTATGACCAGTGATGAAGCTTCTTTTCTGAGTGTGACTGTGGTTCCTGTAGTATGATTATATTACCTGAAAATATCTGTGGAGTTACTAGTTGTAGGGGAAGTATTTTTTACGATGATTATGATCAAGAAAAGAATTATTTAAATGATGTCTAAAGGATTACGATGGCTTTTTTTTTTAAATGTGTCTATTTGGTTAGGCTGAACTATCTTCCCTATTTATTTAGTCGAGCACTAATCTAGTTGCTGCTGTGATGGAATTTTGCAAATGTAATTAGAGTCCCTAATCAGTTGACTTTAAGTTAATCAAAGGGAGATTATCCCAGGTGGGCCTGACTTAATTAGGTGAGCCCTGTAAAAGAGAGCTTAGGCTTTCCCTGAGCTGAGAGACTAACCAGCTTATGTCCACAGGATTTCAACCTATTTATGATCTTCCTTTCCTAACTGGATTTTGGGTTCACTTTGCTAGCCTCCAGAACTGCATACGCCAATGCCTTATAACAAATTCCTCTATCTGTATCTACTTGTTCTGCTTCTGTTTTAACTCTGATTCATATAATGATGCTTTATAAATTATAAACAGGGAACACCTTAAAATATTTTAACAATTCCAATCTATTTCAATAAAATGAGTGAAGCTGAGGAACAGACATGTGTATATTGGGCGGATGAAGTTTATATTCAGAGGAAGCTTTGAGGTGTTCAAAGGTTACCTTTGATGCCCTATCCCCAGATTGACAGTTTATCTTCTCCCCTTACCTCAGACTACTAGTCTTCTCATTGTCTCTTACCTTCCCTATCCAAAACTGAGATGAGGAAAGGCTCTTAAACTTACTCACACTGCGGTGTTAATACTTGACAACATTTAAAATGCTAAAATTTCCAGAAGGTCCTTCAACTTTAATAGAGTAAAAGCTTTAAGACAAAGGAGTAACTGGCAAGTGGTGGAAAAAGCAGACTTAAATTCATAAACTCTCAGATGACTGTGTATTCTGCCTACTTGTAAACTGGCCACGTTCAGTTTTTTTGATGATTTCTTTTTTTTAAATACCATTTCATTAAAATTAAAGTTTTGCCCTTTCCCCTGGCTGGCAGCCGCACGATGCCTGGAGTTACTGTAAAAGACATGAACCAGCAGGAGTTCATCAGAGCTCTGGCAGCCTTCCTCAAAAAGTCTGGGAAGCTGAAAGTCCCTGAATGGGTGGACACTGTCAAGCTGGCCAAGCATAAAGAGCTTGCTCCCTACGATGAAAACTGGTTCTACACACGAGCTGCCTCCACAGCACGGCACCTGTACCTTCGGGGCGGCACTCAGGTCAGCTCCATGACCAAGATCTACGGGGGACGTCAGAGAAATGGGGTCATGCCCAGCCACTTCAGTAGAGGCTCCAAGAGCGTGGCTCGCAGCATCCTCCAAGCCCTAGAGGGGCTGAAAATGGTGGAAAAGGACCAAGATAGGGGCCGCAAACTGACACCTCAGGGACAGAGAGATCTGGACAGAATCGCTGGACAGGTGGCAGCTGCCAACAAGAAGCATTACAACAAATGCTGGGTCAATAAATTGCCTCATTCGTAAAATAAATAAATAAATAAATAAAATTAAAGTTTGACTGACACATAGTGTTACACTAGTTTCAGGTGTACAACATAGTGATTCAACAAGCCTATACTTTATGCTATGCTCACCACAAGTGTGGCCACCATCTGTCACCATACAGTGCTATTACAATATCATTGACTATATTCCCTATGCTGTACCTTTCATTCCATATTTCACTTATCTGTGGAATAAAAAAAATAAAACAGGGGCACCTGGGTGGCTCAGTCGTTAAGCATCTGCCTTTGGCTCAGGTCATGGTCCCAGGGTCCTGGGATCGAGCCCCGCATCGGGCTCCCTGCTCCACGGGAAGCCTGCTTCTCCCTCTCCCACTCCCCCTGCTTGTGTTCCTGCTCTCGCTATCTCTCTCTCTCTGTCAAATAAATAAATAAAATCTTTTAAAAAAATAAAATAAAAAAACCACAAATGAATAAAAAAACAAACAAAAAGCAGAAACAGACCCATAAATACAGAGAACTGATGGTTGCCAGAGGGGAGGGGGGTGGGGGATAGGCAAAATGAGTGAAGGGGAGTGGGAGATATAGACTTCTTATGATTTCTTCATTTTACATTCTAGAAATGACTGTAGCCAAAGCTTCCACACCAGTAACATTTCCTTAGCAGATAATACTGCTCCAGAAGAGACAGTTTTTTCTATTGTTTTAGTTTGGTTTTGGGAAGGGGTCTTTATACATCATTGGATAATTATAATTTAATTAACTTTTTTTTTTTTTAAGAGATGGGAAGGGGAGAGGGGCAGAGGGAAAAGAAGAGAATCTTAAGCAGGCTCCATGCCCAGCACAGAGCCCAACATGGGGCTTGATCTCACAACCCTGAGATCATGACCTGAGCCAAAATCAAGAGTCAGACACTTAACTGACTGAGCCACCCAAGCACACCTATCATTTAATTTTTATTTTTAATTTTTTTTTCTTTATCATTTAACTTTTAAAGTACTTAATGCTACATATTCCAAACTAGACCACCATGAGCTCTTTGAAGACAGGCTTGTAACTCACATTAAAAACAAACAAAGAAACAAACAAAACATTCTAGGGCACCTGGCTGCCTCAATTAGTGGAGCATGAGACTCCTGATCTTGAGGTGGTGAGTTTGAGCCCCACACTGGGGGCAGAGATTAAATTAAAAGAAAAAAGTTCACTACTTTTTCTTGTAAGAGCCCAGCAATAAAACAGGTACCCAATAAATATTTGTTGATTCAATAATTTCTAGAACAGTATGTAGGATGAGGATAATTGTGGTTTGCCTTTTATGTAAAGGAATTTTTCCTACTCTATGTGAAATGCCAGTAGCCATGTCTTTCATAATAATACCATAACTAGGAAAGGTGTAGATGTATTAGCCACAAAACTAATAGTAAATATTAAGACACATAAAAGACTAAACTAGTTAAATTTCAAAAAAGGACAAACTACTTATCTGTTGTTATATGTAGCTTTTTACTTTTGCTTTACATATTACACATTTTCACTTTACAGTAATGTTCAAAAGTAGATGCTAATAATTCTAGAGAACTTGGTCATGTTATGTATTAATTTGCTTTACAGCAATATTCAGAAGTACCTGCTAACCATTCTAGAGAATTTGACCTGTTGCTACGCTAAAACATTGTTGCAAATATGATTATATCCTTAGATTGCACATAGACTATTGACCCAACATCTAGCAGACACCTGATATACTATAGGACTCAGATGGTTAGATTCTGTAAACAAGTGAATGAATATGTACATGAGACCCATATGAAATGTACAACTCAATATTAATAAATAAGGGTTAGAAGCTATAAAAAACAAGACTAATAAATCTAACTATATATAAATTAAAAACCTCCATATACTAGAAAGCACCAAAAATAAAGACAAAAGACAAACTGGAAGGAACATTTACAAGTCAATTAGGAATTTTTCCTAGTGAACAAAGGAAAGGAAACACAAAAGAAAAAAGTTAGTAGGAAAAACTGAACCATCCAAAAGAAAGATAGACAAAGAATTAAGGAGAGAACAGAAGATGAAAATACAAATGGCTTAGAAACATGAAAAGATGTGGAACTTCAACAATAACTCTAGAAATACAAATTAAAACGATGAGATGTCATTTAAAATTTACCATTTCAGCAAAGCTTAAAAACACATTTAAATTGGGGATATGATTTGGTAGAAACACTTAGGGCAATAGGCAATATTTATCAAAATTTAAATTTTCATTTCCTAAGAATCAGCAGTTATAGTTCTAGAAATTGAGCCTACAGAAAAATTTACATGAAAGTACAAGACATAGGGGCGCGTGGGTGGCTCAGTCCGTTGAGCATCTGCCTTTGGCTCAGGTCATGATCCCAGGGTCCTGGGATCAAGCCCCGCATCAGCCTCCCTACTCAGTAGAGAGCCTGCTTCTCCCTCTCCCTCTGCTGCTCCCCCTGCTTGTGCTCGCTCTCTCTCTCTGTCAAATAAATAAATAAAATCTTTTAAAAAAAAAGTATAAGACATATATTAACAGAGCACTATTTACAATAACAAAAAATAGACAACATCCCAATAGCTTTCAATAGGAGAACAAATTATGTACAGTCATTTAATAATACAATTATTATAAAAAATAAGGAAGATAAAGTCTATATTAACAAGAAAAGCAATCTAGGTTGTTAGGAAAAAAGCTGCAAAGCAGAAGTATAGTATACTCTCAAAATAAATGTTTTTAATACTTCTTATAATAAAAAATAATCTGGAAGGGCATACCCCAAACTAAGAGATTATCTCACTATGAGATGTGGTGGGATTACAAAAGAGTTTTCTTTCTGTATTACCTATTTCTGTAGTGTACAACCTTTTTTCTTTTTAGAAAGTCTTATTTATTTATTTTTAATTTAATTAATGTTTTTTTAGATTTTATTTAAATTCAAGTTAGTTAACATATAGTGTATTATTAGTTTCAGGGGTAGAATTTAGTGATTCATCAGTTGCATATTACACCCAGTGCTCATTACATCAAGTGCCCTCCTTAATGCCCATCACCCAATTACCTCATTCTCCCAATCACCTCCCCTCTAGCAACCCTCAGTTTATTCCCTATAGTTAAGAGTCTCTTATGGTTTGCCTTCTCTCTGTTTTTATCTTAGTTTATTTTTCCTTTCCTTCCCCTATGTTCATCAGTGTAGTGTACCATTTTTAAATAATGACCAAGAAAAAAAATAATAAGGTTCAAGTACAAGATTATAATGACATCTCTGGTCACTTGCTCTACTTTGTTGTAAATTATCTGGATATAAAAGTACCCATATTACACAGTTTTTTTTTTTCTTTAAAGATTTATTTGAGAGAGAAAGAGATTGCGTGCTTGCAAACACACGTGCGAGCAGGTGGAGAGGCAGAAGGAGAGGGACAGAGAGAATCCTCAAGCGGACTCCCTCTTGAGCGCAGAGCCTGACATGGGGCTCAATTCTAGTGCCCTGAGATCATGAGCTGAGCTGAAATCCAGAGTCCAATACTTAACCATCTGAGCCAACCAGGCACACCTACATAGTTTATGTAATACTAAAGCACATGTTTTTCAAATTATAAAAGGAGATGAAAAAACACACAATTATTAAACAAATATTAAAACAATCAACATATATCCCCCATTAGTAGTAGCCAGCCAGCCAAATACGTATGCCTATTTAGCTTCTTCTTCCTTTTTTTAAAAAGATTTTATTTATTTGAGAGCGAGCAAGAGAGAGCAAGCTTGAGCAGGGTGAAGGGCAGAGGGAGAAGCAGACTCCCAACTGAGCAGGGAGACTGATGTGGGACTGGATCCCGGGACTTTGGGATCATGACCTGAGCTGAAGCAGATGCTTAACCGACAGCCACCCAGGCACCCTTAGCTTCTTAAATTTACTAATTTGCGTGTGAAGACCTGTGATTCACCTCTTACAAAATTTAGTCAAGAGTATAAGGTAATGAGGAAATAAAGCACTGGAGTCCTCCGCTACCTGTAGTGTAGCTGTTTCTAGTAGTTTCAGTGCATAATATTTAAAAATTTTAATTTATAGTTCTAGTGACAATAGGTGTAGTACAACTGGCAGCTCAAATCGAAATTTCCGTATATTTCCTTATTTTATTCCAGTGCTTATTTTATATGTTAGAAATAGTTACAGAGTAGCATCATTCACTAACATGTTATAGTACTTGGACTATTTCAAGTAAATATATAAGATCCACAGTAATAGGGGTATGCACCTGTTTTATTTCTTGAGGTCTGACAGTCTACTACATACTCTAAAAGAATGCAAGAGTAAGGTAGAAGTGGGGACCTGACAGCATCAGTCACAGAAATCTGCAGTCCTTTTTGATACACTGCTGTGTAACCTATGCTTAAATCTTACAGAGCAATAATGGTCCTAAAAGGGAACTAATAGCATATCTCCAACTGTGCCTGGCATCCTCCTCTCCTCAAATTCTCAAAAGAATCCTATTTTTTAAAAACTTGAGACATAAAAGCAAACAGTAGGAGAAAAGCTAAGATTGGTTAAGGATTGGTCAATAAGACAGAGAAAATGTTTCCATCCCTGGTATAAATGCCCCTTCCGTCTAAACTCCTGCGTGGTACTGATATTCCAGTAGAAGATATTTGGTTAAATATATAATAGCAGAGTCCCTGCTGGTCAAAGCTAGTAAAGCTGTCCTTTTAGCTCAGTGGCAAAGAATATATACCATATAGTACAAGAAAGGTTGGAGACTTGATATGTACTCTTGCCAATTGCTTTTTACTTTAAAAGCTTTCTAAATCAATGACAAGCTATCTGCACCGAGAAGGGTATGGAATGGCCTCAAGTTGTAGATGCAGCCCTTATGTAGAAAATAAGCATGGCTCATATGGCATATTGCTGTTCTCTATTTTAGAACTAGCACAGGAACCATGTGATGTGTTCATTGCTATGGTAACTACATTTCAGTAGTGAACAGGAGAGCAAACGGGCATGTAAAACATGTATAGGTTGTCAATATTTAAGTAATTGCTGTCCTGGAGCTGCAATAACCTAAATTTCCTTGCTGCATGACTTATTAAAATAAAATTCCACCCCTTACATATTTTTTTTTAAATCAGGTTAATAAGCCTTCACTCCCCATAATGCCTTCCCCATTCAAGAAAACAAATGCATAATGTCTTTCAGACGGGGTTTCAGTTGCTTCATGGAGAACTACTGTTATTGTTATTAGAGATCTAGGCTTCTAAAAAACTATGTGCAGTGATATATATGATATAAAGACGAAGGGAGTCTTAGCCTGGTCAACCGAAAAAGAGTGCTCTGCCTACTTTCACTAGGGGGTTGAGTCTACTGGTAGGACCAACAAAGTCAAGTTTTTACGTTGACTTAGGGGGAAAAATATCTGATTTGACATCAGAGTTATTTCACTTCTATGTCCTTTCTCACCAGTGCAACCTAGAAAGAAGATCCTCCGAAGACTTGGTTATCTTTGATTACCTTTAGATCAGTCTCTGATTGTCCTGCATTTCAACGAGATACTTATAATACTGTATATTTAATTTTAAACTTTCTGTATGATGCCACTTAGGAACAGAAATCATAACAAGTTTCTCTCACAATCCTCTCTCTCCTCCAATCCCTCCCCCTCTCCCTCTCTTTTGATCCATGATTCTGATTTATGAAACAGCAAAAGGGATTTCACACCAATGACTTAAAAAAAGTTAATTAGTTGAATGAGTTAAAAAATGTAATTAGGGGGCGCCTGGGTGGCTCAGTTGGTTGAGTGTTGGACTCTTGGTTTCATCTCAGATCATGATCTCAGGGTTGTGAGATCAAGCCCCAAGTTGGGCTCCATGCTGGGCGTGGAACCTGCTTGGGATTCTCTCTCTCCCTCTGCCCTCTGGCACCCCGCTCTTGTACACACTCTGTCTCTGTCTCTCTCTCAACAAAAAAATGTAATGAAAAAAGTCAGCCCCTAATACAAATTATATTAAAAAGTTAAATTTATACCAAATTTCATATTATCTTAAGCCTGTGGTTACATTAATAAAATGGCTTACCACAATGACTATAACACTATGGTTATGGGGGCACCTGGGTAGTGCAGTTAGTTAAGTGTCTGCCTTTGGCTCAGGTCATGATCCTGGGGGCCTGGGATTGAGCCCCATGTCGGGCTCCCTGCTCAGTGGGGAGTCTGCTTCTCCCTCTCCCTCTGCTCCTCCCCACTGCTCACGCTCTCTCAATCTCAAATAAATAAATAAAATCTTTAAAAAAATACTATGGTTATGAATAAAAATAAGCTATATCTGCATGTACACAAAATTACGTTTTTATGTAAATACTTTGGGGTTCTTTTAGAAAGGACCATATTCTGTGAGAAATAAAACACTATTTCACTAGAACAAATATTAATATCAAAATGGACTACTAAAAAAACCCATCAGAATTATGGTTATTCTTTATAGTGAATGACAATGTTCTAAGCTTCATATCTTATAACTTGGTATTAACTTTGACCTGCAACTTTTTTTTGTTACAACCTTCAAATTTAGAAAATACAGTACCATTTATTGGAACATGGAGGAAAATCACACTAACGTGTGATGAAGGACATTATATTTATAGTCTATATTTTATACATATAATTATTCATACAGAAATTTAGCTGAAAAGATAATAAATTTGTATAAAAAAGAGTAATTTGTACTTTGTGCTGTTTCAGCAGTAAGAATAATTTCTTCAAACTCATTGGTTCAGTGGCACCATATGGGGCATGTGGATCTTCAGATACCAAAAATGTCTCCAAGATAAATTTCATTTTAGTGTGTTAAAACTTTCTACCCTGCAGCTGTCATTATAACTATATAATTCATACCCTACTATAAAAATGCAAATCATATAGCTTACTATGCTTATAGGAATAGAAGGAATTTCTAATGGTATCTATATTTCCAAGTCATAATTACAACTCTTTGTTAGAAGCATTCCATACATGTGAAGTCACTGATAATTTTGCTGATTTAACAACAAATGGGGTCAAAGAATGAGAAAGGAAATGGGACCAAAAACATATTTTAACAGCAGAAAATTATATAGCAATGTAAATTAATAAACTTTTGCTACATATAGCAACATGGATGAATCACAGAAACCTATTATTGAAGAAAAAGAGCAGTATCATAATACACCATTTCTATAAAGCTAAAAGTGAAGCACATAATAAACTGTATAAAAACATATATGTATATATACACACATATATGTATACATACACACATATATGCAAGGGATAGCACATATGCAAGGGATAGATATATACACCTGCAAGGAAATGAAAATACAAAATCAGAATAGGCATAGCTCTGCAAGGGATTGCTAAAAGCTTTAAATACTTCAAATGAAGGGGGAAGCAGAGGCATCTGCTTTTAACATGTGTTACACATATTCTTTGATCATATTAAATATTTCATTACAAAGAAAAAAGAAAAATATAAGAGGAGAGTAAAGGAGTTCATCAATGTATAATTACTTTACCATGGTCAGAACATTATAGCGCACATTTTACCACAAGAAATGGTAAGAGAGCAGAGTACAAGAGCCTACCGTGGGAAATCACCTTTTTTCCTCAATATATATGCAAAGGCAAAAAAGCAAAATATTCACCTTTTTCCACAGGTAATCTTTAGTCAATTTGTTTAGATAACCTTTTCATAATTTGTATCCCATATATAAGTATATAAAAAATAGCATTAACTAAAAAACTGTTTTCTTTCTCTAGAAACAGAGAAGCAGGATTTCTTTTTCTTTTTAATTAATTTTATTTTATTATGTTAGTCACCATACATTACATCATTAGTTTTTGATGTAGTGTTCCATGATTCATTGTTTCTGTATAACACCCCGTGCTCCATGCAATACGTGCCCTCTTTAATACCCATCACCAGGCTAACCCATCACCCCACCCCCCTCCCCTCTAGAACCCTCAGTTTGTTTCTCAGAGTCCATAGTCTCTCATGGTTCGCAGGATTTATTTTTCTTATAAAAAATGGTGAGACATTAATAGAATCGCTTGGTTGGTTCACAATTAGCTATTATTTATAGCATTTTGTATTTTCTTGTTATTGAGGTATAATAAATGTACAATATGATGCACAGATCTTAAATGTTCACCCCAAACAAGATACAGAACATTTCCATCATCCCAGAAAGTTCTCTACTGTCCCTCACTAGTCAATCCCTTTGCCTCCTTAACAAAGAAGGAACACTTTCTGACTTCCATCATAGATTGTTTACATGAAATATAGAATACAAATATTCTTTTGTGTCTGACTCTTTTTGCTAACATAATATTTTCTGAGATTTATCCTTGTGGTTGGGGACATCAGTAGTTCATTCCTTTTTATTTTCTAGTAGTGTACTATAATATGAATATACTATAATTTGTTGAAAAATTATCCTGTTGATGGACATTTCTGTTTCCTGCTATGAATATTTTTATGTAAGTCTTTTTGTGGACATACGTTTTTGCTCTTCTTGGGTAAATGACTTGCTGAGTCATAGGGCAGATGTATGATGAACTTTATAAAACAAACAAAATAACTCCCAAATAGTTTTCCAAATCTGTGGTCCCTTCAGCAAAGAATGAGAGCTCCAGTTGTTCCATATCCTTGCCAACACTTGGTGGCCTTATTAACTTAAACCACTGAAGTGGGTGGGCAAGGGTATCTTCACTGTGGTGTTAATTTGTATTTCCCTCATGATTAAGGATGTTGAGCCCCTTTCATGTGCTCATTGGCCATTATAGTATTCCTTTCGTTGAAGTGTCCAAATATTTTGCCCAATTTTTTTTTTATTGTGCTGTTTGTCATCTTACTGATTTGTAGGAGTTCTTTATATATTCTGCATATAATCCTTTGTCAGATATATGAATTGGGAAATGTTTTCTCCTCATCTGTGGTTGGCCTATTTGTTATCTTAGTGTCCTTTAAAAAAAAGTAGCTTTATTAAGGCATTAATTTACACTCTACAAAAGTACAGTATGGGGAGGTTAGTGACCCATGTTCAAGGGTCAACTGTACTAATATTGGCAAGCAGATAATTATTTAACTACCAAGAATATAAAGTCTTTAAGAATTGACTGTGCTATCCTGATTCCCTACTACTATGCCAAGTCAACACATGTGTACTATGCCTCTATTCCAATCTGTTAAAAACAATGTGGCCATGTCAAAGCACAGAGCTTGTAATGCTACCACCACTGCTCAAAAGCTTCCAATATCTTCCTTTTGTTGCTGCAAGCAGGACAAGACCAGGGGAGAGCAATTATGAGGCTATTGTAATAATCCAGAAAAGTGATGATAGCATCAGGAACCAGAAGGAAGGCAAGAAAAGTGGTAAGATGTAGTCATATTTTCAATATATACTGAAAGCAGATTCAAAAGCAACTGCTTTGATTAAAGTTAATATGTAACAATGGTTATTAAAGCTCCCTGACTGCCAATCACTAGACATCTATCCCCGACCTAAAATTGCCACTCAAGGTCTATAAACTAAGAATGACATCTAGACACCATGAACTTCTTTAAGATGCTCAAAGAATCAAGAAATAATCTCTTAGATGTTTATGGCATATCTACCGCTATCAAAAGCTCCATCATAATTTCAGCGAGTCAACATAAATTTTACACCTATTATACACATGAAAACTACAGGTGATAAAAATAAATCATAACACCTTTTTGCCTACTCTAATCTCTCCTTCCTCAAAGAATATATAATCTACTAAATCATCCATATATTAAGATAAAAAACCAAAGCTTATAGGAACCAAGTGTGACAGCCTAAAGAGTATTCTATAAACTCGGGGAGATGAAGATTTCATAGAAGAAACTGGATCTATCCCTTATGACACAACATAACCCTATCCCCAACTTAGGTTTTTAAGAATATACCCTCATTTTATGTGATTTCAGAACAAAGTACATTCCTTTCATAATATGTGTCTATTTGTAATTATAAATTAATGAGTGGTTTAATTAAATAATGTTGTCACTCTCACTAGACTAAAATCCATGAGTATAGAAGTCATGTCTATTCTTGTTCACTGAAGTATCCCCGATACCTGATAAATGGTAGAAACTTAATAAATCATTATATTTCATTTTAAAAATATCTTTATATTTCACATTTCTATTTCAGTTGAATAAAGGAAGGCAGGATGTCCAAATTTGTCTGCCAGGTATTCCAAACTCATGGAAATTTGATTCTTATCAACTTAGATACAACAGGTAACCTTTGTCCCAAAAGGCCTGATTTTATTCATAGTGCAAATTCATTCATTCATTTATTCATTCACTCATTCATTCAGAAAATATTTACGGAGTATCTACAGTGTGCAGGCACTGTTTAAGGGGTTGGGGATGTAGCAGTGAATGAGACACAAAGTCTTTATCCTTATGGACTATACTTCATAGAAACTACACTCACTCTTGCTTCAGTGGCATTCTCAAGCCATTCATTCTATGAAACATTGTCTTCACTTCCCTCTATCACTATCATGAAGTTTTTCTGAACACTCAATCCTCCAGTAGGGTCGACAGATAAAATACAAAAAACTTAGCTAAATTTGAATTTCAGATATGCAATGAGTAATTTTTTAGTGGATGTCCCAAATATTGTGTGTCCCATCTGAAATTCAAAATTAAATGGATACCCTATATTTCTGTTTCCTAAATCGGGCACCCTCATTATCTGGTAATTTCCCCCGTTTCCAAATTTCCAATCTAATTATATTCAGAATCATAGAGATTAACATTTAATTATTGCCTTCTGCAGGATTTTTGTTTTATTGCTCCATGTTGTAAGCACTTAACAAACACTTGATAGATGTATTCAGAAATTTAAATTACAATTAAGATTTATTTATAAGACGTTCTTCCCAACTGTATTAGTAATACTAAAAAAATGAGAAATTGTAAAAATGTCTAATACAGGACTAATGAAAATAAAAAATATATAGTCACCCAAAATGATAATTGAAAGAACAATTAATGACACTAGAAAATGCTAAAAATATAATACTAAATGAGAAAAAGGATATAAAATTATAATGGAAATAATTTCAATTTCTTGAAATTTTGCATATATAGAACAGTTGGCTCTACTCTTTAAAAATGCCAATGTCATGAAAGAGAGAGAATGACCAAGGAACTGTTCCAGATTAAAGGAAACTAAGAGCTATGGTATGTAAAGGCAATGTATGCTCCTGGATTGGATTTTGGAGTAGGAAAACAAAATTGCTAGAAAGGGCATTCTTGGGAGAACTAGACACATTTGAATATGTACTGTGGTTAGGTGTACTATATGCAGAGAGAGGGAACGCTCAAAGCATAGGGGAGAAATGTAATTGTCCTCTTCTTACAACCCTTCTCTAAGTTGGAAATCATTTCAAACTAAACAGTTTAAAAATACATATGGAAAAAACACTGTAAGAAAACATGAAAAAATTTAGAGTCATTAATGCTGGCTGATATGATGAATGCTGATTTTAATTTTTTCTTTGCATGTTTCTATATTTTTCATTCTCTACAATGAGCATGCATTATTATTATTATAGCTGGAAATTTAAGAAAATCATTTAAAGTTACTTTGATGAAATATATAATTCACAATTCATTAATTTGTCAAGTTTATCTATTTTGATGTCCCATGTTGATATTTTATAAACCTCAGGATAAGAAATTATTGTAAACATTTTATTAAATGATCATTGTAAAATAAATTACAGGATTGAATATATTCAATTACTTTCCTAAGAAGTAGAGGTACCAAAAATGAGTGCCAAAAGTTTGTTCATCTACTAATACTAGTCTACTCTTTTACCCACTATCCAGAACATTCTATTGTCTTATAATATAGGTAATTTTTTTTAAATACAGGTAATTTTTAAAGCCTCTAACTTGAAATTGATCTAGGTATAAGCAACCTTTCCAGAAGTATTCCCTGTACTCATGTTACTTATCTTACAGAGACAAAGGCAATCTGAAAACTAAAATCAGCAATGTCTTGGGAATATTTTTCTATTGCTTAGAAAAAAAAAAAAAAAGAAAGAAATACAAATCCTGAGGTTAGTTAACATAAATCTGAGAGTATCTAAAGAAATAGAGATGAGAATATTTCTAGAAAAGGCCTACCTCTTCCTATGCCCTTGCCACCCAGTAATTAATGCATTAAAATTACATTTTTAAAGGCAACCCTGTCTCATAGATCTTCCACTTCTTCCATTTGTTATTTGAAAAACAGTACTAAGTACCATTCAGTTGTGATAACGTTGCTTCGTAAATTTAAAACTTTTTCACCCACTGTGTAGCTGTCGAAATGTCCTCAACAACAAGCAAAAATTCTGCTAATTTATTTTGCAGTATTCCTTGTGGTGCATTTCTAATCCACATAAGAAGAAATATAAACTCTGACTTTAGCATAACAAAGGTGAAGTATGACTATGAAGGAGTAAACAATGTTCCTCCTGGAAGAGGTAGGAACTGGAGAAGTCATTTCTGAATTAATGCCATGATGAGAGAAAGAAAATATGTATTTCCTCATATGGTAAGAAATTAATTTTCTACAACCTACCAACCCAAATTGGCTTGACTCTGTAAATAAAAGAATTCTATTTATCAAATTAAGAATTCTACCTTAATTTGAATAAATGATTGCTAATATCCACTCTATTAACTAGTGTCTTCATGTTTAATATTAGTTTTATTCAGATCAATTACTGAAAAAATACACTGCCTCTCAAAATGAATTATTCATTATCGCTTATAAATAGCTCATATAGCTCAAAAGGAATTGTAGTTTAACATTAAACAACAATAATGGAAACACTGTATCTTTTGGGCTTAATAATATCTAACACAAATCCTATGTGCAGTCATATTTCTGAATGAATATTAGAACACCCTTCCAAGGAAAAGGAATTAAAAATAAGAGGAGCTCACCAGCTCTTAAATATAGGAAACCATGATAGATTTAAGTCTTCTGTTACTTAGGCAGCAAAATTTGACAACTGGGAGCTCAAGTCCTAGTCCTCTAGCCTTCTCTACACTGTGGATAAAAGCAGAGAGGAAGAAAGCTGACAAAATGCTTTTGGTGGAAACCAGAGTCCCTGGGCTTGTTAAATTAGTACAGGGTTACCATAAAACTTAGGCCTTTTAAACTATTTACATTAGCTGGGACCCCTAAGTTGGACCTGAACTTAATATGCGAAAACATACTGCAGATTCCTATTTTGAAAAAAGTTGAGAGGAGAGACGTGATAAATAACTGACTGTATATAATAGCAGTGCTAACATTCTTACGAGATTTTAGAATACCTAGTACAGAATATCATGACTGACACAGAATATATTCTCAATAAACTCTGTTCAAATTGAAGAACATTAAATCACTAAGAGAGTACCTTAAACTAAAAGGAAGAAACTAAACTTTTAACTCTATTCCTTTCAAAATCTATCACCCAATAATTCTGTTTTTATACTGATCACTTTGGCAAAGCACCCAATTTTGGTATTACCAAAATTGTGAAAGATATTCTTTCATACTTATGCCTGTGCTCAAGGTCATCGAGATTCTACTTTACTTGCACTGTATTCTGCAATAACAGAGAGAAGTAAAATAGAATATCACTGACTTGTTTTTACATAACATTTTGTATTTCTGAAATCATATTTTATTTAATATTGACAAAACTAGAGTATACTTCTTACCATTTTTCAGATGAGAAAATTAAGGGCTAGAGAGGTTAAATAGACTTGTCATTGCCACACAGCTTAATCTGGTAACAGATTAGAGGTTCCATTGACTCCCAGGCTAGCACTCTAATAACCATATCATACCGGAGAGTACACCTATTAAACAGATAAAGTATTAATATATATATATATCTATGCCCATTAGTTCTTGAGAAAGAGGCTAAATGGAAATGATATAAAAACTGGGAAATCTATTGTTTATACTTGAACTCAGGTCCAATGTAGATGAGCAAGCCCCAGGTACTCTGCTTCATGATATCCTGACTTTGAAAAGGTGACAACTGAAAGTAATACACAAATCTTAGTCACAAATAGTAATTATCTTCTGTGCCATTTTAACAAGAAAATGTCATCATCCTTGACTTTTTCTTTCTTTAAGTTTTTATTTATTTACTTCAGAAAGAGAGCATGAGTAGGGGGGAGGGGAAGACGGACAGGAACAAGCAGACTCCTGCTGAGAGGGGAGCTTGATGGGGGGCTCCATCCCAGGACCCTGGGATCATGACCTGAGCCAAAGTCAGATGCTTAACCAACTGAGCCACCCAGGCGCCCCCTTGACTTTTTCTTTCAATCTATTAATAAATCCTGTTGGTTCCATCTTCAAAATATATCCAGACTTAAACAATTCTCATTACCGCTGCCACTGCCACCTTGGTCTAAACCTCTATCATCTTTTGCTTAGATTACTGGTATAACCTAACAATGAGTGTCTTTGATTTTGCCTTTGCCTCTTTCCTAGTGTAGTCTTTCTTACTAAAGAATCAGTTTAAGAAGGTGGGTATTTTTGTGTTTTGATTCCCAGGATTTAGCACATAAGAGTCACTCAAAAAGTATTTAATTAATAAACATAGCAGTCAGAATAATCCCTTTAAGAGGTAAATCTTACCATTTCACTCCCCTGTTTAAAACCACACTCATTTCCCTCCTATCTAAATAAAAGTTGAAGTCCTTTAATTGGCCTCCAAGACCCTGAATAATCCAGCACCCCATATATTCCTACCTCAACTCTTACTGTTTCCCTTTCTAGCCATACTCGTCTCACTGACGTCCATTTACTGTCCATCTGCCTGGAATGCTCTTTCCTCAGATACGTCCTCCAGATCTCTGCTCAAACACTACTTTTTCAGTGAGATGTGCTCTGATCATCCTACACATATGTTTTAGATATATTTTTAGTGTCTAAAATAAAGATTATTTTTTTAAAAAACGTGAGTAAAACACCACTACCAACCTTTTTTTTTTTTTTTAAAATAAGTATTTCCTTAATAGCAACAAATAATCCAATCACTGTTCATACTTCTCTCATTGCCTTGTACGTTTTTCTGTTGTTGTTTTTTTCCAGTTTGTTCAACCGGGATTGGGACACAAAGTCTATGCGTTGTTATTGGTTGACATATCTGTTAGGTTTCTCATAACCTACACATTTTCTCTCATCCTCTTTTAAAATGGTGAGTCATTTGTCCTGTAGAATGTCTCTGTGTTGAATACATCTCTGTCATGTTATTTAACATGCTTCTCTGCCTTTTGTATTTACCATCGTAGTTAGATTTGGAGAGTTTATATTAAGGTTCAACTTCGTTTTTGTTTTTCCCAAGACTTACATAAGTGGTATTGTATAGTTTCGAGAAACGGTGCATAATGACTGAATAGGACAGAATTTCTACGTATAATAAAAGCATGCCAGAAAGACTGTTCACAAAATAGACTAAAATTGTAATTTACTATTTCAAAACAACCTAAAAGATTAAGAAAATGATACAAACCATGGGAAAAAAAAAAAACATGTTAGAATGAGAAAAATGCAGAAATGAAGTTAACAGAATTTAAGAAAGAATTACAATTAAAAAAAAGAATTTCAAAAATGAAGAGTAAACAAGAATGGACAAAATTAAGTAATAATTTTTGTCTTAAGAGAAAAAGAAGACAAAAAGAGAAAATTTAAAAACATAAATATATGAGGAAAGACATAAACATTTTTGAGTAAAAGAAACAAATATTGAAGCCAGGCAAAGAAGATCCAGCATATGGATAAAAAGAGCCCCTGAAAAAAGAAAACTGAAGCAAGAAAACACAACAAATACCAAAAGCTGTATTTTAAGAAAATTTTCCTGAAAACAAACAAACAACAAAACAACATTTAAAACTATGTACTGAAAAAGCATGCACACTATGTTTCTGAGAATTTAGATCCAGAATGAACAACACACCAAGATATGCTCTACCGAAATTAACGAAAAAGAAGTCTGCAAAAGGCACAAAGAGCAAGTGACTTATAAGGGGAAAATTAGATTATTATCGGACTGTGACAGCAAAGGAATGGAAGCAATATGTTTAAAACCCAGAAGGAAAAAAATGAGGCAAGAATTTTATATTGAGCAAGAATAAGTTTCATGTATATAAACTACAAACTGTTAGCAACATGAGACAACTCAAGGAATATTGTTCCCATGAGGCTTTCCTGAGGAAACCACTAAACAATAAGCTTCAGATCAAAACTACTAAAGAAACATCAACACAGGATAAGGGGCAGTAACTAAATATATAGTTACTTATAGAACTGAGAATAAATGAGAATAACAGTGAGAGAATAACATATAATGACTATATACTCTAAAAATGTAGTACAAATTGTAAAAATGGGAGAAAACAGAGATCACAAGTAAAAAATTAAAAATATTTTCGATAATCACATTGGTAGTGGTGGCAGTAAGAATATTATTATGAGACTGTTGTATATGTTCAATGGCATAAAGTAAATGAGCAAGTATATGGATTTCTACATCTATCATGTCCTATGTTCTAAAGAACCAGGATTCTCAGTGTGGAAAAAAAGGGAATAAAACATATACTATAGAGGTTAGGTAAAAACCCTGTAGCCTGGAAGTTGAATTGGAAATAACAGCACAAATTCATGGGTTAGTTAAGTTAAAAAATTAAATACACATACAGATATATATGTGTATATACATTTATAAGTATGGGTGTGTGGGTGTGCATATATAATACTTGTATTTCCTAGCTCTATCCACAGAAGAGGACTACAGCAATAAAGAAACAATCTTTAAAAAAAATTTTTAATTAACTTATTTTTAAAATTCAAGTATAATTAACGTAAGTGCTATATTAGTTTCAGGTGTACAATACAGAGTGATTCAACAATTTTACACATTACTCAGTGCTCATCACAGTAAGTATACTCCTAATTCCCTTCACCTATTTCATCCATCCCTCCACCCACCTCCCCTCCGGTAACCACAAGTTTGTTCTCTATACTTAAAAGTCTGGTTTTTGTTTGTCTTTTCTTCTTTGTTCATTTGTTTTGTTTCTTAAATTCCACATATGAGTTGAATAATACGGTATTTGTCTTTCTCTGACTTACTTCACTTAGCATTATCTTTTTTTTTTTTTAAAGATTTTATTTATTTATTTGACAGAGAGAGAGAGATAGCGAGAGCCAGAACACAAGCAGGGGGAGTGGGAGAGGGAGAAGCAGGCTTCCTGCTGAGCAGGGAGCCCAATGTGGGGCTCGATCCCAGGACCCTGGGATCATGACCTGAGCTGAAGGCAGACGTTTAACGACTGAGCCACCCAGGTGCCCCTCACTTAGCATTATATCTTTAGATCCATCCATCTTGTTGCAAATAGCAAGATTTCATTCTTTTTAATGGTTGAATAATATTCCATTGTGTGTGTATACACACACACTATCTTGTTCATCCATTCATCTATCGATGGACACTTGGGTTGCTTCCATTTTGGCTATTGTAAACAATGGTGCAATAAACATAAGGGTGAATATATTGCTGTGAATTAGTGTTTTCATATTCTTTGGGTAAATACCCAGTAGTACGATTACTGGATCATACAGTAGTTCTATAGTCAATTTTTTGAGGACTCTCCATGTTTTCTATGGTGGCTGCACCAGTTTGCATTCCCATCAACAGTGCACGAGGGTTCCTTTTTCTCCACATCTTTGCCAAAACACGTTGTTTCTTGTGTTTTTGATTTTAGCCATTCCGACAGGTATGAGGTGATATTGTAATTTTGATTTGCATTTCCCTGATGATGAGTGATGTTGAGCATCTTTTCATGTGTCTATTGGCCATCTGTATGTCCTCTTTGGAGAAATTTCTGTTCCTGTCTTCTGCCCATTTTTAATTGCATTATTTGTATTTTTGGTGTTGAGTTGTATCAGTTCTTTATGTATTTTGCATAGTCACCCCTTATCGGATATGTCATTTGCAAATACTGTCTCTCATTCAGTACGTAGCCTTTTAGTTTTGTTGATTGTTTCCTTTGCTGTGCAGAAGCTTTTTATTTTGATGTAGTCCCAATAATTTATTTTTGCTTTTGTTTCCCTTGCCTCAGGAGACATCTAGAAGGATGTTGCCATAGCCAGTGTCAAAGAAATTACTGCCTCTGCTCTTTTCTGGAATTTTTAGTTTCAGGTCTCACATTTAGGTCTTTAATCCATTTTGAGTTTATTTTTGTGTATGGTGCAAGAAAAGTGGTCAATTTCATTCTTTTGCATGTAGCTGTCCTGTTTTCCCAACACCATTTGTTGAAGAGACTTTTTCCCGTTTCATATTCTTGCATCTTTTGTTGTAGATTAATTGACCATATAATTGTGTGTTTATTTCTGGGCTTTCTATTCTTTTTTCTAATTTTATTTAAATTCAATTAATTAACATATAGTGTATCATTAGTTTCAGAGGTAGAGTTCAATTATTCATCAGCTGCATATGACACCCAGTGCTCATTACATCACGTGCCCTCCTTAATGCCCATCACCCAGTTACCCCATGCCCCTACCCACTTCTCCTCCAGCAACTGTCAGTTTATTTCCTATAGTTTAGAGCCTCTTATGGTTTGTTTCACCCTCTGATTTCATCTTATTTTATTTTTCCCTCCCTTCCTCTAAAATTCCACATGAGTGAAATCATATGATAATTGTCTTTTTCTGTTGACTTATTTCCCTTAGCATAATACCTTCTAATTCCGTCTACATTGTTGCAAATGCTAAGATTTCATTTTTCTGATGGCTGAATAATATTCCATTCTGTGTGTGTGTGTGTGTGTGTGTGTGTGTGTGTATACCACATCTTTATCCATTCATCTGTTGATGGACATCTGGGCTCTTTCCGTAGTTTGGCTATTGTGGACATTGCTGCTATGAACATTGGGGTGCAGGTGCCCTTTTGGATCACTACATTTGTATCATTTGGGTAAATACCTAGTAGTCCAATTGCTGGATCGTAGGATAGTTCTATTTTTAAGTTTTTGAGGAGCCTCCATACTGTTTTCCAGAGTGGCTGTACTAGGTTGCATTCCCACCAACAGTGTAAGAGGGTTCCCCCTTCTTCACATCCTCACCAACATTTGTTGTTTCCTGACTTGTTAATTTTAGCCATTCTGACTGGTGTTGTGCTTTTTATTCTGTTGCATTGATCTATGTGTCTTTTTTTGTGCCAATACTATACTGTTTTGATTACTACAGCTTTGTAGTACATCTTGAAATCTGGGATTGTCAAACCTCTAGTTTTGTTCCTCTTTTTCAAGATTACTTTGTCTATTTGGGGTCTTTTTGGTTCCATATGAATTTTAGGATTATTTGTTCTAGTCCTGTGAAAAATGCTGTTGGGTAATCTTACTGGGATTGCATTAAGTCTGTTGATTGCTTTGGTTAGTATGAACATTTTAACAATGCTTGTTCTCCCAATCTATAAGTATGGAATATCTTTCCATTTCTTTGTGTCATCTTCAATTTCTTTCATCATTGTTTTATAGTTTCCAGAATACAGGTCTTTTACCACTTTGGTTAAGATTATTCTAGGTATTTTATTATTTTTGGTGCAATTGAAATGGGATTTTCTTAATTCAACGAGGAAACAATCTTGTAGCAATGAGTATCCCTACCACCCACGCTGTGGTCTCAAAATGGTGGTCTCAAACTTTCTTCCAAATGTCTCAGTTTTCATTACTTACCTCTGTCATTTCAAATTTTGTGTATTTGTACTTTATCTCCTTTTTATGGATTAGATTATATGATTCTGTACTCCCTTACCCCAATTACAAAGTTTGTGCAAATAATAATCTATTCAGTATACCCTTAATGTGGTATAATAAAGAATGTATCTGGTCCTTGTCCTAGGTTCCTGACACAGAGTTTAAAAACCCTTAAAATTCCCACCAACAGTGTAAGAAGGTTCCCCTTTCTCCACATCCTTGCCAACATTTGTTGTTCTCTGTCTTGTTAATTTTAGCCATTCTAACTGGTGTAAGGTGGTATCTCATTATGGTTTTGATTTGTATTTCCCTGACGGCAAGTGATGTGGAGCACTTTTTCATGTCTGTTGGCCATTTGGATGTCTTCTCTGGAGAAGTGTTTGTTCATGTCTTCTGCCCATTTCTTGACTGGATTATTTGTTTTCTGGGTGTTGAGTTTGAGAAGTTTTTTATAGATCTGTTATGTCATTTGCAAATATCTTTTCCCATTCTGTAGGTTACCTTTTCGATTTGTTGACTGTATCCTTTGCTGTGCAGAAGCTTTTTATCTTGATGAAGTCCCAATTGTTCATTTTTGCTTTTGTTTCCCTTGCCTTTAAAGACGTGTCTTGCAAGAAGTTTCTGCTATTGAGATCGAAGAGGTTACTGCCTGCGTTCGCCTGTGTTCTCCTCTAGGATTTTGATGGATTCCTGTCTCATATTTAGGTCTTTCATCCATTTTGAATTTATCTTTGTGTATGGTGTAAGAGAATGGTCCAGTTTCATTCTTCTGCATGTGGCTGTCCAATTTTCCCAGCACCATTTATTGAAGAGACTGTCTTTTTTCCATTGGATATTCTTGCCTGCTTTGTCGAAGATTAGTTAACCACAGAGTTGAGGGTCCATTTCTGGGCTCTCTATTCTGTTTCATCGATCTATGCGTCTGTTTTTTGTGTCAGTGCCATGCTGTCTTGATGATTACAGCTTTGTAATACAGCTTAAAGTCAGGCATTGTAATGACCCCACCTTTGGTTTTCTTTTTCAACATTCCCCTGGATATTTGGGGTCTTTTCTAGTTCTATACAAATTTTAAGGTGAACCCTCTTACACTGTTGGCAGAAATGCAAGCTGGTAGAGCCACCCTGGAAAAAAGTATGAAGGTTCCTTGGAAGTTAAAAATAGAGCTACCCTATGACCCAGCAATTGCACTACTGGGTACTCACCCCAAAGATACAGATGTAGTAGAAAGGGGCACATGCACTCCAATGTTCATAGCAGCAATGTCCACAACAGCCAAAGTGTGGAAGGAGCCACGATGTCCTTCAACAGATGAATGGATAAAGAAGATGTGGTTCATATATACAATGGAATATTACTTAGCTATCAGGAAGGACGAATACCTACCATTTACATCGACATGGACAGAACTGGAGGGTATTATGCTAAGTGAAATAAGTCAATCAGAGAAAGACAATTATCAGATGGTTTCACTCACATGTGGAATATAAGGAAAAGCACAGAGGATCACAGGAACAGGGAGGGAAAACTGAATGGGAAGAAATCAGAGAGGGAGACAAACCAGGAGAAACTCTTGACTCTGAGAAACAAACTGAGGGTTGTGGAAAGGGAGGTGGGTGGGGGGGATGCGGTAACCGGGTGATGGGCATTAGGGAGGGCATGTGATGTGATGAGCACTGGGTACTGTACACAACCGATCAATCATTGAACATTACATCAAAACGAATAATGTATTATATGTTGGCTAGTTGAATTTAAATTTAAAAAATAAAAATAAAAACCCTTGAAATTTTCTGACTGATAGGAGTATCTTTCTCATGAGGTGACTCATTGTGGGTCCCTAAATAGCTTCAAGATTGGGTTGGAACTTCAGGTCCACCCATCTTCCAAAGATGGGGAAACTAGAGATTGATCAATCATACCTATGAAGAAACTACAATAAAAATTCTGGACACTGAGGCTTAGTGGAGCTTCCTGGTGGGCAAACACACTGATGTGGTAGGAAGGTGATATGCCTTAAGTATAATGGGAGAAGTCATAAAGCTCTGTCTAAGATCCTCATAGACCCTTCCCTATGCATCTCTGCATCTGGCTGTTTCTGAGTTGTATCTTTAAAATAAAGCTGTAATTTTACGTATAGTGCCTTCTTGGGTTCTATGAGTCATCTAGATGAATTATTAAACCTGAGAGGGTTGTGGGAATCCCTGAACTTGTAGCCAAGTTGGTTAGAAGTGTTGGTGGCCAAAGTTCAGCTGAATCTTAAGTAGGGGCAGACTTATGAAGAATTGAGCCCTTAAACCTATATAAGTCTGATGCTAAATCTGGGTAGTTACTGTCAGAATTCAATTGCAGCCCACCCTGTTGCTGTGGAAACAAAACTAAGGTAAAAAGTAATGATCAAGGAAAAGCAAAGTACACAAGCATACATTGTGCATGTTGTCACCTAGTGCTAGTGCCTACAGGGCAAGAAAAATGTATGCATTTTTAAACTACAAAAATGACAGGGCTCAGTATTTTTCAGTTTTACTTGATACATATCTACAAAATATTTCTTCACACTGTTCCAAGAGTTATGAATTTTAGGGCTGCCATTCAAATTCAAGAGCCAACCTAATAGCCCATGTAATGTACAATGTTCTATTTTAGGAAGGGAAAAGTATGAGTCAGCAATGAAGAGAACATTCAAAGTTTATTTAATTACAGGTTAATTTTAATTTTGCATAGTTTTAATTTTATGTTACATAGAATACATAAAACTGTCAAAGCAAGGGTCAATATTTTATTCTAAAAATATTTTAAATGTCAAATATAAAGTAGTTAAAAATTTAGTTTGGTAGATTCAGATTTAAGATCAAATCTTAAATCTTAGATCTCTAAGATCAAAAGTAGTGATTAAGTAGGAGCATAAACATTTGTAAAGGTAACTCTCTATAATTTGCAAAGATTCAAACTCTCCCTACAAAGGAAAAAATTCATTCACTCATTTATTAAATATTTAATAATTACATATATGTTAGGCAGTAGGACTCTAATGAAGAATGAAAGTGTGCCGTGAAGGAACACATTCTAGTGTAAAAGAAAACCCATTAAGATGTCATTACTAAACAATGTAAGTTGTATAATGACACAAAATATTACAGAATCACATTTAAAAAAAGACTAGGTGAGTAGTGGCGGAGGCAGTGGAGAAGTAGGGGAGAAGGCATGAAGGAGGTAATATATGAACTGAGGACTGTTTTTTTTTTTAAGATTTATTTTTAAGTAATCTCTACACACAGAGTGGGGCTCGAACTCACAACCCCAAGATCAAGAGTTGCATGTTCTACTGATTGAGCCAGCCAGGCACTCCAGTATATGAACTGAATTTTAATGGATAAGTAGAAGTTTACCAGATAGAATTGGAGAGGAATGAGGATAAAGACAGAAGGAGTGGCATATGAAAGGACATGAAGCCAAAAGTGACCACAGTGTATTCTGGAAAATAGTTATGTAGTACAGGAGAAAAAGGAGCTTGTGGGAGAGAAATAAGAGATAAAGATAAAAATAAAGGGCCAGAGGGGCGCCTGGGTGGCTCAGTCTTAAGTGTCTGCATTCGGCTCAGGTCATGATCCCAAGGTCCTGGGATTGAGCCCCGCATCGGGCTCCCTGCCCGGTGGGAAGCCTGCTTCTCCCTCTCCCACTCCCCCTGTTGTGTTCCCTCTCTCGCTGTCTCTCTCTCTTTGTCAAATAAATAAATAAAATCTTAAAAAAAAAAATAATAAAGGGCCATAAAAAAAAAAACTGAAGAGTATATAATGGGGATTCATTCATATTTATCTAATGTTTTTAAACAAACAAGCAAAAATGAAATGAGTCTTTAAAATCTATATATCTTAAAGAATGATCACTATTTATTTCTTGGATTATTTTTACTGTGCTAAAATGAATTGGCTGGTAGGGCTAAATCATGTTAGTCTTAATTCAGTTTAATTCTTGCAGCAATTAAAAAAAAATTTTTTTAAGTAAGCTCTATGCCCAACATGGGACTTGAACTCATGACTCTGAGATCAAAGATAAAAAGCTCTACCAACTGAGCCACTGACATAAGGCTAGAATTTTACCCTTTTAGTGAATTCTTATTAGATGGATAATTAAACATTAAAATAACTCCATTAGATATAGGCATTCATATGCATTGCTGTTGGGAGAGCAATTTGGCAATATCTAACAAAACCACATATGTACTTATCCTTTGACCCAACCGTCCCACTTGTAGGAATTTACCCTGAAAAAACACCTCTATTAACATAAAAATATGAGTACATAAAGTTATTCAATTAAAGATTGCTTTTAACTGCAAAATACTGGAAACAACCTAAATGCCCATATAACAAGAGAGTGACTGAATAAATTCTGGTACATTCACACAGTACAGGTACAATGCAGCTATTAAAAAAAGTGAGGAAGATCTCTCTGAGCTTTTATGGAATAATTTCCAAGATACAATTAACAACAACAAATAAGAGCTAAATGCAAGGAGACCCTAGAGTATACTGCATTTCATGTAACAAAGAAGAGATATAAGAAAATAAGAAAATACACATGTTGCTTCTAATTTATGCTCAAAGAAATATAGGAATTTAAGCCAAAAACTAATGAGATTACCCACAGGGCAGAGGGTAGGTGGGAAGAAACAGAGTAGGAAGAATGAGAGAAGGAGGAAAGTAGATGAGAAATGAGGTCGTGGGGAGTGACACTTACAAGTAAGTTCTTTGCACAGTTCTGGTGTTTAAAACCATGTAAATGTTTCACATACTTAAAAAAAATTAAAATAATTCAGAATGTTGGGGAATCCTAATAGAATGCAAATAGTAGTAAATGAACCTAATTGTAATTAAATATCATAACCACCCTGAGGGATTGGGGGAAAAAAAAAGAACTGACCTAAGTCACCTAAAAAAATGTATTTTGACTAATATACTCAAAAACTAAAGACAAAAAGAGCTACCCATAAATAGTGAAGTCTAGTTCATAAACCTCTTTTTCACAGCAAGTATTAGTCATCTATTACTGCATGAGAAACTGCTCCAAAACTTAGTGGCTTTAAACAAGTAACGCTTATCTCAGAGATTCTATGGATAAGGAATCCAGGGCTGGCTTCACTTAGGTGCCTCTTAACCAAAGTCTTTCCAAAGGCTTCAACCATGGCATGGGCCAAGGCTGCAGTCATCACATGTTTAAGGGATCATGTGCTTCAAAGCTCATTCATATGGCTGTTGGTAGCCCTCAGGTCCTCTCTGGCTACTGACTGGGGACATCATTCCTTGCTATGTGAGTCTGCCATTAGGTTTACTCAAAACATGGCAGCTTGCTTTTCCCAGAGTGAGGGCTCCAAGAGTGAGAACAAGAGAGGGAAAATGAGACAGAAGTCATAGTACTTTTGTAATATAATTTTGGAAATGACCTATTATCACTTTTTGCCATAGTCTATTTGTTACAAGTCACTCTACCTAGCCCCATGGGCAAGGAGAGGAGACTATATAAGACCATGAATACCAGGAGGAAGGGATCAATGTGGGACATTTTATAGGTTGCCTATCACAGTCTGTCTTCTAGCCCACAATTCATGTCCCTTCTACATGCAAAATATATTCACCTTCTCCCAAGGGTGGTTTTGCAATTCTGAAACTACTTTATATATACTTTAGATCTGAGCAAATAAGTCATTAAGTTGTAGATAATGAAAGCCAGGTTTCTTACTGCCAGAGAAAGGAAATATGAATAAGGAAAGAAGGCTAGCTTTAACCCTGTGGCGTTAGACTGCAATCTGAGGTATTATTATGGTGTCATGTTTTTCTATTTTTTTTTTTTTAATTTAAATTCAATTAGCCAATATATAGTACATCATTAGTTTTTGGTGTAGTGTTCAATGATTCATTAGTTGTGTATAACACCCAGTGCTCATCATATCACGTGCCCTCCTTAATTCCCATCATCCAGTTACCCCATCCCTCCACCCACCTCCCTTTCCACAACCCTCAGTTTGCTTCCTGGAGTCAAGATACTCTCATGGTTTGTCTCCCTCTCTGATTTCTTCCCATTCAGCTTTCCTTCCCTTTCCCTATGATCTTCTGTGCTATTTCTTATATTGTTTTTTAATATAAATAGAGCTACAGATAGGTGGATAGATACAGATGTGTATGTTCATATATACATATTTCTTAGATCTGTCTATTGAGAGGACCCAGAAGTAAAGACAACCAACCAGTAGCACTGAGTACATCTAATTTCGAACTCTTGGTTTCTAAATGTCAATTTCTAATAAATCAGTCTCCAATGAACCAGGACTCTATAGGGAAATGGATGATTCCAGGGCTAAAACAAGAAAATATAAGATGAACTTCGAATGACTTGTGGTACCTGAAAGTAAAGTGCTCAAAAATTAATGAGTAGGGCGCCTGGGTGGCTCAGTTGGTTAAGCGACTGCCTTCGGCTCAGGTCATGATCCTGGAGTCCCGGGATCGAGTCCCACATCGGGCTCCCTGCTCAGCGGGGAGTCTGCTTCTCTCTCTGCCCCTCCCCCCTCTCATGCTCTCTCTCTCTCTATCTCATTCTCTCTCTCAAATAAATAAATAAAATCTTAAAAAAAAAAAAAAATTAATGAGTGTACATCAAAAGAACAGAGGAGCCAACATGAAGAAGCTCCCAATAGCCTAAATCAGGACAACTAGAGAAAAAACACAATGACTGCAATGGATTATAACCCACAGAATAAAATAAATATCCATAAATTATAAGTTAAGAAATTAATAACTGGGGGAGAAGGTGCAGCACAGAAAAATCACCTTACATGAAAAAAAATTATCATTTGGCAAATACCAAAATAATTACTGGAGGCAAGAATCATCAGATAGATGCTAAAAGTAGTGGGTAAAATATAATGAAAGAACAAAATATTTACATAGTCTCTTGTATTTTCCCATAAGATACTTATTAATTAAATTACAAAAGGAAAAATAACCTTAAAGTATATAAACTGGGTCAACATCTCCTTAATCAAGTGATCAAAATTAATATAACTAGTAATGAGAAACGCTGAAATCTTGATACACAGTATGAAAAAAGACACAACAGCATTTCTGAGATACTCTCGCCAAAAAAGCATTTAATTCGAGGAAATATTAGTCAATCTTACACTGAAGGACATTCTATAAAATAACTGGCCAGTAGGGGCGCCTGGGTGGCTCAGTCGTTAAGCGTCTGCCTTCAGCTCAGGTCATGATCCCAGGGTCCTGGGATCGAGCCCCGCATCGGGCTCCCTGCTCGGCAGGAAGTCTGCTTCTCCCTTTCCCACTCCCTCTGCTTGTGTTCCCTCTCTCGCTGTGTCTCTCTCTGTCAAATAAATAAATAAAATCTTTAAAAAAAAAAAAAAAAAATAACTGGCCAGTACTCTTCAAAAGTGTCATGGTCATAAAAGACAAAGAAAAACCAAGGAGTTGTTCCATATTAAAGAGACCAAGGAAACATGAAAACTAAATGCAATACAGGATCCTAGGTTGGGTCTGAATCAGAAAAAGGACATTAGGAATTTTCCAAATATGAACATTCTACATAACCACTGTAGAATCACCAAAGTTCAGAACTGACTGTTGATAAAATACTATTACTAATTTACAGAACCTATTTAAATTTTGCTAATTATCCTCCTAACATCAAAGAGGAAAGGCACAGAAAAAATTCAAGCTGAGTCAAAAACCAGATTTTCTGAATAAAGTCCAGTGCTCCTTCCATTGTCATATAAATTTAGTTTTTATGTATAAGAATAAGTCAATTCATTTAAGAAATTTAATGACATTTTAAAATGAATTAAATAAGAACTTTACATATTTACTCATTACCTTTATATCATGGCATACTAGGCAGATGATAATTATGATAGTCACAAATTTGTAGTACAGTAACTGAAATAATCAAATAAATAAAAAGATTAATTGAAATGCTGAGTAACACGGTATGTATGGCATTAAGTAAAACATGATTATCTACAAAGCAATTCAAGCTATTTCAAATTGCTGGGGTTTTATTTTTACCAATAACGGATAGTAGTCTGGGAATGACTTAAAACCTTCCTCTTTGGAGAGGCAATGGAGTTGATAAGGGGATGGAGAGAAAGGGAGCAAGAAAGGAAGGGTATATTGGTGGGGATCAGAAGAGAAAAGGAGAAAAGGAGTTAAGGAGAAGGGAAGGAAGGGAGATGTAAATCACATAGTTATATAGCCTGTGGCTCTTTCTGAATCCTTCCAATAGCACATCTTTAGAACATGCTACTGACGTTAGGAGCCTCCCTTGTGCTACAGTGAATCTTTTTTTCCCCAGGCCAGTAAAATATATCAGAAAGACCCTAAGGAGAAAGTTAAATCCAGGAACTAAATAGTGATCTTATGATGCCATAGTCCTGTCTTAATTGAAATTTCATTATCCTCAGCAGAAGATATAAATATGTCAAATTTTATAAGAGCACCATAAGTTTTTATTTATTTTTTGAAGGGGTTATGTATCTTCTCTGAAAACATCTCTTTCCACCTTCCTTGACTGATGTTCTAACAACCTTAGATTTTGTCTATACCAAAGGCTCCTCTCACTGCTTATAGCAAAGAAAGAGGAATGGAAAGATCTGTATGAACAGCAGGAAGGTGACTTCCACTTTTCCTTGGAAGAAACAAGGCACTTCTGTATATCTAAAGGGGTAGCATTACCATTTTAGATAATCCACATTCATGATGGGAATACCTTGAAACAAGGGGAAAAAAAAAAAAGACCATCTCTTCTCCTGTCAGAATGCGGATCTGGTGAGAGGCTGGCTCTCTGCAAATGTTTCAACATCATGTATCTTAAGGACTTAGATTTGACAAAAAGATATAAAAATTAAAAAAAGAAATTCTCTTAGAATAAAATATGCATAGACTTGAGAGACAAAGAACTTCCAAAAATTAAAAATAATAACTTTACAAAGAACAGAAAGTTTCCTAACCAAAGAAATTATCTGAGTGAAGGCGTATTCATGTATAGCACTTATCATATTTGGCACACATAATTTATAGATTTACAGATTTTCATACTGAAATAGCAAATATCTTCCATTTTACAGATGTACAAAAACTGAGTTCAGATAAAACAGAGTTTATCAAAGGTTCAGATAAAACAGAGTTTATCAAAGGTTAATTACAATTAAAAGCACTATTGTTGCCTTTAAATTACTAACTTTTGTCATTTAAAAAGAATCAATGGCTATTGGATTAAAATGGACTTAACAGTGTAAACAATAAATACCAATAAAATCCCCTCCCCCACTCCCCAAATAGGTAAACAGAGAAGAAAACCCTAACCTATTCCATCTGGTTTGGTAAAAAGATTATAAGAGTTTACTTATAAGGAAACAGCCATTAGTCAGGTTTAGAAAACATGGATTCAAATACCTAAAGCCAATTTTACATTTCTTTCAAAATGTCCTGATGCATTCTTCCAAAGTAGCATTCATGTTTTTGGCTGTGTATCACTGTCCTAATGAGATTGAAGAGCAACTCAACAATAACACAACCACATCAACAAACTGCAGAATTATGATCACTGTTTCGTGACTCATTCATTGATAAAATAGATATATTTTTTAAAAAGTTAAATCATCACTCAGGAAAAAGTAATTTTCGTTTTCCTGGTCTATACTAGAGATTTTAAATATAGTGAATTCTCTGTAGGGTCAAGAGGTTTAAAATGGATTTCTCTGCAAGATAATGGGAATATTGCCAGCAAAAGGACTGATGAAACAGAGTAATATATAATCTTTATAAATAGAAATCATCTGTGAGATTCAAAATACTAGGTATATGAGAGGGAGTTTTATCTAAAATGTTATCATTCTCAATCTGTCTGAAATAATTAAACTGAATTCTTCTTCTGCCTGATTTTCAAGCTGTATTTTATTATTTAAACGATCTTAAAGTGCACTGTATGGGTGATGTGACGTTTCACTGTGGAATTAAGTGGTAATTCTTGACAAAGCAGTTATTATCATGAGATAATTGACCTTATTTGAGAGTTAAGCATCCTGAGGCAAAGTTGAGTGTACTTAATCCTGGCAGGTTAATTATCTAGTGATTATGGAGCCTTGAAAGGTATTACTCTTAAGAACCATTTGCAAAATGACACTATTCAAAAAAACTTCTTAATTTAATAAAAATGAAAAACAAGAAGAATAATCAAGTTCTTTAGTCATGTATTGCTAGATAATGACTACAAAGCAGCTTTCATTAGCAGGCATCAATGGATATAATTAACTGCATGTAGAAAGTTCTTTATTAAGCTGATTACACGTGATTCCAGCTAACAAATGTTTGTTGCTTAAGAGAAATATTTTAAACTTTGACAATGTCAAAAAAATTAAAAATACAATATAACATTTAATGAAGCTCTATACTAGAGTAGTTTCAAAACTACCTTAACAAGAAATTGTTAAATTCAGGTGTGCAGTTTCAAAGTACAAAATGCAACGTAACAGGGCACCAAAAAGTTTTGAGGTAACAGAGAAATTTGTTTCTATGCATTTCTAAATCTCAGTTAAAAGTAAACCACACAAATCAAAATCACAAAGAGATGTTACTTCACATCCATTAGGAATGCTACTGTCAAAAAAAGGGGAAAATTATAAGTGTTAGGAAGGATACAGAGAAATTGGAACTACTATGCTTTGCTGGTGGGAATAGAAATGGTGCAGCTGCTGTGGAAAAGAATTTGGTGGTTCCTCAAACAGTTAAACATAGAATTACTATCATACAATCTGGCAATTCCTCTTTTAGGTAAATACCTAAAAGTCCTGAAAGGAGGTACTCCAACAGATGCTTATACAGCAGTGTTCATAGCAGCATGACTCACAAAAACCGAAAGGCAAAAACAAACTGAATGTCTATTAATAGATGACTGAATAAACAAAGACAAAAGTCTGATACATGTTACATGGATTAACATTGAAAACATTAAGTTAAGGTGAAATGACACACATAAACAGACAACTATTGTGTGATCCTACTTAAATGAGGAACCTAGAATAGGCAAATTCATAGAGAGACAACAGAATAGTGGTTATCAGAGATGTGGGGAGTTATTGTTTAATATGTACATAACTTCTGCTTGAGATGATGAAGGGTTCTGGAAATGGATAGTGATGATGGCTGCACAACATTGTGGGTGTATTTAATGCTACTGAATTGTACACTTAAAAATGGTAAATTTTCTGTTGTGTTATTTTTTACCACAATGAAAGAAAAGAAAAAAAGTAAATTATATCACAAAATATTTATACTTTGTTTTTATCACATTAATGCAGCAATGGTATTCCTGTGGACACTTCTACTTTGTATCTGGATTTGCCCAACCAAATATTTTCAGATATTCCCTGGAGAAGAATATTTTCTGTGGGCAAATCAGATAAAAGAAATAGTGAGGATGAGAAGTGGGAAAAACTTGGCTTGAAAGGTATACTAACAATGAAAAAAGAATAACTATCTAAAATTAAATATGGTAGGCATTTTATTTTAGATTTCAGAACAAGGACTTTGCTGATTTAGAATAAAATTGGTCAATGTTACCGAATATTAGAATATGTAAGAAAATTAATCCTTAGGTTTTTAAAAAACATTTTAAGCTCTAAGAAATAACTTAAAGGAATAGTTGACTAATAAATCAGTAAGTAGATTAAAATAAGGAAAAATCTATGCATTTTATTAATTTATAAATATATATCATTTGCTAATATTTAAAGTAGTGTCAAAACTTTGAGTTTGTGTCTGCTGCCTGGTATTCTAGAATCTTTCTTATAGAACCAAATCCATAATTCATAGTTTCTGATTTCCAGTTTCAGTTTCTTTAAAGCAGAGTGAAAGCTTGTAGACATTTATAAAGCTACTCCTGAGTGTAGATATTTACAGCTTTTCACTTCTTTTAATATTTTATAATTTTCATGCCCACATCTAATTCAAGAGCAACTTTTGAAAGCAATTTATCTTTATTGAATTTTGTACCCCAACTTAATTCATTAATCAAATCCTCATTCTATTTGTAATCACATTTTATCAGATTATATAATAACTAAATAATTAATAATGAAGACAAACTGCATTAAAAAGGTTTAGGAACAAATAAATTGACTCTTGGTAAACAAAGAACACTGTGGGAAGAGAAGTAAGGTGGTATACCAGAGAATAGTCTAATATCCACGAGTTCTCCCTCATCTACCTGTAACTACTAGTTATGTTTTATCAAGGGAATGAGGTGTGCATGTTATCTAAGCAAGCTAGTTAAGTAAAACTTAATTAAGAGAGGAATAAGATCATTCCTAATAACACTACCAATACCACCTAACAAAAACTGAATACTTTCTCTGAGTAAAGTTGAAACTTTATATGCATTAGAAAACCAGCCACAGGTTGTGTATATTAAATGATGTTTTTTTAAGATTTTATTTATTTATTTATTTGTGAGAGAAAGAGAGAACATGAGTGCATAAGAGCACAAACTGGGGAGGGAGTAGAGGGAGAAGCAGACTCCCCCCTGAGCAGGGAGCCTGACACAGGGCTCTATCCCAGGACCCCAGGATCATGACCTGAGCCTAAGGCAGAACTTAACTGACTGACAAACCCAGGCACCCCTAAATAATGGTTTTTGTGGAAAACATTTGTAACTTTAAAGCATTACTCAATGGTGGGGTATGATAATTTATAATAGTCTGTAAGATTAAAACCCAAGACTATCAAAGCACTTGATAATAACATTGAAGACTATCAATGGCTTGATAATACCATTGAAATATAAGGAAATCTTTCACAGAAATAACAAATTTGATACAGGGTCAACAACAAAAAAATAAATTGGTACTTATTTATTTGACACTGGTTCTTTGGAACTTTTATTTTAGTGACTCGATTAATTTTTCCTACTTTTAAACTTCTATAAATGGAATCACACAGTACATATATTTTAAAAATTTTGAGATATAATTTTTGAGATATAACTGTCATATAATAATCTGCACAAATTAAAAGTAAATAGATAGGTGTTGACACATGAATCAAGTCCTGAAACCATAACCACATTCAAGATAAGGAACATATCCATTACTTCCAACATTTTCCTAAAGTCCATTTGGATCTTTGCCTCACAGTACATCTCTATCCCTAGGCAACCATGGATCTACTCTCTGTCACTATAGGTTAGTTTGAATTTTCTAGAATTTAATTTAAATAGAATCATACAGAGTGTACTTTTGCCTGGCATCTCATCTTTCACTCAGCATATATATTCTAAGATTCATCCATGTAGGTGCATGTATAAATAGTTCACTTCTTTTATAGTTGAGTAATATTCTACTATATGGATATGTAACAATTTGTTTATCCAGTCACCCCTTGATAGATATTTGGATTCTTTCCAGACATTGGGTATTACAAATAAAACTGCTATGAGCATTTGTGTATGTCTTTATATGAACATATGCTTTCATTTCTCTTGGGTAAATACCTATGAGTGGAATAGCAAGGTCATACGGTGGGTGTATACGTAACTTTCTAAGAAACTGGAAAACTATTTTTCAAAGCATTTGTACTATTTTACATTCTCACCAGCTGGATATGGCAGTTCTAGCTCTATATTTTGCCAATATTTGGTATGGTCACACTTTTTAATTTTGGACACTTGAAGAGCTATACAGTTGTATGGACTGAGGTTTGCTTTTTTGGATATGGGTATTCAATTGCTACAGCATGATTTGTTAAAAAGACTATTCCCCATGGAATGACCTCTAAAACTGTTGAAAAATCAATTATGGGTCTATTTATGGACTATCCCTTCTGTTCCCTGACCTATTTGTCTAACTTTAGGCCAATGCCACATTGTACTGATTACTGTAGCTTTAGTAAGTCTTGAAACCATGTAATATTATAGGTCCTCTGATTTTTTTTTTTTTTTCCAAAGTTGGCCTGGCTATTCTAGTCCAGAATTTTCCATATGAATTTTGGAATAAGTCTGATGACTTCTACCGAAAAAAACTGCTGGGATTTTGATTAAATTATGTTGGATCCATACACAAATTTGAGAACTGACACTTAACGATAGTCTTAAAGATCCATGAATATGCTATTTCTTTCCATTTAATTCTTTAAGTTTTCTCAACAATGTTTTGTAGTGTTTAGTATATACAAACTTTGCATATCTTTTCTCAGATTTATTCCAAATATGTCATACATTTTTATGATATCAGAAATAACATTTTAATTTTTTATTTATTTTTTAAAGTTTTATTTAAGTAATCTCTACACCCCACATGGGGCTCGAACTCACAACCCTGAGATCAAGAGTAGCACACTCCTCCAACTGAGCCAGCCAGGTGCCCTGGTATCAGAAATAGTATTATAAAAAGTTAATTAATTAAGTAATTGTTATTTATTTATTTCTCTCCAGGAGAGAGAAAATCCCAAGCAGATTCCCTGCTGAGCATGGAGCCTGATGCGGGGCTCTAGCCCATGACCCTGAGATCATGACCTGAGCTGAAATCAAGAGCTGGATGCTTAACTGACTGAGCCACCCAGGCGCCCCAGAAATAGTATTTTTAAATATCAATTTCCAAGTGTTTGCTGTTAATATAGAGAAATACAATTGGTTTTTGTATGTTTATCTTGTATCCCACAACCTTGCTAAACTCCCTTTTAGTCGTAATAGCTTTTTGCAGATTTTATAGAATAAAAAAACCCAATAATGGTATTTGATAATAGACATAACTTTACTTCTTTCTAATCTGGATGTTTTTCATGCCTTACTAGCACTGTACAATGTTGAACAGAAGTTGAGAGTTTTGTTTTGTTTCTGATCTTATAAGGAAAATGTTCAGTCTTTCATCACCAAGTATGATGCTGGCTGTACATTGTTTGTGAATATCCTTTCTTGGACTGAAGAAGTTTTCTTCTATTAGTATTCTGAAGGCTTTTATCAGGAAAGGATGTTGGATTTCATCAAATGTTTTCTCCATCTCTATTCAGATGATCATGTTTTCTTCTTAGTTTTATTAAAGTGGATTATATTGATTGATTTCTGCATTCCTGGTCATGATGATTATCTTTTCTATATATTGTTGGGCTTGATTTGCCAAAATTATCTTAAGAATTTTGCATCTGTTTTTATGAGGGATATTGGTCTGTAGCTTTTAATTCTTTGTTTGATTTTTGGTACTATTTCTTCTTCAATAGTTTGGGATAGTTTGTATTGAACTGTTATTATTTCTTCCTTAAATTTGTGCCAGAATTCAACACAGCAGCAACACACTGCAAATCTGGGTTTTCTTTGTGGGAAAGGTTTTAACTAAAAATTCAATTTCTTTAATAGGTAACCTGAATAGCCCTATTTCTATTTCTTCTTGAGTGTGCTTTGGTACTGTATGTTTTTCAAGGAATTTGTCCATTACATACAGGCTGTCAATTATATTGGAATAATATTGTTAGGAGAGGAACCACAGTATCTTCTACTCTAGTCTAATTTGCCCCATTAGTGTTCTGAGTACTCTATCTGGAGCCCCATGAATTATGAGGTTATTTACTCTGGCTCACAGAACAAGAATGATTATAGGTTCTACAAGCACTCTGAGGATTATTCCCTCTAATCTTTTCAGGTGGTTCTCAGCCTTCACTAGTTTCCTGACAAATATGCACCGATTAGTTCTCAACTGAAGACTTGGGTGGGACTCTGCAAATCTGCGTTCTCTGTCTATGCAGCTCTTTTCTTTCTGGTACTCTAGGTGTCCAGCTGTTAGATTTCCTGAATTTTTAGCTCCATCTCCTCAGTTCAAAAGAGACTACCAAGAGGGTCCCCCCACCCTCTTTGTGCTGTGGCCTGGAAATTCTCTCCAAGCAATAAGCTGAGGTAATCATAGGGATCACATCATTCATTCTTTGTCTCACAAGGATCAATGTGAAGAGAGAACCTTGGTGGACAAGGCATTTTTAAATTTTTAATATTAAGGTTATCAGGAAAGCTTTAAAGCATCATTAGTAGTATACAGCCTTCTGAAAAAGGGAAGGTGGTATCAGGTAGAAAATAAGAGCCAAGTTTGTTTTGTTTTGGCTAACTGTTGACATTTTGAAAATTTATGGTAAGCACAGATTTTTTTTTTTTTTTAAGATTTAATTTATTTGAGATAGGGAGAGAGTGCACGCATGTGCAAGAGGGCAAACTGGGGTGGGGGGAGAGGCAGAGGGAGAGGAAATGCAGACACCCCACTGAGCAGGCAGCCCGACATAGGGCCTGAGATCCCAGGATCTGGGATCATGACCTGAGCCAAAGGCAGATGCTTAACCGATTGAGCCACCAGGTGCCCCAATAAGCACAGATTTGATTGTTGTTTTGGGGGTGAGGGGGAGAAAGAAAGATAAAACAATCCTATATGTATTCTCTGAGGAATATATTTTATACTTCATTGCATTTTAGAAATATAATGTCCCTTTTTCTCCTGGAGACTTAAAAGATAGTTTATGATTACTAAAGTATTCAAGGAGAACAATGAGAGATGAGATTAAAGAAATAAAACAAAGCCACACTTGCTTTTTATAATCAATATGGACTCATTTACATTTATCCTTATTAAATTTCATCACTCAACTGATATTTCCAGTCTATTAAAGTTTTCAAAAGCTTCATTTTGACATTCAACTTACTTGATATTTGTTAAAGTATTGCATTATTTGCATTCTCTGCATTTGCATTATCTGCAAATACAGCTTTATCTGAATCACTGATTGCTGAGCAAAGCTCAGAATAAACACTGAGGCACATCACTAGAAAACTATTTATTTATCAGCAGAAATTTTGAGACTGGTTCAACAAAATACCAAATAATTGCCCTCTATCCAATATTTACTATCCTATAATCCATATTATGACAGATGGTCTCAAATATACTATACATCCATTGTTTATTGGTCTCCCATAATAGGCACTACATATCTACTGAAATGAATTCAAATGAATAGTAATTACACCAACAAAGTAAAAAGCTATCCTGACATGACTTGTAGCTTGTAATTTTACAACTTCCTCTTCTAGGTAGGGAAAAACGATTCCTTTAATTTTCTATACTATATATAGATTATAATAGCATAATATCTCTACTATTCTGTAAGTCCTAGTCTAACTTTACTGGTTTGTAGAATAAATCATTTCAACAATGTGGCAAAATATATATAAGACAAAATTTTACCATTTTAAGTGTTCAATTCAGTGACATTAAGTACATTCATAATGTTGTGCAACCATCACCATTATCCATTTCCAGACCTTTTTTGTTATCCATAGAAGCTCTGTACCCATTAAGCATAACTCCCAGTTCCCCCTTTCCTGCGGTGCCTGGTAACCACTATTCTACTGTCTGTCTCTATGAATTTGACTATTCTAGGCACCTCATGTAAGTGGAGTCCTGAAAGCCAAACTGTGGAAAGAGCCGAGATGCCCTTCAAAAGATGAATGGATAAAGAAGATGTGGTCCATACATACGATGGAATATTACTCAGCCATCAGAAAGGATGAATACCCAACTTTTACATCAACATGGATGGGACTGGAGGAGATTATGCTAAGTGAAATAAGTCAAGCAGAGAAAGTCAATTATCATATGGTTTCACTTATTTGTGGAACATAAGGAATAGCATGGAGGACACTAGGAGAAGGAAGGGAAAAATGAAGAGGGGGAAATCGGAGGGACAGATGAACCATGAGAGACTATGGACTCTCAGAAACAAACTGAGGGTTTTAGAGGGGAGGGGGGTAGGGGGATGGGTTAGCCCGGTGATGGGTATTAAGGAGGGCACGTTTTGCATGGAGCACTGGGTGTTATATGACAACAATGGATCGTGGACCACTACATCAAAAACTAATGATGACTAACATAATATAATAATAATAAAAAAAAGTGGAGTGCTTATAGGAAAATCCAGTAGTTGTGTATGGCTTATTTCAGTTAACATAATGTTTGCAAAATTCATTCATGTTGCATTATGTATCAGGGTTTCATTTCTTTTTAAGGCAGAATAATATTCCATTTTATGTATATACCAAATTTTATCTATTCATTTGGCTATTGGAAATACTGCTGCCATAAATATTGGTGTGCAAGTATTTGAGTCCCTGCTTTCAGGACTTTTGGATATATACCAATTAGGAGAACTACTGGATCATATGGTAATAATTTTATGTTTGACATTTTGAGGAACCACCAAATTGTCTTCCACAGCAGGAGCACCATTTCACATTCCAATCGCCAATGCAAAAGGGTTTCAACTTCTCCACCTCCTTGGCAATACTTTTTTTCCCCTCCACATTTTTGAAAATAATGTGTATCAAGTATATCAAGTGGTATCTCATTTTGGTTTTTTAATGCATTTCAGTAATAACTAGTGATGGTAAGCATTTTTTCATGTGCTTATTAGCCATTTATATATCTTCTTTGGAGAAATGTTTAAGTCCTTCGACAATTTATGAATTGGGTTGTTTCCTTGTTGAGATATATATTCTAGATGTTAATCCCTTACCAGATATATCATTTGCAAATATTTCCTCTCACTCCATGCGCTTTCACTTTGTTTTTTTTAAGTTTTATTTAAATTCCAGTTAGTTAACATACAATGTAATATTAATTTCAGATGTGCCTTATAGTAATTCAACAACTTCATAGTGGCCTCATAGAATGAATTTGGAAGTTTTTCTTCCTTTTCTATTTTTTGGAATATTTTGAGAAGAATAGGTATTAGCTTTTTATTAACTTTATTTTTTTAAGATTTTATTTATTTGACAGAGAGAGAGAGAGAAAGAATGAGCAGAGACGCAGAGGGAGAGGGAGAAGCAGACTCTCCACAGAGCAGGGAGCCTGAAGTGGGGCTTGATCCCAGGACCCAGGGATCATGACTTGAGCTGAATGCAGACATTTAACCCACAAGCCACTCAGGCACCCCTTAACTTTTCTTTAAATGTTTAGTAAAATTTGCCTTTGAAGCCATCTGGTTCTCGACTTTTGTTTGTTGGGAGGTTTTTTTTTTAATTTTATTTTATTATGTTATGTTAATCACCATACATCATTAGTTTTTTTTTTTTTAATTTTTTTATTGTTATGTTAATCCCCATACATTACATCATTAGTTTTAGATACAGTGTTCCATGATTCATTGTTTGCATATAACACCAGGTGCTCCATTCAGTACATGCCCTCTTTTTTTTTTTTTAAAGATTTTGTTTATTTATTTATTTGACAGAGAGAGAGAAACAGCATGAGAGGGGATAGGGTCAGAGGGAGAAGCAGGCTCCCCGCTGAGCCGGGAGCCCGATGTGGGACTCGATCCCAGGACTCCGGGATCATGACCTGAGCCGAAGGCAGTCGCTTAACCAACTGAGCCACCCAGGCGCCCCAGTACATGCCCTCTTTAATACCTATCACCAGGCTAACCCATCCCCCCAACCCCCTCCCCTCTAGAACCCTCAGTTTGTTTCTCAGAGTCCATAGTCTTTCATGGTTCATCTCCCCGTCCAGTTTCCCCCCCAGGGAGTTTTTTGATTACTGATTCAGTTTCCTTGCTTGTTATGGGTCTGTTTAAGTTTTCTATTTCTTCCTGTTTCAGTTTTGGTAGTTTATATGTTTCTAGGAATTTATCCATTTCTTCCAGGTTGTTAAATTTGTTGGCATATAGTTTTTCATCATATTCTAATTGTTTGTATTTCTGTGGTGTCGGCTGTTATTTTTCCTCTCTCATTTGTGATTTTATTTATTTGGGTCCTTTCTCTTTTCTTTTGATAAGCCTGCGTTGAGGTTTATCAATTTTATTATTTTTTCAAAGAACCAGCTCCTGATCTGTTCTATTGTGTTTTTTTAGCTTCTGTATCATTTACTTCTGTTCTAACCTTTATTATTTCCTTCCTTCTGCTGGCTTTAGGCTTTACTTTTTTTTTTTTTAAGATTTATTTATTTATTTATTTAAGAGGGAGATAGCACAAGCAGGGGGAGCGGCAGGCAGAGGGAGAGGGAGAAGCAGGCTTCCCCGCCCAGCAGGGAGGCAGATGTGGGGCTCAATCCCAGGACCCTGGGATCATGACCCCAGCCCAAGGCAGACGCTTAACTGACTGAGCCATCCAGGAGCCCCTAGGCTTTACTTTTTGATAGTGTCCTTTGATGCACAAAAGTTTTTAATTTTGATGAAGTCCAATTATTTTTTCTTGTTCTTGCTGTGCATTTGGAGTTTTTTTTTTTTTTAAGTGAAGACCATTTTGGTATCATCAGCATTTTCTGCAGACCTAATAATCTGTGCCTCTATTTTTTTCTATTCTTCTAAATCTATGCCAAACTTTTAGCATTATTCTCTGGTTCTATAAATGCTTTCCATCTTTTTTTTTTACATGTGTTTAACAGATGTGAGCTTTTTTTTTTTTTTTTTAGATTTTTAAAATTTGAGAGAGAGCGTGTGTGTACACACAAGTGGGAAGAGGGGTGGAGGGAGAGAAAGAATCTCTAGCAGACTGTACTGAGCGTGGAGCCCCATGTGGGGCTCGATCTCATGACTCTGAGACCATGACCTGAGCCAAATCGAAGAGTCGGATGCTTAACCGACTGAGCCACGCACACGCCCAAATGGGAACTCTAATTAAAGAATTCTCTGTGTGCTCTGCAATGTTGTGTTTCTAAGGCTCCTCCCCATTTTCTTCCTAATTATGGTCATTTGATATTATAAAGTCAGAATTGAATTTTTCATGGTATTCAATCCTCTCAAGTTACCTCTAATTCTAAAGTCCTTCTTTGGAATGATATTTATCTTTTTAAAAGTTTTAAAAATTTGTCTTTTTAAAGTACAGAGCATATATTTAGGTACTGCCAGTTTGATCTTTCCTGACTACAAAGAACTCTGAGTTCAAATATCAATTTCTCCCAAGGATTCTCAGGCCACCATACTGATGACCAATTCTTTCATGTTATTTTAAAACGGCAGATTAGCACTTTTCCTAGTTACTTCCTTTTTCCTTCAGAAAATAAAACTAGCAATAAAGGAAATGTGAAATGTAGATTTTAATCAAATGAGACTTCCAGCAGATACTTGAACTTCCAGTAGTTCAAGGTCATTACCACTATTTCTTGCCATTATGTCAGTTTATAAATCATCAGGAATGTAGCATTTCCTTCAAAGTGTCTTTGAAGACATTCATACCATATTATTTCTACAAATCACCAAGGTGATCTCATAAATTATGTCGAGGTCAAATTTATGTTATTCTATACAGACAACACAGTTATCTTATTTGGATACAAAATCAGTGAATATAATCAAACTGTGTTACAATGATGTAATTCAAATCAAAATCGATTTCTGGGATAGTTAGTACAACATGTTCACTTTACACATAAAGACCCTGAGATTCATGAAAGTTAAGTGATACTGCCCAGGTCACAAGAAGATATACTGAAGGTCTCTTTTTTTTTCTGGTTCATGGATGTTTAAAGTCTACAGGTTAAACAGAAGCTATAAATACTATGTGAGCAAAAAAATTATTTTCCACTAATTTAGAATAAAAGAAAGTATAATCTTGGTAAAAAGGAAAAGCTGTGAAAGTTTTTAAAAAAAAACCCATTTTATCACCTTCAAATACAACATACAAGTATTAGCAAAAATGATATTAATAAAAAATTTAATACAAATTATAATATACCAACCTTTACTCATAATTTAGACTCACACTTTGAATAAATAGTTAAATTCATAAAACATTAATTTTAGACCAAATGCCCCTTACCTTAATCCATGAAAATTTCAGGGGAAACATTATTTAACTGGTCAGAAGAAAAGTCAGTTGATGTGAAGGGATCAGGATAAGGGGAAGGGTTGATTGAAAGGGGTGACAGAAATGATTTTTATCTTGATCGTGGTTATGGCTACATGTCATGTATGCATTTGCAAAAGTTCACAGAAATGTACATTAAAAAGAGTTAATTTTATTATACATAAATTATAAACCTCAATAATCTAACCTTTTAAAAGACCAATTTTTTACTGTGAAAGAAAACTAGTATATACTGAATTCTAAAAATACTGAATTAGAGGGGTCCAAACTGAGGCAGTTTTGTTGTGTAATTTTCAATATATTTATGCAACTATTTCAGTTTTTAATCTCTAAACTTATACACAAACCAAAAAAACAGAAAAAGACCAGACACTTATTTTTTTAAAAAGTAACTCACCGTCTCATTTCCAAAAAGTATGTCAATATAAGGCATAACTTTCATCAATGATTCCTTGTAGAACTGACTAATAAATGGTGCAGACAAATTCAAAGTGAAAACTCTGTTGTTTTCAGAAGCATGTTTAGCCACTTTTAATACCGACTCTGGGGAAACTGTAAGGAAAAAGCCCTGGATAAAGAAAAAAAGGAGGGGAAATTAAAAATGCCATCTCCACAGAGTCATTCTCGGTCAGAATAAAAGACACCTATAAAAAATACAAACGTCTATATAACACAAACTTTAAAATACAATTATAAAATTCAAGGCAGGGCGCCTGGGTGGCTCAGTCGTTAAGCATCTGCCTTCGGCTCAGGTCATGATCCCAGGGTCCTGGGATAGATCCCCACATTGGGCTCCCTGCTCAGTGGGAAGCCTGCTTCCCCCTCCCCTACTCCCCCTGCTTGTGTTCCCTCTCTTGCTGTGTCTCTCTCTGTCAAATAAATAAATAAAATCTTAAAATAAATAAATAAATAAATAAAATGCAAGGCAGAAAGCAGCAGCATTTGATTAGAAGAAAAACCTATCATTGAGTACAATATGCTTAGTGTGTGCCCTTATGTCAGAGTATAACACATTACTTACTTCATATTAGATCTGTATACTCAACACTGAAAGAATTCTGGGAATCCACATAAGAAAAAATATTTCAAAGGTCTTATTTGAGACAATTATTATATTTAAATTACAGAAATAGTAATGAAGGCAGACTGGATCATTTTAGCTTCTTATAAACAGTTTGGATTCTTATAAGTGACATACTATTTATTAAAAAATGAAATTAGTTTAGAAATGAAATCAGTTTCCTAAAATCATAGCTTGTTAACTTATGCCTAAAATGAATTTTTTAGGAAGATCCTGAGTTGAAAATTCCACATAAGAAAAAAATAATTCAGTGATAATAGAAAAATATTTTAGTTAAAATTTTATGTCAGGAAAGCTGTGTTTTAAAATGCTATTTATCTACATTTTAAACATTAATAAAAGCATTTTTAAAATAGATTTATACCTTTTAGATAAAAGCGTAAGCAAAGACATGGATGCTTACAAAGGAAATTGATTTGAATGTTGCACAAGACAGTGAAGGAATACACAAAGAGCAACAGAAGATAAAGTCAGAAAGGCCAGGGGAGTCAAGAATGCAAAAGGCCTTGAATGGGGCAGGTGAGGAGTCAGGGTGGGGTGGGGACAGATGATGGGTAATGAAGATTTCCTTGAAAGAAAGGAATAACAAGCTTGTGTGAAAATTTAAAGGAAAGTTAATCTGGATAGCAACAATTCAACAACAGTCAAAAGCAGAAAAGAAAAACGTAAAGGAGAGTACGAGAGGAAGGCAAATAAGGATAGTAAATGATGACAGAGAAATCCAACAAGGAAAATTTTTAAGAAGATACTTAAAGGTATTGAATGCTATCAATGGATAGAGAAAGAAAGGATGAGCAAAAGCCACTGGATTTGATGATTAAGAGAAAGTACTTATGGGATAAAGGTAAAAAAAAAAAAGTCAGCTGTTAAAGAATGGTGAGAAAGTAGGGGTAAAAATTATAAATTATTTTGGAAGATTTATCAATGAAAAATAATAGACTCATCTGAAATTTACTGATTTACTGAGCAATTATTGTGTTCCAGGCACTACACTAAAAGCTTTATGTATATTATTATCAATTATTATCGTTTTTTTCCTTGTATCAAACCTATGAGGTAGAGACTGTTATTCTCATTTTTATGAATAAAAAAGGCAAAATAGGCATGTGAAATAATGTCCCCCCAGGTCATACAGTTTATATGTGATGGAGCTTAGATTCAAATGACTAGAGATAATGCCCCTCGTTTGAATAGGTAATTGAAAAGAAAAGAGAAGAAAGATATTTTACTGGGGGGAGAGGAGTGGGAGAGTTGTTTTTAAGAACAGCGTTAAGTTGGAGCATTTTTGATCTTTAACAAGAAGGATCTACTGGAGAAAGAGACGAATGAAGAAGCAAGATAAGGAGGAGGATTGGAAAGAACAAGGAACCAGAGAAGTTAGGGCAGTGGGAACCAGAAGGAAAGAAGAGGTAAGCTTATAAACGGAAGAAATAACCATGAAAATGTAAAGGAAACTTCTTTTTTTTTTTTTTAAATTTTATTTATTTATTTGACAGAGAGAGACACAGCGAGAGAGGGAACACAAGCACGGGGAGTGGGAGAGGGAGACGCAGGCTTCCCGCAGAGCAGGGAGCCCAATGCGGGGCTTGATCCCAGGACCCTGGGATCATGACCTGAGCCGACGGCAGACGCTTAATGACTGAGCCACCCAGGCGCCCCTAAAGGAAACTTCTTTTAAAATTACAAAAGGGGTACTGAAATATTCAACTACAACTGAGGGACTAACCACTTCCATCATGTAAACTTTAAAAAGTTTAAAAAGAAAAAAATTTTTTTCTATTACTTTCAAATTGAATATTAAAAGAATATTAAAAAATTAACTTTGAGGTAGGAGTCATGTATACTTGGATTTGAAGGGTTTATTGCCCTTATAAACTCTGAGATATTAAGAATTTTCCAGTATAATTGTTTCTTATTACTTTAAAGTATTGCTAATGAAATTCTAATAAAAATGTTTCCTTATTATAATAACATAATATTTTCTCATTATTTAAAAACCCCAATCCATTTATTCTTTACCAATATTCAACTGTTCTAAAAGGTAACAAGTCTTAGTCTTAGGTGACGTTATTTTTTAAATGTTTTCACCTTACTTTTTTAACCAACTACCATGTCACTTGCAAACTATGAACATCCAAGCTGTTTCCTTTGCTATTTTTGTCACTTGGAGAATTAAAATGAACAGTTTATATAGCATCTTGTCTCCATAGTAATATGTATGTACTTGCTTTTTAGTCTTTCATTTAATGAGGAGCGTTTAAAGCTAACCCCCCTCCCATCTCTCCCCAAACTGTTCCAGCATGAAATAAAAACCTCCCAGAGCTAGCATTCTGCCAGCTGTGGATTAACCACAGACAGCCACAGAATGGTCTACACAAATAGTAACCTGGTCAAATAATTAGGCTTCTCACCAACTTTGGACTGAAAATTTGATCTGTGCTAAAATACATCTGATTGTAATTTAAGGTACTGAACAGTATGCCCCTGGAGTCCAAATTTGGCCTCATTCCAAATGTGTATATGTGTGTTTTACTTTAAAATGCAACACAAGAGTATTGTGATGTGGACAATATAACTTCCATTTTGTCAATTTTATAAAGAATATATAAAAAACTATCAGCTTTTAAATGAGGGAGATTCACAATTTAAATTAATTCCATTTTTGAATAGTCTCTTGTTTTACTTTAAGTAAATATTTAGTATTTAAACAATTTAGGATTTGTGTTCCGTTATAGTGCAAAGACTTAAAATTGATGCCAACCATAACTTTTCTTCCTAGATTTATATCCTTTGCTAGGCGACACGTTCTAGACTGTATTATCATGAAAAATAAAAACAGTGCCATTATAAAAATTTTTTTCAAGTGTCAGGTTTGCAATAAAAACAGGGCAATAGTTTATATGGCTATAGATTAGAAAAATACTCTATATAATCAACAAACTCTTGTGATTTTTCTGATTAGGGGTTTCAGTCTATATAACAGTTAATCCTATTACTCTTTGTCCCTATGAGCACCAGAAGGCAAAGCAGATTCTAACACTTAAGAGATCTGATAATATTAATCAGTATTGAGAGTGAGGCAAGACAATTTTATCCATTAAAATGGTAAACAAAACAGAATAAAAAGGTAGGAATAGGAGGAATGGGGAAAGAATAAGGCAGAGCAAAAGAACCATTTTTGCATCGCCAGACTTAATACTTAGAAATCTCAAATACATGTGTTTGAACTGCACGGGTCCACTTACGCATGGATTTTTTTGGATAAATATAGTACAGTCCTATAAATGTATTTTCTCTTCCTTATAATTTTCTTAATAACATTTTCTTTTCTCTAGCTTACTTTATTATAATATGTTTTTAATAGACTGTTGATGTTATCGGTAAGGCTTCTGGTCAACAGTAGTTAACTACTATCAGTAGTTAAGTTTTGGGTGAGTCAAAAGTTAATATGCACATTTTTTGACTGTGCAGAGTGTTGGCATCCCTAACCCCTGTGTTCTTCCAGAATCAACTGTACATAAATTTGTCATCCAACTACTCTAAGTATTTCTTGGTGTAGTTTAATTTTTTTAAAAGATTTATTTATTTATTTATTGGACAGAAAGAGAGAGAGAGAGAGAGAGTGAGCACAAGCAGGGGGAGAGGGAGAAGCAGGCTTCCTGCTGAGCAGGGAGCCCCATGCGGGCTTGATCCCAGACCATGGGGGTTCATGAGCTGAGCCAATGCAGCCGCTTAACCAACTGAGCCACCCAGGCGCCCCTCTTGGTGTAGTTTAATTGCTACACAGGAGGATGTAAGAAATTAAATTGTTTAATATACTAAAAGATAAGGAAAGGAATTGCTCTTCTTGCTCTTTACCAGTATATACTTTAATTCAGGAAAATCATTTGGTGTTCTTTTTAATTGTCCTTACCTAAGAGCACAAATTCTTTTTATTATTTCCATTAACAATTATCTAAAGAATAGAGGTGTGTGTGTGTGCACACGTGCTCATATACTTTGTAAATTTTAGGGATTTTTGGAAGTATAAAAATAAAAGCAAACAAAAGACCAGGAAAAACGTCTACAGTAAATATGACACAGTGTTAATATCTTTAGTCTATAAAGAGTTTTAAAAATAGATTAAGAATTAAACAAACATGAGGACACCAATAGATAAATGAGCCAAGAACATGAAAATGCATTCCATTAAAAGCAAAAAAGAAATATACTGGTAAATAAATATATAGACAAGTATTCCTTTCTAGCAATTAAAGAAACAACATGGTGAAGAAAGGTTCTTCAGTGATGAAGAAAGGTTGGTGAAATTAATATATTAATACTGCCGGTGGGAGTGCAACTGACACTTTCTCAGAAAATAATTTGAAAATACACATGAGGAACCACAAACAAATTCATACTCTTTGACCCAATAATTCTATTTTTGAGAGTCTACTTTAAGGAAATAATCTAAAATATGGGAAAATATTAATTCATGAACATATCAGTACACTATTTTACTGAAAATCTGGAAACAGTGTAAATACTTAATGATCGAAAAAGAAATAGTCAAGAAAGAATTGGCATATTCTTTCTATTTTTCCACTCTAAACCTGGCTGTTGATAATTAAAAATGTGGCTAGTTAAAAAAAATGTTACTAGTTCAACTGAAGATCTGAATGTCAAATTTTATTTAATTTTAATTTAAATGTAAGAAGACATGTAGCTAATGAGCACGTGCAATGTGGCTAGTGCGACTGTGGAACTTGATTTTAATTTAATTTATTTAAATTTAGAAATAGAAGCTGCTAAACATAATTTTATTGTTTTGATAGGTCTACATTTCATTTTGATCATTGACAATTTAGTGACTGAAGTGATTGCTGTAAATTTAAGATAGCAATTTTAAAGGCTTAGTATGAACAAAAGAATGTCAAGAATATAATAATTTTATATAATTACATGTTGAAATGAAAAATATTTTAGTTAATATTAAGATAAACAAAATACATTATTAACATTAATTTTACCTGTTTCTTTTTACTTTTTCAATGTGGCTACTAGAAAATTTTCAACTATATGTGACATATTTCCATTGGAAACTGCTGCTCTAGAGGATACTTTGAAAATTTTTAAGATTATGATTATGGAAAAATTATGATTATGAAAACTAAGTGGAAAAGTGGAAAATGTTTACACCACATAAATGTTAAATGAAACATAAAGCATACAAATAGTGTGCACCAAATATGGTTAAAAACTACACTAAATCAAAAGGAAAAAAATGGAAGAGAATACACCCAGATTAAAATGGTTAAATGTGAGTAGAAAAATTATGGATAATTTTAATTTTTTTTAAATTTTCAAATTTTGGTGATGCCATTCAATTCTCTTCTGATAAAAATTATTTAAAAGACAAAATATTTTGTTACTTGAAGTAAATCTCTACACAAACAAGAGATGTTTATAAATGGTGAGAAGCTTAATTCAATAAACAAGAGTCAGCAGAGAAACAGCTGGGATGTAAGTCTATTTTGCTTCTTCAAGTAGATGGCAGAAAAAAGGAAAAAACTAAATATGAGACTGGTGACTTTGGTAAACCTAAATCACTAGTCACAACAGCAAAAGAGAAAATTAAGAAGGAAGTGTGGTAACAGAAAAATATTTGGCCAACCAAAGAGTGCTCCCAAACCTAGACTACCAATGATGAGAGGGCTGAGAGTTTCAGATGCTGTGTCTGAAGACATACCACTGTTGTCTGTTCTAAAGAATGTATTCAGTCTGTTTTCCATAGCACGATGAAGGTGCCATAGTAACACTTGTCAGAGAATGAGGTTGAAAGAATGAATAAATGAGAAGCCAAAAAACAAATACAACCACCAAATAGTATGTTTTCTTCTTCTTAATAGGATCTACATGTTTTGTACATCTCCCAGAGAGTGTGAAATGTACTTCCTTATAGGAGAGAGAGGATCAAATATGAATTATGACAAAGCATAGTTCCTATGTGCTTGTAAGGAAAATACTGACTTTGACAACCATTAAGATAATGTATAAATTGTTTACAATACAATGTTATGATATGCACTACACTTCATACCAATGACAGCAATAGAATCACTAAAAGAAAAAAGCCAGAACAAATGCATTAGCGAATACTTGTTACCACTGACTGAATGTAATGCATCAATGGAACAAAATAATTTGCCTAGGTCTTCCTGCCTATGTTGCTCCTTTTGGAAGCATCAGTGAAATCACTCATTCCATATATATTTTAATCTTTAGGGATTAAAATACCTGCAATCTTAACTATTCTATGAACGTAGAAGTTAGCTTTTCTTCCATCTGAAATAATCCCCTGAAAAAGCATGTAACAGGAGGCAGCAAGACATACTGGAAAGAAGATAGGTTTTAGAGGGACATACATAAGATATTAATCACAGCTTTGCTGGAAGTGAAAGGCAGTGTTAGACATCCTGCAAGTCCATTTCTAGGGGAAAAGATAAGCAAAACGTGGTAAATACACACTATTATATAGAGATTAAAAGCAATAAACCAGAAATATATACATCGGACTGGACAAGCTATATAGTTCATACTTTTATATACTGTGCATAATGTAAACACACATCTAAAAAAATGATACATTTTTCAAGGATATAAAACTCATATCAAACACATTAGAGTTCCCATGGTGAGAAGAGGAAAAGGATTAGGGATCAGGAATGATAAGAAAAATAAAATAATAAGACAGGAGCCATGTCTAAGCCAAATGAAAATAATTTGACAGGATTCACTCAATTCTCAGCATCAGAGAGTTTAAACAAACCAGTATACTTACTTACTTACTTATTTATAAGCAAACTCTACACCCAGCGTGGGGCTTGAACTCAACAACCCTGAGACCAAGAGTTGCATGTTCTACTGACTGAGCCACCCAGATACCCCAACAGCATACTTATTTTAACAGTTTTACCAATCTGACTACTATTTAACTGTGATTTGGGGTTATGTAACTTCCCTAGGCCTCACCTCATTGCTCTCATCTGAAAAATGGGAATGGTAACACCTATCAGTGTCATTGTAAGACCTAAATGAGTGCTTAATACAATGTTTGTCATGTTATATGTGCTTCACACGTTTCCATTTTATTATTACTATTTCTGTAGTAATACGAAGAACATTAGAAAGTTGTTTTGTTTTTGCATGAATGGTGAGTTCTACAGTTATAACTCTTAGTTACAATACTGAACAAAAGTATGCTCTTTAACATCAATATACAGTTTGGTATTTCCTTTGAAATATAAAAACATAAAACAAAATCCATCATTCCCTTTCCAAAAGCTCTGCCTCCTCTCTTTCCTTGATTTAATCATCCTATATCCTGCTGACAGATTAATCACCCTAATCACTCTTCTTTTCCTAGCAAATTAAATTCAAATGCCTCACACCCCAGCATTCAAAACTCTCCACAAAATACTCCAACTTCCACAGTAAGCCAGCTGTAACCTCTATTACTCCACAACATATGTCCTTGCTTCAATCATAATGATTTGCTTCTCCCAAAATAAGTCTTCTGACTCTTTATATTGTTCTTTCTATCCGAAATATCAACTACCCCTACCTGTTGGAATTTACCACTCCATCAAGGCCCTTTTAAATCTACATTTAAATCTGAATTTCATCCCACAAAGATTTAACTACGTTCCTACCAAGATGTACTCATTCCTCTTTGAACCTTCTTAATATGTAATATGAATTTTATTTTGTTTAAACAACTTGCATTTGCCTTATCTCCCTTACCTGACTGTAAATAACCTTAAGGGCCAGTGTACTTTTTAAAATGTTTGCTCCAGTACAAAGCACAGTGTGTACAGTATACAGATAGTTTAAAAATATCTGGTTAAATTTTTATTGAGAGTCCATCTAGATTCCCATGTAACTGGAATGCTATTTTGAAAAAAAGAAAAGAAAAAAGAACTGTTGCATTTTCACATGCAAAGAGAAGAGTATATTCATTTCAGAGTTGGACAACTCTTTAGTTCAGAGGATCTGAAACTTTCTCAGTTCCTAGCACCCTTAGGGTATAAGTAATTTTTTTCATGGTGCTCTAAGACAGGCCTAACAGTTCTAGGTGGTTTTTTTGTTTTGTTTTGTTTTTAACAGTCAGGTCCAAATAACCTAATAAGTACTGATAATGGAAATAAGTACTGAAAATAGAAGTAATTTACCCTACACAAGAGAAGTAAATCTGAGTATAAGGGTGGCATTCTGGGGAGCAGAAGTAAGAGGATTTTACAGAAATGCACTCTGACTGGATGATGGCAGTGGGGTACCCTGAAAGTAAAATACAACCAATGAAAACTTGCCTGTGGCTGGGATGCCCTAACAACTTTAGTAGTGATGATACCTAGTAATCAATTTTCATTTGTTTTCTAACCTACGTAGTGTTAAAATCCCTCTCTGCTAACCTAAACTTGCCATAAAAATTAGCTCTTCACCTTCCAAATGTGTAAATAATTTTTCATTTTATGCTCAATAAAGTTTGGATTTAAGAATTATTATCATTTTTGTCCTCAAATCCAATGTTTAATGTCCAATTTTTTAAAAAGATTTTATTTATTTATTTGAGAGAGAGCAGAGTGAGAGTGACCAGAGCCAAAGGCAGACGCTTAACTGACTGAGCCACCCAGGCACCCATATCCAATCAATTTTTAACTCTGTAGTAACTCTTCCAACTATGCCATCTTTCTCATTAATACAACATTAGTATTAACTTCCCATTAATATACCCTCATTACTTGGTAAACACTACTGCAACAGTTTCCTGTTTTGGCAAAATTCCTTTGCTCAAAGACCTTAAATGGCTCATTTCTTAATAATACATTTAAGTTCCTGACATGGCATTAAAAATTCTCTAATTTATCTTTCCTACATTACCTCTGATGATTCATCTTCATGAAACTCTTATTCTGACCACATGGGTCTTCTAGCTAGCCTAAGTAGAAATCCTATACTTTCCTATATACTTTCATTTGCTGGTGATATTTATTCACTCTCTAGAATCTGTTCTTTACCTTCCACTTAGTCAACAAAAGCAAGGGTTGGCAAATGTTTTCTGTTAAAGGCCCAGTAGAAAATATTTTAGGTTTGTGGGGCATATGATTTCTACTGCAAAAACTCAACTTTACTATTGTAGAGCTAAAGCAGTTATAGACAATACATAAAAGACTGAGCATGGCTGTGTTTGAATAAAACTTTATTCACAATAATAGGCAGTGGGTGAAATCTGGCCCAAGGGTCATATTTGCTGACTCTTGAACTAAAGGAAAGAAAGACACACACTAAGTGGAAATGAAAACAACCACTAAAATACAAAGAAAGTTGGTAGAGAATATTAGCAGGAAATCCAATGTAGGGCGGTAATGACTGTTAGCTTCCTCGCAATAATAAAGAGCATGAAGAAATTGAAGGTTAAAGTGGGTTTAGAGAGAGAATGAAACCATAATTACATTTCCAGATGTCCTATCTTGAATTGAGAACATCTGACTATTTTCTGAGGTTAGCACTAAGACAACACAAGTTGCTACATTTGAGTAGTACACCCAATTTCCATAGCATACTGATATCTTGTTTTAGGTGTTGTTGGTCCCCATCTGCACCCCTCCATCCCACTCAATGCTTCTCCCTAGAAGTAGAGGAAGTGGTGGAATGTGTTAATAAAGCTAACCAATGTTTTTGAAGACAATTTTTGAATTTTTAAAAACAAATCATAATTGGAGTGCCTGGCTTGATCATCTGGGTGAGCATGTGACGCCTGATCTTGGGGTTGTGAGTTCAAGTCTCATGTTGGGCACAGAGATTACTTAGAAAAACAAACAAACAAATCATAATTGTGGTAGAAGCTTGGGGTTCACAAACCAGGCAACTGTAGACTATAGTTAAAATACAGGGTGGCTTCTTTGATTGCCAAGGCATTACAGAGAGCAGTGCTCTTCTAATTCAAACTTTGGCCTGCTTCTTGGCAAATTACTAAAATAAACACTGCTATTCTCACTTTTTAAAAAAGTAACTGGCACAAATGAGCTATCTTTCTTTGTCTTTATTTTTATGTAGAAGTAAAAACTGGAGTAAGTATATCCCCCTGAAATACAAAAAATAGCAACAGATAATATAGTAGCATGTTATAGTTAAAAAAAAGAAATGACTGGACTAGAAATTCTAGTCTAGGTTTTAAACAAGCTACTTTGAAACATTTGAGCAATATATTTAATCTTGAGCTCTGGTTTCTTCAATTACAAAAATAGACGAAAGGTTGGGTGGATGATCTTCAGAGACCCTTCCATCTCAAAAATAGAATTCAGGGATGCCTGGCTGTCTCAGTCAGTAGGGCATGCAACTCTTGATCTTGGGGTTGTGAGTTCAAGAACACATTGGGTACAGAGTTTACTTAAAATAAATAAAGGGGCATTAAAAAAATAGAACTCAAGTTTAAAATTAACAACTGTTAACTGAGGTGAAATTCATATAACATAAAATTAACCATTTTTATTTATCTTTTTAAAAGATTTATTTATGATTAGAGAGTGAGTGCGCATGTGTGGGGCAGGGGGAGGGGCAGAGGAAGAGGAAGAGAGAATCTCAAGCAGACTCCCTGCTGAGAGCAGAGCCCAACTCAGAACTCTATCCCACGACCCTGAGATCATGATCTGAGCCAAAATCAAGAGTTGACGCTTAACCAACTGAGCCACCCAGGTGTCCCAAAATTAACCACTTTAAAGTGAACAATTCAATGTCATTTAATACATTAACAATGTTGTACACCATCACCTCCATTTAGTTTCGAGGCGTTTTCATCACCCCAAAAAAGAAACCCCCTTAACTCATTAAAAAGTTACTCCTGGCCACTGGCAACTGCTCATCTATTTTTTGTTTCTCTGGATTTATGTATTCTGGGTTTTCATATAAATGGAATCATACATTATATGATCTTTTCTGTCTGGCTTCTTTCACTTAGCATAACATTTCTGAAGTTCATTCATGGTGTAGTATGTTGTATATTTGTTAGTTTTTATGGCCGAATAATATTCCATTGCAAAGACATCTCACAATGTGTTTATCCATCTATCTGGTTAGGGGCATTTGGCTTGCTTCCATAACTCATTTTTTTCCATAATATTTTTAGAAGCAATAAATACTATACATGTACATATCAAAAGTGCACTTCGAACATAGGAAAGAGCTAAACTGTCAATAAATACACTTACATTGACCCTGACATTTTCTCCTTTGTGCTGCCAGCAATGGTCGCGGGACATAGTTACGTTACGTACACACACACGTACACACATGTCGAAAGGAAGGATTGCTTTTAGACTTGAATAATTTCTTTACTGCTGAAGTCAACCCTGATTGCTACCTGATTAATATCCAGCCACTCAAAACAGTAGCACGAGAAGTCAAAAAGGTATAGAGAACTCATGACACTAGCTATGAAAACTTTATGATATTGAAAGTTTGTATGTTAATGAAATATTTTTCAGATCATATATTACTTAGACATTGCCTTCTGGCTATTAAGTTATATGACTTGATATAATTTTTAAGATAAGTGACTAAAAGGCATTTTTAATACTGATATAGGGCAGTAGTTTTCTTTTTTCTTTAAGATTTTATTTATTTGACAAAGAGAACAGCAGAGGGAGAGGGAGAAACCGACACCCTGCTGAGCAAGGAGCCCAATATGGGGCTTGATCCCAGGACCCTGAGATCATGACCTGAGCTGACAGCAGCCGCTTAACCAACTGAGCCACCCAGGCGCCCCTAAGACAGTAGATTTCAAAGTGTAATTCCTGAATCAGCAGCTATAGTATCACTAGGAACTTGGTAAAAATGAAAAACTTAGGTCCTACCCCAGACCTATGCAATCAGAAAATGTGGGTGGGCATAGCAATCTGTTTTCACAAGCCCTCCAGGTGGTTTTCATCCATGTTAAAGTATGAAAACCACTAATCTAGAATAATAAAAGATCCATTCATTATCCTTAAGACTCTTATCCAACATAGAGAAACTAAAAATCTTTATGAAGATGGCAAAGAAGGGACCCACTAAAAATATAAAACCTGTCTGTAGTGGAGGAAAAACAGGTTGTATCATTTTGTTCCAAGAGGTAGTTCTAACATTATCTAGATCAAAAATTAGGATTAATTCTAGATATGTCTCCTGAGGCCAGGGAAACAAAAGCAAAAATAAACTAATGGGGACTACATCAAAATAAAAATCTTCTGCATAGCAAAGGAAATAATCAACAAAACTAAAGGATAACCTCTGAATGGGAGAAGATATTTGCAAATGACGTATCTAATAAGGGGTTAGTATCCAAAATATGTAAAGAATTGATACAACTCAATACCAAAAAACCAAATAATACAATTAAAAAATGGGCAGAAGACATGAACAGACATTTCTCCAAAGAAGACATGGAGTTGGCCAGCCAACAGACACATAAAAAGATGCTCAACATTACTCATCATTAGGGAAATGCAAATCAAAACCACTATATCACTGCACACCTGTCAGGATGCTTAAAATCAAAAACACAAGAAACGAGTGTTGGTGAGGATGTAAAGAAAAAGGAACCCTTGTGCACTGTCAGTGGGAATGCAAACTGGAGCAAGCCACTGTAGAAAACAGTATGGAGGTTCCTCAAAAAATTAAAAGAACAACCGTATGATCCAGTAATCACATTACTGGGTACTTACCCAAGGAATATGAAAAACCTAATTAAAAATGATATAGGCATGCCTATGTTTATAGTAGTATTATTTATAATAGCCAAATTACGGAAGCAGCCCAAGTCTCCGTTGACAGATGAATGGATAAAGATGTGGTATATATATACAATGGAATATTATTCAGCCATAAAAAAGAATGAAATCTTGCTATCTGCAACAACATGGGTGGATCTGGAGAGTATAATGTTAAGCAAAATAAGTCAGTCTGAGAAAGACAAATACTATATGATTTCACTCATATGTGGAATTTAAGAAACAAAACAAAGGGGAAAAAATAGACAAACCAAAAAACAGACCCATAATTATAGAGAACAATCAGATGGTTACCAGGGAGGAGTTGGGTGGGAGGATGGGTAAAATAGTGAAGGATATTAAGAGTATACTTATCTTGACGAGCTCTGAGTAACATACAGACTTGCTGAATCACTATATTGTACACTTGAATCACTATATTATACACCTGAAACTAATATAACACTCTATGTTAACTATAGTGTAATTAAAATAATTTTTACCAAAATTAGTTTGCCTATAACTATGACATCGGCCCAAACACAGCCATTCTACTATTATTTGGTCCATTTATTGGGCTTTCAAATTATTTCCCATGAAAAGAGGGTTCTGCAGCTAAAATATTTAAAATTAAACCTCAGAGAGGTTGCTCTACTTGTCCAAGGTCATACAACTAATGATTTGAGGAAGCACTAGAATTCCAGTCTACCGTCTCATATCTGCTTACTTGTTTATATTCACCGATGCCATGTTCTATAAATAATGAAATAACTTAAAAAAAAAAAAAAGGTCAAGGAGAATATAACTCAGATTGGGTTAAACTTGGGGGTAAAATGAAATACACAGCACAGGAATCTTGAATTAACTCTGAATCTAGTTCTAAGTTTCTTGACAGCCAAAGCAAAAAGTAAGACATCCAGTTACCTGGCTTTCATTCTTGAAGAGATGAAAAATAACATTTTTGTATGAGAAACATTTGGGTTTTTTTTTATAGATTTTATTTATTTACTTGACAGAGAGAGAGCACAAGCAGGGGGAGCAAAAGGCAGAGGGAGAGGGAGAAGCAGACTCCCCGCTGAGCAGGGAGCGCAATGTGGGCCTCGATCCCAGTTTTGGGATCATGACCTGAGCCAAAGGCAAACGCTTAACCAAATGAGCCAGGCATCCCGAGAAATATTTGGTTCTAAAACATACTTGTCATATGGTGTACAACATATAGAACACTGATTAATATAGAAGACTATGCTGTCTGCAACAACTTCTCAATAGGAAGTTCAGTCTATTTATTGTAACACTCTTCAGTAAAAGACTATGGCCTTGATATCGAAACAACTCAGTGAAAGCAAAGCAGATGGGAGTAAAGACCAAGTAAATAGTTCTTTGATGTCTGAGCATAAAACTTGGAGTTTTTAGAGTAAGGATAGACTCTATGTTCCTTAAATAATCCTCTATCAATATCAATTCTCTAAAGCAGGGTGAGAAAACAGTTGAAGAGTAGACAATTTGAAGTTGTACTTTTTTTTTTTATAAAATCTTTTTCTTAAAATTTTATTTTATTATGTTAGTCACCATACATTACATCATTAGTTTTTGATGTAGTGTTCCATGATTCATTGTTTGCGTATAACACCCAGTGCTCCATTCAATAAGTGCCGTCCTTAATACCCATCAACGGGCTATCCCATCCCCCCACTTCCCTCCCCTCTAAAACCCTCAGTTTGTTTCTCAGGTTGTACTTTTTTCTAAGAGTCTTCTCATTTGGTACATGTTTCATAATACCAGGCCACCCACTCTATTATATAAAGAATAATCAAATTATTTGTCATGGGAATCTGCTTAGTGGTAAAATCTTTATGATTTATATAAGGTAAATGTCAATATAAGAAGATATACATTACTGTTCTATAACACGATTTGCTCAAAGAGATTTTCACCAACTATTCTAGGTAGTACTACAATGTACTCAAACTTGTCATTTTTATATGGCTTTATTTATTTTTAAACATAACATTCATCACTACCTAACATTATGTTATACATTCACTTATTTATTTTATTTGTTCTCTCTACTATTGGAATGTAGTATCTAGCAGGGCAAGAACATCTGTTTTATTCATTATTGCATCCCTAGAGCCAATGCCTGGCATGTAGTTAGAAAAATATTTTAAATATTTTTTGAATGAATGAGTTTACTTAGACTGGAGAGAGGGGTGGAAAAAGAGATGGTATAAAGTTAAAACATATTAATTTGAGAACACTAGGTAGCTGAAGCAAGGGCTGCCACCTATATTTATCTCTCTCCAAAACAGTACAGAACAAGGATGGAAAAATAAATCTACAAAAAACATGCCCTCAGCATAACCTGAAGACAAAAAAGAATGCCCAAACATCAAAATAACTACAATTAAAAAGAGAAAAACCACCAAGTTCCATTGTAAGATCTCCTACATTCATGCCCCACCCCCACTCTATCATGAGGCCTCGTGGAGAGCAAAGGTAGTTTGAGAAAACCTCTTGGGTAAAGAGAATTTGGTAACTGGGCTAAAGGTCAAACTAAAACTACTGTCAGAAGGGTGATATCCATCCTAAATATGAAAATATTAAACAGGTATGCAAGTAGATCCGAGGAGGAAATTAAAAGTACACTAACTTTAAAGGGGTGTTCTTTAAAATGCACATTTCCTGAGGAAGAGAAAAAAGGCAAAAAAGAAGCCCCTCTGGCAACTGAGCAATGAGGATGAAAAGAAAGAAGGAAATTTTAGGGTTTTGAAAGAGAGCAAAAAGTTGGAGAACTCACAATCCCTAACCTATCCCAGGAGAAAAATATACTGAAAACAACTCCTATCCCCACTCCACCAAACAAATCGACTAAAGAATCTGCACTTTGATATACTGATGGAAGAGGGTACTGTGTTTACTAGGAATCATTTAAAGGACCATAATACAGTCTCCCCCCTCCGCCCCCGCCACATACACATAGCCACACTGACCAAGAGAAAGAGTAACAGATAGCTACGAAACGTCAGAAATGAAAATCAATACATATCAACTGAGGAAAACTCCATCAAGGAAAATCAATCTGAGGCAGGAGAAAATAACAAGGCAATACCACAAATGGAATGAAATATAGTCAAACAAGCATTTGAAGATATGAAAACCCATCATGAATCTGAAATTACAAAATTAAGAACAGAAATAAACAAAACAACAGAGAGTTGACTGAACTCAGCAAAGAGAAAGGAAGACAAAGATAAAATCAATTCAGAAATGAAGAATAAATTACAGGGTGCCCAAGGAAGAATAAACTCAAATGAAAATTTAATAAGGGACACTGAAGAAAGGCAGGAAACTAAAAGAAAATGAAAATGAGATAATAAGGAGGTAAAAAGAGTCAGAGAAGAATAATGGAAATAGAAGACAGGGAAAAGAGGAATAACATTCATACTGTTTGACTACCCCCCTCCCCCAAAATACAAGGGAACAAAGTTAATATTTAAAACTAATATCCCAAAAAACTTTTAAAGAATAAGAAAGACTTGAATCTAGACACTGAAAGGGCCCACTGGATACCTGGGAAAATAAACCCATAATGAGCAACCTGTAGCCGTATCAGAGTGAAACTATTATATTTCAAGAATAAAAACCAGACCTCCAGGTACAACAGTCAAATAATTTATGAAGGCAAAATAATTTGACTGGTTTTAGACTTTTCAAAACCAACATATGAAACAAGGCAACAATTGAGCAGCAAATTTTTAAAAATTCAAAGAAAGAGTAAACCAAAGATTTTTATATCCAGACAAGCTTTCCATTAAATATAAAGACTAGAAAAACAGACTTCAATACATAGAACTTAGGTAATTCTGTGCCCATGAGTTGTTTTGAGGAGTCTGTTAGAGGAGGAGTTTTGAAATGATGGTAAACATTTAAAAATATATACATGTACATCTATGACTAAAATAAAAATAGAGGTAAGGGTAAAAGAGTAAGGTACAAATTTTATATGTTAGGAAAAGAAGATTATATGGTACAAATTTTATTTGTTAGGATAAAAAGATAATAACGTAAGTAAATGTAACTAAAAATGATACAGAAGGAAACAATAAAATAAAGGGCTGTTATATACACAATAGATGAGAGTTAAAGCATACCAACCCAAACAGACAAACCAGACAGTAAAAGGTTAAGTAAAATAACAGAGGACTTAGAAAAGATCATTTAAAAAGATGTAAGTACGGGTGTTTGAGTCTGCCTTTGGGTCAGGTCATGAACCCAGGGTCCTGGGATCGAGCCCCACATCGGGCTCCCTGCTCAGTGGGGAGTCTGCTTCTCCCTCTCCCTTTGCCCCTCCTCTCTACTTGTTCTCTCTCTCTTTTTCTTTCTTTCTCAAATAAGCAAATCTTTTTAAGAAATGTTTAAGTATAAAGGTAACCACTAAAACAAAAATATAAATATAAACCTCTTCCTAATAAACACAGACCACTTCTTTAAAATTTAAAAACAAAATCATGTTTTTCACAGGCAAACTTGATGAGTGAACTGAGAACATTCAAAAAGTCATTTCTCTTGTCTTTAAGAAGGGCTGTATTTGCTCAATGAGCAACAAATACCACTGTTTCTGGCAAATAGTAGGTGATTAATAAATGTATAAGAAATGAGATGAATCTTCATTTTTGGCCATATGTTGGCAGTATGCTATTTTTATTTAGAAATGCTGCTAAAAGAAATGCCACACTTTTGCTCTAATCAAATAGAATATTAGCTATCTCAGACCATAAAACTATTGATTTTTTTTTTTAAAGATTTTATTTATTTATTTGACAGAGAGAAAGAGAGAGCGAGAGAGGGAACACAAGCAGAGGGAGTGGGAGAGGGAGAAGCAGGCTTCCTACAGAGCAGGGAGCCCAATGCGGGGCTTGATCCCAGGACCCTGGGATCATGACCTGAGCCGAAGGCAGATACTTAATGACTGAGCCACCCAGGTGCCCCAATATTATTGATTCTTAAATACTTATTTAAATGGATTAGATTATTTAAAAGTCAGAGATTAAGGAAAACTTCATTTATTATAATTATTTCTAACTACTGATAGATCTTAATGAGAAATAATTAAAAGATGTAGAGCTGGTTTTAAGATAGCATTTCTGATGCCGGAGTATAGATATTTCTACACATTCTCTTCTCAAAAATCACCTCAAAATAACACAGAGAATGAGAAACTAAAACAAAACTCCTTTATAAACAAAACTAGAAGACACTGACAATCATGGATTGTAATATCTGACAGCAGAAAGTACATGGAGAAGTGGTGACAAGATTTGCAGAGTAAAAGACGCTGAAGTACAAATTCCAACAAGAAACAAGCTTATTCACCCAAATAACCTTGGGAAGTTCAGAAAATGAAAGTGTCAGGTATCTACTGGGGCTGAAAATTAGGGAAGATGATTAAGAGTAAACTTTCAGATTTCCATTCGCACCCCATATAGCCAGACAAATATCCTTCCCTTACCTCTGCAAGAAAATGGAAAGAAGGTAGGCTAGGAAAAAACTGGAAAAGTTTCAAGCTCAGGAACTCCAAGCATAAAGGAAAACACAGTTCAAGACCAAGTGCTGAAAATAGGCCGGCATGGTTATGTGAAAATCTATATACCAAATAGCCCTTCAAACCCTTTTCCTGACTAGTATTCTGGCTTAAGTTCAGTCAAGCAGAATACTGGAGGATCCCATCTTCTCTGGAGAAACTAAATAGCCCTGAAGAAGACTTTCAAATGATCTCTCCTATGAAAAAGCTGTCTTTTATTCAAATGCCCCAAGAAGTTCAAAAAAGTCTCATTTTGTGCAAGTCTAATCAGGTATTCATTCAGTGTATCACTCCAAAATATAAACAATCAGCATTACCAGATATTTGAGAGAGTCTCTAACAAAAAGTGAAAATACAAAAAAGGGAATTCCAATAAGACAGAAAAACAGAGAAAAAGATCAAGTGAAAAATAAGAAAAATAGAGGATCAATCCAAGAAATCAAATTTCTGACTAACGAAAGTTCCAAAAGGAAAGGACAAAAAGTTGTAGGATGAAAACTATAAAAGAATGACATTAAAAAATTCTCCAGAACTTCCTTATTGTCTAGATTTATAGGAACCAATAGTTAACACAACAAATGAAAAGACCATTATTATTGGTGAGGAAAATTTAGAAAACCAGAGATAAAGACTGTAAAAAAATTTTTTTTAGAAAAAAAAAATCAGGTCACACACAAAGGTTAGCAAAAAAAGACTTCTCAAAAGCAACATCTGAGGTTAGAATATAATACAGCAATTATTGCACAGTTCTAAACGGATTTTTCTTCCTAGAATTCCATATGCAGCCAAACTATTAACCTAGAGTGAGAATAAGTGATGGTGATATTTTGAAATATTTAGGTCTCTAAATATTTATCTCTCTAGTATTCTCTCTCAGAAAGTTAACAGAGGATGAGTACCTTCAAAATAAGAATTTAACTAAGGAAGAATCCATGGAATTCTAGAAACCAAGTATTCAACACAGATCA